>NC_140046.1:3063004-3761702 GCF_963513975.1 Fringilla coelebs
CAGGAGAGCCTCCCTGCTGTGAGAGCTCCCAGGATAGCTGCTGCATCCCACCCTGCTGAGGCAGGAGCTGCAGCTCAAATCTCCAACCCACACAGCCCCTGCCAGGCCACAGAGCTTATTTCAGGCTGATTACCTTATCAGAGATGAATGAAACATTAAGGTATTTTAGAGTGACACATGACACGCACGCCACTGCCCTCCAGGCCACCAGCAGGGTCACATGTGCCACCAAAAGCAGCAGCTACAACTGGCACAGCTCTCCCAAGGGTTTTTCCTGGGGCTTTGCCATGTGGAGCTCAGCTGGCCACAGGCAAGCAGGGAAGAGCTCAAAGTATCTTCCCAAAGAGCTGAACTTGTGTTTCAGACAAAGTTTGGATGTCCACCCTGAATCCAGCAGCAAGGGGCATTTCTGTCTCATCTGCCACTTCTGTCTTGCTGCTCAACTGTAAGTGACTTGCCAGGAAGATTCTTTAATACCCCCCAACATTTAAATGTGAATTTCCCCTCCTGACTGAGCTATTTTTTGCACAGAAAAGCAGCTTTCAGATTGTGAAGGTAAAATACACTTCTCACACATGCCCTCCTTGCAGGGCTTATTGTAAATGTTCTTTTGAGGCAAATTTCTCAGGACCTGGAAGCCCCAGGGAAGAAAAGTAGGTTTTCCCACAGCAAGAGTCATACCTCAAGTCAGATATTCAAAGTCTTTTAAAGGTGCCCAAGCCAAACCTTTCTGCACTTGGCAAACAGCACCCAGTGATCATCATGCTGTTTTATGGGATGAGCTGAAGAAAGTGTCTGTGTTGGGAACTTACTTTGCAAATTTTATGCAGAACTGAGTGAAATACTTCCTCGTGGAGGCCAGGTTGTCACGGATGATGGGGACATTCTGTTTGATGTGCAGGATCACTGAGGTGACATAAGGACTCTGGTCACCAACATGTTCCACATTCTGCCACTGCATCTGCACAGAGGGGAAAAAACAACCAAAAATGACTGTTTAATTCATCAACATTCAAGTAATAGGTAAGGGAAACTGTACAAACTTCCTGCCAGGGGATCTCTAAGGAATCATTTAGAGACTGCCTCTGCAATTCAAGGTCAAGTTCTTCATCATTAAAGTGACTGGGCAAAACCATTCCACAAGAAGACCCAAAGAAAAGCCAGAGCAGCCCTTCTTGCAGCAGAGCAGAGACTGTGACCAGTAACCCACACAAATGGGCACCTTTGGAGCACACCAGGCTGCTTTCATATTTAACAGTTTCCAGTTTGCTGGGATGAAGTGCCCATATAAATCCTGATTACAGGCATTTGAGAAAATATCTGCAAGCTTGCAAAGTCTGGATTCCTGTATGGCAGCCAAGACTTTAATACTGGTGAGCCTGATGACAGATAGATGGAAGAGGTAAAAAGTCTTAAAGTCCAAAACACTCTACACCAGTGTAGCTCACTGAAAACACTGCTGGTGTACAAGCCAGGATGCCCAAGTCCAGCTCTTCCAAATGCATGTAAAAAGTACAAAACAAGAGGAGTTACTCAACCTCCCATTTTTGTTTTTGTTTATTCTCAGCAGAACTGCAAGAGAACAGCCCCTGGGAGCCAGATGTGTGGCTCCCTTGATTTTCTCTGAGCCTGGTTTGCAGTACACAGGGTACTCCCAATTTAAAACAAGTGGAAAAACCAAAAAAAGAGATTATTTGGTCTGGCCTGGCCTTGTGTGTGTATCAGAGTCTCACTGAGGAACACAAGCATCCAGAAAAGCACACTCAGAACTCTGCAGTGTCCTCCCAAAAACTCTTTGGAGATCTGTTCCTCATGCTGGAGATGAGACAGGAGGAAAACTCATAGGAAATCAGGAGAGGAAACTGGGCACATATGGAAGATGAGCTTTTTCCTTTGAGGAGCTGTTTGTCCTCAAACTTGTTTTCCCAAGCTCTGGATTTTGCATATAAAGTTTTTTATTCCTGGTTTTAATTTAATTTAATCTGGCTACTTTGCCCCCTGCAACTCAGCTGACTCAACTCCATCCAAACAACACGCAGCCTAAGTGACTTAGTGGGAAAGAAAAGCCAAATTCTTTGCAAAACCACAGTGTCTGAGTCTACACATGTCCCACTAAAGCTGCCTTTATTTAAACCAAACAAACCAACCCCAGCCTGCTGCTCTCACATCAGCTGGGTGGCTGGAAGGGATATCTCTCTCATCACCTGCTCCACAGGTTTTCACAGAGTCACAGAACATCCTGAGTTGGAAGGGACATACAAGCAGCACCAACTTCACCTCCTGGCACTGCACAGACACCCCAAAAATCCCACCCTGAGTCTGGGATTGTCCAAACACTCCTGGAGCTCTGGCAGCCTTGAGGCTGTGACCATTCCCTGGGGAAAAACCTTTCCCTAAAATCCAACCTAAACCTCACAGCTCCAGCCATTCCTTCATGTCCTGTCACTGGTCAGCAGCTTTTCTACTCCTCCTGGTACTGATCACATCCAAACAAAATATTCTGTGCCTTTCTCCCTGCTGGATTCACACATTTCCCTTCTTGACAGAGCAACCCTCACCCAACACACCATCCCCACCGAGTGGGAGCAGCCAGAAAGTGGGAAGGGACTGCTGAGCTGAATTACTGCACCAACAATGAAACAGTAGCTTTTTCATTTTGTTGGTCATCATTCCAAAAGCAATACTTTACAAGCAAACCTTTAAAGCATGAACAGTAAAAATAGCCCTTTTGTGTCTGTGTGTGCATTGTGGGTGTGTTTCAACCCCCCCAAAATAAAAAAAACCACCCAGTAGCTGCAGAGAAAGGAATAGCTCACACACTGAAAAGTCATCAAAAGAAATATGAGCCCAACTCTGCTGGTAAAGCTTTGTTCCTGTCCTTTTAAATTTATTCTTCTTTTTCCCTTGTCCTGTGTTTTTCTTGGGATATCCACAGAGTTTACATACACAAGCTGGAAATGAGTGCAAGGAACAGGAGCAGGGAGATCTCACTGAAGGGATAAACCCAAAGGCACCTGCAGGCTGGGAGGACACAGAGGGGCTGGAGGAGCTGCTGCTGCCTCCTGCTTCTCACAACAAACACAGGGCTGAGGTGAAAACAGCAGGAGGAAAGAGAAACCCTGAGCAGGAGCGGGGAACCCGGGGAAGGGCAGGGGCTCAAGGGTGGCACAGAGTCCCCAGAGAGCCACCAGCTCCCTCCCTCCCTCCAGCAAAGGGACTTTGGGATTGAGAAGAGGATGGATGAACCTTTAACTCTCCCTGTTCCCAGCAGCATCCCACTGGCAGCTCCTCCTGGAGCTCCAGAGGGGCTGGGAGGGCAGCGGGGAGCGCCCCGAGTCTGGGGACACGAGCTGGGCTCTGCCCTGCCACGCTCTGCCCCTGTTCCAGGGCTCACACACCCTCCTGAGGTTTTCATTAGCAGCTCTGCTTGCTCTGCTCTCAGGGATTTTTCTGTGTGTGGAGTGCAGAAATGATGAAAGCCCCGCTCTGCCCGCTCGGCTGTGAGGACGCAGGGAATTGCAGCCGGGCCAAAAGGTTTTAGGAAAATGTAAAAAGCCAGCAAGAGGTTGATGTGAGGCACTAAAATGTCCCTCAGCCCCAGCTCCAGGCACAGTTTTACATATAAATCAATGCTTAATTCAGCATGTAAATCAAGCCTTAGCCAGTGCAATCCATAAATTTAATTGGGGTGAAAATATCCCGTGCAGATTAGCAGTTCCCTCATCCCAGAAATGAAAAAGGAAGCACACCAGGCAATGTGAGTGCCTGCTGCAGATCAGTACAAACACATTAACAGTCCTTAGTTATCCACAATATCACAACAGGGGGTTTAGGGCAAATTCTCCTCCCACCCACATCCCAGCTCCCTGTCCTACAGTCCTGTTTAATCATCCTACACCTGCTGTAAAGCCTGAGCAAGGATTATCACCCACAAATTTTGTAATATGGGGCCTTCTCAGCATTTGCCATTTTCTTCAGAACACACCAAGTAAAGAATCATGGAAACCAAGCAGCATTCCCAGCTGAAAGCAATATTCCTGATGCTGTTTTCTGTGTTAAATCTCTCAACGTGGCCTGCAGCCAAAGTGGATTGAAAGGTTTAAGCATTTCATAATTTACCTCTGTAGTTCCTGAACATTTTTGCAAGGGGAAAAAAAAAACAAAACCCAAAGCCAGACTCCAACAAAGGATTGGGAATGTTCAATCCTGGAGGACACCAGAGTGAGGTAAATGAAAAGAAGCTAAACAAAGGAAGAGCCCTAATGGAGGACGGATCTTGGGAGAGCAAAATTAGAATGGATCAGCCACACAATCTTCATTTCTTTAATATAGGCTGAAATTTTACATTTCCAAATACTGCCTCTGTGTTTAAATAGTTACATGCATTTCTTATTGAAGTGTCAGAGTAATAACCCAGCCCTGAAGGAAAGGGAGGAGGAAGGTGAAGGGAAAAAACCTCTTGCACCAAATCCAGGTCTAATAAAATCACATAAAAGCAACTCTGTCTGATGCAAACAGAAGAGTGTGTGCACAAGTGACAAGTATTTATTTAGCTAATTTCATAACACTTAAACTTGTTTATATATCATCAGTCCCATCACTTGTGCTGCATTTTACCAGTGTTCCAAAGACAAAAATAAATGGCCTACCAGCTGCTGCTTTCTCAAGGTTGTGGTTTACTTGGGTATAAACAGTGAGAGCTAAGTGATTTAAATATTCCTGTACTCTGCAGCTTCAGGAGACCTGAGGGGCTGCCACAGCACACAGGCAACACCTGAAGTGCTGAGCCCTTCCTAGTGGTGTTATTTGACTGGGCAAAAAAATCCTCTTTCCATTTGGAACCTGTACAAGCTCTATTACCAGCTGCATTCTACTTCAAATATTAGCTGGGGGTGGTGGGGCTGGTTACAGCTGGAATACATCATAAAGCAGAAAGCTATTAAAATTCGTGGCAGCCAGACAGTGTGTTGATCCTACAAAAATGGAGCTCTATGTTTAATATTTCTAATTAAAAGGAAAAAAAAAAATAGTTCAATCCACTTTTGTTGTCTTCACCTCCGTCTAAAGCAAGTCTGGGTTTTCACAATGCTTTGGCAAGGAAACACAGCTCTGCATTTCAAACATATAAAAGCCAGCAGTGTAACTGCAACAAAATCCTTAAGCTCAGTCCTAGGGGCCTCTCCAGGAATGGCTCCATCTGTCCTTGAGAGGATCACAGAAGCAATAAGGCTCAATCTCAATTCCACATCACCTCCAGTGGAGCACCTCCATTTCACAGCCCCAAACAAGCAGCCTGGTAAAACTCCCTGCCAAAGGAGACAAAGGGGAGAGCAAACCTGAAGGTCTGGTTGGAATTTCAGGCTGACAAAAGTTTTTCCAAATTTGAAATGCTCTCACTGGCATTGGGAGTGGAAAGAGAAAGCCTTGAGTGTATTACTGAATGTATTTCATTGTCTGTAGGTTTCAGTGTGGTGCAAAAAGCCTGAAAGCTCTAATCTGAATAATCAGAGGGTTTGGAGTGAGGGATGTATTTATAAATACAGTTTATAAATACAGCAATTGCTGCTGTAAAAAGTCAGGAAAAAAAATCAGAGTAAAAGAATGTATCAGTAGTGAAATCAAGCAATCAAAGCACCCAAGAACTCCACATGGGTGTTAAGGTGATCTCTTCTGAAAATCCACCCCTACCTTGCTCATGGCAGTCAGGGCAGGGTCACAGGCTGCATCCAGGTCCTGCACTAACAGCTGGATGCTGTTGGAGATCACACTGCAAAAAAAGGAGAAAAAAAAAAAGAATCAAGCATGAGCTTTAGAATCACACTGAGTAACAGAGTGCCAGAACTGGAGCCTTTGACTGTGAGAGCAGGAAAATCCTCTGCTGGCTGACAGCAGCACTGTGATGTGAATGCACACAGCTACAACTTGTACTGAGGAGGAGCTGGGAAACCCTGCAGGGAGCTGCACAATGGCTTAAAGTGGGCTCCAGGGGAGACAGGATGCTTTTACAGTTGACCTTTCTCTGTTTTAACACAAATAAGGGGCTGGGGATCAAAGGTGGCAGATGAAGAGGAGAAATCCCCAAGCATCAAGCCCAGACTGGGATTCAGCTTCACATTTAATCCAGTCTGTGTAACACCAACATTTTATCATCTCTCCATTTACTCACAGCCAATACTCCACTGCTCACAGGAACTCGCAGAGAGGATTTTAAAAATGACATCTGCATGAGTTCTGTGTCTCCCACGAGTGAAGATGAAGGCAGATGTCTTATTTACACTATGTCTAGGACTGCTGCCATCCATTGTTTGAGTTCCTGAGACATATACCAGACTAAAGGACACATTAGTCAAACACATTTCCCTCCCTCCCCCCTCTCCTCCTTTTTTTTTTCTTTTTAACAGCATGATATTGCTTTGAGACACATTTAATGCCATCATATTATGATGTGCACAGAGGTGCAGCTGATCCTAAAACAGCAGCCAAGAAACTCTGCCTGCAGCAGCTCAGAGCCCTCAGGGGCACAGGACCAGCACTCCCACTGCACACAGCTTCTGCTAGGAGCAAGAACTCATTCTGTTTCACAGTTTTTAAAAACAGTGTCAACTTCAAACCTGCCACAGATGCGTGTTTACAACCCCAGGATTATATTTGTCTGAAGTGGATTTTACTTTTGCTCTTTCTCATGATGGTAGCACAGATGAGAATCACAGGACTGTGAGAAATCTGAGCAATGCTTCCCCAAACCACCTTTCCTCCCCCTCACTGTCTTTGTGAAGTTTTGGACACCACTCTGGGGTTCACTCTAAGTGTCCCCCTTCTCACTGAGATATGGTGTCACCCACATGTAACTCTGACCTGGGTTTTGTTCTTCTCCACAACCCAGAAAAGTTGCCTGTTCCCTTTCCTCCACCACATCAAGTGTGGAACAGGATGCAAAGTAAAAGAGTTCCTTCAAAGCAAATAATTTGTTTGTAAAGGCAAACTCATGCAAAATAAGTTGGAAAAATTAATATGGGAGATGAAGTGACTACAGGCTTCAAGTTACACCATCTAAAACTTGCATTGGGATAAAAAAAGCCTGTGACTGTTTCTGCTGGTGCCTCTGCTTCTGCTGGGCGCTCCAGAATCCCCTCCCTGGGGGATTCCACCAGGCCAAGGGAGCCAGACTGAAATAACCACCCTGCAGGGCACCTGCTGCCCCTGCCTGGCAGGGAGGGGCTGTGCCCAGCACCAAAGAGCAGCACAAGGCTCTGAGTGGATGGAAAATGCCACCACCCCCTGTGTGTCCATGCTCAGGAGTCTGTCAGGAGCTGGCACCAAGTGCAGGCTCTCACCTGAAAACCACAGAACAGGGAGAAAAACTCATTTTTCTGCTCTTCAAAACAAACACCTGCTGTGGAGGGATGTGGTGCAGCAGGAAATGTGCTGGGAGCACAGAGGATCACAGCGTGCTGAATGAGAGGGTCTGGAGGCTGTTCTGCAGGGAGACACTTCCCATCCTCACCCAGTGACTCCTCACACAATCCTGGCATGCACACAGGGGATGGAGCAGGGAGCTGAGGCCATCAAGGAGCAGGGCAGCAACCCCAGTGAGCCCCACACTTCAGGGCTCCTCTGAGTGCTGCCCATCATTTCACAAAACTGAGCAACAGGGAAATGATGGATTGCTGGATTTGTATTACAATCATTTTTCTGTTGTGGAACATCAAGAAGAAGTTCTCATGATTTCTCCAACTTTCCTAAAGAAACTGCTTTGCCACCCCAAAGATAAACCCCTCCTTTTCTACACATTTGGGGTGGTTCTGCACTCTCCTTTCTCTGAAAGGAGAAACACTTCCCAGGGTGCATAAACAGCATTTTATCATTTATTTTATGACTGCCTAACAAGACATCAAATCCCAGAAGAAACCCCTTGTTTGATGTTGAATGAGCCAGCAAGGTTTATAGCTCTGACTACACTGACAGAAGGCTGGACAAAGCCCTCAGCTGGAAGAGAATGAAAGTCAATTAAAAGCCTTTGTTACAAGATATATCAGCCCTGTCAGTTGGACTTTAAACCTGTCCAAAGCTGCAAATGTGAGCTATACATTAAACAACTTCCAAACCATTTCACACTGGCTGTCTGGGACCCACCAGCTCCTCAGGCAGCCACTGTGAAATCCAGCAGCCACCTGGACTGCTGCTTCCTGCTGGCAAATGCTGTCCATGCCAAGAAAACCCCATCTCATGGCACATTTTATTTCTCCTTCCCTGCTATCAGGCTTGCTTTGGCTGAGTGGACACAGCAAGCCTGAATTTCAGGCTGGGATTCACCCTTAAAAAGGTCTGAGAAGAGCCTGGAGGGAAGGGAGTCTGTGCAGCCTGGAATGGAGCCTGGGACCATGGGAAAGAGCTGGATGGAGATTCAGTGGGATCCTGCCCACTGCAGCAGGAAGGAAGTCTTCTGAAAAAAAAATATCTTACTGCTATCTGGGCTGAATCTTTGTTTTAGGGAGAGGAGGAGCCGGTGACAGGGATTATTTTTCCAGTCTTGCCAAGATATTCCTTTGTCTGATAAGAGGCAAAACAACTTTTGCCTCAATTTTCTTGTCTCAAAAAATACATTCAATCTGTCTGTCAGGGCTGGAGAGGAAAGGATGTTAGAGCAGAATATTTTTAGCACTGCTACATGAAAAGTTATTTTAATGAATGATAATCTTCTCTCAATTATAATCCCCAAATATAAGATTGGATCAGTCTTTTATGTCATCTGAAATGGGGTTTGATCATACTGACAAGGCTGCTGATTACCAGGGGGAAGTTAAAGCAGGAAGGAATGTACTGAAATAGCTTCCTTTCTTGAAATGTAACAGCCACCTCGCAGAGCTGCCAAGATGCAAATGATGTTTCAAATGGAAACTCACTATTTCCTTTCCCTTTTCCAGTGCTCTTGTTCCTTTGGCTTGGACCATGGGGAGCAGCTAAAGCCTGTGCTAGTGCTGCTCTTGGAGCAGCCTGAGGATACCATTCCTGAGCAGGGGAATGCCTGTGCCCATCCTGTGACACCAGGATTGTTTTTACTCCAGCACCATCTGGCTGACAGAAGGGGATGTTTGACACATTGAGGGAGGAGGACATACATGCTGAAAGTGTCCATCTCTCCTGTCAGGTTGATTCTCTCCATTAGGCTTGTATCCACTTTTTCTTTGAGCTTCTCTTCCAACTGTTGGGAAACAAAACAAGCAACAGGGAGATCAGGTTTCCAACTCGAAATAATCGTTCTCGAAAAGTTATGCCCTGGAAAGGTCAGCTTCTTTAAACTTCATCTGTGACCAAACCACATCCAAAACTCATCCAGTGACACTGGAAATCTTTCCTTCTTGGCATGCCAGACCTGCTGATTTGCCAGGATGGCCCATGGTGGCTCCATGTCCTCAAAGAATGAAAGCCCCAAGGTCAAATATGTAACTCTAGCATGACATGCTACCGTACTAGCTTAGCACTGTGGCATCTGTCCTGCTAATAAAGATGTTTCTCAACACTCTGCCTGTGCCCAAACTGCAGAGGAGGAGGAGGAGGAGGATTGCCAGACCTAGAGGCCTGGATAGAGCCAAACATCACAGCTCATTGCTGACCCATGGCATTTTGGAAGCACCTGAATGTAATGAGTGGTGTGGCTGCAAATCACATCAGCATAAATTCCTCCTCTCTCCACTCCACATTGCCCCAGTATTTCATGCAAGTATTTTCCCAAAAGTATTTTGAATTATTGTTGTGCTTGTTTTTATGAAGGGGAGATAATGAACTGAGAATCTTTTTTAAAAAAATATAATTTGGTCCCCAAGTCAAAACAAATTATGTAACAAGTAGAAAAGGATTGAACCCAAAACTGATGCTGCAAAGCAGGATTACAAGCAAATTACTTTTCTCAGAAAATCAATACTTTCCATTCTTTGAAATACAGAATGAATAATGTAGAGCCCAATAATCAATGGATTTTTTTTTTTTTTAGTACTTTTGGCTGTCCCAGTCTCCACAGCAACACAGAGGAGGGGCTGGTGGCTCCTCAGAGGAAAGCTCACCTGCTGGGTGGTGGCCAGGCAATATTCTGCAGTACTCAGGATGCTGCAAATGAGGCAAAGTTCTTCTAAAGTAAACTTTGCCACTTCAGAGCCTTCCTTCTCTTTCAGCAAACTTGTAATGGTGAGCCCACCACTGCTACTGGTTGTCCTGGGGGAAAAAAAACAAACAAACAGGTAAAACCTGTGAGGTTTTTGAGAGTACAGACACTCAAAGTGCAAAATTACTGCTGGATTTTACTGCCATAAAAAGGCTTTATGAACACAACCCAACAGGCTGTGCAATGCAGGACATCAAACCCACAGCTGAGCTGCTATTTTGGTGAAGGAATTTCCTTCCCAAAGAGCTTTGCACCAGGTCTTTAAGCAAAGGACAACTCCCTCATTGACAAGAAAACAGATTAGGATGCAAGTGGAACACAGCCTTCCCCAGGTAGCTTCACCTTCACTGCCAGTTATCCAAAATCTAATTAAAGACTGCAGAAGGATCTCAGAACTATCAGGAAACTTGTCATATTTATCTCTGCAGCACTGAGCAGCTGTCCACATGCATTTGAGACTTTGGCAAGGTGTTTTAAAAGCTGATGGTATCAACAAAGTAAATTATAGAAGATGTGCCTTCCCCTCCACTGCCTTCCAGTGAGCAAGGTTCATGTATCAACAAAGAAAGACTCAGAGCAGTTCAGAGGCAGGAAATTCCCTACCTCTCAACTCTTTATAATCCAAATCCATTAAAAATAAAATAGGACAGTGATATTTATCTTGGACAGCAAAAATGGAGCACTGAAAAAAACGTGGATAAAGAATGCAACTGAGGTCTGATGGAGAACACACATTAAATTTATCTTTCCACTTGTCTGGATGGAACCCTCTCCTCCCCTTCCATCTGTGAAAGGTTTTACTGGTCTCACAAAGTCATTCTGCTGCTCCCAGGTTTACAAAGGAAACAAACTGAAGATGTTAAATGGCAAATAAAATTATCTGCAGTGGAGTTTTGGCAACATCTCAGGAGCACCTTTAGCCTGTACACTGATCCATACTGCTGCAAACTCATTATGATTTCCTTTCCTTTCACTGGATTTACATCCACAGATCTTATTTACACAGAGATAAAATGTTCCAGAGCAGAGGGAGGTACAGGGAAGCACTTCAGCATCTCAGAAATGAACCACCTTCATTATGAATTACCATATAGATGATGTTGGGCCAGGGCAGCTGAGAATCCCAGTGTGAGCAGCTTACCCAAGCAGCAATTCTGAAAGCCAGGCCTCTCTGAAGAGACTTGGCATTTCAAAAGGAGCTTCAAGAAACTGCAAACCTGACTGCTAATCAAAGCCAAATATGAAGCTATTCTCCAGAGGCCCTTAAAAGAAAAACAATGTGTGACTGCTCATTTGCTCTCCTGCTTTACTCTCTGTGCAAAAACCTGAACTTTGGAGAAAACCATGAAGTAAATGGAGTGATCCTGCTGCTACCTGGGGTGTTGGACAGGGAAATGAGTGTTCACAAGGAAGTATTTCTGAATTATCTTCACAAATCATCAGCTCCCTGGTGCAGTGGGATGTGTGCAGCACTGGGGGTGCCAAACTCACTTGGGCAGGTTTCCAGAGAGGATTTTCCAGGCGTATTCCCTCAGGTATTTCTGGAAGATGGTGGTCAGGGCTATCATGGGCTCCCCAGTGCTGAGCTGGGAGCACTGCACCATGCACTTCTTGTAGTACACAAAGAGGTCAGCACAGCTGGGCAGCACAGCCCCCCCTTCATCCACGTTGGGCTTGGGGGGACCCTGAGCCTTGAAGTCAGCCACAAATCTGTCAATCAGCTCTCCCAGATTCCTGGGGTGGGGAATAAAAAGATATTTGAGTCTGCTGAGGGAGGAACTGGAGTGAAAAGAGAGAATAATGCTTACAATGAGATGCTCTGTCTTGTGACAGCAGCAAGTTCAGCTTTAGCAGCTGGGCATCCCCAGCCCTTTCTTATCTGCACACTCCCAGCACAAAGCTCACACAATTCCACAGCCCAAACCTTTTGTGCTCAGGAGTTTTAGTGGCAGCTTCAAATCTGTTCTCCAGCCACACATAAAAGCTCCCAGGTCTGCCAGGGCTCAGTTCAGCACATTTGATGCAAGTGCATTAAGCCTGTGCTCAAGTTTCATTCCTGGCATCAGGGAAAGGAACAGTCAGGCCTCCCATCCCAGCAGAGCTCAGGGAATATGGATTTTGAAGGGATGTGCTCAAAATGGTGTGTCCCATTTGCCATTTCTTGGTCCCATTTGGATACCACCTGGTTTTGCACAACTTCACACATCCTTTAAAGAAGTTTTATTTAGCATGAGCACAAAGTGCACTTCCTACTCAGACTCTTTTTGAAAGCACAAAAAGCCCTCTCATTGTCTCCAGTGATTCATTACAGCCTGGTCCTTACTCAAATATTTCACTCTTTAGGCAACAATAAACTTCACTCCATCCTTCCACCAGGACAAAAAGGCTTTTGAGCATGGCAGAGGGCCAGAGCCATCAACACAGGACCAGAGGATCCTCTGATCTTGGGGAGTTCCTCTGCTCCCACCCCTCCAGAGACAGCAGATCTGTGTCCAGCCCAGCTCAGCTCCATGCAATAACCTGGGCCAGATGAATGCCAGCAATAAAAAACCTCCTCCCCCAGGCACACTCACACAGCCTTCCTCAAGGAGCTTGGATTTTGGGAAATAGACAGGCCTATCAGATGAGAGGTACTCTGCTGACCAGGAGCTCCTGTAGTTTATATTCCTGTTTTTAATTTGGTTTTCCTGCAGCTCTCCCATGGCACAACCCACACCCCTGAGGCTGCAGTGGCTGGGCTGTGCCATGATGCAGGGCTCTCAAGGAGAAAACCAAATCCTCAGGAGAATGTGCTGCAGAAAGGGGTTTTTCCCTTTTACCAGTGAAAGGGGAAAAACCCACCAAAACCAACAACTTTCCCCCACTTTCTACCCCTTTTTGCTTTTCCTTTTGTGAGAGAGAAAATTCCAGAGATTCAGAGAACCCACAAGTCAGAGAATTGAGAGAATCAGAGAACCCACAAGTCAGAGAATTGAGAGAATGAGAGAACCCACAGGTCAGAATTGAGGGAACCCACAAGTCAGAGAATTGAGAGAATGAGAGAACCCACAAATGAGAATTGAGAGAACCCACAAGTCAGAGAATTGAGAGAATGAGAGAACCCACAAGTCAGAAAATTAAAAGAATGAGAGAACCCACAAATCAGAATTGAGGGAACCCACAAGTCAGAGAATTCACAGAACCCACAAGTCAGAGAATTCACAGAGCCCACAAGTCAGAGAATTCACAGAACCCACAAATCTCTTCCCTGATAAACTCAGAGGCTGCTGCCTCAGAATGGATGAGCTCCTACCAGGGCTGATCTGCTGGGCCAAACTTCTCTCCAGAGATGTGCCTGGAATACCAGGACTTTCCATCAGGGAGCCAGGCTGTTGCAAAGACAAGGAGCCCCTTTTTCCATGCCTATTCCTCCAGCCCTGACTCCACACTCCTCAGCTGTGTTACAAGCACTGTGAAAACATCAGGCTGCTCCACTGATGTGATAAATCTCCAGGCTGGCAGCAGCAATTGAAGGCTGAAGTGAAGCATTGATTGTGTTGGGCCACAGAGAAGCAGAATTTACCTCCCTCTGTAGCTGTAGCAGAGCCAAACAGATGGCTGCTGCAGGAGGGCTCCCACGTGCTGCAGCCTGCAGATTCCTGCAGCTTCTCAAGGAAAAGAGGACGTGGCTCACTCCTTGTCAAACTCAACAGCTGCATCTCCACCTCTGCATCTGTGCTGGGCTCCAGCTGGGCAACAAAGTGGAGCTTTCTTAGCAGTCACCAGTCACTGGATTTTTTTTTTTGCCTTCTCTCGGTCTCAAGACACGGTCAGGAATGTCAATGGCTTTTGTTTCTTTATGTTCAGCCCACATGTTCTCCTCTTCTCTGAGGCAAAGTGAAATGGATCTGCATTTTCCTGCTCCCCCAAGGTCTTGTCAAGTGGGATGCAGGAGAAAATGCAGCTGTTCAGAAGAGCTGGGAGAGCAGTGCTGGGGCTTCACGCCTGCTCTGATCTCAACCTGGATAAAGGTGCCCATCCCAGCAGGCTGTGGGACTGCTCCTGTCTCAGAATGGCACTGCTGCAAGCACAACATCAGGATACTGTGCACTAAAAGAACTGCTGCATCACTCATGCACACCTTGGCTGATGGCAAAGCCTCACATGAGCCTCAGCTGGCACAAACATGATACCAAGGCCACAAATCTGTGTGTGGTGCAATGGGAGCACACAGAGGCTGGCAGAAAAAGCTGCTGGGAGATGAAACATGCAGAAGGCAGGAGAGCTACAGAAAAAATGAGTATTTTCTGCAAGGAAAAGCTCCAAGAAAAGTCTCTGGTAGTGCAGATGTGGTATTTCCTAACAGTAGCATATTTATTGGGAGTGAGAACTAGCCAAATCTAACCAAGAGAAAGAATGAAATGAAATCACATAAAGGGAATTCTATTCTGCTTCTTTTCATTCCTGCATTCCTCTTCCTTTTTGGTTTTTTTTTTTTTCTTTCACTCAACCCATTCAGGGTTGTTCTGGCAATCAGGAGCAGAACCAGGAACTGAGGAGCAGGAGAGAAGAAGAAAGTGCTCAGGAAACTGGGATGTGAACAGAGCAGTGGCCCTGACACACCCCTGGAGCACTGCAGAGCCCTTTCCATGCCCTGGGGGTTTTGGAAGCCCCTCTGCTGCTGAGGCTGCAATCACACAGCACAAGGTGCCAGTTTTCCAAGCCCTCTGGACTCAGAAGTGCCTCTGAGCAGACTGAAGGAGGGCTCTGCACACTCTCAGCCCTGCAGAGCTGACAGAGCTCTTCCTCCTCTCTCAGAACAGCTCAGCTCACATCTGTGTGCTCCTGCTGCTCCAGCTGACCACAAAGGACAGCTAAAGATGCACATCCCAAAGGGGCAGGAGTGAAATCTGCTCTGCTGCTCAGAAATCTGATATTTACTCTGCAGCTGAGGGTGGAGAGCAGCATCTTTAAACTCCTTCTTTCAGGTGTCTCCTCTTAAACTGCTACAGATTTTGGCACTGTGCTTCTATAAATGGGTATGGAAACAATTTTTTGGCAGAAAATGCCCAGGCTTTTTTCTGCCACAGGTTTAATGTGGCAGAAAAATGATGAACAAAACCATTGCTCTCACTATTCAGAGCTCAAACACACAATTAATGATCTAAGCAACATCTCATTTTCAGACAACTGCAACAGATTCCTCCAAAGTTCAATCAAAGGAAGAAGAAGAGAGAAAATTGTGAAGGAAAGCAATTTTTGGCAGTCAGGGGCAGCATGGGGAATACTGTGGCAGTTTCTCTTTGAACTCCCTGCAGCTTGTGGCTATAAAGATAATATAAAACATCTCATGATTGTGAAGGAAAAGGAGAAGAAAAAAAAAAAAAAAAGGCAACTGAAGGGGCTAAGAGCACAGTGGGGTAGAATTACCAAAATGGGGATTAAAATGGCCCCCAGTGAGAAGGGAAGAAATACTCAAATAAGTCTGTGCTCAGTTTGCTGAGGGCAGGGGGGAAATATCAGTTTCCCTCTGTGATACTGCAGAGCAGAACCTAAACCCAGCAGGACACAGCACTGTGCAAGGTTTCAGCTATTTAATGATTTTATTTTAAGCATAAAAAGTTGATGGGACATGGAAAAGCTTTTTCAAGATGTTTTTCATGGAGTTTAGATAAAATCAGGACAAGCCTTGAGTTAGACATTCTCTCATGTACAAGAGCACACACAGATGAGAGACACCAAGCAGGCACCTCCTCCTTCCCAGCCACAAATCTGTGCTAAAAGACTAAATTGAACCTTTTTCACCTATTTCCTGTCTCAGGTGGCACTGCAGTTGTTACTGAGATGTTATTTAAACCCTGCTGTGAATGGAGGTGCACATGGAAGTGTGGTGAGAGCCCTGAAAACTTCTCAGAGCTCAAAGCTGAAAGCTCCTTTCATTCAAGGTTTTTTTGCTGCAAGTCAAAGAGGAAGATGAAGAAGGGTGCCAGGGATTAAAGCCCCTGACAAAGTCCCAATCTGTGAGCAATGATAATGTTATTTTACAACCAGCTTTCATCTGAGGATCTCAAGTAACTTATACCTACAAAGCAAATCTTGCAACTCCTCTGCCACAAAGCCACATGTGTATTTGACAGAAAACCCAGCTCTGTGATTTGTGGAAGATGTGAGATGAAAGAAAGACACATGTCTGCAGTGGGAATTGCAGAGGCAACAGAAGTAATTTCAGGAACTCTGAGCCTCTTCCACAGAAAGGCAGCACTCCTGCAATTACACCCAAACCAACTCCACAGCCCTCTGAGCACTCATTTTGTCCAAGCAAAGGTCCCACTCAACGTTTCTTGAACCACAAACACTGCTCCTGCTGAAATCAGGAGTTTGTATGTAATGTATGTAATGTATTGCAGAGTTCCAATACATTAATTTTCTGCAGCTTTTGTCCAGAATCCAGCACAACCCAACACATCCAAAACCAAACCCTGAAATCAGGCTGGTTACTCACTTGTCCTGGGACTCAATGTACACATAAAGGTGAGGCTCAAAGCACTTGGAAACAATGCCATGGAAAGGATTGTCAGGGACCTTTGGCTTCTTTGGCTGCAAGGAAACATTTAAAATGTTGGTTCAAACCTGCCTTGAAGGAACAGCAATGCAACAAAAGGATAGAAATCTTTAGAGATATTGTAGCACAGAAATTTGCTGTCAAATTATCAAAGCATATAAATGCTATTATATCCAAGTCCTCCCTCCTGCTTAGAGAGCTGTTAGCAATCCAAGGAATTATCTTTCCATTTGTAAAATATTCTTAGCCTTAAAGAGAAGGCTGCTCCATGCTAACAGATTTCAGCTGAAGAATCTTAATGCAGTTTGCAAATAAAATCTCCCTCAATCCTTCAAGCAGTAACAAGGCTCCTCTAGTCCCCTCTGAAATCAAATGCAGCAGTTATTTGGAAGCAAGATTAAAGAATCCTTACATTTAAGAATATCAAGGGCAATAACTCAAAGTTACAGGCTTCATCTGTATGAATTTTATTTAGATAAACAGCATGTAATTACTTCAGGAGCCAGAATTATACAGGCCTGCTTTCACTGTGAGACATGTTTTTGGGGATGCAAAGATTTCTATTTTTAAATCACACTGAGAGCATTAAGCACAGGTGCCATGTGGGAGCCATCCTGTTTGCCCTCATTTGAGTTTAGTGCTGCACTCAAACCATGGCCAAGCACAGCCACTGGGACTACTCTCACATTTAAATTTGTGCATGTTTAAGCACCAGGCTAGGCAGGACCTTTAAGTTCTTTTTTGCCCTACAGCTAGATTGTTATTATTCTTTTTTTACTAATAGGTAATTTCTCTTGTTGCTTCCCAGCACACCAGCAGCTTTTCCCTGGCTGCAAAGAGGGCTGCAGTGACTCTGGAATGGAATTCTTGCTTCCCTCCCCACAAAAAGCCAAGATCAGCTCCCAGCCAATGAAGATATGAATTTTTCCAGCTGATTTTTTTTTTTTTTAGTGTAAGAAAAGCCAAACAAAAGAAGCAAAGCCTAAAGGACATTCTCTCTTAAATGACAGAGGAGGTGGCACTAAGAATTTGGCAGAATTATCAGAGTGTGACAAGGTAAACATTTCTCAGCAACAATTCAGCCCCAAATGATGAACCCCAACTTAGGGCTGAGGAAATGCTTTTATGGAGACCAGACCACCTCTATGAGCCTTACATGAAGAATTTAACTTTTAAGAGCCTTGGGACAGAACCATTACCAGGCACCCTCCACCCAAACCCCTCTGAGTGCAGGATGCACACTCTCACTGGAGCTGGGAGGGTAAAAAATAGCTGGGAATGACAGAAACTTCCCATGTGCAAAGGCCTGGCATGGCAGTGGCAGCACCAGGCTGCAGATTGCCCATGTTTGCCACTCAGCAGGCTGCAAGGGCCAGCTCTGCACCACGCTGCTCCCAGCATGTCTGGTGGAAGGAATATTAAATCTTTTACCAGTAGCACTGAAGCTGTATTTCTGAGTGTGCAAGCCTGTCCAAAAGCTGCAGATGTTTAAGCTATTTCCTCCTTCAGTTTGATGGAAATAATAAAAGGTTACTGTTGTCACAGCAAGGAGGTCTGCAGCTGGCCCAGTTTCCTTTCATTACTATCCAAAGTAAACAGATTAAATGGAACTGCTAGGATTACCAAAAGAGGTGCTTTTTTAGCATGGATTTCCCCCCCCTCAAAATTCTTGTGCTCCCTTTTAGATTCCCAAGTGTCTTGAATTTTCAGGACTGGTGTCTTGGAAGGGCTCTTTTACTGAAAACCCTTCATCTTCAACTCTTTGTGCCCCTTCTGTTCTTCAGGCAGTGACAGGAAAGATGAGACTTGCAGCACTTGCAGGCTCCCAGCAGGGCTGGCACTGGGACACTGGCACAGGGCATTCCTACAAGGAAAGGGCAGCCTCACCCCAAACTGCACTCCCAGGGGTGTCTCCTCTCCATGGATGGCCTCATAAGGTCTAGGGAGCACAGCAGTTCCTCTCTCAGAAGCTCCTGAACTGCTGCATTCTGCTGTTCCATAAACCCAGCCCTAATTGCTGTAATTATCTCTTCACCTGCCTCCTAACAGCACTGGCTTCTCCAAGGATGTCCTCTCATCTCAACACTGCACATCCCAGCCAAACCCTCCAGTCATTGCTTGGAAAGCAAGCTCTTCCCAAAAAATGCCCCTGAGGTGTCTCCCCAGCTTCCCAATCTCTGTCTCACTGATAAAATCCACACAATACCAACTGTCCAAGCTGGATTTTCATGGAAGAACAAAAGCTTGTTTAAATCATTCTGTTTCAGGACTTTGGCTGTGGATGAAGGCTGTGGAAATCTGGAGGGGATGCAGTGCACCAGACTGTGCTGGTGGAGAGCTCCCACCCCCTGCTCTCCCCAGGGATGTGGATTTGAGCAGGTCCTGAGGCCCTGGTCACCCATCAGGACACACCTGTACACAGCCCATTTACAAGGCTGTAAATCCCCTCAAAAAGAGGAGAGTACCAGCCTCAAGTAACCCACAACTAAACACTTAGAAAACATCCATCTGGTGTATAAAAAAATACAAGCTTTGATATTGGTGCCAATTAAAACAATTGCATTTACCATTCACCCTTTAATGTTTGCAGAGGGCTTTGGAAGCCCTGTGCTTGTACAAGCAGTTAGGTGCTGCCTGCTTTGCAGAGGTAATGGATAAAAAGCACTGCAAAGATAAAAATCCCACAAGTGATTTATCTGGAGTGAAAATCTAAAGCTGACACTTGAAAGTTCAACGACTTGCCTGGTGACTCCAGACAGTTTGCTTAGCTGACAGGGCAAAATATGAATTGCAACTGTTTGTAGAGGAGCTTCTTTGGGGATCTGAAAACCCAAATAGCTATTTCATCTCCCTTTGACAGAAATCCTGTAGTTGCATTTGGGCTGGAACAGAATCCAGCTCACTCTCACGTGGCAGGATTGTCTCTGCACTATTAACTGGAATAAAGATTGCTTTGGTTTCAGAGAAATGAGCCAGAGCAAAGCATGCTCGTACTGGGAGCCTGAACGCTGCACAAAGGATCAAAACTGCACTAAATTAATTGCTGTGAAAACAAACTCTTCAAATCAATGGGATGGGAAAAGCTGAGGCCCCACTGGAGGTTCTGACAGAGGCTGAGAAGTGGGAACTTCAAAGACTTACTTTGTCTGTATCGCTTTTCTCCATCACAATCTCATCTGTCTCTGCCCCAGTTTCATCCTCCAGAAAGGGGTTGGTGGAGGGAGGTGGCACTTCTGGTTTCTTCTGCTGGAAAAGAGGAAGCTCCTCAGAGAACAGCCAGTTTTGTGCCCTCTGGCACACAGCTGCATCCACATTTTGCTTTCCTGAGCCCTTCAAAGCACTGCCCAGCAATCTGCCTTCTCCCAGCAGAGGTGATCAGATCCTGGCTCCCTCCCCACCCCTCCATGTTAAATCCTCCTTGACAGTGTGACATTTTATCCATTTCCACTCTCCCAAAGCCCACTCCAAAGTGTGTGGTCTCCACTGGGATAACCCACAAGAGCAGCTCCAAAACTCTGCCCTGCAATCAAGCCCAAATTGCTGCTCCCACAGTTTGTTCCCCCCTCTGCACTCAGCAGCCAGCTATTTATAATGGTGCCCTTCATTTTGGGTACAAAACAGAGCAAATGACAGCCTGAGTGTCACAGCCTCTGGACATGTCAGGAAGGGGGAAACACAGGATTTTCTGTCATTTGAAACCACACCCTCCCCTTCTGGTTTTCTCACTTCCAACAACCCAGAGAAGTCAATTTAATTAAAGCTGCAAATTTACTATGAAATTTGTCAGAATAAATAAAGCCATATTCCTGAGAGATCTAAATTCAGCCAGGAGGAAAACCTTACAGGACTTCCTCTTTTAATTAGCAGCACCCACAGCAAATGACCAGTGGGTGCAGCAGGCTTTCCTTGGAGGCTGAATTATCACATCCAGGCAGGATTCAAGACACCAGCTGGACACAGAAGCCAATCACACACGCTCTGTGCTGCCAGGGCATCTGGCTGACAGAGCTCTGGGCTGAGATTCCAGGCAGGAAAAGCTCAGAGATGGCTCCAGAGATATTCCCTGAGTTTTTTCTCTTGGTTCTGCCATTACAATCTACCAAAAAAGAGACAAAGCAGAAGCCACCAATGTCCCTGCAAGCCAGAGTGACCCAGCAGTGTGGGACTGAAAGCTGGTCCACGTGCTCAATGTGTGGTACCCAGAAATGAGGAGAAGAGGAGACTTTTAGTTACAATGTGCCACTGACATGTAGAGAACAAACATTACAAGGCATTTAACCACACCACAATCACCCTGTGCCTTCAAACAGCACAGGGCCCCAGGAGAACCAAAAAAGCACACAAGCAGTGCATTTTTAATTCTTGTGAGCCATCTTCTCTACAGTCTACACACTAAAAATCACTTTTCCAATACAGAGCAGAGTCACACTGAACACCCTGAGCAAGGGGAGGCTGCAGGTGACACCTTTTATAGTTTCCAGCAGCTGAGCTATGTGTGAGGGGGTTTTTTTCCTCCTGAGACAGCTGCTGAGTAAAGGAGAGCTCTTCAGAAATGTCCTTACCCCTGTGCCATCAGCAAGAGTGCAGCCTGAGAAGCGTTTGGCCAGGAGCCCCTCAAAGTTGGTTGTTCTCTGAATTGCAAACAAAAGCAATTTCACCTCAATCTCCTTGGCCCTGGTGCGCATGATCTTGGAGAGCTCTGCCCTGCAAGAGAGAGGGAATATAGAAAAAACAAATGTGGTTTCCTATAAAAGTCTGAAACCTAACACTGGAACTCAGTCTGCTCCCCAGAGAGACTTTCATCACAAAATTCAGGCTAATTCCTAAGAGGCTCTCTAACATAAAACTGCTTTGCAGATCCCATTTCAAACACAGCCACAGTTGCTGTGTGGGGAACAGGACCCCATCCCCTGGCAGCCCCCTGGGAAAGCCCTGAGCATCCAAGCTTGGCAAGCTCAGAACTCCCACTGGGGTCCCAGAACAAAGGCAATGGTGCTACTGGGACTCCACCTGGCACCTTCCTCTGCTTCCCTGTCCCTGGCTGGCAAAGAGCCTGGTCACCACAGTCAGCTCATGCTATTCCACTTGGCCTGAAATATTGCTGATTTTTACCTCTGGTACGCTGAAAATTGATTTTCACATCACTTCAGTTTCTCATGGTTTTAGCGACGCTTCTCAGCCTTTTCACTCCTCACTTCCTTTTAACCACAGACAATTCCAGAGAGACATTTGCACCCTGCCTTCAGACTCTGACCAGTGTGGCAGGAGCCAAGCCAGCCTTTTATTTTCAGGAAGCTGGGAGGCAGCAGGAGCTGCGTGGTATCACCAGAGGGGTATTGGGAGAGACAGAGGTGACAGAGAGACTCTATCATCAGAAGGCATGAAAAGGCCCTTTGTTATTAGAAATTTACAGGTTATTATTATTAGAAATTTACAGGTCATTATTATTATTAGAAATTTACAGGTCATTATTATTATTAGAAATTTACAGGTTATTATTATTAGAAATTTACAGGTTTTATAGAAACAACAGTGGACTTCAGACCTGACAGCCCTTTAGTGTCCCTACAGGATACGAAACAACACGATGCAGACTCACTGCTCTTTCTAAGGTAAAAAAGGGACTTTTATTTTTCTGACTCTAATATTTATAGATTTCCAAAAGTGACAGTGGATTGGAGGGTGAAAGTGGCACCTCTCCAGTCTATTAAATTTCTCCTCCTCCATAAAAGAATGCAAAACAATTTACATAAAAGTGTGTGGGAAAGTTCATTACAAGCATGGTAAACATCAGAAAGCTTAAAAAATCAGAGCAACACTTTAGGAATCTTCTTTTACACTACTGGCGAACTATGAATAGTACACTCTGGAGAATCATATCTATAAACAATAGAAAGAGAGATAATAATTGTTTTAATTCTCTGAGCTTTCTCACAGCTTCTTACAGAAAACCCTGGGGCAGTTATGTGTCACTCTGTTGAGCGGATGTGTGGCTCTGCAGGAGGGGCTCAGCTGGTGATGTGGCAGAATCCTGGGGCAGTTATGTGTGTCTCTGCTGAGAGGATGCGTGATTCTCCAGGTGGGGCTCAGCTAGGAATGTGGCAGAAGCCTGGGGCAGTTCTGTGTGAGGATGTGGGGCTCACCTGGTGATGTGGCAGACCCTGGGGCAGTTCTGTGCTGTTCAGAGATGTGGGGCTCACCTGGTGATGTGGCAGAAGTCCACGGCGATGCGCTCCGTCATGCACCACTCTGCGGGGAACATGCGCCCGTACTTCTCCTCGTAATCCACCAGCTGCCTCTTGATCCAGGCGTAGCGCCGGTCAATCTTGTCCAGCCAGGCCACCTGGACCCCAGGGACAGAGACTTTTTAGCATCACCAACAATTTTAGCAGCAGCAGTTGCAAATATTCAGAGCTGTGCTGCTGCTGCAGCTCTGCTCTGTCTCATGATTTTACATTGATTAACATCCTCTGCATGCTTTGGATTATTGGTGACATTTTTGCCCCGTGTCCAGGAGAAATGATGATGAGGATTCCATCTTATCAGAAGGCTAATTAATTACTTGATTATACTATATTATTCTATATTATATTACACTATATTGAATCTAAACTGAATCTGCCAAGCACTCAACTCATCTCCACTGCACACACACCTGGATTCAACTGGTCAGTGAACCAAAACACTCACACCAAATCCAATCACCAATTCCCCTCAGGTAAACAACCTCCCACAATGCCTTCCACTTGTGAACAACACAGGGGCAGTAAATGAGAATTGTTTTGATCATTCTTTGCTTCTCTCACTGCATCTCCCAGGTTCAGAGAATGTGAATCCCACATTGGATATCAGGAAAAATTTCTTCCCTGGAAGGGTTCTCAAGCACTGGAGCAGGCTGCCCAGGGAATTGGCTGAGTCACATCCCAGGAGGGATTGAAAAGAAGTGTGGATGTGGCACTTAGGGACAGGGTTTAGCAGTGGACTTGGCAAGGGTTGGAATCAAGGATCTGAAAGGTCTTTTCCAACCTCAATGATTCCGGGATTCCAAGTGCTTAAACACATGCCAGACTGAAAATCCTATCTTGTGTGAATTAAGAGAGCAAGTTCTGTTGAAAATGAGGATAACAGTACTCCTAAATCATGCAGAGATTATTGAAAACTCAATCCAATAATATTTCATTTGATCCCACCCTCTTTGTTTCAGACAGAGAGGTTAAAGTCAGTGGGATGAGAGTGCAGCAATTCCTGGATTCTTACATTCAGCTCACATTTAAATTCCAGCTAAAATTCTTACAAGGTGAGCAGGATGGGATTTTTTTCCCCCCTCAATAATTGTGTTTTCTGGTCAAAAAGTACAAAGATTAATCCAGAAAACTTTGATAGAAAAATGTTAAAAATTTAAACTTAGAATAGAGAAAGGCTAAGCTGCCTATGTCAAACATTTGAAATTGATAAAATACATTTTGATCTAAAGGTGATCCCGGTTTGTCCAGGTTTTTTTTATCAAATTCAGGAAGGTTATGGTAAACTTTTAAAAAGCTGTTAGTATCAGGACAGGAAGTTTAAAAATTAGCTATAAAGATAATTACCTTTTTAGAAATCCCTCCCCCTCAGCTTTCTAAGCATTTTGGGGTGTTGAGTTTTCAATTTTCAGAGTTTCATTTTTCAACCCTCTGCAGGGCAGGAAATAAATCTAAGATAAATTTATTTATTTTCTGTATGTGGGAAGAAAACATTTCTAGTGATAATCTGAGAAACTGAGTTCTGAGGTGGGAGGATACTGGCAGAGATAACAGCGACTCCCAGCTCATCAAAATCAGTGTTTTCAAGCCCTTGGGATAAAAACTTTTCACCACAGGAACTTGTGGAAGTGAGAACTTTGGGAATGCCAGCAGAGCAAAATGTGAAATCCAAATGGAGCTTGCAAAGCTTCCCTTACATCTTGATTTTCCTGGAAAAGGACCAGGTACTCTGAGAGGTGTTGTTTAATGAATTTCTTGATGATTTCCTGTTTGATCCTGGGGTCCAGGACGTTGGCTACCAGGCAGGCATCACGTAGGACATTGCTGGGCCCACCAGTCCTCTGGCAGAACAACAGGAAGAAAATTATTTCAGGTTAAATAATTGAATGGTTGATTGTAAATGCATCCAGGTTTATCCTTTCCTATTATTCTTTTTTCTGCTGCTACTCTTTATTTATTGCTGCATCTTTCTTCTGCTGCATGTAAAGGCAGAAAACTTTAAAAACTTTTTATTTTTTAAAAAGCTGCTTTGGTGCTGCTTCTTACAGACACAGATTTGCACTTCACCACCTGCTCCAAAGAGTCTCCTCCTTTCTGTACTTGTCACTTGCATGAAGAAACCAGCAGAGCTGGTACTCTGAAAGACAGAACTGGCTTTTTCTTGGAAGTAAATTCAAATTCACACCTACTCCCCTTACTGTTTGCAAATGTTTGGATGCACAATGCTGGGGAAGCACAGTTGGTGCCTTAACCCCAGCCCAGATTTGTATCTGTGCTGAGTAAACCAGACACAAACTTGGTGGCACTGTGTCAACAGCCAGCCTGGGCTTGGCTTCCTCTGAACAAAACACTGATTTTTGTGACAAACAAATAACCAGGGACTGGGTGAGACCCCAAAGAAACCCCACAGATGAATTATTGGGCATTCCCTGCCTGGCTGCAGCCCTCTGGCAGGAGCAGAGTGAAGGGAAGGCTGGCACTTCCCCCAGAGAGAGAAATCACCCTCTGCTTTCTAAAGAAACTCCTGAAACAGGCAGACACCAAATCTAGAGGCAAAATGAGACTAAATCCAACAACAATCACCCTGAAGAGTTTCCAGTGACACTTTTCAATGGGAGGAAGAGGGAAAGTGAGAACTTTACCTTTGTACCTTGGGAAGGAAAGGCTTCCTCAAAGTCAGCCAGGATCTGCTGCCCCAACTCGTTCTGTGCTGCCTTCACCCTGCAGGGGACACAAGAAGGTCTCAAAAACCTCCCTGCAAGGTGACTGCAACACCAGCAGCTGCAGGAAGGTTTGGAAGGGATCAAAAGGATGCTGAAGAAAAAAATATCCACCCTCAGAGGGTCTGTGTGTCAAAATTGGGAGACTTTTTGCTCCCTGAATGACAATTCCTGAGCCCTCAGCTGCAGCAGAACATGTCCTGGGTTCTCCTGCCCTGCTGCCATTTAATACTTCAATAAGGGGCAGTTAATCAGCTATTTGAAAGGCCTTTAATGCCAGTGGGATCTACACTGAAATTCATTTCTGTTGCCCACATTTCAACAGAAATATGTTTCTAAGATGTAAAAAGCTTCACAACATCTCAGTCTTCACCATGAACCTTTCACAGCTACAGGTGTTCTGATCCACTTTTAAATGAACACAGCTGGCAGCAGTTTTATCCCATAAATTCTCAGTGTCTTAGAGAAGCACAAAAGAGCAAAAGGTATGAAATGGAAGCAGAATAAACCACAACCTTGCTCTTTATTTGGCTAAGAGAAAAAAAAGCTTCCAATTTCCAGAAATAAAAGTCAATACAGCTTAATTGATACTTCTAGGGAAATGGAAATGCCTACACACACTAGAAAGTGCCAAAGCAAACAGTGAGGCACTTCCATCCCTCTGCAGCCCTTGAATTCTTCCATCAGTTTTTATTATAGTGGAAAGGCTTTCAGCTCTGAACTGATCACTCTCACTGTGGATTTTTCCGCTGAGATTGATACTTTAGCAAGGCTGGCGACATTTACTGTTGTGAAAATGTTTGTTCAGACTGTGGGCAGAAGACTTGGGGAAATTTTTTTTTTTTGTGCTTGTTTAAGACTCCTCCACCTTATCAAGGAATGATCTGCTTCTTTAATCTTCCCATTTGAGCTCCATTAGTAGCAAAAAACCCACGAGATGATCTGACAATGCTGGATTCTTTCCTGGTGCCAAATGCAGAGAATTCCAGTCCTTTAAAATTGATGGCTGAAATAGAACTTTATATCTGTGATTTAACTGGATGTACAACCTGCCTTCCTCAGGATTTATTTATGGGGATTTGGTTGGAAAAGCTTCCTGCCTGCAGTGTCAAAAATAATTCTCACTTAAGCTCTTTGCTTCACAGGAATGTTCAGAGACTCCTCTACTCTTCCAGGTAAAGACATCCAGTTAACAACTTCATAAAATGTTGAAATAGGAGTGGGGAATTTAATCAGTAAGGAGGAAGCCACAGCTACAGGTTTACTCCTGCTTAAATTCTACAAGAAAGCACTTGTAGCTCATGTGAGAAAGCATCACAGAAACAAACCAGAAAAAAAGTGGGGAAAAAAAAAAAAAAGACACTGAAAACAGACTGATATTTTTTATCTTTTAAATAATCCAGAAACAAGAAGTGTGTAGAATTAGGAGTCACAGGAATTAGTGAGTTTGTATGAACAACTGGAAGCTATTAGCAGTGATACTTCTTTCCTACTGAGGGGCTGTGGGGACCTTTCTGTTTGACAACAGCTGCAGTGCAGCACAGGGGAGGCACTGAAAGGAGCAGCAGCCAATTCCTAAAGACTCAACAAATTTCAAAGAGCCTCTGTCAAGCAGTTAAAAGCCCTGTCCACAAACTTTGTTGTTTTAGGCTCTGATTCAGGAAAGTACTTAAGGATAATCTTAATGGGGATTCTCGTATCCTTAAATTAAGAAACTTGCAGGAATGCCTTGCTCAAGTGGGATGTTGAAAATATGTGTTTTTTAAAAATAGGTCCTGCATAAATAATCTCTCAAAAGCAGGCAGGGAGAACAAGTTTAAATCTTTTTTTTTTTCCTTCATATTTTCTAAGAGAGAGACAGGGCAGAGCCAAAGTTTAGGTGTGAGCAAGGACAGGGAGCCCCAGTGCACTGCCAGTAAAATTCACTTTTTATATAATCACACACAGAGAAACACTCAGTAATTTTCACAATTATGAACACACACCCAGAAGCAAGAAAACCTTTCTGCCACCTCTTTAGAGCTCACCTGCCTTAGGCAGAGCACAAGGGGGGCACTTGCTTCAGCCACTGGAGATTATTGCCCCTATGGAAAGCTGTCAGCTTCACTGACAGAATATTCTGAATAATTCAGAATGTTCTCTATGCAGTGGGAACTGCAGCCAGAAAAGCCTGGACATTCAACCTTGAGGGTGTGTGGGGAACCACTTCACCAGGTGAGCTGGCTCAGCAAGCCCAGATAAGAGATTTAGGATCTCTCAGAGCCTCGGGTGGGTTTGATAAGGGTCTCTCCCTGGGTAGGTTCCCCCAGAAACTGGGATATCCCAGCTGCCATCCCACACAGCAGGGAATTGCCTTTTCCTGGGGCTGCCAAACCCTCTGGTTATCCCACTATTAATGATTTCTGTTTCTCTGACTCCTGTTTTATTATTAGTGGCTTTTGTTCCCCGTTTCCCCTGCCTTTAAAAAATAAAAACAAGAAAACCCACTGCTATGTTTCAAATGACATTAAATTACTAGAAACCACAATTCCTTTAGCCAAAGCTACCAGAAATCTTAAACCAAGCCTGGCAGCTTGCTGAGATAAAAAGAGGCTGAGCCAGCCTGTTTTCCTGTGGCAAAATTATAATTATCTTTCTCCTAAATACTTTCCAGGCTTTTTTCCACTGTCTTCTAGGCCTGCAAGATCATTTTTTCTGGGTGGGTTTGGGACCACTAATTGTACCTCCCTCCAAAGACAGAAAACAGCAGAGGATTGAGAGATAAGGAAATATTCCTGTTTACTACAACAGCTACCAATGCACTGCCTTAGAAATTGCTTTAGGAATGCTCTTAGGAAAATATTTACATTTGGCTACGAACTGTGACATTTTTACATCAGTACTCAACAGGAGCAGCACAAGAAGCCAACTAATTGAGAGTTCAGTCCAGGTTTCCAATGAATCCTTACAGTGGGATTTTGGCTTGGTTGTTTTCAAAGGGACAGAACAGGTGGAAAACAACATTAAAAACACATCATTACTTCTCACAGCATCCAGGAGCAGCAACCTAAATTGAATACCCCATGACAAAGAGCACATCCAACAGCACCAAGCAGGCACTTCTCCTTCCCATGGTTTCCCATTCATACTTGGCTTCACTCCATTCACACCATGAAAAAAGAGGCTTTTTATTTCAGAAAGCAACAGAATCTGCTGGTTGAGCAGTGTATATAAAGGGCTTATTGTATATAACAGACATTGGTTACTGTCACAGCTCTGTGCCAACATCTACTAAAGCATTTCTTGCCTTCCCAAACATCCTAGAGGCTTCACTTGTACCATTAAAACAAATCCACGAGATATCAAACCCCAGCAATTTCACAGTCTAAAAATACCCCTGCAAGAAGCCAGGCAAACTTCCTCTGATGTTTCATGAATCACAAGCAAAAGAGAGAGAAAAATCAACTCCAAACCAGGCCCTGACACACATCCACAGAGCCAAACTCCAAAAGCAGAATGATGGTGCCATGGAGCTCCCTGCAGGAATTTTCTGCCTGGATGTGGAGCGGTGAGGAGCTCCCAGCAGCACCCCAGAGCAGCTCCTTGCACCCCACAGCAGCCTCCTCTATCACTACCAGATGGTGCAGCTCTCCCTGTGTAAACACTGGGAGGAAAACCCTGCCGAGGCAATTCTAAAAATAGGAGGAACAGACTTTCTTGAGCTTTTCAGATCCTTATCTTAAAGGGAGAACAAAACAAAAGAAGTTTTCCTCCATGTCCTTGCCAGTCTGCTGGCCTGACTCGAAACCACCCTGCCTGTTAGCAGGAGCCTGAACTGGTTTCTGTAACAACTACAAAAGTATTAAATAATCACCCACCAGAGAGGGAAAAGCAGCCAGAATTCTAGAGCAAGGCTTAAATTATATTTGGCCTTAAAATGGCCAATGACAGCAGGTTTCTGCCCAAAGGGCATTACCACTGCAAGCAATCTCTGAGCACAAGGCTGGATCAGACAACAGCCTCAACTCAGAAAAGCACTGACATATGTTTACATTTCCTTGATGTTCATGTTCATTTAAGCAAATTCTTATGGTCAAATGCTTTGTTAAACAAGGCCCCATCCCTTCTCTAGAATTGAGACTGGATTTTTCTTCTGCTCTGTTTCATGGATTCCATCTGTGTTTTCTGGAAGAGGTGTCTATACCATAAAGAAAGTCCAACAGTTTTACATGAAAACATTACAAACAAATCATTCAAACTCTGTTTCCATCACTAAACAACACAGGGAGCCAGCTGCTGTCTTAGCAAAGGGAGTCACCAAAAAAAAATTAATGACTGTGCCTGGAAGACTCCTTGGAGTACCTCAGTAATGAGCAAAGTCATCTCAGGCAGGGACAGCACTGTCCCCTAGAACAGGGAGGACCTTGTTCCCTCAAATCCCAGCTGGCACATCCCAAATGAAGCCAAGCCTGAGGAGAAATGGTGGCTTAGTGACCACCTTGAGACTGAACCTGCCCAAGACATTTCCTACCCTTCCTCCCCAGCAGGAAAGGGAGTGCTCAGGGTTTGAAGCTTTTACCTTTCAGAGAGCTGTCGAATCTGAGGGATCCCCATGTATTTGTTGAAGTGCTCCAAGACATTCACCACACCTTGCAGAAGGTTGGCAACTTCCCCATATTGTCTCCTCCTGGTCATAGCCCTGCAGAGGAAATTTGAGATTTACAAAGGCAGATTCAATGAAAGTCCTGGGTGGTAATTCCACAGGTTACCTCATCCCCACTGGGTCACACTGCTCCCTATTGACATTTATTTTTCTAAAACACACAGCTCTTCATTAACATTCCAACGCTGCATTAAAATTTCACTTAAGCGATGCTAAAATAAACCAATCTGGCACAAATCTAACAATGCCTCAAAAAAAAAAAAAATCCCATAAATGTCAAAAGCAACACTTGGCAAGGAACATGTAAACTACTGAATGCATCCACTTCCCAGTATGGGTCTGGAGGCAGTAAATGTTATTTCTCTGTAATGACCTGAGTGAAGCCATTCGTCATCACACACAAAGTGTGAGCTCAAGCTCCTCTGGAGGAGAACGATGCTGAAAAGCCATTAGCCTTGACTTCTCTGTTAATAACTTTCACAGGGAACTGACAGGGAAAAAAAAGAAAAAGAAAAATCAAGTTCATTTATTTTTATATCATCCTTTAGGATCATTCCAGTGGAGACAGCAGGCTAAGGAAAATTTAATTCTCAGCATTTCACGACCCGGCGTTCGTGCAGGATTTGCTACAAACCAAGAACAGGCTGTGCAACTTCACAGATGCAACATGTTAAAAAAAAATGCATTTTCCTAGATTGGATATTCCTCAAGCATATTAAAAAAACCAAAAAGGATTTTTAGAAATATTTAACCCCCAATTTACATATGGTACAAGCTGCAAGATTTCCTTAAACTCATGCTAGAATGAAAATTAGAGTGGACCTTTACCAAAACCCATTGCAGTTTTAGATACAAGAGTAACAAAAATCCTCCCAAATTCCCAAAAGCACATCTCTAATGAGGATTCCTTAATGAAGCCAGACTCATTCCTTATCACCAAGGATCAACAGAGCAACTCAAGCAATCGATGCTGCATACTATGAAACACAACACAGGCTGGGGGTCACTGAGAGCAACACAGATCTGCCAGCAGAAATCCAGACTTGGGAGCAAAATTCCCTCCAAAAAAAACCAGGCAGGCTGTGCCAGACCCATAGAGAACACTGCACAAACTTCACAGCAAGGATCCCCAGACTTACTCCAGAGAATCCACCCCCCCTGCCAGCATGTGGAGGTGGTTGAGGGTGGTGATGGAGGTGGTCAGGTGACGCTTGGCATGGTCCAACTGCTTGATATCCCTGGTGATTTCCTTCACCTAGGGAATGAAAAAGGATTCTGGTTGAATATCGAGCCCAGCAATGGAATTTTCAGGAGATAAGAAGCCACTCTCTGCTCTTTGGGAATGCAGAGGTGTCAGCTCAGCAGCCTTGTGGACACCACAGGTTCAACACAGGAAATCACCAACCAGCCAGGACCAAGGACAAAAATGTTACTGACAGGAAAAGCCAGTGTCCCCTCCCTTTCAAAGGCCAGAAGGAAAGGGCTGCTCACCATTTGCTCAGATTTTTCAGCCTTGTCTTTAATATCCTTAATTTTACCAAAGAGCTGTTGAATGGCTTTCTGGGCTTCTTCCAGGGCCTGGAAAAGAAACAAGGTCAGAGTGGAAAGAAAATCTGCATTCAGTTTTCACCTTTCTAAGAAATGCACAGTTGCTCTTAACACTCCCTGGGGCTGGGGCACTGGAGGGGAGCAGCTGTCTTACAAAGAAAATACCAGCAGCACAACAAAAGTCAATGTACCACGTTGGAATATTGAACCTGAGTGGGCCAGGGTTTCAGTATCCACTTTACAACGATGCTTTGGCAAAATTTCACCAAGATATTTTATGAAAGCAGCTCTTTAAGGTCACTGGAATATCTATTGACATACTAAGTGTGGAAAAATAGGTAGAACGTACTCCTGATCAACAGATATTTCAAGCAGAAAAATGAAAACTCCACAAGACCTCTATGCTCATCATTAATTATAAATAAAAAACACACACATAGAAGACTGAGTGCTTGCCCAAACCCCCTTGCTGAGTTAGCAGGACATTATCCTGGTGGAAAAGATGATGCTGATTCCATTCCACACACCTGCAGGAGGAATGGCTCTTTCTAAGCACAGGTAAAGAGGTGGAGGCCAGGAAATGGCTCTCAGCATTTAATAAGATTAAAAAATATTTTTCATATTTAAAGCAGGATTTAAAATAGGATTTTAGTGCTATTTTCTTGGGGCACCTGGTCCCTTTTATTTATCCAACCATGGCACAGCCTGAGCTCACACAAGCAGTGTGAAGCACACGTGGATGCAGTGAAGGAAGCCACATGTCCAAAATCCAAAATCCAAAATCACATGGCCAAAATCTGCCTTCTGCAGTAATTCTACACGTTCTGCCTTCCCAGCCTGATAACATTTCCAGCTCCACTTTGTTCCCTGCTGTTAAGTGGGCTTCTATCCCTCTGCTTTTATATCCAGTCTCATGACCAAGGTTACAGCACAAGCTACAAGTTCCTTCAGCAAATAAATTTAACACATCTTCATTTGGAAATGGATGAGGAAACTATCTGCCAGGAGCTTTTGCTGGAATATAGCTGGGTTATAATAAAAGTATAAAAGCTGGAGATGGTTTATAATTCATTTTCCAGAGGGGGGGGGGGGGGAAAGAAAAGCCTCCTCTAAAAAATTTTCTGAATCATGTGAAAGTTAACACTTTCTGGATTGGTGTCACAGATGTTCAATGAGGGACAAGAACACACAAAAATGTGCTGCAGGGTGGCTGGGCCAGGGCTGAACAGCCCCCTGCAGCCTCTCCAATTCTTTTGAGAATTAAATTTTCTCCTCCATTGAAAGGCTTGAGGATCAAGTGCGAAGCAAAGAAGCAAAGAATGTTCTTTTCAACATACTTAGCTGTGTCTCTGTGCTCAGGCCTGCTGCACATTGCTCTGTAATGGAATTAATAAGTGGGTTATTAAGCAAGCAGCAACTGTTTTGTATGGTCTGAGCTTTGGATAGGCCTGTATAAAATTCAAGATTCAGCCTGAAATTCTTTACAGATGCCAACTGCTGTCTCCCTTTGCTTCAGCACTAACAGCAAATGCTGATTTTACTGCACGGTCCCAGGAATTCAGAGATTCTTCAAAAGAACTTATTTGTCTAATGGTGATATTTAATAATTGTGATTAAAAACAGCCTTTACAGGGAAGTGGGTGAAGAACAGGTTCCTGCAGCTCAGTGGAAAGCAGCACACTCAGGGTGGGCAAAATCCCCACCTAAAAACTGCCCCTGGAACACTGAGCAGAGAAAAATGGGATTCTGTCCCTGAGCACTGCAAACTGCCAAAAATAAGACAAACTGGTGTCATCACCTGGTCCTGACACTTCCACCTCCTAAAAAACTCTGAGAAAACACAAATGAGACAATGTGTGCTCTGCCCCATCTGATGAATTAAAGGATTGTGGTCTCCTGCTGCTGAGAGAAACGTGCCTGGGACAGGGGGAGACACCAAACAGCAGCTGCTCTTCTGCTCCAGTCCTGCATCTCATCCCTCAGAGAAGGGAAAACATTTCCATAACTGTTAAAAAATTTAAAAAAACCCAAAAAAACACACACAGGGAACTCAACTGCAAACTTGAGTAAATCAGAATTGCTCATAAACACTTGTTTCACTCCTTAAAACTTTCTTCCAAATATTTGCTTAGCCATTAAGACATAAATCTTTATCTATTCTCCTAAAAAAAGAGCTGCATATTCCTTACATGAGTCAGAACACACCAATACATTATATCATCTATATATATTTATAAAATGGATATATAATTTGTATAATTTAAATTTAGAGGTGAAAACATTTCTTCAAGCATTTGCTGAAAGTAACACTGTGAAAATCTATTTTTTTTAAAGTCAGAAGGGCTCTGTCAGATCTGGTGTGAAGTTCAGAACTGGATAAAAAAATGTTATTTCATGCATATGTACCATTAAAAAACCCCAGAAGACAGTTTAAAGAAATCAATTAAACTTTTTTTTCCTGTACACTCTAACCACAGCATCTGAGAGTAAAATACTGTGTGTAGAGGAAACAAATAAAAAAAAATTAATCAATAATAAAGAAAATTAACCAACAAATAAAGAAAATTAACCAATAAACAAATAAAGAAAATTAACCAATAAGGAAAGAAAACCATCACCTTCCCAATTACTATAAAAACAGAGCAAAGCAAATAGAAAAACAAATTTCAAATATAAGAAAACACCTCATAATTAATAAACAGTGTTATTAGGGGATAAGAAACTAACATCTAGGGCATCAAAGTGGGTCTAATTGCTCAAGGTGCAATACAGAAGTTTATTAATGTAATTAATGACTGTTCTTTCAGCTGTAAAAAGAGAGGGGAAAACAGCCACGTTGAAGGAAAAAATGCATTTCCCTTCACACTCTGCTCCTGCTACAAGGGTGAATCATGAATTTTAAAAGCATTTTCTTACTGCTTTTGTTACTATTTTATTAATAGGTTTCTTTTGGACAGAAATTCTAGGGAAAAACAGTATCAAGAGGCCAGGAATTGCTTTTATTGCAGTGTGTCTGTTGCCATGATGGATGACAGGCAGTGATCTCCCAGCTGTGCCTTCACCTTGCCTCACTCATTGATTGGTTTCCTCATCAGTGCAACTGGGAAACATGGAAATGAACACACCCCAAACAGCAACCAGGAGTGAAGTTATTGCCTTTCCTTCCCTCCACCAGCAGTTCATTCTGGGGGCAGGGGACCAGGAAGAAACACTGGAGACATCATCTGTTGTGGTTATACGAAACGAGGATGTTGAAACCAAGGTTGTGACACGCTGGAAAAACACCATATGACTCTAATCAACAGCTGAGCCTGCAAGCTACAATTAACCCATCAGAATTATTTATTCAACTTTGTGCAACCTCTGAGTGCCAGCACCAGCTGAGAACCACGCTGGGGATGCAGAGGGCAGAGCCAGCCGTGTCCCAGCTTTTCCCCTAAGGTTTGACCCCAGGCTTCCCAACTGCTCTGAGCGGTGTAAATTTAGCAAAGACCAGCTAAATTAGTAAATTTGGCAGGACCAGCCATGGGGGGAGTGGCTGCAGCCACAGAGGGCTTGGTACAAGCCAGGGATCACATTCCTCCTCCCGTGGTTTAGTGTGTCTGACACAGCCTGGGCGCAGCAGGGAAGGAGGGGATGGGGCCTGTCCTGCTCCTGGGGCTGCCTTGCAGAAGGGACATCCCAAAAGAATTCACAGACAGGAACACACAAAGGGGTCCCCCAGTTTAAGGCCACTGTGTGTTTTCAGCCATCTCTGGTTTTCAGCCAGTATTTATGCAGTGGGAGCTCCTGTGCTCGCAGCAGAAAGCTGAGACACGGCACGCAGGAGGTGGAAAACTCAGCTCCAGCTCACAGCCTGAGCTCAGGTAAGCTGGGCAGCCAGTGAGCAGCTCTGCTGTTTGCCAAATTCTCCAAAGGTGGAGGGAAAAACACAGCCCATGAATCAGCCACAGCTCTGCAACCTCCTTCACCTTGAGATGTGACAGCAAAAGACTCCAAAGGCAGCGGTGTAAAACAATAGGGAGCAGAGGAAAGCCATGAATCACTGAGAGACTGCCTCAAAAATTGCTTTCCTTGGCATTGTCCCAAGCAACTCCTGAGGTCAGACCACACATCATTCCTTGTGTCACCTTTTCACACCAGATCTTCCAAGCAGCAGAAGGAGGGAAGAAAATAACCCAGTCGAGAGGTGGGACCAGACTGTGACTTGTTTGTTAAATTTGGAAGTGATGCATTCTCTAAAAGGTTATGTTCCAGTGGCTTACAGTACCAGGCTGACATTCATACACACAAAAACATGTTAGCAACAATTATTCCAGCCAAAAAAAAACAGCCCAGTGAATTACAGTCAGTGTCTCCAAATCCCTGCAGTGCTGCAGATGGACACAGCCTCCTCCTCCTCCCCTTCCAGCCCAGGTACAGAGCTGTCACATCACCCCATCAACCAGCAGCTCATTAGTGGGTGTGTTAATTTCTAAATAGCTCCTTATGCATCCCATCAGGAATCTTGTGCAAGAAAATACTTCAGTACCAGGAAATATGCAAATAGGAATTAAGAGGCCTGTGTGTTACTAGAAAATGTCAAGTGAAGTGGGAGAAAAAGCAAATTTTCAGATGAAGTTTCCTTGCTTGGGGATTAACTGAACTAACATTTTTTTTTCCCTCAGTCATGGCTAAAATACCTCCCTGGTTTCTATTTGCTTGCTGGTGTTGTGCTAGAAACATGTTATTTTTATTTGATTCTAGCCAATATATAGTTCAATTGAATGTTGTTATTCACATCAGAAAGCTGCCCTCTACCAAGTGTTTTATAGACACTTGACATCTGCCAAATTCACAGCATCCAAATGTATTTTTAATGTTACAAATAGGGCTGTGGTCATGATGCTGAGAATTTAATGCTCCTGGCCTGGTCCCTGCTCTTGAATTCTGAGTGTTAATGCTTCTTTCATTTGCTGTCACACTTCCAGCCCAGATCAATGAAAATTTAGACCACGACTAAAAATAAAGTTCCCATCCCCAATTCTCTGAGGAGCCTCAGCTGTGGAGATTTCAAAGCAGCCCTCTCACACTGGAACCAGCCTCACATTTTCTGCTGCTGAAACCTCATACAAACGAGTCCCTCCAGATTGGGGAAGGGTGGAAATTCACTTTGATTCTCAGACTGATTTCATTTCAGAGAAAACCCCCAAGTTTTACAGCTAAAGCACTGCAGCTGATTTCCCTGAGCAGGCAAACCTGAAGGGCTCATCACCCTGGGGTTGGATTTTAGCAGATTTCTACCCTGGCAGGTCAGCAAATAGAACATAACTACTACAATTGTCACTGAAGAAGAGAGTTTGGTGCCATCAGCTCCAATCCCAACCACTCAGGCTGCACAGGACACTTTCTATCAGCAGATTACATCCAACATTGCACAAAGCTCCAAATTGCTGGAACTGCCCCTCCACTTAACCCCAAATCACGCTTAGAAATCAAACCCCACGTTCTCCACAGCTGCACAAACACTGGCAGACACAAGGGGTGAAGTGACAGCTGATTTCCAGGTAGTTCTGGCCAAAACTTGGCAGCTTAACTCCTGAACTGCACCCTGGGCTGGTGCAGCACCTCTGTGAGCTGTCAGATTTTACAGCATCACCCAGCCCTGCACAGGGGTGTCTGCAGCACCCCAGATTTTACTGAATCACCCAGCCCTGCACTATGAGAAAGGTGCTGAAGTGCTGTGGCAGAGGTTTGGGTGGCCTTGCTCCAGTGAGTAATTTTACATGAGTTTTACAGTGCCTAATCTGCACCAGGGCACTGTGGACATTTAAATGTGTAATTGCACAACCTAAAAATTAAAGCCTCTGGAGCTTGATCAGGCTTGGGTTTCATGGTGGGTTACTACAGCTTCATCCTTACCTCATGGTAATATTTATAATGAGAACTGGAAATAAAAAGGTTAAAAATTAAAAAAAAAAGGTTGATGCTGGTGGTGCAGCTTTTGAATAGCAAGGATTTGGGAATAAATGGTTTTACACCAGAGCACTAGGAGCTTCTTGGCCCAATATAGCATAAATACTATAAATGTATTATATAAATATATAAAATATTTTAAAGGCATTATAAATACTATATATGTACTTATAAGTATTTATAAATATATATATATATAATTTCATGGTGGGTTACTACAGCTTTACCATCACCTCATGGCAGGTTACTACAGCTTTACCATCACCTCATGGCAGGTTACTACAGCTTCACCATCACCTCATGGCAGGTTACTACAGCTTCACCATCACCTCATGGCAGGTTACTACAGCTTCATCACGTGGCAGGTGAGCAGCCACAGCCTTGCCCCACGCCCAAAATTAAACACTATTATCATGTAGCAAAATCTCTGCAGCCACTCATTATTCTCCTTATCTATGTCAGAATAGCCAAGCTGGGGCTCTGCCCTCCTGTTTGTGTTGACAGCCTGATTGCAGGGGTTTGCTGCACACACCTCAGAGAACCCAGAGCCCCTGGCAATGCTGCTCACCCTCCTCCCATCCTGTGTTTGCTTGATCAGAGGGAAAACACACTCAGTTTATTTGGGAAGACTGAAAATGACTGAGGGACTCCAGCTTGTCTGTGTGCTGAGGTGTTTGCACACTGCAGGCAGTGATATTTGCAATTTCAGAGCCACATCTGCAATTTCAGAGCCACATCTGCAATTTCAGAGCTTGACTTCTGTGGAGGGAAAAGTTTAGCAACCACTCAAGTTACAGCAGATTTTGCAAGATGAATTCTTATCCAGGTTCATGTGCTGCTTTGGGTTGGGGTAGAGTTAATTTTCATCACAAGTATGGGGCTCTTTCTCTGCCCCAGTCAGAATCAGCACAGGTGAAGAGTTTAAAGGCAAAAAGAAATGGGGGGAAAGGAGGCACATCAAGAACCCTGCAAGGAGGGATTTCCAAGTGGGATTCCTGTCAGTTTACCTGCTGTAAGCATGGATGCAACACAGCTGGAATAAACATGACCACACATCAAAAATGTGAGGCAACAACAACAAAAAAAAAGATAAAAAAGGGGAAAAAAAGAATTTAAAACATGCACAATAAGACACAATCTCCTGCCTGTTTGGAATTCTGTTTCCAGGCTGGGTTTCTTGCTTGGTTGGCATCAAAGCCACACAGGACTGGTCACACTTTGCAGCTTGCAGTGCCTTCAACACCACCAGCACCTTCCTCTTGCCAGCACAAGCACAACCCCATCCCCAGCCTCAGGCTGCAGGACAGGAACATCCCCTGAGCTGAAGCACAAGGCAAGGTCAAGCTCAGACTTGCTCCTGCCTTGCAGCAGATGGCAAAAGTTATGCCAGCATGAGAATGAACAGCACCAGCTCTTCCTGGCATGCCATTCACCTGAAACCTTGTTCACTGAACGTGTTCTGGGCTAGAAAAAGCTCAGTGTCACTACAAGGGAAGGACATTGTCCAGCTGTCACAATTCACTAGGGAAATGACTCTGAATGAAACTCACTTTGGCAGCTCAGCTCCTGCTTATTATTCATGGGTTACAAAAGAATATTATGGGACTTTAATCACTCAGCTGGAGCCTTACAGAATCTGTGGCATGACTTTTTATAAAATATATGAAGTCACACAGCTTAAAACCCCATATTTAACCCCAATCCATTCACTATCTTAAAAAGGTATTGAAATCTAACACTGGTCATATTTCATATGCTCACATTTCAGAATAATGACCCATTCATAAAAATCCAGGTGATAAAGCTTAGGCAGGCAGGAGAGAACGAATGTAACTGAAAGATGGTGCTTACAACATCAGGGATTGTGACACAAAATAGCCCCCACATATTTCAGAGACTTAGGTTTAATTATTTATTAAGAGATTATGACAGTCAGTGCTGTCCCAGCAGCAGGGGCACATCAACACCTCCCATGTGAGCCAAACCTGGCACTGGGGCCAAGGAAGCAGCGCTGGAATTTGATGGCTGGAAGTGAGCAGGTGTTTAAATAAACAAATCAATGGCAGGGAAGTGCCCAGGGTAGGAGATGTGCAGGCACTGGGTGCCTCAGTCCAGCAGGAAACACAACCTGCAGTCAGAAAAGTCACCTGCACACTGGTGGAGGTGAAAGAGGGAGGCTGAAGAAACACAGCTGCTTCTTAAGCAGGTCTATGCACACAGAGCACAAAAGCAGCTCCCTGCCTGCCAGGCTGACACTCCTGGACCCAGCCCTCACAAAGCTGGAGGGGACAAGCCACTGACTGTGGTGACACCACCCAGCAGCTGCCCTGGGGCTCAGGACACTGCTCAGAAAAGCAGCAGAGGACCCCACTGCCACTGCCCTGTGCAGCACCTGCATCCCTCTCCTCTTCTGCTCACTCTCCATCTTCATCTCCTCCTTCCTCCCTCTATTGATTCTCCAAAGTGTTTCCTGATCTCTGTTTAAAGAAAAGAAAAACCAAGGGAGTATTTCACATATTTCCAGCTATGACCTTGTCAAACCCACAACCGGTGGGCATTTTTCTCTGCCAGACACAGCCTGCTCCTTCCACAGGCTCAAACACTGCCAGACTCTGCAGCACACCCAGGGCAGGGCAGGCAGAGTCTCCCCACAGCTGCAGAGCCCAGATGTTCATTTTTACATGCCAGGAGGGAGGACAGCCCTGGCTGACCAAAGGATGGGATGGCCAGCTGAACTGTCTGGGCAGCAAGGATATATTCCTATCACTTGACCACAGCAGCTGCCATTCCTTTTCTTGTACTGCTGGAGTTGTGAGAAAGAAAATACATATCACTGTTTTCCTGGAGCAAAACAAAGACAGGGCCAAGCAAAGCAATCCAAGTTATCAGCCAGTATCTTCAGCCATGAGAAACATCCAAAGCTTTTCCCAGCCCAGGCACATCCATTTGCACTTCTGGTTAACACTTAACTTTGTTCTAGCACTAACTGAGCCAGACCCTAACAGAATCAGAAACATTAAGCAATAAACCATGTTTTTCTTTGAAACACAGTCTTTGTTTGATGCAACTTCAGTCACTTACACACTCTGTGTGCACAGGGCAGGATGGGAAAGATGGACCAGAGATAACAGAAAGATGTTTGTTGGGTTTTATTTAGATTTCAACTATCAAGCCACAAATCCATTTGGGATCTTGGGATTCCTCTGGGGCTCTTGATTCTTTCTAAAATGGATTTCAGCTGAATCCACCTCACTTTTACTCACCCTGGTTACACAGACACTGCCAAGAGTTAAACCAGCAGCAAATGCAGAGGCCACTTATTACAAGGACAAAAGCCTGATAGGTGAAGCAGCTTCAGCCAAACAACCAGTAAAGGCATGTCAGCAACTGTCAGAAAAATTACAGCCAGTCCATGCAGAAGCTCCAGCAATAAACACAACTGAGGAGTGACACATCAAACCATAGGGAGAGCGTTCAACACTCCCTGGAAAAATCTATGGGAACTTTTTATACTGCACCCTAGGGCACAGAGGAAATTATGCCACAACTGGGCTGCAGCTCTCAGCAAGGTCAGCCCACACTCCAATTCAGCAGCAGCTCTGAGGGAGAAAAAAAAAAACCTTCCAGAGGAAAAATCTGCGTAGCACTGGCTCCCTAGAAACTGTTACAACCGAAGCACAGCAGCTCCTGCATTCCCAGCCTCTCCCAAGGCATCCAAAAGAGTCCAAGTCTGGGACTCCCAAGGAAAATTTTGTTACACCCTGCAGAGGAATGTTCCACCCACGGCTGTTGTTTCCTCCCATAAAAGGATCATTAGTGAGATAATTTCTGAGGTTTGGGGCATTGTCTGCAGATTTCACTGAAATATCGCACCAGGAAGGGGAAGCCAAATGAGCCAGACTATTTTAAGGCTTTTGCATTTGGAGGAAATTCTAGGGCAAAATTTCAAAAAGGCAGATGCTTTGAACTGGGAAACGTTATGCTTTGTGGGGAAGGGAGCATTCCTGTCTCTAGAGCTGCTTAAATAACTCTTTTGGGGCCACATCTTTATTTTTAGACTCAGAATCTGGTTTTTCAAACACCTCGCTGCTAATTTATCCACACACGTGTACATGAGCAAGAATGTTTGGGGAACAGTTTAAAAGCTGATAGACCAAAACAAAAAAAAAAAAAAGCTATTTTCACATGAAAATTTCTTCCTGAAATGCCTTCCCATAGCTCCAACTCAGCTCAAAGCCCTGCTCAGTAGGCAGGGGGGCACAGAAGTGTTATCCCAACCATCACCCCAGCCAGACAGGACAGGAGACTCCATCACAGCTGGAGCAGCTGGATCTGCAATCAGGATTTTGGACTTCCCATCCCCTAAGGTCTCCTTTTCCTTAAGGAGCACAGAGAGCACATTTCCATAGCTGCACACTCCATATTCCCCACTGGCTCAGACTGGGATTTAGATTCCTCTGAAAATGTTATCCTGCTCTCAAAACCAAGGCTGGGCTCCCCTCTCCTGGACAGCTGGGAAGGTGCAGCTCTCAACAAGGCTCCTCCACAAGACAGCTTTGGAAAGCTCCTTGCTGGGCTCAGGTGGTAAATAACCCCTTCTCCTCCAAAAATCCCAGGCTGGCCAGGCTGATAAGCTCAGCTTGTCTTCTAGGAACCTGCCTGGATCACTGGTGTCTAAAAAAGAGATAGGGTAGGTTGGTGATAATTCCATGCTGCTTGAATTACAGGGGTTTAAGTGCCTGCACAAGATTCCCAAGCATTTTTTGGGCAGCTCTGGCTGACAGGAGATGGGAAAGCCAAGGCTGAGCTCCCTCACCTGCCAGGGCAGCAGGGATGGACCAGCACAGGCAGCTGAGGGCAGGGACTCAGCAAAGAATCCCCTCCTGCCTTGCTTTGACCTAAACAATTTTTTTTTTTCTTCTGTTACAGCATCCAGGGTTTGTATTTCCCTTGGAAGGAAGTCAGAGACTGAAAGGAAGTTTATTCAAACTATTATTTACAAGGACATCTCCAACACAACACAGGCAGGCAAGGCTGGCAAAGACTGGCCACAGTATCAGGGCTTGTTAGGAGAGAATGTGGCAGAAGGGAAGATGCTTTTGAAAAACACCTTTCAGGCCCAATCCTGCAGTTAAATACACAGGATCCTCAGCTCCCACTGAAATTCAAGCAGCTACAAAATCAGAGTTCAGATGCACTTTTATTTGTGGCACATGCTTTCAAAGGGCTGATGGATTGCAGCGTTCCTCTTGGATCTCAGCGTGCCAAGGGATGGAAATCAAAGGACAGGAATTTTCCAAAAATGTCTGACTTTTCCAAAAGCCAGCATGCTGCAAGTTCTGGGCACTACAGGCAGAAGACATCTCTAACTCTTAAGAGTTAAAAATGGAAGAAGATTAGAGACTGAATTTACTGATGTGGCTGCCTCTGAGCTTTGTTTCAAACCTCTTGCAAAAGCTGCCAACTGTTTCCTTCCTAACCAAGGGTGGTTTGCAGTTGTGGTTATGATGATAAAATGCAATAATCATCTTCATCCTGGGCTGCCTGAGGGTGAGGCTCACAGGATGACACTATCTATCCACATGGATGTGTCAATCCAATTTTGCAGGGAAATACTGGTCTTGAGGATACAAGTTTCCTGCAAATTTAGTAATACAGAAGATCAGTAAGAATAGAAGAACTTAATTTTGCTGTGAGACCAAATTACCAGGAAAACTAAATAAGGAAAACAGCAACTCCCTTCCAAGCACAGAACTGACCTGCCTTAACAGCACCTTGTTTTCAGTTATTTCAAAACAAATTCTTAACATGCATTGGAAAATAAAACCCTTCCTCTCCAAGTGGGAGCAGTCAGGCCTCTTACTCTATAAAAACATTTCCAAATGTCATTGATTCCTCCTGAGAATATGCTGGCTAAACAAAGGCACTTTTCAGCATAGGAACAGGCAGCTGAAGCTGGAAAACAAGGTTTGCACCCCCACAATCTGCTATCAACAGGGTGGTCATGTGAAAAGGGCTGCCTCACTCCCCCACACAGCACCCAGGACACTCAGGGGACACAGGGCAGGGGTGACAACAACAGCAAACGTTTCTTCTAGGCTTCCTCTGATTTTGGGGTGACAAATCTAAAATTCCATGTCAAACTGAAATGCCATTCAGGAGTTCCCCAGCACTGCAAGGTGACCTCCTTTGCTGCTGGTCCCTGTGACCCCCAAAATCTGAGCTTGCTGATGCTCCTTCACTGCTTTAAACTTCAAGACCCAGCCAAGTCCTGCCACTCCAACAGTCTGGTTCCAGCAATTCACACAAAAAAAATGCATATCCAGGTGTCAAACAATGGGCTGGGATTAGAAACATAGAAAGAAAAAGCTCACAGCATTTCAGAATCAATCTGTTTTTCTTCCCAGAGAAGTAACACTTTAAATAATGGAATGGTTTCAGTATTTGTTAGGATCTCAAAGTAAGAAACAACAGCTGTGCTCCTGGGAGATTGTCTGGCCTCAGCCCATGCCACTGCAAGCTCTGGCATCTGTCTTAAAGTTTGCTTCTACTTTGCAAAGCAGCAAAATGAGGGAAAACAGGAAAATCCACAGCTACATATAGGAATATTTGTGATTAACTGCAGCTCCAGGCCACTTGAAATATGTCCTGCAAGGACACCCAAGTGAACACTTGATGGTTTTTAGTTAATCAGGATTTTAACTGGTTCCTGTTCAAGCACACTGAAGGAAGGGCAGCAGAGCCAGAGCAGGACACTCTGCAGGTCCTTCTGTCCATGCCTTGGACAACTTCAAAGGGATGGAAGAGTGAGAAAGCACAGACCCAGCAGAGAGTTCAGAGCAAAGCTGGCCAATCTCCACAGCACAGAAATGCTCCTGTTATCCCACAGGCACTGATCATGGCACTGCTTGTGCTCATGCTTTTCTCCAAGCTCTGAGGCACTCCAGGCAATTCTCACCCTCAGCTCTTCTCAATCCCACTCTTTTGTGTTCTTTCAGAGAATTTACCCTCTCAGATGGGCCCAAAAGGTTACAACAGGTCCAGCTTTCCAATCACAGCCAAACTCTCCAAGCACTGCACCAGTCCCCACTCCCTCCTCAATTTCTGTAATTGCCACCACCCCACCTGATTGCTGCTCTCCCTCCTGCACAGTAATTACAGGAGCACCACTCCCAGCTAAGCCTCATCCCAAGCACATCCCCAGTTTAACAGCAGTGCTTAGACATCCATGATTCAACTACTTCTGCTAGGACAGGTGAGCAAGCAGCTCTCGTGTTTTTCTAAAGCAAGATAAAAGCATAGGCAGGTGAAATAAATAATTCCCTTGAGGGCTCTGTGGCAGAAATAGGATTAGAAATAGATACCAGTTGCTGTGAGAGCAAGGAGTGGGAAATAGAGAGGGTCAGTACCCCATGCCAGGGTTAGGGCTGGTGTTAAGAAGTCACTGAGGAACCCTGAGTGATGGTTCAAGGTTCAATGCCCCTGGTGTAAAACAGGACAGGAAACAGACATGGCTGTGCTCACCAGTACTGAATCCCCAGCAAACACCTCTGTCAGGCTAAAAACAAGTGAAAACCTGAGGGCTGAACAGCAGCTGCAAGAGGAAGGGGCAGCCAGTGATCAGCACAGTGACAGAACTTGGGACACCCCAGCAAAAGGACAAACAGCCTGGTATTGATCCCCACCCAGGATCAAATGTACTTGTACCTGTTCAGTGCTGCCTGTTTTATCATCAGCTCCAGAGTGGCACACAGGCCTCCTGCTTTTGATCTTTAAATCAATTCCTCATTCCCTTCAGAGAGTTAGGCAGGTCACAACAGCTGCTGAGTGAGCAGCTCATCGGTGTAAGAGGCACAGGAACATCTCAGGAACAGCAGCAGTGGAGTTTTGCCTGCCAGAGCCATTCCTCAGGGTGTCATGCCAAGCTGAGAGGCCCTGGCACTGCTGGCTGCACATACCTGCCTGCCATCCTGTCCCACGTTGGTCTGTCCCCTCACCACGGTTCGGATGTTGTCATCCAACCTCCTGCAGGAAAAACCCCAGAGAGTCAAACCCAGGCTCTGGGAGCCTGACCCAAACAGCTGGGGGAGTCCTGAGAGCTGCAGAACCAATTTAAAACAGAAAACCCTGCTCTTACCAATGCTAAACTCATTATTTCCCCCCATCCCTCTCTTTTCAATCTTGCACAACTTCAAAGTCCTGTTGCAAAAATAAAAATCCATTTCCTAATTTAACCAGGGTTTCCTGCATTCCCATTCCCTTAAGCAATATTGTCAGCTCTCCCTTGCCTGTTTGAATTTCAGCTTCACACATATGAAAGTGCTGTCTCAATCATTTCAGGCTGGCAGTATCAGTCAGCACAGAAAGTTTAAGTATTTCATGCACACTTGTGTTTATTTTGTACTTTTAGGACCAATAATGACAATTTAAAAATAGAGAGTGAGAGTTTTTTACAATTTACATTCTGACCCCAAAAGCAATGAATTCTTGGCAACTGAGTTTTTTGGGTAGTTTGCTCACTCAGCCTTCAAACTGTACTAAAATTTGGTATACTTCTTGATTCTTAGTTGTTTTTCAAAGCTGCACTTTGCAACCCATCAGCTTGAAAGGCCTGAAGAGCACATAATAGAAGTGAAATATAAAAATTATAATTGATTCTGTGCCACTATTAGACTTGAGGCTGGTCCTATCCATGCCTTTTAAACAAACTAAATCCTGTCAGCTGAAGCACTTTATGAAGCCTTGTGACAATCAGACCTGAGATGCAATGAAATGCAGAAATATTTACCTTATTTTCAACCTGATCTTGTTCACTACTTCATCAATGTTTGCCAAAGACTGGAATAGAAAAAAAAAATCAGAGAGAAGTGAAATGGTGAATGCTTTACAGAGGAAAATGTGATCCCAAACACTTCACCACACAGGGGTGCTGGGGAAGAGGAGAGCAATGGCTTTGTTTTACAGGTGGAAGAACTGAGATAACTCAGCTGCTTCTGTGTCACCTCACAAAGAGCAGAAAAAGACAGGTCAGGCTTCCCCCATGCCTGAGCTCTGCCTGTCCTTTGTCAGCAGAACGGTGTGACAGTGACCTCCAGTGGGCAGTGGGGATGGGGACAGAGCCTTGGGGCTGAGACCCCCCTGCAGAGCCCAGACCCACAGAAAATAGGCTGGAAGGAGCTGCAGGGAAGGCACTGCTGGGGAAGCAGCTCCTCGCTGCTGGCAAAGGGGAAAAGCCAAGCCACAGCACTAGAGAAAGCTGCTAGCCAAAACCACAGTGCTGCAGAGGATCTCAGACATGAGAGATGTTGGAGCAGCCTCAAGATACAAACTTCACCTGTAGAAACATCTCTGTTTGGTAAGAGGTTAATCCAAAACTCCCCCTGGGGCTGAAGTTGGGAACACAAAGCAGGGATGTGGGCCCACAGCAATATCATTCTTTAAATCACAAAAGAAACAATTGGGTCCAAACTCTCCTGTGATATTGTACAGGAAAGACCTGCCTGATTTGGCTGAAAACCCCAGGAACTCACCCATGATTGATAAATGGCAAGTTATGACATTTACTCCATTCACACAGAAAATTAATTTATTTCTACAAATCAAAGCATGACTTTAACTGCAGCAAACACTCTGGGTGGAAAGAGACCACATAATGACAGTAACCCTGTGAGCTGCAAATTGAAGAAGTGATTACTGTTAAAGCTTTATTTCCTGTGCTGGTGTTCATAATGAAAGGTTTGGGTACAGTTTAAACACTGCTTTGGTTATTTGGTGTCAGGTTACCCTGACACTGAAGGGTGGAAGTAAAATCTGATAGTAAAAAGTGTGGAAGTGAAGTCTGAGAGTATTTGGAGCATTACTTACTTGCTCAGTGGGAAAGAGAGCATTAATATACTCCACAGCATTGAAATCTGCTCTGTCCAGTGGATCTTGGCTGGGAAATACCTGGAAAGAGGGAGGAAAACAAACACAATCAACCATCATCAGTGATTTCTGTAACTTTACACAGTTTCTTCAACTTTTAATTCCCTCAGCCCCCACTTCCAGCTGTGTTTCACAGCATTTCCCTAACAAGTGGCCAGGAGTAGAACATCCACAGGCTCTGCAGGGCTGTGACCTCCCAAAATTCCTGTGGATATCAGCCTGGATAAACACAGATAATTCACACACACGACTCCACACACAGCCCTGGCACAACCCATCCAGCCAGGAATTCCCAAACACAAGCTCTGTATCCCAAACCATGGTGATGCTTTTGCTGCTGTCTGGGAACAAACTGAGGCTCTGCCCTGCTCTTGGCAAGAGCTTTACCAGGCCTCATGGTGACAGACAGAGGGTTTGCTTTCCACAGCCCTGGAACAGGAAATGTGATGAATTAAGGAGTGGCTGTACAGGTTCTCTGGAGACTTGGGTTTGCCACTTTTCACAGAAGAGAAACACAATCTGCTGAATGATTTGGGAAGGGGGAAAGAGCAGCTGTGGTGAAAACAGATCTCATCTCTCCTCAGAAGTTCAAACAACACAAACATGACTGCCAGGATTTGCTTTTTGTCTGAAGTGTGGTGCTTTCCCTTCTGTGTGAAGTTGTGGATGTCCCACCACTGGAAGGGTTCAAGGTCAGTCTGGATGAGGTTTGGATCAGCCTGGGATGCTGGAAGGAATGAAATGGTCTCTAAGGTCCCTTCCAACCCAAAGTACTCCATGATTCTGCTATCTGTCCCACATTTACAGAGCCATCAGCTCTGCACCCCATGGCCAAAGCAGAGCTGACCCCACAGCATCCCCCTGCTCACTGAAAGCCTTCACTCCTGGGCACATGAAACAGCATTTATGCTGTTTTATACATGTTGCACTGTGAAATCAGTGATTTTGTGAGATAAAAGCAAATTCTGCCTGAACCAGCCCTCCTGGGAAGCCTTCCCAGTCACTCCTGTGGCCAAGGAGAAGGAGGCAGCAGTTAAACATGCACGAGGCCCTGGTGAGTGAAGAAAATGCTTTGACATCACCCCACAGTAAGAACACAACTGCATCATCATCCTGCTCACAACTCACACTCAATCAATCACACAAACCCCACATCTCCACAAGTATTAAGAGCAGATGAAATGAGAGGTGAGATGGGAGATAAAGGCTGCTCAGGAGCTCCATTCAAACTGCAGATAGGGATCAGTGCTGCAGGCAGCTGGAGCAGCTGCAGGAGCTGTCACTCCCAGCAGTTTGTCACAACCTATTAATCAGAAATGCTAGCCTGGCTTTGGTGGGGCACCAGTCCTGCCCGTGCTCCCCACCCCGCTTCCGGCAGGGCAGCTGAGCCAGCTCTGCTCATTTAACCAGAACTGGGCAGCTTTTGCCCCAAAACTGGTTAAGGAACACTGACAGGAACAACAGCATTATTGGGCTGGGAAGTGCCAGAGGGGAAGTTGGAAAGCAGCAGGTGGTGTCATGCTCAACATCTCCCAGTGCTCAGGATGTGAATATTTTCCTACAGCTTTAGTCTTTGTTAAAATAATTCAGCCAGGCATGTGGCGGGTTCTCCACTGCTCAAACACTCATGTCTACAAGTGCAGAGGATTCTTTCTCTGGACAGGCTCTAGGTGTCTTTTAGAAGTTGCCATTTCATTTACCAGTTCCCAACGTCACCCATTGCTCCTCCAGGAGGGCCACCAAAAGTAACCCACAAGCCCAAACACTCAAGAAAGTGCAAAAACTTATTTGAGGGTTGCTTTGTGAGACAGACACTGCTGCTGCACAGACTTCTGTGCCAGGGAAGAGCGCTGGGGATGGAAGGGTCGCTGCAGGCAGGGCAGGCTCAGTCACAGAGAACAAGGGCCATGGTTTGACCCTGGGTTCTCACGGGATTCTGAAGGGCTCCAGGTGCCACACAGGGTTTCAGGGAACACACATTGGAACACAGAATGCCCTGAGGTGTGGGGGACCCACAAGGATCATCCACTCCAGCTCCTGCTCCTGCACAGCCCACCCAACAGCCCCACCCTGGGCAGCCCTGGAGCGGTGCCCAAGCCCTCCTGGAGCTCTGGCAGCCTCGGGGCCGTGCCCGTTCCCTGGGGAGCCCGGGCAGTGCCAGCACCCTCTGGATGGAAGCCCCGTGTGTTTCTCCACAAGCCAACCAGGACATTGCCATTCTCGCTCTTCCAGCCGAGCCGCAGGCACCGGGCTGCCCGGCGCTGCTCCCGCCCCGCGGAACACGTCTGCCACCGGCGGCGGGGACACCACGGCACCGCCACACCGCTGACGGGGACACGACCGAGCCACGCTCAGCCCCCGACGCGGGCCCGGCTGTTCGAGCCCACCCGGGGCTGACGGGGCTCGGCCAGCCCGGGGCTCCCCGGGCCCAGCAGCGGAAGGCCCGGAGCCGGCGGGGAGGGGCCCGGAGCCGGCCGCAGGCCTCACCGAGCGGCCCCGGGCCGTGCCCGCACCTGTCCCCTGCGCGGGGGGACCCGCCCGGCGCACCTGCTCGATGGCGGCCTGCACGGCGGGCGCCAGCTCCAGCGCCGCCTCCAGCCCGGCCTCCAGCTCCGGCTCGTCCTCCTCCATGGCGGCGCCGCTTCCGCCGGCAGCGCGCGGGAGGGGCGGGGCGCCGGGGGCGGGGCCTGGGGCACCGGGGAGGCGCCTGGACGGGCGTGGTTCCGTTGAGTGGGCGGGGTTTAACCGGACGGGGGCGGAGCCTCCGCCCGGCGGAGCGGGGCGCGTCCCGGCGGCGGCGGGAGCGGCGGGGCTGGTCCGGACCGAGCCGAGCCGAGCCCGGCCCAGCAGAGCCGGACCGAGCCGAGCCGAGCCGAGCCGGGCTCTCCCGCCGCCCGGCCGGCTGTTGACAAGCGGCGGCGGGAGACGGAGCCATGTGGCGGACGCTGGCCCTCGCCTCCGCCTTCTTCCCGGGGCTCTTCATCCTTTGCATCCGGTTGCTGCGCTGGGCCGTCCCGGGATGGAGCCTCAAGGACCGCATCCTTCTCAGCGGCAGGTACGGGCAGCAGCGGCGGGAGGTGAGGCGAACCGCGGCGGGACCCGCCGGGGCCGGGATGGGGACCGGGACCGGGACCGGGAGCGATCCGGACGGGCCACGAGCACCGAGTTGCGCCGGCCGTGAGCCTGGACTCGGGGGTGCCGCGACGCTCCGGCGGACGGTCCTTGGCTGGCCCGAGCCCAGATCCCGCGGCGGGGAGCAAGGACCGGCGGCAGAAGCAGCGCTCCGAGCGTGGGCATCCCCCCCGAATGCGGGCATCCCGCCGGAGAACGGGCATCCCCCCGAATGCAGGCATCCCGCCGGAGGACGGGCATCCCCCCGAATGCAGGCATCCCGCCGGAGAACGGGCATCCCGCCGGAGAACGAGCATCCCCGCGAGCACGGGCATCTCTGCCCGGCCGGACCCGCGCCGCGGAACCGCTGTCGGGGCGGGGATGCTCCGCTGTAGCTCTCCTTCCCTCCCTCCCTCTGCCCACGGGGAACCGGCAGCGTTTCCAGCGACCCACGGGGGTGGAAGGGACGGGAGCTGGCACGATTCCCCCTGGCACAGCCACCCCGACACGTCCTCGCCATGACGAGGCGCTGGGGTGTGCACGGAGCGGGCATCCAAGCGCCACCAGCTCTCCTGGGGGCAGTCCTGAGCCTCGGTCCCTTTGGGGTCACATTTGGGGTCAGCCCTTTCCTCTCTGTCCGTTTCAGGCTGGTATCAACGGTCCAAGCCACGATGGCAACGGTGTCGGGGATCACGGTTATGCTCAGCTGCAAGAACGTGGTGCACGACAGGTAAGGCAGAGCCCGGCCGGTGCCGCTGCCCCCTGGGGACGTGCCAAGGATGTGCTCTGCCAAAGGCTTGCACGTACAAAGGGGAGAGGAAAATCGGTTTCGTGTTCCTCTTTGCCCCACTGGGGCTGGAAGGGTTGGGCAATGCGCTGGCTGTGCACCCCCTGAACAGCAGCAGCTTGCTCAGGCCTGGGGGGGCTCTGCCATCAAAGGATGGGCTGGAACACGGGCTGTATATGAGAGAAAAATAGAGATATCAACAGTTCTGAAGGGGTAGGGAGTCTCCTTGCTGGAAACTGAAATTGCTCCAGAGTCAAGCAGACCTGGTGAGAACCAACTTCAGAGGTGCATCAAGGCAGGCTAAAAGGATTCTGCAAGAGTCCAGAAATGGTAAAGTTGGGATGGAGTTTGCTCTGAAGGAAAATCCTGCTGGCTTGCCCTCGGTGCTCTGAGATAAACTGCCCAGAAGTGGCTCTCAGGAGGAGTGATAGTGTAATCTGGGTCAGAAGACTTAAAAACAGAGCTATTATCCAGACTAGCAGAGAAGATTGCAGGAGGGAAGAATATAATTATGCTGAGCTGGAATTCAACCGTCACACACCGATTTTAGGGGGATTTTTAGGAAGGGCTGCCACCTTGGCCAGAGCACACCTGTCTTTAACACACAGATATGAATTATCTTGCCTTGCTTTGGGTAGTGATATCCACCCAGATTCCTCACACCTGCTTAACCCAGGCAATCTGAGTTACTTCTTTGTTCTAAAATAAAATTTCTGCTGTATAGATAAGGCAGATGATGGATCCCAAAGCCACACAGACAGAAGGTGCTGCCAGCAGCCCTCCTTCCCCCAGAGCTGTCTGCTTGCCTGGGTGTACTCAAGGCCAAAGGCTCTGTGCAAACACTTTGTGGGCAGAGACCTAGATTTTCTTTGAATCTGGAGGAAATTGAGCCCAGTGCTCAGCAGGGAAGGCCTCGGAGAATGACAGCAAGACAGCGAGCCAGGAAGCATCACAAAGGTTGCAGTAAAATTTGCCAGTTTATTTACAGAGGCAGACAATCGTTATATTGCTGGTGCTGTAATTGCCCTCCAAAGCCCTGGGCAAGTTTTGCAAACACAATCACTTGCCACCCGTGCTTCACACCACTTACATCTTCCCATCTGGAGCAGAACTGCCACAACAATTTTTTTTTTCTTGGGATGGCAAGAGAGCAAAAAGAGGTTTGAGCCCCAAGCTATGTTTCTCCAAGCAACAGCAAAGGGTGGTTTTGTCTATTTTTTTTTTTTTTTTAATCAGTGTGATTTCATGCAGGACTTTTTAAGGAGGCTGGTGTCCCTGCAGAGCAGGGCTTGCTGCTGCCCAGATTGTGCAACCAGGATTCCAACATGCTTTGGGAACAGGCAGCTGCCTGCAATTATTTCCCAACTGACAAACGCCTCATGGGGGTTTATTGCCTATATTGGATATTTTGTCTTCACTCTCCAAACTCCAGGCCAGCCATCCCTGGTTAATTCTGAGTTCTTCACGTGCTTCCCAAGCATTCCCTGGGTTAGGCAGCCAGCTGATGCAGTGTGACAGGCAGGAGAGACCCAGGGTTAGGGGTTTCCAGCACCAAGGACCAGCTCTGGGGGTCCAAGGGCTTAGGGAGGAGATCACCTGTGCAGGTGTCAGCTTGGTGCTGGACCCCAAAAAATGCTGTGCCTCTGGCCTGTGCAGCAAACACCTGGCTGTGGGGCTAATCAGGATCCATCCTTAGCACTGTGTTTGTGCTTGGCCAGGCTGAGCTCAGTGCCTGGCACAGCCCAGCAGCAGCGGGGTCAGCACTGAGATCCTTCCTCCACACGTACCAGGCACCTTTTCTCTGGGTCAGCCTGTACTTGCTGAGCCAAACAGAGTTAAAATTCACTCCCTTTCAGCTTCAAAATCCATTGAAATGCTGCCATTTCAGTCCTAAAGACTCTTCCACCTCCCAGAGCAAGGTGCTGGGAGCTGTTGTGATGCCTCTGTGTGTGCTGCTCCTCCCCAGGCACTGGCTGGCTGTGGAGTATGTCTGGGTCCTGGTTCCCTACATGACCTATGACATCTATGTCATGTACCTCTGCCACTGGCACAAGAGCCAGGAGAAGGGGATCCTGGAGAAGAAGCACTCGCTGGCCAGCGTGTGGAGCTTCCTCCTGCAGGAGCGGCTGATGGTGACCCACCACCTCTTCATCCTCATCGTGCTCACCCCCATCACCCAGGTAAGGGCTGCTGCAGGAGTCCAGGACCCCCTGGACATGCTGGGTGTTGGCTCCTGGCCACCTCTCTGCAGGGCCCTGTGCTCTGTGCTGCCTTTCTTTACAGCACTTCAGGGGAGAGCTGGGAGACTTCTTTGTGGGCTGCATCTTCACAGCAGAGCTGAGCACGCCTTTTGTTTCACTGGGCAAAATCCTCATGCAGGTAGGTCAGGAGGGATGGGGCTCAGGGCTGGGCAGCCCCCAGCAGTTCATCCCCTTTCCCTGCCCCAGGCTCCATCAGCCCCTCTCCAGGCAGTGACTGAGCAGGAGGGGGGGTCTCAGAGAGGAGCAGCCCCACAGCTGTAGCACAAATCTCCCCTGCAGTGCTGCCTTCCCCCCTTTCTCCCAGTAACCAGCATGCCCAGTGGCATCCCAGAACTGGGGACTGTGCCTTGGGCTGATGCTGCCCCCTCCTGCACCACGTTCATTCCCACCCCTGCCCTCTGCCCTCCTCCATCCCTTCTCACTCCCATTCCTCCAGCCCTCCTGGATGCTCACCAGCACCGCCAGTGCCCCGGAGCTCTGGGACGCTGCTCACCCCACATTTACCTCCTTCCTCCCCCAGCTGAAAATGCAGGACACGCTCCTGCACAAGGCGAACGGGATCGTCATCCTTCTGACCTTCTTCGTGTGCCGCATCCTCCTCTTCCCCTTCATGTACGCGGCCTACGGCCGCCAGGTGGGGATCCCGGCGTACCTGGTGCCGTTCCGCATCCCCCTGCACTGCAACATCGCCAACGCCTGCCTCATCGCCCCCCAGCTCTACTGGTTCAGGCTCATCTGCCGCAAGGCCGCCCGGCTCTACGGCGGCTCTCCCGCCCACCGGAGCAGATAACGGAGCTGATAACGGCCAGGGGCTGGCACGGGGCAGCCCCCGGTGCTTCCCTCGGGGAGCGGCGGCTCCGCTGGAAGCGCCTCCGTCCGCAGCGCGGGCCGGGCAGCACAGCCGGGGCTAGGAAGGCTTTCCTCGTGTCCTCCTGCCGGGGGAAAAGGAGCCGGCCTGGAAGCACGACATTCCCGCTGGGATGCAGCTCCGCGGCACCGAGGGTTACACGAGAGGGGTTTGTTCCAGCCCCCCCGGCGCTGACACCGGACACCGGCGCGGAGGAGGCAGCGGCCGGCTCGGGGATGCTGGAGCGGGCCCAGCCCCGGCAGCGGCGATGGGGAGCCTGTGCCGGACCTGCCGCGGCCCCAGCCAGGCCTGGAGCTGCAGCACAGCTCTGCAGAGCCCTTCCTGACCTTTACTGACTTCAGCTCTACACTACAGCCCTGTTCGGCCTCTGACTTCCCACGTGCACCTCACCTCCTCCTCCTGCTGCTGGGCTCAAGCTCCACTCAACCCGACGGTGCTTTTCACTACAAACCTCTGACAGTCCTGGGGGACTCCTGTGCTCCCAGCAGGGCTGGAGGGCAGAAGCTCATACCAGGACAGGGGAATGGTTCTGCTGTCTCAGGGCAGGATGGGGACAGGAGCCTGCCAAGTTCTTGTCTCACTACCAACACAGAGCACTATGCAGAGCCCTTCCTTGGCAGGGGGTGCAATTTTCCTCTCCCCTAACCACAGCTCCTTTTATCTGGCCTGCATCCCCTCAGCAGGTATTTAAAACCACCTGGCACACTCTGCCCTCCAGCTGGCACCACCACACCCTGGAAACACCTGTACAGTCCATCCCTCCAGCCCCATCCCACCCCCATGGGGCTGCCAGGGACAGAACTGGGGCTGCACAGAAGGAACCAGCAACCTCAGAGCAGGATGCTGAGCTGCTCCTTGACCAGCTCAGCCCATTTCCACTTTTAGTCACAGCAAAATGGGTACAGGCTCCCCAGCCTGCCCTGCACCACAGGGTGTGTGCAATCAGACCACAGCTGAGTTCATCCCCTGCGGCCAGGACAGCAACCTCCTCCTGCAGCCTCCTGTGCCTGCTCCAGGCAGGAACTGCACTGGCACAGCCCCCATGCCCAGAGACCTGTGACCACTCTGTGCCTTTCTTTCTGTCTGAAACCAGCAGCCAAGCTCTGCAAAACCTGGATCTTTTGGGTGCTGGATCTCATCCCAACCACAGCTGCTGTTCTGGATACAGTGTAAAAAACCAGAAAGGGCCTCTTCCAACCTGTGGTTGTTGTTGCAGAGACTCCACAGTCACAGTAACCACCGAGACCAGCTGATGTTACAAACTCCCGCAACTCCTTACAGATGTTGTATCTCACTGTTTTCATTGCGAATAACGTGCCTTATGTAAGGACCAAAAAAACCCCAGCCAATGAGGCACCTCAGTTTGCACTAACACTGCCCTATTTACTATCAGGAGACCAATAAAGATTTCCTCTCTGAGTCACACCACTGGCTGGCTCTTCCACGTGCTGTTCATTGCTGGGCGGGGGTGTTACATGTGGGGTTACTGCTGCACCCCCACCTCCGGGCAGAAGCGGCACACAGGGATTTCCAAAGGTTCCTGCCTGTCCTGAACTCACCCAACTCGATTCCCAGCCTCCAACTTGCTTTCCAGCCTCAGGCAGCACGTGGCAAAACCAGCAATTCTCCCGGGACTAGGAGAGGACTGGTGGCAAAGCAGCCAGAGGGAAGTGATTTCCTCGATGCTGGAGGCTGCTCTGTAAATGCAGAGAGCCAGCAGGCAAGGCTGCAGCCACAGAACTGGCAGCTTGGCTCAGGAACAGCTGTGCCCAGTTATTCCAATGGAAAACCAAAGGGGCTCCTCCTACCCATCTTTATAAGGCTGCTTCCACTGCTTAGCGGGAGAACACAGCAGGGAGGGAATAAACTCAAAAGAGAAAAACAAGGGTTTATTACAGATCTTAAAAGGTGTAGATCAATGCTCTGAGCCTGCTCCCAGCTTGCTGAGCTTCTGCAGGAGGGTGCAGCGCAGCTCCTCGTGGCCCAGGCTGTCCGTGACGGACTGCAGGAAGTGTCCCTCGTTGGCTCTGCGCAGCGCGGCGCAGGGCGCCCCGTCGGCCTTGCTGGACGCCTCATACTGTGACAGCACCTCCAGGGCCACCACCAGCAGCGGCTCCTCGCAGCCCCCAGCTGGCAGCATGGCAGCCACGTGCAGCAGGTGGCAGAAGAGCTGGATGCAGGTGAAGGACACCTCCTGCGCGCAGGGCTGAGCCGCGGCTCCCGCCGTGGCCTTGAGGGAGGCCAGCAGGTCGGTGAGGCTGGCGCAGTAGAGCTGCACCACGTGCAGCCAGGCCTCTGGTGGCAGCCAGCCGGAGCAGCTGGAGCTGCAGAGGAGCTGGAAGCCCCGCAGCAGCAGCACGGAGAGCTGCAGGTGGCAGGCGAAGGGGCGCAGGTTGAGCAGGGGCAGGTGCTGCACGTACTCCAGCGTGTAGGGCACGTGCAGCACCTGCCTCTGCAGCAGCTGCTCCACCACGGGCACCAGCCTCTTCCACTCACCGTGGCTGCACCAAGGCAGCACCTGGACGAGGGCCACCAGGAAGCCTTTGCTGAAGAGATTCACCTCCTCGGGGTTGTCCACGTTGACGGTGAGCAGCGCCAGCATGGTGTCCCTGAGCGCTGGGGACACGCAGCAGCACTCCATCCACGCCAGCAGCCCGCTGCCCGGCCCGTAGGCTGGCCAGGACTGGGATGTCCACTCGTCCTCAGGGAGCCTGCAGATCTCAAACAGCGTCGCTGGGACCTCGTTCTTGAAGTGGTCCCCATAAAGGTTCTTCAGACGGAGCCCCACGGTCCAGTCCAGGGATGCCACCTTCCTGTGGAGCCAGGCCAGTGACTGCACCCACAGCTCCGAGGAGGGGACGGTCTCTGGTCCCAGCAGCTCGCACAGCTGGCACAGGATGTTCAGAATCAGGTCTTTGGTCTCCAGGGAAGGGAAGAGCTGCTCCCTAGGCTGATGCCAGTACTTGGTGTAACCATCCAGAAGTTTGCAGAGGCTGAGGAGAAGTGGGAATGGGTGGCAGGATTTGATCCAGTGCTCTTCTGAGCAGGACGGTGTTCCCAAAACCTTACTGAGGATCTGCAGGCTCAGCTCAATCTGAGCAGAGTCTGACTTCAAACAGGGAAGGACAAAGGCTTTGGTCACTTCTGCAGGTGACACGAGCGGGGTGGCTGAGCCTGGCTGCATGAGAAAGGCCAGGAACTGAAGGAATTGCTCCTCTTCCCTTGCTGTGGAAAGCTTCCCCCACACTGCCTCCTGCAGACACCTCAGCACCAGGCTGCATGGCCTGCCTGCATCCTCCTGGCTCTCCAGGAAGCTCAGTGCTGGGAAGGAGCAGAGGATTTGGGCGAGGAACTGGTGTGCACCAAGGTTGACCACAGCAAGGTGACAAACCTGCTTCACTGTGGCCTCAGGGGACAGCAGAGTGAGCCTGGCCACGGAAGCCACAGCCCTGGCCAGGCCTTCATCAGACACACTCTCTGTGATCTGGTTCAAAGTCACATTCAGGTCCTCCTGGAACCCCTCCCTGACAACCTGCACGTTCTGGGACGGACCTGGGCCACCCCAGGATGCCAGGACACCCGAGATCACTTTGTTTTTGTCACTCAATGAGAGCTCAGTGTAACACTCCATGATGGCTTTGGTCTCTTGCATCTGCAGCTCTTGGGCCTCCTTGTCATGGTGGGATGTGGCAAAGCTCACCAGCGTCTCCAGCAGTTTCAGAACCAGCTCAGGGGTCTGAAACAGAGCTTTGTTTTCCACCAGGCACTCGACCCAGGCCTTTGAAAAAGCCCAGGTCTTTTCAGATGCAAAAACAGAGCATGTGTCCACGTGGCGGTCCAGCCTCTGTGCAATGATTTCCATGGCAACTGAAGACACCAGGCTGGTGTCCAAATCCTGCAGGACAGCACTGGTGTCCCTGAGGAAGTCCTTGGTGAGCTGTGTCAGCTCTGACACCAGATGTGTCTCGCCCTCCCCCAGGTCTGTGGTCTCTGAGAGGAAATCCAGGTTCTTCCCAAGGCTGCTCAGAGCGTCCACCAGCCGGTAGCTCTCGAAGCTCAGCTCCTCAGCTGCCCTCAGAGTGTCCTGCAGCTCCTCTCCCCAGGCCTGCAACAAGCTGCAGAGCAAGTCCAAGCCACCAAAGAGCTCCTCACGAGAGGGTCTGGTCAGGCACAGGAGGTTCATGCTCCTCTCTGCCTCCCTCACCTTCTCTCCCAGCCCACAGCGGTGGTACTGGCAGTCAGCGTCACTGCTCCAGAGGCTAACTATGGCACTGACCTTGGCCAGGTGCTCTGTGATGGGCAGGGGGCTGTCCCCTGGCCCCAGCCCCGAGGACAGGCACAGCAGCTCGGCCAGGTTGGCCAGGGCGTGGCACCTCAGGCGGGGCTGGGCGATGCTGCCTCGGATCTGCTTCAAGCCCTGCAGCAGCACCGCCGGCAGCCCGGGGGCAGCAGGGTCACCCTTGAACCTCTTCGGGGGCTGCAGCCCATCCTCCGGGGAGGGCTCCCCGCCGTGCTGATGGATGAGAGCGCCGAACGCCGACACCATGGCATCCTCCTGTCCCTCCCTGTGCTTCAGCACCTCCCACCACACGTCCAAGAAGAAGCTGACGTCCGACGGGCATGTCTCGCTGGAGATGTACTCCACCAAGCTCTCCAGCTGTCCCCGGCACACCGCGGGGGGCAGCGCCAGCAGCAGCCGCACGAAGAGCCGGGGCACGCCCAGCGCCTTGACCAGCTCGAAGAGGGCGGTGTGGTTCACATCGGGGATCATCGCGCCCACCGAGAAGAACCCGTCCTCCTTCCAGCCCCACTCCAGCGCCGCGGCGGCCGCGGGCGGGGCGGGCAGCAGGATTTTGGCCCACACGATGGCCACGGCCTCCTCCTTCCAGAGGCCCCGCGGCGAGGGGCAGCGCTCGCCGATCTCGCGCAGCGCGTCCGTGATGGGCACCCCGGCGCGGGGCCAGTCGGCCTTGCGCAGCTCCCGCAGCGGCCGCGGCTGCAGCAGGCGGGCGGCCAGCAGGAAGCCGCCGTGCAGGATCGCCGTCTCCTCGCCCACGGCCCACGGTCCCCCGGGACAGCCCGGCGCCATCGCGGCCCCGCGCTCCGCCGGCTCCATGGCGGCGGCGCCGCGCGATGACGTCACGCCGGCGGTGAGCTGACGTCACGCCGGCGGCCGCGCCCGCAGCGCCCCCTGGCGGAGCGGAGGTGGGCTTAATTAATTAATTAACTAATTCATTCATTAATTGCCGCGCTCCAATATCAACATGTTTAATTTGACGAATAGGATTCCAAACCGTCATTAAAATGAATTGAATTTGACTTAATAAATTAATTAACTAATTGCCGCACTCCAATACCAACGTGTTTAATTTGACAAAGCGGATTCAAAACCATCATTAAAACGAATTTCATTTGGCTTCATTCATTCATTCATTGCCGTGCTCCAATATTAACGTGTTTAATTTGAAGAAAAGGATTCAAAACCGTCAGTAAAAGTGGATTTAAAAATTCGGACGAAATCACAGGGAGGAATTTTTCCTGTTCCAGCTCGGAAGTGCCAACACTGCCTGATCTTCCCTCCCCATGAAACTCATTTCAGTTCTGTGATGAAAACCTGATTTAAGGTATTTTATTGAAAGTTTTCATCAGGAAAATGAGCAGTCAGGCAGCACAAACAATGCCAGGAATGACTCCCTGCATTCCCAGCAAAAGCAGAGCGACTTCATTCTAACAGAACAAACTCTGAACTGTTATTTCCAAAGTTTCTTATCAAAGCTAACTGCAAAACTTATTTCAAGCTGCCCCGGTACCTAAGCAGACATTGCAGCTACAAACCCCAAAGCACAGCCTCAGCTCCCTCCTGGAATGTGGAAATCTCCTGGAGAAGGATGCCAGTGAGAAACACCCCAGGGGCTTCTCAAGTCCAATTTCCCCTTGGGATTTGGGGAAACACCTTGGGATGGAAACAAGGATGGAGTACTCACACATTTCCTTGTTCCCAATAAAGGGATGCACCCCACACCCCACTGGAGAGGGGCAGCAGCCACAGCTACCTCAAACTCTCCTCTCTAGCCTGCAAACAAAGGGCAGCTAAAGCAAATTAATCAGCAAATTAATTAATCAGAAAATAACGGCTCTATTCACCTTTCTTTCAAGTACAGCAACACAGAAACGTCAGGTTTCCTTGGCTGATGATCCCTGCCTTTGAAGCCAGCTGCTCCTTGGCTGCAGAGTTTGGAAGGAGATGTGCAAGGCAGAGAGATCAGCTTAAATCCACCCAAAAATCCACCACAGCACCCTCTGGTTGGGAAGGCAGCACTTGGACAGGACTGGAATTTCCTGGAAGAGCTCCAAGGCACGGAGGAGCAGCCCACTAAGCTGAAACCTTCTTCCTGTTGTGCTCAGCAAACCACTGCTCGCTGTTGTCTGCAGCCATGGCCTGCACAAAGACAGGGGGATGTGCTCAGGAGGGATAAATCATGTTTTAACCACTAGTAAGGAGAACTGACACTGAAAACCAATGTTCCCTGCCACAGCAAACAGTGTGACCAAGACAGTGAGGCTGGACAAGTCCAACCAGGGCACCAAGTGAGCTTTAAAAATTGATTTATCTTCCTTACCAAGCCTGGGTAATTTGCTTCTAGGATAAACTTTATTATTTTATTAACAAAAAATTAGATTTTTAAAATAAATTTGAAAACTATTAAAATAACAAAAATACGGAAATGCAAAACAAAAATACAATAAAAATACTAAAATGTAAACGTTTTCAAAATAAATAGAAATGAAAATAAAAATATATACTGAAATATAATAATACAAATAATAAAAATATAAATAAAATTGAAAATAAAAATATATACTAAAATATAATAAGAATAATAAAATAAAAATCTAGATAAATGAAAATAAAAATATATACTAAAATATAATAAGAATAATAAAATAAAAATCTAGATAAATGAAAATTAAAATTAAAGTATATAATAAAATATAATAATAAAAAAGAAAATAAAATTATGAAAATAATAAAAATTAATAAAATAATTTGAAATATAATTATTTTTTATGAGAAAAATTACATGTATCTCTAATCAGGAAGAAAATGAACATGCAGTCACTTACATCATCCAACAGCTTGGCACCATTAGGGTCCACCTGGGACAGCTCTCTGAAGGCTTCATCTCCCACAAAACAGACTTCATGGCCATCCTGGAAGGAAGCAGCTCGGTTATAACCAATGGCAAGGGGAAATGTAACCCCATTTTAGTCCCTGCTGCCAGTTCCACTCACAGGATCAGCCAGAATCACCACCTGCACCGTGGCTTTGCCAGGCGTGTCCAGGCTGACCAGAGGCGTCAGAATCTTCTGATTCTCCTTTTTCATCAGGGCTTCGATGCCTGGCAGCTGAAAACAGAACACAAACTAAAATCACCTCACTGTCTGCTGAGGATTGTTTTGTTAACACCAAGAGAGGCCTTGCCCAGCTGTGGGCTCAGAAGGGCTGAGGGAAGCGGGGCTGGTACCTCGTCCTTGGCACAGGCGAAGGCGACGCGGCCGAATGCGGTGCCGTGATCCACTGCCCCTCCTACAGCCCTCAGCTCCAGCTTGCACTGCAACAGGAAAACCCAGCCTGGCTTGCAGGGACACTGCTCCACTGCTCTCCAGGCTGCAGCTCTTCCTCCAGGATCTGGTGATTCCAAAATCCCACCGAGCCAGAGCAAACCACAGCTCTGCTCTTTTTAAAAGCTTCCATTCAATACAGCTCCAATTAAAACACTCATAATTAAAGGCACAGCTGCTCTAATTAAGAACTTCTTTTCTTTTAAGATTCTGTTCTCAGGAAATTGGTGGTTTTTCCAAGGACTGACCTGGTCATCAGCATAGCCCAGCAAAGCTCTTTGTTTCTCCTCATCCTTCTCGTATATTTTCATCCCAAGCAAGCCAGACCAGTAGCTCACAGACTTCTGCAGGTTTGAGACACCCAGGGTTACCTTCCACACGGGATCTTGAGGATTGCAATAATTTCAAATTAGCTACAAACATATTATAGGTTTAAACCCACAGTTCATGTCATTAGTACTCTCGAGAATTAACAGAGAAATGATTTTAAAAAAAGTTCTGTTTTACAAAACGCCATCAAAATAAACACACTCTGATACCCCACTGGTAAATCTGTGCTGAACACAAGTGGGGGTAAATATTTCACCTTGCTTGAGCTGCTCCTTGTCTTCCAGGTAGAACTTGTATCCTCCTGGGGCTTCAGTTTCAAAGACACCAGAGGTGACCTCTTTGAGGGGCCACCCCATCTTCTTGGCATTGCTCACAGCCTGGCTGGACACCAGAGTGATGCCCTAGAGAGGACACAACACAATCCATGGGGTGGATGCAGACACATCACCTGTTTTCACACAGAAAACACAAGAGCTCCATCTGCTGCCAGCCACTAAATCACAAAAATAAAATTATTAAAATAACAAAATAAGAGTGTTTTCCTGCAGCAAGTCCTTCCCAGCTCAGCACTCCATGTTGGATCTGGCAGCAAACACCAGAGCAGAGCTCCAGAAATGTTTTCTGGACCTTTAAGTGAGCACAAATCTGCTCCTCCATCTCGGAGACAACCACAAAAGCAACACTGAAGTGTTTAAGGGACCAAACAGCATAAAAAAAAACCACCAGCTGGTACAACCCATACAACAAATGAGCTTCTAATTATTAAGGTAAATCAGTTTATCAGGAGAAGGGTTGGCTGCTTGGAGTGGAACTCACCAGGAAGTCGTTGCCCAGGCGATATTCCCCAATGCCATAATTGTAAGTCAGCTCTACCACAAAGTGATTGTCCTCTGGTCCATAGCCCACCATGGTCTTGCTCCATTTTCCATCATAAGGGCTGGAATATCCATATTATCCATATTTTAATGTCATTAGTGTTGAAATGAACCGCCAAGAACTGCAAGTATTTGTGTTTCAAGGAGGAGTTGCATTTCTAGAGTGAGATCACGGCAGATTTGACCCCAGGCTGTCATTCATGGCCATATGATAACAGCAATTCTACCTCATTAACAGTGCTTTAAGGGCACAGGCTGCTCATTAGCTGCAATTACATAATCACTTCCTTATTGCTAAGTAGGAAAGGGCACCAAACTGTAAGATTCCTTCCACTTCAGAATAAAATGTGTTCCTCTTTCTTCTTTTTTTCATTCCTTTTTCTTTACAAAAGCCCTTGGGGCTACCAGGAGGGATTTTTAAGTCGGGAACCTTGATAGTGCCATGCTTATACAAACAATCAGTGGGACTGGATGTAATAATGAGCTGAGAAATAATTCAGTTAAGTATCAACCTATAGCTGTGGTATTTATGTTCAGTATAACCACCACACCTACACAGAGTGGGGGGCTGTAGGCTCCAAGGGAAGAAATTTAACAAAAGACAACACAACCCTGACTTTAGCGTGAATAACAGCTGGGGGCACTCACTCACCCGTTGCAGGTGGCCTTGCAGCCCTCCTCGAACTCCTCGTGCCGCAGCACCTGGAGAGCCACAGCACGGCTTGGGTTGGGAGGGGACCCGGAGGATCCATCCCCTCGCTCCAACCTGAAACGCCTTCCCCAGGCCCGGGGGAGCGGGCGGGAGCGGGGAGGAAACGGCTCCTGTCCCGTCCCGTCCCGTCCCATCCCCATCACCTTCCCATCCTCACCCTCACCCTCACCCTCATCCCACCCCATCCTCATCCCCGTCCCCTGGGCCGCGCTCCGGGCACACGGAGGCCGCAGAGCCGCGCGTTCCCGGCCGCAGCCGCCGCCCCCCGCGCCCGCCGGCCGGCGCTGACCCTCATGCCGAGCAGCTCCCGGTAGAACCGCGCCGTGCGGGCCCGGTCTCCCACTTTGAAGACGAAGTGCAGCGCCCTGCGCGCGGCCATGGCGGCGGCGGCGGCGGTGACGTCACGCGGCGCTGCGCGGTGCCGCGGTGACGTCACGGGGCGGTGTCATGGCGGCGCCGTGGCCGGCGCTGCGGCGGGCGCTGCTGAGGCCCCGCGGGCCGCGGGCGGAACCGGGCGGGCGGCGCGGGGTGCGGGCGCTGCGGCGGAGCCCCGTGCGGGTGCTGCAGCCGCAGAGCCCCGCAGAGCCGCCGCCGCCGCCGCCGCCCGCCGTGGAGCGCAGCGCGGCCGCGCCGGGGCTGCGGTACGAGAAGGCGGCGGCCGGGGACCGCAGGCTGGGGTGAGCGCGGGGAGCTGGCCGGGCCGGGCCGTGCTGCCCCTCAGGGCCCCGCTGGACCGGGGAAGGGCCGCCCGTGGGAGGGAGGGGGGTCTGACAGGCGCTGCCTGGCTGAAGGCACCGGGAGGTACCGGGGAATGGCTGGGTTGAGGGAGCTCACAGCCCGTCCCGTTCCACCCCTTACCGTGGGCAGGGACACGGTGGCTCCAAGCATCATCCAGCTTGGCCTTGGACACTGCCGGGGATCCAGGGGCAGCCGCAGCTGCTGTGGGTAACCTGTGCCACGGCCTCGCCACCCTCACAGGGAAGAATATCCCCAATATCCCATCTAATCCTGCCCTCTGGCAGCTTAAAGCCATTCCCATTGTCCTGGCACTCCAGGCCCTTGTCGAAGTCCTTCACCAGTTCTCATTCAGGTACTGAAAAGTGCTCTAAGGTCACCCCCGAGCCACCTCACCCAGCCTTTCCTCCTAGGACAGGCGCTCCATCCCTCAGATCACCTCCCAGGGGAGCTCTGAAGGTCAGACTGAAGGTGTTGTGAGCATCACAGCCACATTCCCTGAATAATTTCTCCACAGAAAAGTGGTGACTATTGCCAAGTCAAAGAAGTTTCGGGATAATCACGGGAAGATTCTGCTGGAGGGGCACAGGCTGATCAAGGATGCACTGGAGGCAGGGGCTGTGCCACAGACACTCTTCTTCAGCACCGTGGGGCACCTGAAGCTGCTGCCTGAGGCAGAGATAAAACGAGCCAGCTTGGTTAAGGTGAAATTTGAAGACATTAAGACCTGGTCTGACCTCATAACTCCTCAGGGGCTTCTTGGTAAGTTGCCTCTGAAACAGTTGCAACACTGCCCAAAGGGAAACTTTCCATATTTAGGGTAACGACTCTATTAATAATCTTTCCTTAAGACATAGTACTGCTGGAAAATAAGTTTTCCTTGGCAAATGACAAACTCTGCTCAAACTTCCTTTAGGTGGTGCTTTTCCTAACACTTCCTCCAGCACATCTTTAGTGAGATTTGGGCCAACTCTTTCAGAGCAGGCCTCTCCTTGGGGTGGGTCACTCAGAAACCTGTCACACTTCATTTCCTCAGGCATTTTTTCCAAGCCTGACCCTGCCAAGATGTCCTACCCTGCAGCTCAGCTCGCCAACTCCCTGCCACTGCTCCTCATCTGCGACAACATCCGAGATCCAGGAAACCTGGGCACTATTCTGAGATCTGCAGCAGGAGCAGGCTGTGAGAAAGTGCTGCTCACAAAAGGTAAGAGAAAAGTTTGAGTAGCTTGGGGGTAAGGCAGGGAACAAGGTGCCTGAAGATGTTCCCCAGAGTTCCGAAGGAGTGGCTGGCACGGTTGGCTGTGCTCTGGATCCCACCTTTGTGTGGATCCCTGTGCTGTCACTGTTTCTCTCTGTTCCTTCCCAGGCTGTGTGGATCCATGGGAGCCAAAGGTGCTCCGTGCAGGCATGGGGGCTCATTTCCGTGTGCCCATCATCTCCAGCCTGGACTGGGACTCTGTTCCCACCAACCTCCCTGCGGGCATCCAGGTCTGCGTGGCCGACAACAACGACCCCCGGAGCACATCCCTGCCCAGAGGGGCCGGCTCTGCTCCTGCCAGCACAAAAGCACCTGTGAAATCCAGCCCCAGGGCTGCTCCTGAGCACGAGGATGAGGAGGGAGCAGCCATCCCAGAGCTGGCTGTGCAGCATTACTACGAGGACTGGGCACGGGCTCCGGTGGCCGTGGTGATCGGAGGGGAGACCCAGGGCCTGAGCCTGGCTGCACTGGGGCTGGCAGCCAGCACGGGGGGCAGGAGACTGCTCATCCCCGTGGTGCCAGGCGTGGACAGCCTCAACTCTGCTATTGCTGCTGGCATCGTGCTCTTCGAGGGCAGGAGGCAGCTGCTGTGGAGGCACAAGCAGGAGGATGGCAGGCAGAAGTTGCCTGTGCCAGGCTGAACTGTTTGGGTGCTGAAGGAGCACCTCTTGCATTTGGTTCCTTGAGGGTTAATAAAAGAGCAGCTCGTGCTGTTTGGTTTGTAGTAAATGAGTATTTAAGGCTGGGGAGTGCTGGGATGAGTGTGTGGCTCCCGGTGGATGTGGTGGCCACACGGTGATGCTAGAGAGAAAGGAAGGGAAAGGCTGGGTAGCAGCCTTGGCCTCACTTCAGCCGGTTCCCCCCTGCTCCAGCCTTTTCATCCAGGAAATCCATGGAGAGCTCAGATCCCTGCTCTGTGCTGGCCCAGCCTGGCTGCTGCTGACAGCGTGTGTCCTTCCCAGCCTGGCTGCTGCCTGTGGTTTTGGGTCACAAAGACCAGATTGCTGCTGCCTGAATGGGTCCTGCCTGTGCTTACCCAAATCCTGTGCTCTAGCAATCACTCCAACCCTGCCATGGCCAGGCCTGTGCTGTGGGGTGTCCAAACTCCTGCCCACACTGCTGGGAGGTGCTGGGCTGCTCCTGGAGCTGCTCCCCAGTCAGTTCATCACTGCTGAAAACACGGGAACCCCTGAAATGTGCAAAACACAGGCTGGGTTTATACAGGCCGGGCTGGCAGCCATTCCCAGCTCCTGGCAGGGCGGGAAGCTGCAGCAGGATAAAAGGGGAGGCCCTAATCCCGCCATGGCTGACTAATGAGCTGAAAGGGAGAAGCAGTGGCTTGCACAGCACGGGCTATTCAGGCTGGGAACGCCCCAGTGGCTGTCAAAGGGCTCCCTCCCTCCTGGGGAGCTCCGAGCCATGCCAGCAAAGCAGCACCGGCAGGGGCTGTCTGAGCCCAGGGGGAACACACAATCAATCCCTGGAGCCACCTATGCATGGGGTCAGGCTGTGGGCTCCTGTCCCCCACACACGTTTCCTTTCCCTGACAGCAGGACCAGCAATCGGCACCTCGGGACGAGGTCATTGTAACAGTTTTATTACAAAGTTCCAATCACCATGTACAGTTTTTACAATGTCACTTTTCAAGGGCTCGACTGTGCTGCTTGGGTTAGGGAGGGAGGGGTTTTTTTCTTAGGGTTCGGGAGGGGTTTTTTTGGTTATTTATTTTAAAGAACAGCACCATTAACGTTGAGTTTGGGACACACCTACGAAAAACAGCTCAATCAACTAACACAGAGGGGAGAGGACAATTCATACCAGAGAGAGGGACGAGAGGGGACAGGGAGAGCACAAGGAAGAGACAAGAGGTGAGGGCAGCCCGGTGGTGATCCTCCTCCTGGCTCAGAGTGGGAGGGACACAGGGAATACCCACCCATGGCAGGGGGATGGAGCCTGACCCAACAGCCAGCGCTGCCTAAGGCTGTCGGTGCTTGGAGTGGGGAGTGGGAAACCCACAAGGGAAGGTCTCACCCCCAGGAGGAAGAGCTTGGCTGTGCCGTGGTCTTTCAGAGGTTGTCAGCAGTTAAGACTTTGTCTTGGCCTTGTCAGGGCACTTTCGTGGGAGAGAAAGAACTGGCCAGGGGCGATGGGGACAGTTTCCTTATTGCTTCCTGGAAGTCATTTAGTCAGCAGGGGTGGTGAGAAAGGAAAGAAGGGGGGGAGGAGAAAGAAAAGAGCCCCAAGAACCCCACCCACTGCCTGATGCATACGCTGGGAAGAACACCATGCAAAAAGATTTGCCTGCTAGCTAGTGCCGTGTATAAAATAACAATACTGTAACAGTTCTGGCCTGGTTATTAGAGAATATATCACCATGAAGCACAAGCGAAGTCTCCAAACGCCAACAACTCCCTGCTGAAAGTGCATCTCAAGGAGTTTGCTTAGGAGAAGGATTCACTGCGTAAAACAAGGCACCACAAGGAGGTTGGATACTGGGTCGGGCGTGAGGACACGCTGGAGAATCCACAAGCGGCGGAAGAGAGACCTGGTTTTAAATAACGTCTGTTGGCACAGGGCCCCTTAGATGGGCTCGGGTTTTAGCTTGTCTGCTAGAAAGTCGCTGACAAAGGCTTCCACGATTTCAGGTGTGATCTCCTCCACATCCATCACGTACTTGGCCCTGGCTGACATGTCCAGGATGGTGAGCAGGGGTGCAGCCTCGGGCAGGTTGGTGTAATCCCGCAGGGAGTCGGTCATGTCGTCCTGGAGGCCAAAAGGAGAAACACAGAGGAGTCAACAGCAGAGCCAGGAGACCAGGAGCAGTTTGCTGCTGCCACAGTGTATCCCAAGGGGCTGGGCCTTGCACCAGCACTTGCAGGCAACATCCATCTTGGTGCCGGCTCTGCTCGTGGTTTGTGTCAGAACCAAACTGGGTTGGTTTATCCCAGGTGTATGGAACATACACTCCTACAATCCAGAGGCACTGCTCCCAGACTGACTGACCTGCTGCCCCGGCCACCCCAGAGCCTCTGGGACATCCATAGCTCAAGGAACTGGGGACAAGTGCTGAATGTGGGGACTGCCAACACAGCCACGGCCTCGCTGCTCACCAAGGGTGGGTACCAAAGGGACCCAAGTGCACGCCCAGAACCAAACAAAGAACGGGAATGGGATGAAGACTTGTGCTTTGAGCCAACGATGAGACCCCACCAGCAGGTCCCAGTGTCTGGACGCACACAGGAGCAGCAGGCTGCTTGCAGGGGGAGAGGGCTGCCCTCCCCTCACCCAGGCAAGGCTCAGCTCTGGGCAAAGGCAATGATTTATCCCTCCCAAGACTGCGGGATGCAAAGAGGCGGCAGTGGCGCGATTCATCCCCGAGCCCAGGCTGCGCCGCACGCGCGGCGGGGCGTTCCTGCGCGCCCCTTGCGAGGGGCAGGAGTGGAATCCATCCACCTGGTTGGCGGCCGGGGCTCTGCAGTGCTGGGGAGCTCCGCTCGCGCCTCCCCTTCCTTTGCAGGGGTTTCTGGCGCAGCTGGACCACGTGGCTGGAAGGGCCAGCAGGGCTGGGCTCGTCGCCTCAACCGCCCCCCACCCAGGTGTCGGGACGCCTCGTCCTTTATTTACAAAGGCACCGAGGAACATTTTTAATCAATGCAAAATCGGTCCAGACGGTGCTGGGAGAGCGATGGGAGGCGCCTGCTCCGGCCATGGCCGGGCTGCTTTGTGCGTGGGGGCCAGCGGAGCCCCGGGGCCAGCGCTCCCGGCTATTGAGGTGACGGATGAATGGGATGTGCCGGACGCTCCCCATTCTTCGGGCCGGCCGCCGCAGGGCCGTCGGGAGCTGCATGAATAGCAGCAATGTTTCACTACAGCCGGCGAGCCGGGCTCTGGGGGAGGGGGGAAGGTCCCGGACCCTCCCAAAATAGCCCTTTCCAACAAGGGACTTATTCAAGGGTGCAGGGCTGAGCTGGGATGCTCAGAGACCCGTTACGGTGGTGGGAGCGGGAGCGGCTGCACGGAGGGGGCCCAAGGGGCTGCGGGAGGTGGCAGTGGGGGCCTGGCTGGCTGGGGGGGCCTGGGTGTGGCACTGGGGACCCTTTTGTCGCAGGGCGGCTCCGGAGGGCTCCGCGCATGGAACACTGCGGCTGTGACGTGGGCGGGCAGGGACAGAGCAGGCGCAGCGGCTGCCACCTGCCCAGGCCCTGAGCAGGGATGTGGGAGGGGAACTGCAGGCCTGGGGGTGCTGGGAGTTTTTTGACACAAAACCTTATTTTGCCAGACTGCAGCAAGGCAAAGTGTCTATGCAAGGCAGGCCAGAAGTCCTCCAGTTTTCCCACTTCCCATTCTCTCCAGCAGATCTTTGACTTGGAGCACTGCAGCCTGCACATGCCTCAAATGCCATCCCAGCCAAGAAAAACATGGTCAGCTCAGGGAAACAGCCAAAATTTCACTAGCTGGGCCAGGCTGAAACTCAAACCCTGCTCCTCTTCCCCTGCCCAGCCACTTTCCTGCCTGCACAGCCTCAGGGTTGAGCAGGCAGCAGCCCCACCATGGCAGCTCGGCTCCCTCCCACCTCCCACTGCCCCACTCTGCCTGTCCCTCTCCCACCTTCAGGAGCATCTCTGAGCAAACCCTTTGCTAGAAGTAATATCCAGCAAGGAGAGCACAGATTGAGCCAGGCCTCAAGTCTGGCTTTGCTCTGTGCTGCCTGACATGTGCAGTAGCTCCATGCCTCAGTTTACCCCCTGAACAATAACAACAGCAGTACCCAACTCAGCTCAGTCCCCATACCCAGCAGGACACAGTCCTGTGCTCTCCTCTCACTTACCTCACCCGCCACGAAGAAGAGCAACGGTGCCTCCTCCTCTTTGGCTTTGTACTTGGCTATGATTTTTTCAGCTATGGGCTGAATCAGTTGTTTCGCTGCCTCCGACTCCCCATCATCCTCTGAATCTGCAGGGGTTGTGGAGACAAAACAAAAAGAGGCAAGGCAAAAAAAGGAGGTTAGGATCAAAGGATGCAAACGGGCCAGGCACTGGCAGCTCTGTCCCACAGCACCACCAGGCAGGAAGCCGGGGCCCGGATGCGCCGCACTGACTTCAAAGGCACACAGCTCTGGAGGAATCAGGGAAATGCACTACTGGGAAACACCAAACTGAAGAGCAACCCCTGCTCCCCAAATACTCCACTGCTCGCTCCCTGGTGCTGTTGGTGATGTGCAGGGACAAACAGGCACAAAAAAGCTGCTTTGTGGTTTGAGCATGTTTTGAAGACCAAACAAAGGCGCTGATCTGAGGCTGCTGCCACCCCTGCCTGCCACCCACTGTCCCCCTGCCTCAGGATGGCTGAGCTGCAGCTTCACTGCTCCAGTCTCAGCACTGTGAAGGCAGCTTTGATTTGACAGAGGTAGGGCAGAAAGAGATGGCAGCATCAATCAAATGCCAGCCACCACTGAAGTTCAAATAGTGAGCTGGAAAGAGGAGAGTCCACGTCCTGGGGAAGTGTGGAGATTAAAAGATTCCAAACTGGGGACAACTTTTAGGCATTAAAGGAAGAAGGCAGAAGAGAGCCCCTTGTCTCCCCTTGTGGTCCCTGATGTAACCACCACGACAGGTCCAGTCCCAGCTGGGACAAGCCATGCCCATGCCAGGAAAACTCTCTGCCCTTGCTTCACACATCCCTGTCCTCCTCTCCAAGCAAAGCAGGAGATTGCAGAGATGCTGCATGCTGGATTTCAGGGTCTGTCCTGCGTGCAGGGCAGTGATAAATACACTGACTTGGGGGTGTCTGCAGGGATTGTTCTTCCTACAAACATCAGCTGCTGGCAGTGCTCCAGGCAGCCCTGCACACTCTGGCTAACCCAGCCCTAACCCCTCTGGGGAAGGAGGAACATCAGTCAGCATTTATTCAGCACCAGCACTTGCTAAGCCTGCCTTCTCCTGGGGGTGTTGCTGCCTGTGCAGTGCAGGCACTGGTCTGCTGGGGGTCTCCCAGCAGGACAAAGCTGGCCAGGAGCCCCCATTCCCAGTGCCTGCCTTGCTGCAGCACCAGCTGCATCTCTGCCCCAGCACATCACTGGTGGGTTTCATCAAGACCATCCAACCCCAAAAGCACTGAGCAAGAGCCCCAGCTGTTCCCCTGATGAGCTGTTTGCAGCAAGGTGATAGAAAAACTTTGCTCAGAGCAAGATAAAAATAACTCTTTGCAGAGGCCTGCAGCGCCAGCCCCAATCCATCAGGCTTGGCGTGGCCAGCCGGCCCTTCCCGCGTGAGGAGAGGATTTTTGGCTCTGTGCTCACATCCCCTGCTGGGCTCTGCTGAATAAATAACCAGGGTCAAAAGGAAATCTGAAAGGGAAGAAGGAAAGGAGCGAGGGCCATGTTATCAGAGCTGCAGAGGAGTGTGTGCTGCTCACAAAGGGCACATGAGGAAGCGGGACACGAGCCCTGCCCTGGGCCAGGCACAGGACCAGCAAGGCAAGGGGGGCTCCTTCAGCACACCCCCCAAACTCCACACAGCACACAGGGGACAGATGCACCCCCTCAAGAGCTCAGGACACCTCAATTCCCTGCCTGGGATGCTGTGTGAACCCCAGTGCTGCCCACCCAGGGCTCAGCCTGCAGCACAGCTCACCCCAGCCATGCCCTTTCCTGAGTTATTGTGTCCATTGCTGGCAGGGAAGCAATGAAGAATGAGCCATCTGTAGCTCTAGGCCTGTTTCTGACTGCAGGGAAGCTTCATGTGTGGGTTAGCAGTGAAAGGACAGGAACTTTGGGGAAAAAGCTTGCCCTGTCCTGCAGCCAGGAGAATTGAGGGAATCAAGGACCAGGAGAGCATGAAAGGCTGCTCTGTCACAGCCCTGTTCAGGGCTCAAGCCCTGAGCTGTGGTTTCAAGAACAAATCTATAATCCCTTGCACACACACTTCCTCTTACTCCTCTGTAGCATCACGTGTGCCTGAAGTCCCTGCTCCAGAAAGGCTTTTCCCATCTCCACCACCACCAGCTGTGACAGTGTATTTCTCACACTCCCAACAGCTCATCAGCATTCCTACCCACAGCCACCACCACACCTTTGTTGTGACAGCTCCTCTGTGCTGCCAATCGCTGCTCCAGTGCATCCCAGGGTGGTGTGGGGGAGCTGCAGGAGCTCCATGGGCACAGCAGGCTCTGGCAAACCCCTGTGAGCTGCTGTGGTACAGGAAAGGGGCTAAGGGGCTTCCAGAGGGAGCTCTCTCCCCCACTGGCCTTTCTGTGAGCACACAGTGATGGAAAATGGGAATGATATCCCTTCCCAGGCACCTTGTCATCACCAGAGGCAGGTCCCCAGCCCCGTGGCCAGCTCTAGCCAAGCTGGCAGGTGACCCAGCCCCCTCCCCCAGCACAGGCTCTGCTGTCAGAGCAGGGATGCTCCATCCATACCTACAAAGAGAACGAGGCAGGGGCCCTCATTCAGCTGCACGGCGTTGGAGTCGGTCAGCTCCAGCACGGGCTTGGGGTGCCAGGGGAACTCGCAGCACTCGACGTCGTTCAGCACCTCCACCCGGCCCTGCCGCGTGATCACCTCTCCCTTGGGGTCCAGCACGATCAGAGTGGGGATGCCTGCAGTGGAAAAAAACAGCCAAAGCATGAATGGCCAGGCACAGGGTGTGGGGAGAAAGGCCTTTTCCTATGGCCTCTGGTTCTGGCAGGAGCCCAGCGAGCCTCCTGCCCCTGTGCGGCTCACCCAGCGGGGATGGAGCTCCCTGGATCCTGTTTCCGTCCCAGCAGAGCACTGAGAGTCAGGAGCCAGAGCAGGAAGCTGACAGACAGCTCTGGCATTGCCTGCCTCTCCCTGCCCTGCTGCTGTCTGCTGCCCACGGGTGCAAATCCCACTTGCACCACCATCCCAGTGCCCAGATGTGGCTGCCTCTGGAAGAGCCCAATTCCCAGGAACTCACTCTCAAGGCCTGCAGACAGCAGTGGCCAGGAAGCAGGGTGTGTTCCTTCCCAGAAGAACACCGTGTATTATTGCCCCCACAGCCCTCCAGCACTCTGCACTAATGGCCCAGCCATTTCCACAGCACATCCCTCTGGAGACTAACAAAGCTGTGCAGGAACGTCCAGGTCTACAGGATCCTGGCAGGATGTGGCTCAGGGGATATCCAGTGATGGTCTGGCCCTTGGGAAAAAGCAACATTTTACCCTGATCTATGGGGCTGAAAAGTTTAGTCATAAAGGAGAAGCTTTGTACAGGAGGTGAAGAGAGTTGCAGCAGAGGCACAGCACAAGTCACAAATCAAATGTCACTGCAGTGGGGCAGGTTGGACACCAGCTGGTGACCATCCCATCTGATAAGCACCAGCCTTCAGGCCACAAAACAGCCACGGGTGGGTCACACTGGTGACTTCATCTGGAAAGCACACCATTCCTCTGTCATCAGGGAGACAAAGAAACATCCCACAAGGAAGGAAGAGGGGACAGTGGGATCAGGCCCCAAGGGACAAATGACGTGACCAGCCTTAGTGCCAAGTGCTGCTGTCATTGCTCATCACCTGGGCTTTGCCCTGCTCCTTCTGCAGCATCTCCTACACCCAGCAACATCCCTGGCAAGCTGAAACACTCGTGCCCTTCATCACAAGGTCCATTTTAAAGCTCATTTCTCAGAAATACCCTGCAGAGCCCTTCCCTGAGCAGGGGGCAGGCAGCGTGGGTGCCCCTGCCAGGCTGCTGGCACTGAGCACTCCCGTGTTTGTCCAACAGTGAGTTACTCACAAGCCCTCGAATCGGAGGCGTTTCTCTAGGAAATACTCGGCCATCTGTGTGTCCCGGCCTCCTGCAGGTCCAGGCAGCGGCCGCATTCCCGGCATTCCAGCCCTCCGAATTCCTGCCTGCGCTGGGGCTGGTGCTAAGCAGCAGTGCAGGAACCCGCCCAATGGCTGAGCCTGCAGATCCTTAGGGTACGCCAAGAAAACCATTTTGTATCACAAAAAGGCTTATTCATTACCTGCTGGTAATTCAGTGTAGCCCCAGGGCAGGGATGGGTTAAACAGACTGGAAGGAATTGGGAAATCTCACGCTGGCCCTGCCCTTACAGGCACAAAGTGCTACTGACACCAGGAGAAGCACGCAGTGCCCAGCAGCAGGCAGGATTCGGATCTTGGTCCTTTTAGGGTTGCCAACCCCACCCCAAACGCCTGCTTTCCATCCATTACACATGAGGGACAGGCTCCTCAGGTCATCAGTCAGCCTGAGCAGCACTCCCAGGCACAGGTTTCAAACTAGCTTTGCTGATTTGGGAAAATTAAGGGCTCAATTTAGACACAGATCGCTGTGATTCTGCAGCTATCAAGGATTTCATCCACTACTCAAAGCATTCCTTTAGACTTCACCTAATTTGCATATGCAGATGATTCCCCCTCCCTCCAATACCCAGCCATTGAACCTCCAATTGCAAATACAAAACTGAATCAAAAACCAGAATATTTTTTAATATAATTCACATCCTCATCATCTCAGGTGACCTTTGTGACTACTCCCCTAAAAGACACACCCTGTTTCCAGGGGACACAGACCTGCAGGACAGGGAAACCATCCTTAATGTTATTCACACCTGCTAACCCAAATCATTCCCCCTCCCCGCTGGTCCCAGCCACTATTTGTTATTTTAGTGCCTTTTGGGGGATTTGGTAATTGCCTTAAGTCATAACACCAGAATTTACTTATCAAGAAGAATCAGCGATCAGACACTGCAATGAATATTGTATAAGCTTGGATGAGAATTAGCATAGACAGCCTTGGTTGGATTTTATGCACTAGAAAATGGATTTGGCTCCCACGGGGCCAGCATTTTATGAAAACACAGGGGCCAAATGGTTTGTTACCCAACCTGGCAAGGCATTTACATATTTATATATTAAACCCCAGACCCGACACTGAAATCTCATCTGCAGGAAGTCTGTTGGGTGAGCAATCACAATCTCAGCGAAGCAAACCCCACACCAACCACAGCACAGGTGGTGCATTTTATTCCTGGTTTTTCACTTTTTCAGAAGAAAGCTCCAGAAATCTCCTGTAGCAGTGATTTCCAGTCTGTGAGGGTGACCTGTGTGTGTCTGGGCTAAAGCATGGGGAAGAGGAGAAACAGTTTTTGGAAGGCATTGCAAATCCCAAAGAGAATTTTGGGGGAATATTGGGGAACTCGTGAGATACACAACAACAAGGGGTGATTCCTATCACAGCATCGAGTTTATCACTGCTCCCCATCCCACTGGAAGGAGAGCTAAGGCCAGGGGATTTCAGCCAAGGCAGGACTGGGAGCTGCCTGCACAAAGGGGAATTATTTCTAAGCAGCCACAACACAAGACATGACTCTTTCTCAGAACAGCTCTGCACCCAGAAGCAATTTACTAGAGGTGGTAGGGTACAGCCTCTGAGTGCACATGAGTTATGAATAGAGGCATTCAAAGTAAACCCAAATAAAGGCCTATAACTCAACTTGCATTTTATACTGAGTTTTTAAAAGTTGTAGGGGCCAACACGGGACTAAAACAACAAGAGATTTGACTCTCTTGCTGCTTTCCACCACTCAGGAACTTAAAGCAGACAGGGAAGACAAACTCTTCTGTTGTTTCAGTACCCAGCCTTCAAAAAAAGAGGGAAACCTCCTCATGTTGTGCTCACAACCCAAGCACCAGGATGGTAACCTGGACACTTCTCACTGACCATAAGTGCAGCTCCAAAGAGAGCTTTGAGAGAGGCAACATCAGAACCACGAGTGTGGGAAATGCAGATGTGGTTACACAGATCTCCTTTTCCATTGAGGTGGAATAACCACGTGTGGGGATGAGCAGAGCCCACGATGCCCAGCTCTGTTTTAAGGATGTTTTTGTCCCAGCTGGTGTGAGAAGCCTGACTGCAAACAGGCTGGCAGCCCCAAAGTCTGCATGGAGCTGAGATTCAGGGACAGAGGAGGGGATTGGGGTGCAGGGGAATATTTACAAATTACAGCCAATATTTACATTTCCAGGTCGGCACACAACAAAGAGAGATACCTTTAAGAAGGCTGGAGCTGGAGGGAAAGCTGTTGTAACTGTTTCCCTGGCTACAGCATGCCTGGTGCTCAAGTATCCATGTCTGGACACCTTATTTACAGAAAGTCCCAGTGAAACTGGCAGCAGTCCTGCAGCGCTGGGCTGAAACCAGCACTGGAGAGGGTTGTGAGTGGGCTGGGAAAAGACAGATGAATTTGGAAAGCTCTCACCTCATGGGAAGGTCATTAGCAGCAAACTGATGGCTATTTAAAGCAGGCTGATGGTTATTCTTGGGCTAAGGTCAGGGGACAGGGCTGAGTGGCAGCACCTGAGCTCACGCCAGGAGGGGAGTTTGGAGAGGACTCCAAGGAGGGATTATTTCTCCTGTCACTCTTCCCAAAAGCCCTCTGCCTCCTTTGGCAAAACTCCTCCTTCCCTGCAGATCACATGAACATTCTGCCAGCCTGCACCCACCTGGACAACACAAAGCTGAGTCAGGGGAGGTTTAGGTTGGATATCAGGAAAAAAATGTTTTCACCCAGAGGGTGGTTGAGCACTGAAGGAGGCTCCCCAGGGAAGTGCTCACAGCACCAAACCTGTCTGAGTTCAAGAAGCATTGGGACAAAGCTCTCAGGCACAGGGTTGGATTGTTGGGTGTCCTACATAGGGCCAGGAGTTGGATCTATGATCCTGATGGGTCCCTCCCAACTCAGCATATTCTGATTCTATGACATCACACAGAAACAGATGAGGAACAGCCACATTGCAGCAAGATCCTTTAACCACAGGGAGAAACTATTTGTACTCACATGAGATCTCCTCACCAGCCAGTCACCTGGCACACCTCTGTGCTGCAGTTTGTCCCCTGCAGGAACAAGGTGCCAGCCCCCAGGAAGGCTGCTGTGAGCTTTTATCATCTTTGTGACTCTTTGAAGCCACCCAGACACACAGAGTCTCTCCCTGCCCCAGGGAGAGCAGCCAGGGCTGCTGGAATTCTGGCACTGGCACGTACAGTAAAAGCAAAGCCATGGTTTACATCAAACACTCTCTCCTTTGTAATTCATGTCACTAACATAAACCAGATGCCATCTTCCTCAGCCCCTTCACAGAACGATGGCCTGCCTTTGCATTACATAAACCAGCAAGAAAATGAAATTTAAACTTTCAAGAAATAGCAAAAAATAAATAAATCTGTAATTAGACAAAAAACATCCAAGCCAAAAACAGCTTCCAAGTTTCCAGGAAGAATTAGGTTGTTTATGGAAGTCCTGTTTCAACTAACAGCCTGCCTGGCAGGTGGTAGGAATGTGAGTTTGTGGAGAGCAGAAACACGAAGCTGCTCCGCCTGGGGCACTGTGCTTTGCTTTGCTGTTTTCTTGGTTCAGTTAAACAAGAGGAGACATTACAAATGCTCAACAAAAGGAGGGGGGAGAAGGAGATCTGTGCCTCAGTGTGGCCTTTCCTACCTTGGATGCCGTAGAGTCGGTTCAGGCGTGACCGTCGGGCCTCGTCAGCGTAGGGCACGGCCACCCAGGGCATCTCGCTGAAGTACTGCTTGAAGGAGTCCTCTGACCTGTGCCAGGGGAACAGGGCATGGCATGCACAGCTCTCCACTTGCCAGGCTCATCCTCATTCAAAACCTGGCTTGCACAGCCCTTTATCCCTCCCACCAAATCCCATCAGCTGGGAGAGAGTTAGACTAAATTTAAAGCCCCCGGTCCTTCATGAAGAAGTCCACGGTGTATTTTTCCCCAGTAAAATATTTCAAATTCTCCAAGGCATCTGAATGTCACCCCGTGGTGACAGCAGCAGTGGAAGCACCCTTCAGACCCCAGAGGCACAAAGTGAAGCACAGAGCTGACCCCACTCTGCACCTCCCCGCTGGGCAGAGGGAAAGGACTCAGGCAGTCTTTCTGATGCCAGAGCCAACCTGCTCTGCCTGCACAGGCTGTCAGGGCTGCCTCACCTGTCTGCACTAACAAAGAGGATCTCAAACTTCTGGCCTGCCTCCTTGATTTTCCTGTAGGACTCCACCAGCACCCTCGTGAGGCTCCGGCACGGCGGGCACTGCAAAACAGAAGCATAAGGAGGACATTGTCTCCTGCTCAGGACCAGCCCCACACCCAGCAGGGCCAGGTGACCCAGTGACCATGAACTGCTGTGACCTCATCTTTGCTGCAGTGCCTGAACGTGCCTGGGCTTTATGGTCTGTCAGTTACCAAAAAAACCTCTTCCATTTTTAAAATCTGACTACTCTCCCCCTTACAGCTGAGAACAACAGGCCACTGCAGTGCTGATGATCAAAGCATCTTAAACTCTTCTTAAATTCTTAAATTCTTCAGCACCAGCCAGCCTGGGGTCTTTGCTCTCCCTGAGCCCACTCCAAGTGCTCTGCCCAGCACCCCCTACTCACCCAGTGTGCAGAGAAATAGACCCCGACGTGAGAGCCCTCCAAGGCACTGCTGTCCAGTGTCTGCCCATTGTTCCTTAGCAGAGGCCCAGCAACAACTTCACTGAAGGGTTTTGGCCCCCAGGGGAACTCCAGACCTGGGGAGGGGGTGGGACAGGGGTGGAAAGAAGACACAAGACGGTAACATGTGCATGCAGCAGATTCAGAAGGTTCCACTAGAAAAAACATCCCACCTTGAGGATAGAGGGGATCCTGTCTGAGGAACCCTGCTGGGGTTTATTCCCACCCAAGGGGGATGCAGAATACCTCAGGTGTCAGGCACCACCACAGCCCTGCCCTGAGCTGAGCCAAGCTCTGCACTGCAGCCAGGGTCACCTCTCTCTCTCACCCAAGTCACAGCACCTTCAGCTCGACAAAGCCTGCTCTGGTTTTGTGCCTGATGAGGCACCTTTTCCTTATCAACAGTGTTTATTTTAGCAAGAGAGGGCAGGGTGGTACGTGCTCAGAAATGCAGTCAGAATGTGTCCCTTATGCTGATACCAACCATATATTTTTACACATATCCATACATGTTTTTATTTACAAACCTTAGCTATATATATGTAAAAGATGCTGTGTTTATAACCATATATCTCTATATATATCTTACACTAACCCTCTGCACCCCAAAGCAAGCTGTGTGTGTACACAAAAACATGCTCTGAATCATCTGCTGCCAGCTCCCAGAGCAATCAATCCATGTGTTCAGCCAGAGAGGAGGAAACATCACAGATGGCTCAGGCCACAACATGTTCCTGCTGCACAGCTCCTGCCACTGAATTAAAGACTCTGGCAGGATTTACTGCACCAAGAAACAATCAGCCAGTAATAAAAGAAATGGATGGACACTACAGCAGATGACTGATGGGTCTGCAGGGTCTGGGAGTAAGGGCACATTTGGGTGGCTTTTTTTTCCCAATTTGGCTCATTTAGGTTTTTTCCAAATTGGAGGAAGATGGATTTAACACCAACTCCCAGCACTGCAAACCTCAGCAAGGGAGAATAGTAACATTTTTCTGTTTAATTTTTAAATAATGGGAAATGCATTAACCTGAGTGTGATGTCAGTGATAAAAGTCCCACTCAGGATTCTGGAAGGATTCTGCTCCCAAGGTATGGAAGGTCTGGGCTCTCATTCTGTCTGTCCATGTGCCTCCATTAGGGAAAAATCCAAACTTCATGTTTCAGTTAGCCTAACCTTTTCCTCATTAGCACTCCAGACAAAAATCCTGGAGGGAAATTCTTTGTTCTTTTCAGTAAGCAAAACCAAAACACAAGATCTGGCAGGAATGATGCAGAAAATTTTACGCCGAAAATAGCACAGTGCTTTGAATAGTTAATTATGACAATAGTTCTTTGTTCCCTCCCCCCCAGGCCATTCAGAATGAACAGAGATGAAAAGGCAGCTGTGTGTCCATGTTTCTGTGGCACGGGGGACTGCAGCTCTTACCTTCAGGGTCATCTCTGATGACCAGGAGGCCGTTCCTGCAAACCACCTTCCCAGTGCAGGCATCGATAAATATTAGGGAAGGAATGTTGGAGACTCTGTACTTGTTCCACAGCTTCAGCTGTAAAAGAGATTGGAAGGGGAGATAAGGAAGGTAAACTTGGCTGCGTGAAGGGGAAGATTTTGGAGCATTAGCATCTTTCAGAGCAGAGGTCAGAGGTGAGCAAAGAAACAGAGTTGGTGCTTCAGGGATGAGGGTGAAGGAATGTGAGGAAAAGCTGCTGGGCCAGGGCTCAGAGAGACCCTCACCATCACCATCATCATCCCCTCAGGACCTCAGGTGAGACCCCTGTGTGTCCCCCACCTTCCGTGGGCTCGCCTGTGAGCAGAGGCAAAGCTTCTCCTCCTCCTGCTTTTACCTCTTTGCAAGTAAAACGGGGATAATACTTGCCATGCTTTGAGCTCTTTGTTTAGAAGACATGGTAAGCACAAATACTTTTAATGCCACTGCTCTGAAGCAATTTGTAATGCTTCCCTGGCTGTTTCCTCCCCTCCCATTTCCATGTTCATTAAACAAACCAGCAACCCCTGCCAAGACACAGCCAGGCAGAGCACAAGGCCAACACACAAAAAAAATTCTTCTTCTGTAACTGGGGCTTCCCGGGTTTGTTCCCAGGAGCTGATTAAGGGCTTTGACATCAGTCTGGGGGCCCAGCTCATCCATCCTGCACTGCCAGCTCTGCAGGCTGATGGGCACATTTTGGGCATCCCAGTCTGGATGGGGCAGTCTGCTGGTCACTGCGCTTTGCAGCGAGCGCGGCTCTGCACAGCATCGGTGACAGAGCCCTCTGTGTGTCACACACTCCTGGGCTCACGCTCCCCAGGACATGCTTCTGGCACAGGATCATTCAGAGCTTAACTCATGCACAGAAGCTGGCTGGGATGAGGAGGAACAGGACCAACAGCTGCTGGCACAGCCCAGCCTGCAGGTGTGGGCTGGCAGAGCTGCTCTCCCCACCATGCACGGAGGAGCTGCTGCCATCACCTCGTTTTCCTTACATTTCTCCAAGCAGTTCAACCCAAACAGCCCAGTGGTGAATTATCAAACTCTCAAACAAAAGCCAAACCACAACCAAGAGCCAAATGGGGAAGGAAACTAATCTCCACCTTCCCCTAACATCAAGCTCCGCTCTGCAAAGCCCCTCGGGCTCCCTGTGTTTACAACGTGCTCCAGTTTGGAGAATAAAACCCAGGCACTGGAGCAGCACACAGGGGCCCACCAGTGCCAGCCAGTACAAGAGCCAGAGAAACCATCATGTGCTGCTGCTTCCAGCAGTGTCTCACACAGAAACTGCACCCACGTGTTCCCAGAGGAAAAACTCTGCAGATTGCTGTCCCTGATTTGCAAAGAGAGGCAATCCCATTTCCTGAGATGGGAATGACCTGGGGACGGAGAGAGAGGCAAGGTGTTGTGTCCTACCCCCCAGCCTTCCATTTCCAACAGACATATTAATGGATTCACAAACCAAATGGCCTTGGGCATGAAAAGAATAAAGAAACTGTACTCAGTGCAAACCAGCCCCCTCACAATGACGGTGTTCAAACCACAGAAGGTAAAATCCATTTCTGTAAAGTTTAAAGGCTGGGGGAAAGCTCTTTATAAGGATCACAGGCATTTAACAGGGTGCTGCAAACAATAAGGAAATTACAACTAGCAATCGGATCGTTCTCTTTAAATAGTTGCTTACATTACACTTCATTTTGTCAAGTCCTTTGTATACAGAAGCAGCTCCCCCGGGGCATCACGGTGGGTCCTGGCAGTTTTGCTTGGCTGGGGAAGCAGCAGGGTCTGCACTTTGGAGCCAAAAGGCTGCATGGACTCAGAGAGATGGGGCTGGAACACCCCAGACAAGGGGATAACAGCAAACCAAACCTGCTCAAAGCACTGCAGCAAGCGTGGCACGGCTGGCCCCAGGCAGTCCAGGAGGTCCAGCACATGGGGCAATTCTTGCCAACAGCTGGTCCTGGGTGTTCTCAGGATGTGTAAACCACCAGGCCCCACTGGACACAAACTGCAGGCACCGCTCTTGGCTTCCCAGACATGGATGGCACAGGCAATCTGCAATCCAGACACTCTGTCCCCATGAAATCAGGAGTTGCCACTTCTCACTCATCAGTGAGGGTCCAAAGGAAAATGCCTCAAGCAAGCATCAAGCCAGGTGTGTGTCAAAAGGGTCAAAAAGCATCAAAAGAGGCCAATGTGACATCTCCTGCTGCTGGGGGAGCACGTCCATCACTGGGCTCTGAGACTTGAACCTGAAGAACATCATGTCAGGCTCAGTCACACCTTGGGTGAATGAGAAAAAGCAATTCAAACTGAAAGGTTTTTAAAAGCTCCCAGACACAGCCCACCAGCCCAGGTAACACCAAACCAAGTTTCAGAGCTTCACACAGGCTGAGCAGCACTTCCTATTTTTAACAGATTTGCTGCCTGGGTTATCACTGAAACGCATCACACAACACCAGTGAACAAACACAACAACTGCACGTAAAGCAACTGGAACTGGGTTGCCATTTGAAGCCTTCTATAAAAGCCTTGAATTGCAAGTTAGTGGTCTCACTGCACTAACCATATTAATTCCATCCAGGAATGTGCTGTTTAAAGTGGGAGCAGTTTGGTTTGATGAGTCCCCTGTGCGCCAGGAAAGCTGATGGGGAATGAGAAACGCACGCGCCACAGGAGGAGCGCCAGGATCGACCACAATTCCCACCACCCTGGCCCTCATCAGCCACTTTCCAGCCTTTCCAGAGCCTGTCAGACATTTGGGAAGGAAACCTGATGGCTCCTTTTACTGCAGGTCTGACCTGAAAGGGCAGAACCTTGATAGGAAATGGGCTGGTTCATTTTAGCCCAGCTGAAGACAGCTCCCTATGGGATTCCCACGCTGTGCCATTATTTTGCACCTAAACTACAGCTCCCAGCAAGGACATCTGATCCCCACCTAAAACCACTGGGATGACCCAACCTGTCTTGTGGCAGGCAAACCATTGTGCTAGCTAACTTTTCTCAGGGTAAAATGCCAAGGATTTGCACATGGGAAGGTTCTCCAAAGGGACAAGCTCAGCTTACACCCACTGGTTGTAGTCCATGCAGAAAGGGAAATCCAGGAGAAAAAAGGCATCCCTGGTATGGGTAGCTGCACAACCACACACCTCACAAAGGATTCTGTGTCAGGCTGGGTGTGGGATGCAGAAAGCAAATTACAACTTGCTGTGAGACTGCGGGCTGATGGGATGATAGCTCAGGCAGCAGGGCAGAGTGCTGCCTCAGCAACTCTGAAAAGCTGTTTTTCCTGCCGTGAAGAGGATGACACAGAAATAACATACTCCACACACTCTAAGGATTTGATCATCCATTTAAAGAGGGGATCTCTGCTCTGCTTCCCAACAGCTGCTGCAAATCTGTGGGATCAAGCCAAAGCTAACACAGATGTGGAAATAATCTACGGACTATTCAGCCTAAAAGCAGCTGATGCTCTTGCAGCACTCTTCTCTCCTGGTTCAGGCCTGCTCCAGTCACTGCTCACCCCAGGACACCCACTGGAGAAGGAGTGAGGAAATACAGCCCCTCACAAGACTCTGTGCAGGCTGAGAAACTCACAGAAACTTCCCTGGCTCCTGTGCAGGTGGTTTAGTGCAGCTGTCCAGTGGAAAAACCAGAGTCACCAGATTCCTCTGGTAACTTTATCCCTGCACAAAAAGCATCACCACGACATCCTGGAAACCACAAACGCTGGGAGCTCCCTCCATGACTCCATCCACAGCCAGCTGGGAGAGGCTTTCAGAGATCACTCATGATCCCCAGACATCGACCACGCAGCAGCACAAGGCTGCTCTCCCCACCAGTACAGGCTCCATTATTCCCCTCATCCTGAAGACTGGGAATTCCTGGCTGAGAGGCTGGGGAGACATTTGCAGACAGCCACAGTAATTTTTCCAGATAAAGGTGTCAGACGAGAGGTCTCCCCAGCAGCCACGGCTGTTTCTGCACAGGGCTGGCACCCAGCCGGGGAGGATGAAATCCCCTCCTGCTCTGCTCCTTCTGCTGGGGAAGGGATCCCCCACTTCCAACAGCTGCCAGGTGCTATTTTTGGTTGTGCTGATTGATTTATCAGTCCTGCTCGCATTCACTGGCTCACATAAATCCTGAGCTGCAGCAGTGAATGCTGGCAGAGATAAAGCACAACTGCCTGCAGCACAGTGAGCCCTGCTGCTGGGAAAGCAGTGCTCCCACCCTCCTTGGGGGCTGCATTTCTCTGCTGCTGTGTGAAACTGGACCATAAAAGCTCTCACACTTCCCTCTTCCACTGCAGATGGAGCTGACTCCACCCAGGGATGCAGGGGGCAGACATGGTTTCTACTCATCTTGCAACCCACACTTCTACCCTGACCAGCAACAGAAGAGAAAGCCAGTTTAAATACTCAAAGGCAGCAACAAATGAACATATTCCTGCTGTGGATGGCTGCTGCTTTGTACCAGCACAACATAAAGCCACTTTTCTAAAAATTCACTCTTATATGCACTGGAGAATTCTGGTGAGGCATTGGAAAGATCTCACCTTCCAAAGCCCCATGAGTGACCATGTGAGAGCACGGAGGGGTTTCCATTACAGCACAGGCTCAGCTCTTGCTGGTCTCTCATTCAAGAGCCACAGGCTGAAACGTGAAGCCTGTCTGAGGAACACATGAGCAGCCCTCAGGTGGAAAAGTGCCCTTGGTCCAGGGCTGCAGGGACCAGCAGAGCTCAGTGTCCAGCTCTGCCACGCAGAGCAGCTCCAGGCTGAGATATCCATGGCCATTCCCAGTGCTCTGGCGCTGCGGGAACCCCTCTGTCCTCACTCACTGACAGTGTTAAACTGCAGCTTTTACATCGTGCCTTAAAGGGTTTACAAGCACCAGGGGCCACCCAGGCTCTGCAGACAACAGGCTGCTCCTCTCCCTGTCGATTTAAATCTACTTCACGCCTGTCCTTATGACTCAAGCTCAGCTTGGACAAAAGCTGCTCTTCCAGGCCTCCCTCGCTGCTCCTTTTCCTTGGTGCATCAGGGAAGCCCCTGAGCAGAAGGAGAACACGGTGAGGGAACAACACACAGCCAAGCAGTGGGGGGAGACCAGATGGTGCACGCCAAGGTCTGACCCTGTGACACGGAGGAGATCGAGCGAGGCTTGGGATAAATTAATGTCCATTGTGCTGTTGCTCCTCTCTGAAAGCAAATCAAAATCTAATTACAAAACACAATGGTGACAGAGATGTCTGCTCCGGGAACGTTAATGAGCTGAGGAGGGAGGATTTGGGATTGTAATAAACGAGATTGATGTGAACAGCTGAGACAGACATGACAGGGCACAGGGGTTGTGGGTCCATCCAGACCCCATGGCTCCCCTGCATGTGCACACTGCCTGCAAGGGCTCAAAGCCCAGTTAAAACCAGCCAGGCTCCCCTGGCACTCAGCCTGGCAGCACCTGCTGTGGACATTCCAGCAATATGACTCGGTGCCAGCAAAAACCTAAAAAAAAAATCAACCCAGAAGTTCTGCTTGTCGCTTCCATCCTCTCCTTGCTGCGGCTCCACGGCGGGAGATTGGCACGGCATGGTCCAGCTTGTGGCTGCCCACATCGCCCCACAGCTGCTGGGCTTTTGTTCCTCCTGAGCAGGGAGCACAGCAGCAGCAGGTTTGGGGGTGAAGCAGAAGGAAATCCTCTCTGTGGGTTTCTGGCATGGTGGCCAAGGGCTGCTCTGTTCCCTGAGGAGCTCCACAGCCCAAGGCCTGGATGAGGGACCTGGGCCAGCCCAATCTCCTGTCCTGGCCCTTCCTCCCATCCCCTTCCCTCCCCACCCTGCTCCCCTGCGCTGGCTGCTGCTCTTTGCAATTCCCCAGGCTGTGCCATCCCAGGGACAGCGAGCTGAGGGTTTTGTTGGAGGGCAAGGCAGCATGTGGCTGGCTCTGAGCACAGGCTGCCTGCTCTCCCCCTGACACACACACAGGCTGACAGGCTGGATCCTCCGCAGCCCACAGCTGATAGGAAAACATTTAATTTGAGCAGAGCTGAAGAGCAGTTAACATGATGTATGGAGAGCAAAGCCCCAGGGCCCTCAGCAGACACGGGAGCTGGCCTGGTTGTTTTACATGTGCAGGTTTCAAAGAGGTGCTGGGATGGCAGCTTGATTTGATCTCAGGATCAGGAGGAAGCAGCATTTGACTAAACATACAGATAACAACACAGGCAGGAAATCAAGCAGGGAGGATGCCATCAGACAGGCTGGTCTATCAACACTATGAGGATGCTTTTCATAAATATATTTTTTTCAAGTGTTCCTCAAATTGTATTCAACAGCCCAAAGAATGCAGAATTTAAGGATGCAGCATTGCACTCAGGACTAGGAAATACACCTCCATGTATATCCAATAAATGTTTTTTTTTTCCTCCATGTGCACACCATGCTTTACCTCTTAAAAGGGGGCTTGCACATGAGCAAGGTATTTAATAAACATTTTTCTTTCTGCAAAAACACAAAAAGCAGCGAGGGCAGTGGGAGTTAAAGCGTATGTGGGAAAAATTTAAGACACATGTAGAAGTATATCATCCATGGCCCCTATAAATTACTCCCCCAAATGACTAACACTGAATAAGAAATAGCTATGTAAACATAGAGGCAATAAGAAAAAAGAATAATTTCTGTCTGTGGGAAAGGGATATTTTTCCATCTGTTTATAGGAAAGGCGAGGGGTGGGGTGGGAGTCTGGGATGTTGAATTGGAGTTCAGGGCCTCCCTTGGTCCCATGTCTCATCTGTCACTGGAAGTGGGACAGTTGCCAGAACATGGGTTTCCTACCCACTGCCTTCGCTGCTACTGTTCACTTGAGTGCTGGCAGTAATCTCAAGGTCAAACACCTTGCAATCCCGGATCATTAAGAAACAAACACTTCTGAAAAGCCTTGAGTTAAAACAGAGTTCCCACCAAACACAAAAGCCTTTTAAATCAGCAGGGAAATCGGGATTTGTTTTTTTGTTTTGTTTTGTTTAATGCACACAATGAGGTATTAGTGGGGTTTCTGTTTTGTTTTCAGTGGTTAATCCGAGAGGGAACCTTACACAATCAGACCAACAAAATCCTGGAAAACAATGGAGTGTTTGTTAGCACTGTAACACACCCTGGGGAGCGAGGAGCAGCCAGGAGCCTCCCAAGCAATGACAAGCCAGCACCAGGACATCCCCCAGACCAGCTACACAAAAGATTCCTGCAAAACTATCAAGACATCACAGATACCCCCTTGTGCCCACTGCTGCTGAGGTACCCAGCGGGTGGATGGAAAATTTGCTTTTCCACAGCACCTTTTAAAATGCAACACTCACCCATCACATCACTGTGATGCTTCCTTACAAACACTGTGATGCTTCCTTACAAAAACCTCCACTCGAGGCAGCTCTTGCATCGCTGCAAACACTCAGACTGTTTGAAAGCAGCTGATCTCAGGATGCACTGTTGCTCTCATCCTCCTTACAGCTGCATCCACCTCGGTGTCTCAGAGCCGACAGCACTGAATCTCATCTGGCAGCGCTCCTGGTTTGCAACCCAAGGAGGATTTCCATGCAAAGGTTACACAGCTGCAGAGCTACAAAGGCCACAACCACAGCCCTGGCTGCGGGGGCAGCTCTGGGCTTTGCATGCAACAGGCTCCAGCTCGGGAGGGCGGCACAGCTCAAGGGATTCACTCTGTAACCACAGATCAAAATATGCCAGGAACTAACCAGAGCCAGGTGCTCTCAAGCTCCAGCTGGAAAGAGCAATTCCTGCCAGTGACAGCTCCGAGGAATCCTGCTCCTCCTCTTCTCGGGGTGGAAGGGATCCCACAGCCTGTGCTGGCCTGGAGCAGCTACAGCGCTCACAGGGACTTCTCCTTTGGAGCCCCGAGTCCATCCTGAGCAAACATCACACCACCAAAACTGCTCTGGGCAAACCCTGATGATGATGTTGTGTTTTCAGGGCCTCTGTGCCCTCCTATCACACTGCACCAGCACAGTGAAGCCCCAGAGCTGTGCTGGCCTGAGCCAGCACTGGGTGCCCTGCGGGGAAGAGCGTTCGAGTGAGGCGTGACATGGGCAGGACAGATGTAACATAGGCTGCTGGAAAATGCTCTTCTGCTGAGCACTCCTCTCCCTCCTGCTCCCCAAAGTGACACTCAGCCCCTCGGCAGAAAGGCTGGAAATGTAAACCTGCCCCAGCCAAAGATCTCTAACTGGGAAAATGCCACTGGGAGTCCCATGTTTGCAACTAATGACCTGCACACATGAAAAACCAGGGCAGAACAAAGCTGCCCAGAGCTCAGATGCACCCACACCTCAACTGCAGCACAAACCAGCAGGAGGGAAGTCAGAGAAGCCATTTCTTCACCCACTCCTTTTTCAGAGCAGCTTTTCCATCACGCTGTGCTCCAGCAAAGCTGGGGAACGGGGAAGGGAGGGACAGGGAAAGGAGCAGAGTCATGGTATGGGCTGGGCACAGAGGAAGGGGAGGGACAACCAGGATGGGGCCAGCAGACAGGGCTGAGGGGTTTATGACACACACACATGGTGGGGCAGGTGCAGGGCCAGCGAGGGAACCTGATCTGTCCCTGAAACCCAGCCCTGAGCCACGAGAGGCCCCTGGCTCCAGAGCCATCGAGCAGGGAGGAACGGGACAGCAGCCTGCAATTCCCTCCTCTTCATTTTAAGGCAGCCAACAGCCAAACCAGCTAAGAGGATGAACGTGGACAGTGAAAGATCAGTAGCAAGTCAAAAGCTCCACTGATGAAAGTCAGAAGATACAGTTTCCCAAAGAGCCAAGAGCCTGTAGTCAGCAATTGGATGAAGGCAGGACACTGGTGAGAGAGAGCCTTGGCCACCGTGTCCCTCCTACCACCACGAGCGTGGCACAGACAGTCGTGGAGAAAGAAGGAGCTGCTGCCAGGAACTGATGAAATGTGAATCCCAGGGGGGTGTTCAGAATGTCAGATAAGATGCAGTGTGCTCATTCCCTCTGCTGACAGCCAGCCCCAGCTGGAGGGGGAGGCTCAGAGACCGAAGGATTCAGAGCCAAGGATACCCAGCACCAGCTCTGCCACTGAGTCTGAGTCAAGAGCAAAGCAGGTGACACAGAGGGCTGGGTGGCAGGAGGGCTGCCTCATATTTTTGGTGAGAATAAGGGAGATTCTGCACTAAGAAAAAGCAAATTGTGTGTTCTTTTATAACATGCTGAAAACTTCTGCGCGCTGGCAGCGACCCTCCTCAGATGGGGCTGTATTTCAGCTGTTATTATATTCAGTTTGTAAAATGCTCTGGGATGATAAAAATCACTCCAGAAACAGTTACTAAAACTGTTTCCAGGAAATAGATTCACTGAATTGGAGAAAGCCTGGTGTTTTTACAAGAGCTTCAACTAGAGAAACACCAAAGATAAGCAGCAAGTTTTGCTTCCTTGTCTTTTCAGCAATAAAAAGGAGCTGTGCTGGGGTTTATTTGATTCTGCAACATACAAAACCACCATCAGTTGTTTCCTCAGAGAGTAGCCTGACTTGAAATGGACAGATAACACCCCTCAAATCACCTGGAATGGAAGGCTTTCTGCCTTAGTCAAGCTCTGGATTTGTCTGCTTGCATTCTTGTTTTATCCTGTTGCTTTCCATGATTATTGAATTGTCCAGAAGATGATCCCAGGGTAACTAAATCCATGCTGCAAGAACAGAGTTTTTATCCAGGAAAAGCGCCGTGGGAGCTCAGTCTATCTTCCCATCCCCACTGCAGCCTCAGTGCAAGGAAGGAACATGTTTGGAGTTGGATGAGCCACAGGAAACGCAAGCAAATCATCCACTTGTGTCCAAGTGCCTTTTTCCAAGGATCTGCCATGAAGTTTCAGGCTCAGTCACCCCTTCCCCACCCCTGGGTCAGAACTGATTGAATGCAGCCACCGAGTCAAACTCCAACACACTCAGCTCGTTTGGCAGCTCTGCGGTTCCGCTGTGAGCTCCAAGCTTTTCCCCTCCTCTCCCTCTCCCTCCTCTCCTTCAATTATCTTGCTTCATCTTTATTCTGTTTCCAGGAACACTTAGCAACAGGCTCTCGCAATCAGCCACCGGCAGGCAGGATCTGAGGAGGAGACTGCAGTTGTGATGACCTTTTGCTACACTCATGCAAATTTTAAAGAAAGTATGTGAACAATTTGCCTTTTAAGTATCCTCTGCTTACATTCACGGGAGTTAATTCTCCTTCTCTCCTTAGAGGCATCAGAAACACCAGATTTTCTGATTTTACACTAATGAGAACAAAACCTGCGGCTTAATTTCGGCTTACTTTGTGGGATTTTTTTTTCCTCTATCTCACGCTGTGAGGAGAACCTGAAGGGGCAAAAATTAACATGTGACACCTAGCCTGGCCTAGACCTCAGGTCTGCTCAGTGCTCCTGTCAGCAAAAGCCAAGTGTGGATTCAGGGTCCATCCCAGCAGCCAAATTTGTCCTGAGAAGGACAAGATGCTGTTGGCTCCTCTTGGTGAGCAGCTTTCACTGCTCACCATCAGAGACTTTCATCCCAGGACAGCCCCAGGGTATGCCAGGAGCCAAACACTGCCTCAGCCTCCCAAGGAACCACAGCTTTTGTGATCTCCATAATTAAAGGCAGCAGATAAAGGCTGGGACAGTGGTTCAGGACTCTTCATTCCCATGGGACTCCTGGAGTGCTCCTGCCAAATCCAGGGACTTTGGCAAGTGACATCCTCCAAAAGCAACACACCGACCACCACAGGGCTCTGGGAGGCAACACCGATGCTGGATGGATGGAAATGGGTAAATAACAAGCCTGGGTTTGGAAAACCACAGCAACAAACTCACAGCAGCCGTTTTTACAGCCACCCCAATGGGTGCTGGCAGAGGAGAACAGGCAGCAGCCTTGATTTTCAGCAGATTTAAATCAAATCCCCAAAGCTTTCCAGCACTTTTCCTGTCACTCAGTAATTTTCTCACATACACAAACAAGTTTGGAGACAGCCCAAAGCACACACCAGGACAGCCAGTGCAGCTTGCAGGGCACAGGGGCATTACTGCATTTAGTACTTTCTCCTTAAAACAAATACTCTGTGTTTGGAATAAAAAAATCCTGTATTTCTTGCAGTGGCTAGAAGCTGAAGGGAGGGAAGGGATGAATACCCAGGTACCAAGGCTGGCAGCTCACCTCCTGCTTTCTGACTGGTTCATAACCAGGGAAAGAATTTGCAGGTCCCTGATCTGGGAAACAAACAAAACAAAAACCTCTCACAGATCTTTGATACTTCAGATGATCTTAAAAAGTATAATCTACTTTTTTTTTTTCTCTTTTAAAAAATGAAAAGTCTAAATAAGCACATCATTGATCTGATTGCTGAGAACAGCATCTGGAACATCAATCTCTGCCTGAGACTGCAGAAGCTGCAGGAGAGCTCAAAGCAGCCAAGGCTGCCCTTGAACCAGATGCTGCTCACTCTTACAGAAACGCCTGTGGATCTGTGTGAAAATGATTAAACAAAATTGCTCCCTCTTTTTCCAACTTCAGAACTCAAATCTGTTTTCTCTTAGAGGGCAGATGCTCATTACATATCCCACAGCACATCAAAGAGCAGGAAAAGAAGGAAGGCAGCCACCCTGCCATGCACCAGTGCCCAGGGTCCTGCATCCACCATCTCCCCTCCCCAAAACCCTTGGCTTGGGGTACAGAGGGTAAAAATGCCTCTTCAAGCTTCAGTCCCCACTTAGTGACAGCATGAGAGATGCCAATCAGGGGCTGTCTGCTCCAACAGCAGCAAACAGCAGCCTTGCCTTTGGTAGGGAATTCTTTTGGGACTTCAAAAACAGCAGCCTTGCCTTTTGTAGGGAATTCTTTTAGGACTTCAAAAACTCCAGCTACTGCAGCACCTCAGGGAGCCCCAAAACTTGGGTATTTCTCCAATATTCCCTCCCCATCAGTGCTGGAGCATTCAGAGCAGAACACAAGGCACCATCAGTCCAGTCCCAGACCTGTAATCCCCACCCAGATCCAACCAGCACCTTCTTCAGATGCTTTTTAACAAAATGAGAACATCAAGAGAGCATTGAAAAAGGTGCCAGGGGCCTCCCAATCCCCCATGAGAGGCTTGGCAGGATGTGACCTTAGGGGCACCAAACCCTGTGCCTTTAATGCCACACCTGATTCAAACCCCAGTGCTCAGAGTGAAAGGCAAGTGACCGATGGGAGGCCTCATTCCCAGAGCCCTTCTCTTTTATTTTAGTTCAAAGAGCTCAGAAAACTCAAGGCAATCACTCAGCAGCTCGGATATTTAAGGAGGAGAGCGGGGAAGTGCGCCTGGGAAGCAGGAAGCACAAAGTCAGCTTCATCCAAGATCCAAGAGAGAGGAGTCACAGCCAGGCTCTTGCTTAACAGCTTCTTCCAGGCAACCCACTGCCTCATCTGTCTTAATCTTTGACCACTGAGAGATGAAAACAATTTATCCTCATTCCCTGCTCTTATGGAGAGGTTACAAGAAATAAAACTAAACCAAAGATCAATGTCATAGCCCTTCTCAGGAAAACTCTGCCTGACCTGGACTTTCTCAGTATCCTTTTATCTGGGAGTGTTTTGGCTAAAGCTTTGCCGAGGAAAGCCATGTGAGCAAGCCAGTTAAAAACCTGGTACTTTCATGTTTATACAGCCAGCTAAGCAGCACACTACAAAGGCTTTTATTTCAAGTCTCTCCTGACAAGCCAGCATGGATAAATTACATAATCTCCCAGGAATTATGATGCACAGGAGGAAAAAAACCTCCAATTCCCTAGGTAAGAACTAAGGGCTCAGCAACTGAGAACTGAAGGAAAAAGTCTATACAAAAATCATCCCAAGATTAGGAGACACCTTTTTTGTACTAAAAGAGACAGCAAAACCAGCTGTAGATGCAGACACGCTCCTTCCCCGTGGCTACCAAGAACTCAACAGCTGAACACAGAAATACCTCAAAGGTCTCTCTTCTCCCAAATATCTTAATTTCCAGAAAAACCAATCTGAAACAAGCCCCTGTGTTTGGCAAGCAGTGCAAGTGGCTACAAGCACGAGAAGAGATGAGCTTCCCAGTCTGAGAGGTGCAACTGAGCATTGAATCACAGAACAGAATCATGGAATATCCTGAGCTGGAAGGGACCCACCAGGACCATCAAAGCTGCTGTCAATGGGGTGCATCCAAGTACAGCCTGAGTTCCCAGGTTGAACCAGGCTTCACACACTGACTGTGTACTGAGCTGTGTTGGTTTTACATGCTGTGTGTGCAAGAGCCAGGAAAAATCCATCTTCAATGTCATAACAAACCCTAAGGTAAACACAAAGGCAAGGCCACACTTGTTATTCAGTTAAACAGGCACATAAAGGAGAAGGCAGCCCCGGCCATGCATTTGCTCCTGATTTTTGTTGTTTCTCAGTGAGCACACACAAAAATGGGCAGATGCTCCCTTCTCCAAGAACAAACCTTCTGCTCCTAATAAAAACCAAGAATTTTGCAGAAGAAACCCACACATTACAGCCTGTGCACTGCTGTCCCCCACACCAAGGGAGAAAGAAGCACACCTCGGCCCCTTGCAGACACAGTGCCCCAGGGCTGCCTGGGCTTGGGCAGCTGGGATAAACACCCAGACCCAGGGAATTCCCAAACTCAGATACCAAACCAGAGCCAGCAGGTCTGTAAGGCTGCAACCCTAGAGAAGAGCTTTGTCTTCAAGTTATGACGTTTATGGCGTTTGTTCTGCACATTATAAGCTACACATGTAGTTTTTTAAGGTGGTGGGCAAAGGAAGGAGTGTCTGAGGGTCCAGGTGCCCACACACCTTCTACAGTAGCTCTAACACAGCTGGATTGGGTCCTTTGTGCTTTCTCCAGGAAAGCTGAGCAGCTCCTCCCTCCCCTGGGCAGAGCTGGAGCCTGACACATTAAATTCTGGGCACAGAACTGGCGGCACTTTGGATTACTGACAGCTTCAAAAGGACCAGAAAAGCCCTTCTCGGGTAAGTAAGCTCCTGCTGCTCAGTTTGCTGAAGGGCATCAGGACAGCCTGAGCCAGCAGCTTTGCTGAACATTTCCAGACAGCCTGGAAACAGTCTGGCAGCCTGGCACCCAGCCTGCTCCTCCTTTTCCGTGCCAACAGGGACACGCGGATACGGCAGCTCCGAGGGGAAAGGAGGAGCAACTTCTACAGGAAAGATCGTACAAAATTCATGCTTTTCAACTCTGTGCTAGCTTAGGAAAGGACAGATTTAAAGCTCCAAAGTTAGCCTGTTGATAAACATAAATAAATAAATAAATAAATAAATAAATAAATAAATAAATAAATAAATAAATAAGCATGAGTCCCAGATTCTGTTCTGAATCTCAGGGAATCAGCAGGTGGCAGATGGTCAAAGCCAGAACAAGGTTATTTCAGATCTGCAAGCTGAAATAACCCCCTCCATTCCCCCTGCAGATCTACAGGAGGGCCACAGGGAAGATTTAGCACCTGCAGCTTTGGGTTGTTGTGGTTACCTTTTAGCCCATTCAAAAGAATATCACAATGTATTCCCCAAGGGAGTCCATAAATAGCAAAGGATTCTGCTCTAATCCCCTATCTACTCCTTTCTGGATAATATGGCATTTGGACAAGCACTGCCAAAACAAAGATTTATGGCAAAGCTGAGAGTTTGCATGGCCAACACATGCTCTAAAAGCTCAGGATTCCAAGGAATAAATAAAGCCTGTCCTAGGATATAGACAGCTCTTCAGTTATGGAAGCTTCATGCAGATACAAACTTGTTTGCAGGATTTCTGCTTCCCTCTCCCATACCAGGCAAAGACAAGTTTATACTGATTTTCCTCAACACCAAAATCAACTGTTCTCACTGTGTGTTCTTGCTGAAACCACCACCACACAGTCCCTTCCCCTTTCTTTACTAATACTTTATAACATCTATCAGCTATTACCTATCCAACCTTCAAGCTTCAAACTTCTTTTCTGACAGTGACCAACATCAAAGGGAAAAGAACTAAGAAAACTGCAGACTAAAGGAACTATAAAAAGTACAGCTGGTGAATGCTACAGTTTTACTGCTTCACTGGAGACACCGGGGAGCTGTGTGTTCTTAGAAGTTCCTCAGCAAATGGCATATTAAAAAATACCCAAACAAAAAACCCAAATAACAGCAACTTTGCAGTGCTACTGCAATTAGATTTTGTAGTGGAAATGCTGAAAAGCACCTGGACAACAGAGCCAGTGTAAGACACACATGTGGCTGTGAGGAGCTGACCAAAGCAGAACCAGTAGAGGCAGAAAATTCAGTACCAAATGCAAGCAAATATATTTTGCCCACCTGAAAATTCAAACCAGTGAAGACACATCCACTCACAGAGGGACCAGGCAGGATTGTTTCCTACTCCACACTCCCCAGGTGTGATTTTAAACTACTCCCTCCTGGGGCTGTCCCACACCTCCCTCGGGTGCCTGCACACAGCCCTGTACAAAGGCACAGATGAGCAGCCAGACACAGCAGCAGGGTCTGGGAGGTGCATGCTAGGGTACAAAATTTAAAAAAAAGAAAAATGCAGTCATTTTTGACAAAGGGGAAGTGCTGCATCCCTGCCGAATCTCTGTGGTTGCCTACACCCCCTTTGGATCCTGGCTACTTGCAAGCAAAACATAAAACCAAGGATATTTGTTCAAAACCCACAGGCGGACACTGTGATTCTATTGAAGAAAAAAATACAACTGGCATTCATTCTAAAAACTTCCCACCACTGGGACTGGGATTCAAAACCAGCACTGGGCAGCAAGGCCAAAACACACTGAGAGCAGACGCCTGCAAAAGATTCCAAGGGAAATTAGTTATGTGGGTTTTAACAAAAATAAAATGAAATCCAATGTTTACAAAGGGAAAAAAAAGGCAGCTTCCCTAGGAGACAGTGCTGCAAACACCCTTTGCAGATAAGTCAAGACCTGTCTGAGGCTTCCTTGGATTCCTGTGCCAGTGAGGTTTCCTCGGGTTCCTGTGCCAGTGTGTGCAGACAGGGAAAAGGCAAAGCCAAATGCTGAGCAGGCAGCAGCCTCCTCCCATCCCTGGGGCTGGCACTGGCTCTGAGGGGCAGTCAAGGGAACTCTCCATCCATCCATCCATCCATCCATCCATCCATCCATCCATCCATCCATCCATCCATCCATCCATCCATCCCTCTTCTTCCCTCAGCCTCAGGGAGCTGTGGCCAGGGGAGGACGAGCTCCTGGACTTCCACTGCTCTGCTTCTCCCGTCTCATCTCTCTCCAGGAAGAGACGTGGTGAGCTAAAGCTGGACAAGCAAGTGGATTTACAGAGAGCTCCAGCTTCCCTTCTTGTGTGCTAAAGTCAGCCTGGTTCTGTAAACTTTTCTTTTTCCCTTAAGTAATTTTTCTGCAGCTGAGTCACACACAGCTTCTGCCAGGAATTTTTATAATTACTGAATTAGAGCAAGGTTTTGCCTGTGCATGCCTGACAACATCTGCTGATGGAAGCAAGCTCTGCTCAAACCCTTGCAGAGCCCTGGAGGAGCAGGGCTGAGCGCTGCCCTTCCTCCCAACAGCACCTCTCATGGGGCTCTTCTTGCTGCTCCTCCTGCAGAGCTTTGCAGCTCCTAATCCACATTTTGGGAGGGAGGAAATAAGCTAGAACAAAGTCCAAATGGTGCTGAAGCAGGGGCAGGAATGCTGGCTGCCTCTTGGCTCTCCAAGCCCCTTGCTGGAGCATCCCTGAGGCAGCATCCACAGTTATGTGCCTCTCCATCAGCTGCATAGCTGCAAAGCCATCGTGCGTCACATCTTCCTTGGAGACAGACAACGGTATAGAGTTCCATGAAACCACAGAAGAAAATAACTCCCTCCACCTCCTCCTTCCATGGACACAAGGAGTTATTCTGCAAGCGAGGCTCCAACACACAACGCCGGTCCAGACTAAAGATCAAACACAACCCAGGTTCAGATAAGCCAAAAGCAGACATCTGGCATTAGCAGCCTAAACTACACACTTCCTGGATGATCCAAAAACCTCCCACTTTATGCTACAGGTCAGAAATGCAAAGGAATCACCATCTTCAGGACTGAGCTGTTCAGCCTCCTCCTTGTTACCGTTTGCTGGAGAGTGATGCCTGTCCCCTCCAGTGCTGCAATTTATCCCTTGCTGCACCCAAAGGGCTGCATTAAGAAAACAGTACAGCTGCCAAGCCCTGAAAAGTGAGGATGTGCTGGAAATCATCTGTCTCTGTAGCTTTAATCCAGTCCACTTGCAGGGGTCTTTGCAGCATGGCCACATACCACGCGTGTACACAGTCCTGACGCAGTTCGAACCAAGAATAGATGCTCAACTAGAGGGGAATTACTCAGTTCTGGGTTTCAGCTGGTTGTGCATGCACAGCACTCAGCTCTCTTCACTTCACACTTTTCATGTGCTGCTCCAAGGCAAAAATGAAGGCGCCTTGCCACTACAGACTGGGATTCTTCTCAAAGGATTCTGAATTTATTTTCATAAAATCCTAGAGAACTACGCTCGCAACACCTCGGGTTTACAGATGAAGAAAAGAGTTACAGAGAAGCTCTGGGCACCCAGTTCCAGAATCAGCCTCCAGCTCCCTTTTAAAAAATAAATAGCACGGAGCGGCATTTTAAATGTTTGACGTACAACTTCCCATGAGATCATCGGCAGCAGGAGCGCTCGGCACTTCTGCAGCTCAGCCTCACCCTGGGGACCTGGGAAATCAAGTCCCTCCTTGTGCATGAAAAGCAATTTACCCAGCACCATCCCCGAGCCCTGCAGCAGCAGCAGAGCAGGGATTCCCATCTCCTTAAGCAGCACTTTATTCTCTCTTTTTCCATCACTTGCCTCACTCCCTTGCCTCCAAGCCTGTGAAGGGCTGAGGTCCCACACATGGAACCCCATCCTTCACTGGGCTGCCTCAGCTGCCCTCCAGGAGCAGCAAGGGCAGGGGTGCCATGGAAAAAACCCATATGTGATCCCATAATTAGAAACTGCATTGTAATGTATACAGGGGGATGAATTAAGGTTGCAGAGGAACACTGTAAATTGGATGCACATTTCTTGTTCCATTTTACTGCTATTTTTTTTTTTTGCCCTTTCCCTTATTGGGCTTTGGCTGCACTTCAGATTAAGCTCCTAATAAGGGCTGGAGTTGGATGAGATTTTTTTCAGCCCATCAGATTGCAGCCTTCCAAGCCATTGAAATGAGATTCAAGCTGAACTTGAATTTTCAATAGTTTGGCCTAAAGGCGAGGGTGTTAACAACAGACCTGCCAACACCTTCTCCATACAAAATGTCTGAAAATATGTCTACACATCAAATGCTGCTCAGGCTCTCGCAGACAAAAGCCACAAAGCCAACATCTCAAATCCACTGCTGACTTGCTCAGCTGGTTCTCCTGCCAGTGAAGCTCATACATTTTCTCTGAAAATCCACAGAACCTCTGTATTCTCTCTAGGAAAAGGGGTTTTCCTCCAGCTGCCCAGCTGTTGTAGTTTCATTATAAGTCAGGGTTGGGCTAAGGAGACATCAGGTAAATGAGGTGGACACACAGGATGCAGACACAGACCAGTTCACCCAACACAGTCTACTGAAATTACACAGCCCCAAAATTAAAGATACTCCAATAACATGCACAGGCTTTAATCAAGACCTCTGCCAGTAGACATTTGCAAATGAACACATTTTTAAATGCTGAAGTCTATTTTCTTGAGGACATGAATGCTTCAGCTTCCATGCCACCAAAATTATTTCCATTTCACATTTCCAGTATGAACATCCATGGCTACTTTGGCCTGTGCTGCAAGGAGCAGAGCAGTGAAGGGAAGGTGCTCCTCTCTTTTGATGAGAAACAATAAGAGAAAAGGACTGATGGTTTCTTGAACTGCATCCAAGGGAAAGTATGCCCTGCTGGAGTGCCTAGCAGGGCATAAAGAGCAATGGAAATTTCAGCTTTCAAAGAAATAATACTCAAGAAGGGGGTGGGAATATCATGTAGGAGCTGAGGTGACACTAATCCCATGGTCTGTTTTACAAACTGTCACTTCTCTCCAATGAAATTAAATCCTCTGCAGAAAAATCCTCTGGCTCCAACATCTTTTGGTAAGTAGAGCATAAACAGAATGAAGAAGAGCTCATAACTGAGCAGAAAATGGGCTCAGATGGGCAGCTACAGACAGGAGAGTGGAGGGACAGCAACCTGACCACTGGGATTTTGCATTTTTCTTTGAATGGTCACTGCAGGTTCTTTGAACCCCACCTGGCCAACAAGGCTGCTCCAACACAACAGGGACCCTCTGCTCACTGCGAGGGGAAGGAGAGCAGGGTGGGGAAAAAGCACAGCAACTCCTGCAAAAAGGTCTGGACTTGATTATCAACTTATTTTCTTTAGGAACATTTAGCTAAGCAAGGGGGAAGAACCCTGTGGTGTCCTGCAGTGGCTCTTCCCAGGGAAGCTGGAATGAGGCTGCTCATTCACCCGAGGAGCTGAACAGGCTCAGCACAGCAGCAGGAGCTGCTCACACCAATATCCATTTCCCTGTTGGGAGCTGCTTTCACCAGCACAAACAAGAAACACTGAAAATGTGTGAGGGAATGGCACTTTGAAATCAGAAGGTGTCTGGCAGCTCTGTGTCAGTGTGATGAACCCTCCAGGGCAATTACACACTGGTTCGTGTAGCTTGAAGCTCTGAACAAAACAAATGCTGTGAGTAATGGTGGACGGAAAAAAACCCACAAAATGGCATGGAAAGTGTTTGCCCAAGCTCATGTCACAATGTCCAATCTGCTGAGCTACAGAAGAAGAAGTTTAATTTCTTTTTACAGGTTCATGTTCTCAGCATCGCTCTGGCCATGAATCCACAGCACCTTCAGCTACTGCAAGGATGAGTGGAAGTATTTAACAGCTGAAGGAAAACACAGGTACAGCTTGTCTACCCCTCATTTTTGTGGGGCATTTTTTTTCACTAAGCAGCTGTAGGTGGCACAGGCTTGTGCAGGAGCAGCTCAGGGCCAGGCACGGTCTCTTTGACTGCAGAGGGACAGAGCCAACATCCACATGGATCCTGATTCTCTTAAATTCACCAAAGCCTCTCCAGGGCCAGCCTGTGCTTTTGCACAAGGCAGGTTTATCCTCAGGGCCAGCAAATGCAGTGTGAGACACAGAGCAGCAGAGGGAAGGCAAAATCTGTAGTTGTGCTAATTGGTGGAGTAATTACAAAGTAAAATACCAAACTAAATACCACAAGTCTGAGAATGAGCAAAGAACCCTTTTCCTTTCTGGGAGCTGCCTCTCACAAATGACTTTCCCCACCAAGAACCACCTCCACGGGCCCAGACAGATGTTTGAGCAGATGACCAAAAAATGTCAGGTATTTTTCTTTTCAATAGATTTGCATCCAGACAGGATGAAAAGCCCTTTCTCTTGAGCAATTGAGTTCTCCCCACATCAGACACGAGCTGGCATGTTCTGAGCATTTGGTATTTCAATCCCAATTAATAAAATAGTAATTGCTGCACCTAAGGGGTTCTCAGCTCCCTAAGAGGAAACACTTTATATATACACAAATTTTCCTAAGCTTTACCACTACATACTTAAGACATGGATTGAGGGATGAATCACAACTTCAAATTCTTCATTGCTAAGCCTGGCAATCAACACTGCCACTTTCTGGCAAAGAAACCCTAAAAGCCTTCACCTGTGATGTCATCTGCTAACAGATTTATGTTCTGTGGGGCGCTCCCATCCTGTGACTCCTTCACTGAGGAGGCAGCTGGGTAACAGGATTTGTTCTGGATAATCCCTGCTCAGGCCCTCAGGAGGGGAGGAAACAGATGAAGATGCACTCAGCCAGAGATGGCAGCCACCACTCTTAGGGAACTCATTATGTCCCAGCCACCTGCCAGGTGTAAATCCCATTTCTAGTTTCAAGCCTGGAGAAGGCAGTGCCATGAAGACAGAAGGGAGGTGAGGGAAGTCTGCACTTCCCCTTCCAGACCCCAAACCTGTGTGTCCACAAGGCAGGAGGCATCAAGCCTGGCCTGTCACTGTAGGGCAGAGGTAACACACAGCCCTACATAACCAACTGCAGGGTAAGGACCACCTCCTTCAAAGGCAGCTCTCTGAACAGAGCCCAGCACAACAGACCCTGAGCCACCAGCAGGGCTGTAATCTCTGCCTGGGGTTATTATTTTCATAATTAGAGGGATGGCAGCAGACAGAGGTGGTATTTGGTGGCCTCTTAACCTAGAGACTTACTGGGGTTTATGCAGATGACTCCACTTTTTCAGCAGCAAAGCCTGCAGCAAATCCTCGTGGGGACAAACATCAAACCAGGATCTGGATGTGGCTCAACACAAGGCCACTGCTCGGTCAGCCAGAGCCAAAGAACAGCACAAAACATGCAGAGCTCAGAGGGAGTTTAAGTTTTAAAACTGAGTAAACTCTGCAATTCAAATCTGGGCTGTCTGAAGCAAAGTGACTTTTCAGGCGAGGCACCACTCCTTGCTCCAGCCTGGTCCTCATGCCTCCCTCCTTCCAACCATCCCTCCATCCACCTGCTTCTCCCACACTCCAAAACATCTCTTCCCAACCTTGAAGGCTCCTCCCAGCCTACCACATCCTCATCTTTCCACCTGAGGAGCCACTGGTCCCATGCAGCCGGCAGCGACATGCCTGCAGGGAAAGGCAGAGACAGCCACCTACTCTTCGGCTCTACCAGGCAGCAATTAACTGGTTTGAAAACTGCCTCTCTAGGCAAAAACTCATCCTGGGAGCCACCAGGGTGACAAACACCTATTTTGTGCACCACCTAAGGGATAAACACCAATCGATGCCCTGGATGCTCCTGTCACACACAATAATTAAACCATCAGTAGGGACACAGTGAATTAAAGCAGACAGAGGGGGACAAAGGAATGAAATAGTTTCACTTGAATCCTCACAGCTTAACAAAAGCAAAACCAGGCCAGACCTATTGAGGAAAAAAGCAAAAGATAGAAGAAATCTTATTTAACAGCTGCTTTTCCCAGAGAGAAAAGCAGAAACCCAAGTATGCAGCAAACCAGGATAGGGTGGAATGAAGGCAGGTACAGAGGACATTGCTGCAGGAGCACACACAGGACACTCCTTTCTTGAACATCAAAAAACAACAGTAAGAGAGGTGGTCTGCAGGTCTCTGAAGACAAGGAGGAGGCAAAATCCCTGGATCAGCAGCCCATAGCATTTTCCATTCCTTTAAGAAAGAAAGGAGTGGAAGCTGTGCCATACGTTAGCACTTAAGTAGTCCCTAACCCGAGTTTCCCACCATCTGTACTACTCTCTGAAACTCCCCTACTCATTTAATTTATTGCTGTGCATCTCTGCCAAAATCAAAGACCTAAATATCAGCAATCTTGGTGGGAGGCATCCAGCTGCTCCAGCTCATTGTAGGAACAAACCCTATTTGTGCAAAGTTGCATTGAGAAAGCCGGGCAGCAAATCTCCCTAGGAACAACTTCCCATGCTTTCAGATTAGCAGATCAAGCTGCAGGCATTAAGACCTTGCCCCTTCTCTATCTGTGAAATCCAGGGCTTTAGGACACAAAAATGGGTCTTTTCTAACCCTGGAACGAAGCGATTTGGGAAGCACACAGCACAGCAGCAGCAGGGGGCAATGGCTGAGGGAAGCAGAGCTCAGTCTCGGGGTCATGTCCATGAGCTGTGTGAGATGGGGCTGTTCTGGGAGGCTGGAGTGCTGGCACCTGGAAATCACAGCTGTGGCAGAGGCACAGCCCCACTCTGGTCACTCATCCAGCCCCTTCTCACCCCTGCTTCCTCGCCCATGGGGTGAAGCCAGCAGGATTTCCCTAAGCACGCAGCAATTTGCAAATTTCCCAGCAGAGATTACAGGGAAGAGCTCATTAGAGGGAGCCTGTAATGTAACAGCACAGTGACCTCTGTTCTACGGCCACAAACCTGAATCAAAAAGGGAGCATCCTAAAAAAATCAGCTCGTAGAGTCATCAGCCTCTCAGAAGCAAATAAGCACAGCTCCCTGCCCTCTTAGAACACCAGATATCAGCTGATAAAAGAGGAGCAATCCCGCAAGCCAAACACCCAGGCAGTACTTGCAAGGCAGGATTTGTAGCCTGGTGCTCTTTGATTTGCTCTGAGAGTGACAGAACAGTAGTGAGAAAAACATGAAGGGGAAGAACATTTCTAATGTTCTGGTGACCCATCTGATGCTGAAAATCCCACCAGACCCAAGACTGTGCACAAGGACTGGGATGCTGCTGTTGCTCAGACCCTGAGCTGCACTTGGAAGGGCAGACAGAGGGACAGCAGTCTCCCAGTGGGGCTGGGGACACCACAGACCCCAACAGCTCTTGGACTCACTTGGTTCTCAGGGGCTGAAACAGTCACACAAAGGAAGTTTCATCTGCTTCACGGATCTGACAGCAGATCTGGAAACTGTCATCTCCTTCCCACGCCATCACACAGCTCGGTTCATTTGAAACCTGTTATATCGTGGCTCAGTTCAGCTTCTCTTACTCCTGCACACAACAGCAGCAGCCAAGCGAAGAGTGGACAAACTGGGACCCCCAGTGAGGGGGAAGTGGATGCTGAACAGGCAAGTGGATGCTGAACTGCAAACACAAGGGCACAGCCCACAACCAAAACACTCCACACACATCCCCAGCCCAGCGTGCAACCTTTCAACCAGCAGCGAGCACGAGGGGATGGAGCTGAGATCCCTGGCAACACCACTAAAATCCCTGTGTTTCTCCTTTATTTTGGGAGAGGCAGAATAATCCTTTTGAACTACCCAAGTGGGGGAGAACCAACATCTGTTCAGATTCAACAGCTTGGGTCTCACTGCTTCAGCTCCAGCTCTTTCCCGGCGGCCGGGGAAGGTCTCTAGCTTTTATTCAAAGGCACTGCCCTCACGCAGGGCCTTTCAGCAGAGGCTTGCAGAGCACCTCACAGACATTTAATTAAATCCTACAGCCTGCCCTGGTGAGGAAGGGATTATGAGCAGGCCCCCAGCTCAGGCAGCAGCTCAGCAGCACAAGCATCTCTTTCTGTGGTATGGCCGAGGCGTTGGGCTCACTGCAGGGGTGCAGCAGCCCCAGCTCCACCGAGCTGCTAAATACACAACAAACAGTCCAGGGACTTTGGAGAGCCAGCAGAGCAGAGCAGAGTGACCAGGAGCATCCTCTGAGGGGATGGGTAGGGACCCCTCTCCACTCTCAGAATCACAGTAAAGAGATGGGTTTAGAGACAACAAATCTGTGTTTTGTTACCTCTCTGCAAATTAAACTACACATTTCCAGAGTATGGCATTCCTGGTGACCAATTCATCCACCCAACAGCCCTGGGAGCTTCATAAAATGGAAAAACACCTTTTTTCCTTTCTATTTTTTCCCCCCGTGCTCACCTATGGAGCGAGACTCTAGCTGGCTGAATTACATCTATTTAAACAAAAGTAAGGTCAGACATCTGCCTTTGCACAGTGTCAGCTGCGAGAAATGAGCTAACATCCAGATGCAGTGGCATGTCAGGATTAGCCCAGGCTGGGGCAGGAATGCTTCCATGTATGGAAAAATATTGGAGCAGTGAAACCATAAGCTTGGAGCTGAGTGAAGTGAGAGGCCCTGTCAATGAAATTGCAGGCTCAGGTTTAGAGGATTTAGCAGCTCAGATCCGCCATAAGATCCTCAGTGTGTATTACAATAAATTTCACACTTTTTCCAGAAGGGACTCCTACAGCAATGCTGAGTTGTGAGGATGAGATCCTGCAGCCCTCTGTTTGCTCTGGAAGCCAGGCTGGAACTGCTGGGTACCATTAATGCTCCCCGTGCCAGGCACAGGCTTGGCTGTTGATGGAGATGTTTTGGCTGCTGCCTTCCACCCAGCAGGATTTATCAAAGCCAGCTCAGAGCTGGAAGGAAGGAAGGATGAAGCAGTGGCAGCTCAAAAGCAAATGCTGAGCTGGATCAGATTGGCTGGGGCAGCAGTGCCTGCTTCTGCCACTGTCATGGCAAGGGCAGTGACTGCCAGGGCACGGGGAGAGAGCCAGAGCAGGGTCCCAGTCAGCCTGACACAAATCAAACGGGCTCGTTTGTCAGCATCCTGAGCTAACACCAATGAAGTCATAGCTATGACTTCATCTCTCCAGTGGGAATCTCTTGGGAACAAGGGAGAACTAGAATTTCTCTCTCCAGCTCGCTCATACAGTTGCAATTTGTTTCAGTCGCCTTATTCTTTCTTCTGCAAACATTACTTAATTCTCACCCAGATTTTTAAATCCTTGCCCTGAAACATAAAATAATGTTTCCTTCTCAGCTGTCAAAGCCCAGCCTTGCTGAGATCCCTCCTGGTGGGATCTGGCCCCTTGTGCCAGCTGCCACCCATTCCCTGGGGTCTCAGCCCACAGCTGAGGATGCCACCAGCTATTTTTTAGACCTCAAACATGTAACTAAAATCTGGTTGCTCTTGCCAAATCAATTTTAAATAGGGACTTTTGCACCTTTTCTCCATTAAAATATTTTCAAGTCAGACTGGATTCAGCCACAGTTGCAAAGACAGACAAAATGCTGCAGGAGGACCCTGGAGCTTCCCTCCTTGGCTGGGCAGGACAGATTCCAATGCTGCAAAAACCACCCAGCAATGAACGTCTCACACCACCCTGCTGCTAAAGCACCTTGTCTGCCTGGAGATGCATCCAGGAATTGTCCCAGGGTATTCCTGCTGCCTTCCTCATCACAAGCTGTGGTGAGGGTTTGCTCCCATTCCTGCTGCCACAGCTGGAGCAGCACCCATCACTAGGAATGAATGCATCCTTTAGGAACCAGATCCTCTGTGGTGTTTGGGCTCCCCTCACACAGGCAGGGACCCTGCACCCCCACACTGCCCTGTGCCTTGTTGAGGGCTCCCATCCCCTTGTTTTTAGGCCAGAGGGACTTGCTGAGCCCCAGCATGGGTTTGATCAGATTGCAGATGCTCAGCTACTGCCCTGATGCAACTGAGCAGTCACCCACTCGCAGTAAATAAAGACTGCAAATTCTTTACATATTAATTGTGGGTTGCAATTGTTCTCAGTGCTGACAGACAGATGTGAGAATATGCAGAAAACATTCCTGCATCTTTTTAGTTCCACCCTTCCATTAGTTGTGTGTAGTCTATGCCAAATCAATAAGAGACTGCATTTTCCCTGGAAAACTGAGATGATGAAAACATGATCAGCTATGAGACAAGGCACACATGTTGTAATCTGAAATACTCAAATAATTCACTTTCCCATGAGAGAATTTAACAGGTCTATCTGCTTACTTGTCAACTCATCCCACTCCCAGCTTCTCCATTGACCCTGTCTTTAATTTACAACCTACAGATTTAACTCTGATTGTGGTTTTTTGCCTACGGAGCATCAGCTGAGAAGAAGCAGCTCCAGCCAGCACAGAGGAAGCTGCTCTGCAGAGGGACATCGAGGCAGTGCTGGAGAAAACCCCCTCCCCAGAACACCCCCCAGTCCCCCATCTGGGCTCCCAATTCAAGAACAGAGAGGAATTAACGTGCCCAAAGCCCAAGCTGTAATGAATCCAAGCACCCTCCCCAGGCTGGCAGCGCTCCCTCCTTTCCCAACCATGATTATCTGGAGATGGCACAAAGTGATCTGTCTACAAAAACATTTCAAACCTGTCGTGCATTACACTGTGATGTGCCATGGAAGCAGTTTAGAGAGCACATGCAGCTATAAAGTTGTGATTATTCAGTATTCAACCCAGCCTGAAAGCTCAGGAGTCAGCTTGTAGCTGCTGAAAGCGGGGGGCCTGAAATTATCCGTGAATAGTTCAAAGCTGCAGTTAATTCAACATCTCCACTTTCAAAAGCATAAAAATCACAGATTCCTGGAGCGTGTAAGCTTTTCAAAAATTACAAACTACTAACTGTCATATCAAAGCAGCAAATAGAAATCCACATGGCTGATAAGACAAATAGTTGCATTTTAAAGAGTAATTAAATATCACTTTGGAATATTTTGCTTGGAACTTGTTTCCCTGATAAAAACAATGGGGAGGGGAAGGAGGAGGAAGCAATCCACACACACCAATAAGCTTCTCATCAAACAAATGCTCAGGCAAGCACTGCTCAAATTTGTTTTGCTGAATCCAGAGTTCAGCCTGCTGTACAACAGCCTCCCATGCCCTCTGAATTTCCCTAGATCCCTACATTTCACATCAAACTCTAGTAATAAGGAGGAGGCAATCACTATGTTGAATCTAGATTGTTGGGCAGGAGGGTTGGGACAAGAATCCCCATGGTGTGGTCACTAAAAACTGTAGTATTTTCTGATTTGACTTAGATTAAAACCATGCCCCAACTTCCATGCTGGGAGCATGGCTGAAAAAAACAGGAATGCAAAACAGAGAGCTCTACCCAAATGCAATTCAGAAGTGAAACCTTACCCCAGTCCCACACACACACCCCACCAAGTTCTGCTCTGAAACACTAAAAGTTTGTCCATGAGAAAGCATCGAAAAACTCCAAACCAGCCTGGACTCTTCCAAAACCTGAACCTGCCAGCAATGAACTCATCAAGAATTTCACCCCAGCTTTCTAGTACTAAGCAATACTTGTGGGCAACAATACAAAAGGACTGAGTACTGAACAAGGAGACAGCCACAGCATTTCAAACTAAAATGTTATTGAACCCTTTGAAGAAGCCACCATCCAAAGGCAAACCTGATGTCAGATTTTGGGATGGGATGTGTACAGAGCCCTGTTCAAGAACCAATCATGTGAACAGCAAACTGCTTGTCCCCACCCTGGAGCCAGGAGGATTTGATAATGGAAAGATGCCCAAGACTTTCAGAGCAGGTCCTAAAACGTGGGCAATTACCCACTGAAGGATGTAATAAACACCACGGCAGACTACACGTCAGCAAGACTTTTAAAATACTAATTCTCCCCCAGGGAAAGTGCTTGGGCAGGCAACAGTTTGGATATGGGGGGAAATCCAACCTCCACGGACGTCAGTGGTGTTTTTGCAACTCTTGCAGGACCAGGAGCAGGACACAGTCCCCAGACTTGCAGCCTCCTGACGCTGATGGGGATTTCACAGAAGGATTAGGGTCTTGGCATGAGAGAGGACTGCTAATTGCATGGAGGGTGACTGTAAAGCCGTGTAAAACACACAGAGAAATAATTCGGAAAAAAGGCATCAACAAAAACAAGAAGAAGTCAAAATGTTTTGGCTTCGATGTCATCTGCACAATGTGGAAATAGTGAATAATTGGAGTTCACTGTTGAACGTCTCCAAAATTGCAGGGAAAAACACTCCATTGTTCTGCACTTTCTTTTGTAAAGCTGTTACGTGTTCAGCCTCTAAAGAATGCATTTTTGGAGAAGAACTATGCACTGATTACTTTACAAAGTAAAGTTCCTTTGCTCGGTCCTGCAACCTGAGAGTAACGAATGAAATTGTCAAGCGTGCATTTTTAAACGAAGGTTTTCATTTCAACATCTGGATTAAGATGCCACAATGAAAAACAGCACACAGGCTTCCCTCTGCTCCCTTCATACATCTCCCATTCTTACATTTCAGAACCAGCAAAGTTTCAAAGCAAACAAAGAATCGGTTGGTGCTGCTAATGCCTTGCTTCTTACTCAATAGCCTGATGTCATGAAAAGACCATATTTTTCAAATCTACAGCTCCGTGAGCCAAAGAGTTCATATACATTCCCACCCCAGAAATATAAAGTCAGGAATACAGCTGAAAGTGATTACTTAGATATTTTTATATGATGAAATTCAAAAGCTGCTTCAAGTGATTTACAAAATCTTCTGTAAGACAAATCCCACATCTGTGCTGACCACTTGCCTCCCAGATCTCAGCAGATGGCAATTTCAAACAGAAAAGTTCTGAGTCCCTGAAAATCAGGGTGTACCTTAAACTGTAATCAAGGGTTTGAAGATTTTTCCTCCCCCCAAAAAAAAAAAAAATTGTGGACAGTCTAATTTAATGACATTTCTATCTTCTCCCCAGCATTTCTTGTACAAAGTCTACACACAAAATTAGTACCTGGTGTCTTATTAGGACAGGCTCCCACGGCAGATGATCTTTTCAGATAAAGGGAAAACACTCTGTCCCAACCAAAGGAAATTTACCAGCGTGAGCAAAGGGAGATCCTCAAATTGTTTTCAGATACTTGACTGAATAATCACAGAAAAACAATCAACATGTTTTGCATTTGCTTAAATCCAGAACAGAAGCATCTCAGCCTTCCCAAGAAGAATCTGTGCAACACTCAACCAGATGCACAAATACAGCAGAAAAACACAAAACACAAGAGAGGCAAAGCACAGCCCCAGCGCCACTGCGGCACTGTGTGGATGCACCAAGGAAATGTCAGGAGAAATTTCAAGATTCAAAAGAATGAGGAAGACGAAACTAACAAGCAAAAACAAAAGCAAAGGCAAATAAACATCAGCAAAAGATAAACTGCTGCTCCCTCACTGTAGAGCTTTTTCTCCTCCAGCACTCTCCTTTCTCCCACTCCTATATGGAACCATGGGATCTACTCAATGGAGAATGGGGATGGTTTAGCTTTTTTAGCAGAGATGACAAGATGTCACATAGCAACACCCCAGGACAGCACTCCTCCAACAGCCTTGAAAAGCACCCAAATTCGCCCTGAGTGTGGGTGGACTCTGCAGCAGGGTTGGTGTGGAGCTCACCAGGAGAAGTCTGGGATCCTTCCAACAGCAGGAAGGGAGACACCTCGCTGTGGGTGCTGGGGGACACCAGGGCATGTAGGCAGATGGGGGCTGTTTACACTACTGAGGCTCTCAGCAGCAATCAGGATATTAAAGCTGTTATTAAATCAACCCTCCAGATGTCCATGCAAACAGCAACAAGGGGGTGATGTTAAACCAAAACGAAGACACTGAGCAACACCATGTCCCCACTGCTCTGCTCAGCCATGTCAGGCATTATCAGAAGACAAATCAATCACCAAAATCTACCTGTGGCTGCCCAAATCAGGCCAGAACAACCTAACTGAGGGACGTGCACCACGAGCTCAAGGCCTCCAATCTCATTTGGCTCATTCTGGTTTTGTCCTTGAAAAAAACCCACCCAATCATAGGTCTGGCTGCGGCTCAGACAGAGGCATAATGCCATCCTCCTCATTAATCAAAGGCTTTTCCCATGGCCAGATGTTTGCTGACTTGTACTGCTTTCTTTTATTACTGGTTTGGAGGCAAAAATTGCTGTGTGCTGAAGTTACTCCAATTGAACTGGTTGTCCCTGGTAACTGCACCCCGGCATTATTGAGTTACCGAGGCATTCAACAAAGAGTGGCTGTTTGCTTTGACAATTCCATCTACTTTGTCCAATAACCATCAGAGTAAGATGCTAATTTACTTTTAGGACTGTGGGAATTGTATTGCAAACTCAGAAAGGAGCCTGGGTTTTAAGATCTATCAACGTTTGGTGCTCAGGGTTTGGAAGGAGGAGAGATGTAGAAAAATTCAGAGTACGCCAGAGAAGGACAATGACAGATAGACCTTAAAAGTCATATTTTTTAATAACACTGAGCAAAAAAAGTGATGATTTTCTATAGGAAAGGAAGCCATCATCTCTCCACAAAGTTTTCATGGCCTCAGTAGATAAAGTAACCAACCCACAATGGGAAGAGTTGGCTAGAAAGGACTTCTGGAGGTCTTTGAGCCTGGGCATCACCCAGGCTCAACCCTGCTGGGCAGAGCTCCCAAACAAGCCCTGAAACCTGCAAGGATGGGGGGCTGAGAGCTCAGGGACAGAGCTCTCAGTGCTCCCACCCCTCCTGCTGTCTCTACCCTGCATCTATAATATCCCCTTCTTCCCATAAATCTATATAATTCGCTGGGGTTTAGGAGTATCCCTTGGTGCAAAGGAACCATAACTCAAAAGCACTGCCTACATTCCTCTAATGCTTTTGTTTTAAAACAAATTAAGCCCGTGAGGTACTGAACATATGCTCGACATCCCCAGCTCTCGCTGGCATGTTTTTGAAAAATACAAAGTTTGTGCTTTTCTGGGGAGTCAGGTCATTAACCCGACTATTTAAAAAATCAGCCTATTATACAAGGAAACTTCTAACTGCCTGAGCTACAGGTTATAAATCTCCTGTTTAGAAATCTGATATCCTGACATAATTGCCCTTACAACTTACAAATAGGTTCTCTGTTATCCGTAGATTAAGCTTCCTCCAAAGCCACATCACATCTGCTTAGTTTTGAAAATATACAGCATGAGCTTCAATTACTTTACACTGCACACAAAAATAATCCTGAATTTAACTCAGGGCTTCTTGGAATAAGAGTTTAAGACCCCATAATCTTTTTATTTCATGTTTTCTTGCCATCTAATAGATGGAAGCATTGGCCAGCATGTAAAATTAATGCCACCTTCCACTTCTATGATTTCCCAACCATTTAACTACATTGCAGTGGAATTTTTAAAGCAAATACGGCAAGCAGAAGTCCCACCATCTAAATAATCTGAAATGTTCTGTAGGGAAATGGTCAGCTACTAATTGGAACCACAGTGTTTTCACATCACTGTAGGAAGAGGGTTTGGTTTAAAAGAAACCTGAGTTAAAGTGTAGTTTCTCTGAAGGTTGCAGCTCCTCTGATTAATGAAACTGCTCAGATCCTGACCACTTGGGTGAGCTCCTAGTAAGAAGTGTCTGGACTTCAAAGGGGCAAACTGGGGGCCTTGGGCAGCATTATCATCCAGGTGTGCAGCATTAAATACACCAGAGTTTTTGCAGAACTGGGGGCTTAGTGACAAAAAACGGCAGCAAATGAGGGGAAAAAAGGCAAATCCACGTTTCAAAGCTACATCTCTTCTCAGCAGCAGGGACATCACACGGCGCCGCCGGACAACGACCAACTATTCCTTAAATTCCTTTACCTAAGGAACAGAGCAGGGCTCAGAGACCCATCCTGGAAGATGTCATCCCCCTCATCCCTTTCATCCCAACACAGCCTGTGGTGTCCAGACACAGGGGATGCCTAGGGGGCTCAGCTACCCCCGGCCCTGCAGGTACCAGCGTTATCCCAATCCCAGCCAAAGCTGAGTCGGAGTCTGCCCTGCTTCCACACCCGCCGCCTCAACCACTCGCCAGAAAGATGTTTAGAAATGGCACTGTGGGGCACCATCTTTTCAATTCTTACTCAATTGCTTCCAGAGATTAGATTTGTAAAGAGTTTTTTTTTTTTTTTCCTTTTAAGCGTTGCAAGGTCGTTGGGAAGTAGAGGCTCAGCCTGTGCCTTCCTTTTCATCACAGCCCGCTCTGTCTGGATCTTAACGTGCTTTCTGTCCATTATCTCTCCGATTAAACTCTACGGATGAGAAGCTGTAACTCGCAGAGTACCGAACGCACCGAGCAAGAGGAACAAACCCCATCGCACGAACTGGCCGGGCAGCCTCGCCGGCAGCTCCCAGCCGAGCCGGGCTCACTCGCTCCTCCAGCACCGCGTGTCCTCCCACGGCTGGCGGGGGCTCCTTCCTGTGCCCGAACCCACGCAGGAGCCCACGGGCACCGCGTCCGCTGCCCTCGGCAAGCTCTGCTTTCCGCGGCGCCCGCCGGAGTGAGCCGTGCCCCGCGGAGCTGCCCCCTCGCAGCTCACCTGCAGCCCCGCTCCGCTGCGGGGCCGGCGCTGACCCCGATGCCCAGCCCCGGGCTCCCCTCGTACCGGTACCGCGGCTCCCAGGCCCCGCAGGAGCCGGCGTCGCCCCGCGGGACAGCAGCCGCCACCTCCCCGCCGCTTCCCCGGCTCCCCCGGGAACTTTCTGGAAGGCGCCCAGCCCCGGCCGAGCCCCGCGCCCCCAGACAAAGCCCGGGGCGCGCCCCGCCGCCCCCCGCCCGGCCGCGGGTCTCACCTTGCGGTGCTTGTCGGCGAAGGGCAGCGCCAGCCAGGGCATGGCCCGCACCGCCTCCTGCCACTGCTGCTGCTCCTGCTCCGCCGACACGAAGACGATCTCGAGGCGCTGCCCGCCGGCCGCCGCCGCCTCCCCCCTGAAGCGCCCGTAGAAGGCGGCCAGGCTGGCGCCGAGCTGCGCGCAGGGGCCGCCGAGGCTGCAGCCGAAGTAGAGCCCCACCAGCGAGACCCCGCGGGCGGCCAAGGCCGACACGGCCACCTCCTCGCCGTCGGCGGCCACCAGCACCTCTCCCAGCAGGTCGGTGAGCGCGCCCGCCATCCCGCTCCGCTCCCGCTGCGCGCCCGCTCCGCTCCGCGCCCGCCGGCCGCGCACGCCCCGCCCCGCCCCGCCAGGGGGCGCTGCCGCGCCGCGCGCCCCGCGCCCGCCCCCGCCCCGGGCAGCGCCGCCCCGGCCCGGCCCCCCCGGCCCCTCAGAGCCGCCGCCGGCCCGGCCGGGCACGGAGCGGCGCACGGAGCGGCGCACGGAGGGCCAGGGCTGCGCGCTGTGCGTGGTTAGGTGGGGTGTTAGGGGGAAGTTCTTCCCTGAAAGGGTAAGCGCTGGCGCGGCTTGCTTGGAGAGATGTGGGTGTCCCGTCCCTGGGGCGTGCGAGGCCAGGCGGGATGTGGCTCCTGCTCCGGGGGAAGGTGTGCCGGCCTGTGGGGGACCTGTGGTGGCGCACACAGGGTCGCACAGAACCAACTAGGATGAGAATAGACCTTTGAGGTCACGAGTCCAAGCTATGAGACCCCATGGCTCTGTGTGCACATCCAGCCTTTCAAACACCTCCGGGGATGGTGACTCCACCATTCCTGCGCCCGATCGCTTTTTCTGTGAAGAACCTCTTCCTAATGTCCGGCCCAAACCTCCCCTGGTGCAGTGTCAGACCGTGCTCTTGTCCTCTGGCTGTTACCTGGGGGCAGAGGCTGACCCTCACCTGGCCACGACCTCCTTTCAGCGAGTGGTAGAGAATTAAAAAATCTCCCCTGAGCCTCCTTTTCTCCAGGCTAAACATCCCCAGCTCCCCCAGCCGCTCCTCCCAGGACTCCTTCCATAAGCTCCCTTCCAAGCCAAACCATTCTGTGACTCCCCACTGGCCCCGTGAGGGTAGATCCAGCCTCCCCAAAGCCCACAGATTTATTCCCTTCTTTGTTTCCTAAATCGAACATAAATACATATTTACCCCTATCAAATGCAGACAGAAAAACCTGAAAGCCAATCCAGAAGCATAAACATAAATTGGGTTGCGTTGAGTTACACTGTCTGGCTGGGATACAGAAAGGAAATAAAGCAGAGACAGTGACATGCAAACCAGGCTGTAAAATGTATTTGCTCTTTGTAATCAAAGTCTGCAATCTGCAAGCCTGCAGAATTCACTGCGGGATCCCCAGCTGCTCCCGACTGATGTCCATGCTGCAGAAGAGCCCCAAAACAGCTCACTGAAATCTTACTATCTACTGCAATAAACACCTTCATTTTTACAACCCTTCCTTATTTGGCTTCTCGTTACTGTTGTTGCTTTCAATTGTATCTAAAATCGTTGTGTAGCATCCAGAGCCATTAGGGGATGCTTTATAAATACAATTAATTATCATTATTCTTATTATTACGGCTTTACAATCTCTCTTTTCTCTTGCCAAGACCTGCTCCCTAGAGGTGGTTCAAAGCAGGAGAAGTTTTGTCTTGTTTTTTATTTGTCCTTCCTTATCTGCCTTAATTAAGTATCTGGGTTCTTCAGGGCAGGGAAGCTGTTTTTTAAGTCTGCAACCCTGAACTCAGCCAACCCATGCAGCAAGATAAATATTCTGCTGTAAAAATAATATTTATGGCTGCAGTTAATATGTCTGGCCATGCATTTAGTGAACAAAGCAAGAGGAAGATGCTCTGAACCACAGAAAAAGTCAAAAGCATTTCTCTCATAAGGACCAATGAAACAAAACAACTGTTAATGAAAAAAATTCACAAGGTGAGGTGAGACTGAACTGAGGTTACACCATGAGAGAGCTTAAAATGTGGTGGATGAGGTGCTGGTTCTGCAGCAGAATCACAGATTCAGGATGCCCATTTGAGAACCAGCTTGAGGCACTGGAATTAAAGAGTCAGGACAGCCTCCCAAGGTTTTTAATAAGCAGTTTCTTGTCCATATAGAGCCAGTGCCTATCTGCATTTTTCTAACTCCTGTTTATTTTTCATAAGTAGTGGAGGGTTTTTTATATTACACCCGGGTTGACTAGTACATACTATATTTTTCACTTAAGTATTTAGCAAGTATTTTTTCAAATGTGTTTAGTTTATTATATTATAACTATTACATGTATTAGTTTATTCTATTTCGCTTATTTATAAAATAAATTTAATTTATTTTAAATATATTTATTATTTATATATTATATATTATATACTGTTTATATTTATATTTATGGAAATTTTGTTGTTTGTTCATTTTATATTTGTTTATTTATTTTATATTTGTTTATTTATTTATATTTAAATGTTTAATAGACACCCGGTGTCTATTAAACATTAGGGCCTTAAAAAATAAGCTCATTAGGCTCTTGAAAAATACAAACACTGACGAAATGAGGTAGGGCTAAAAGGGCCGAGCCCGAAGAGCGGAGAGAAGAGGGGCAGGAAAAGGGGATCCGTGTCCCCCCCGTTCCCTCCCGGTGCTGCGGAGGGACCGCGGGGCTCCGGTGCCATCTGCCGGGAACACCGCGCACGGCAAGCGGGGAGGGAGCGGGGAGAGCGCAGCCAGGGAAAAAGGGGCTCGAAGGGACCTCAAGGGGCTCCACAGCTCCCTGCCGAGAGATTGCAGCCAGGTGTGCGGCAGTCTGTCCTCCCAGGGCTGTCCTCCCTCGAGCTGCAGCAGACTGGGCATCTGGGAAAGATTCTCCACCAAAAGGGTGGCCGAGCCCTGGAAGAGGATGTCCAGGGTAGTGGTGGAGTCATCACCCCTGGAAGTGTCCAAAAACCATCTGGATGTGGCACTGAAACAGCAGAGTTTCCCCAAAGTATCCACTGGTGGCTCTGATCCCATGGTACAACATTTATATAAAAACTTAATCTGATTGCAAAAGGCTCCTCAGTTTTTAACCCAGCTGCATTCTGAACTCCACGTTGCACTGAGGGCAGGGGATCTTCCACGGTGTGTGGACATCAGCCAGCAGCAAGGTCTCTTAGAGGGAGGGGACACACTTCAAACAGTTCAGGGCTTGACATAAACCCATTGTGTCCTGACATTCTCCTTATTGGGCAGCTCTCACTCACGAGCACATTTGTGGGGTGCATTTTAGCAGCAAGATGTTTCAGATTATGGACATCCATATCCAGAGAAAGCCCAGGGTAGCCATCCTGCCGGGAATCTGCAGGGAAAACAAGAGCTAATTCTGCTCTGCACATGATGCAAGTCAACTGCAATCCTCCTCCTCTCCGTTTTTTCTTCTGGAGTCACATCAGCATTGCTGAGGACTGCACAGTGTCCCGGCTGCCGAAACCAGCTCCAGCAGGACAGCCCGTCTGCCTGCTCCAGCTGGCTGGGGCTGGTCACACATTAACTCCTTTCAACTGGTCTGTGTTAAGGTATCAGCCTCCCAAAACGCTGCTGTGGATTCACTGAATGTGTAAAACAACCTCGCGGAGTTTGACCCTTCAAATTCCTCCGGCTGGTGTTGCAATCCTGTTAATATCCGTATTGCTGAGGGCAGCTCGTGGTACCTTTGACCCTCCTCGTCATCTGTGGCTCCGGAAGATGAGTCCTGCTGAATCCAGCTGCTGGCAAGGTCCTTGCCCCTGTCACAGAGGTGCAGGCAGTGCCAGGTCTGTTGTGCCAGTGGTGGGGAGGCCTCAGGGCACCCCTGCTCATCCAGCCGGGTCCCAGGGTGTCCGTTCTGCCACTTTCCTGTAGGACTGGGATCCACGTGTAACCACAGAAACACAAAACAGTGCTCCTGAAAATGACTAGAGTTGATTTCAAACAACACCAGCCAAACACAAGGAAACGGATCTCAACCACAGCCCTTCTGTGTGTATTTGGCTCTCTGGGGACTAGTCCAGGACCTGGCTCCTGGGACTGGGAGGGAATTTTTCTCCCCAAGCTTGTAAAGATGAGCCTTTTTATTTTCAAAGTCCTTCCCCCCAGGTTTCTGCCCGATTCTCTCCCTGCTCTTCACCAGCCCGGGGTATTGATCTCAGCAGGGTCACCAGTAAACTTCAAAGGGACTCACACTGTCACCGCTCCTTTAGGACCACGAATAGCACCATCTGAGCCTTATCACTTCCCCTCTGCCTCCGAGGGTGATAACGGCACGGCAGGAGCCCTCCGGCCATCCCCAAGCCAGGCTGGTGACAGTAACACCACCAGCCAGTTATCACCTTTTCCCATAACCACTTCTGTTTCTTCAGAGCTGCCCCTGCAGCACCATCCTGCACCCCCTGGCCTCAAGAGAGGAGGGAAAGATCATTGAGAGGGGCACCCTTTTGTCTGGAAATACCCGATTTCATCAGGGCACATAAAATCAGAATGACTCACCACCACTACTGTACGATTTTTCATGATGTCACATCATATTTGAAGGGACAAGGGGATAAGTGAAACATTAACAGGACATTACATTTCGCCTGGTGACACCACAGCTATAAGGCACCAAGGCAGCATTTAAACAGCTGGAAAACCAAGACCCACTTTCCACTGTAATTTTCCATGCGTTACCAATAGGTTTGGTTACAGCTGCTTGGTTACGAGTACCTGCACTTAGGTAAAATTTCACTCCTGTAACAGCCCAGCCTCTGACCCAAACCAAATCTCCTTCTTGCCAGGCGCTGGGCAAACACAGCCATTCCAACCTCCTCACCCTGCCAGCTGCACCGCTGGGCGCTGCTGGGTGGCAATCCCTGGATCAGGGACAATCCCTGCTCACCGGGTGTTGGTGAGTGGATGGAGAAGGGAGGGCTGCCCAGAGCCGCTGTCCCTCGCTGTTTCCATGACGCTGATGACAGAGGGGACATTCCTTTGCTCAGATGTCCGGTTCCAGCTCCTGTGTTAGGGGACCCACCTCACATACAGCACCTTGGGGGGGTCCTACACCATCGTCCCACAAGGAATTCCCCCGGTCCATAACCACACCCAGGGGTCTCTGACCTCTGGTGACCCCCTGATCAACACGTGTCCCCTCAGGGGATCCCCATCCCAGAACCGGCGAGCAGGAGAGCTCAGATGTCGCCGAACAAACAGCGGTGTCCCCTGCCCTTTGCACAGCAGATCCGCAAACCGCCAGCACCACCAGGGGATCCCCAACCCCCAAAATCCCCACGACGGGCCCTGGGCTCCAACACGTGTGTGCGGGCACTGCCCGGCTGCCGACACGCGGCCGGAGCGCGGCCGTGCGGGTGCGGGTGCCGCTCCAGCCCCGGCCCGGAGCACGGAGCCGCCCGTGCCGTGCCGTGCCGTGCCGTGCCGTGCCGTGCCGTGCCGTGCCGTGCCGTGCCGTGCCGCGCCGCCCACAGCCCCGCGGCCCCGGGGGCGGAGGCGGCCGCGCCGTGCCCATAGGGCGGCGGAGGCGGCCGGGCGGTAGCGGCGGCGATGGCGGCAGCGCGGTGCCTGCGGAGCGCCCGGCGCCTCCTGCCCGCGGGCGCACGGCAGGAGTGCTTCGAGCTGGCCCGGCTGGCGGGGCCCGTGGTGAGACCCTGGGCAGGGTGAGGCGGGGAGGGACACGGGGGACACCCGGGGGACACGGTGCCCTCCCGCGGGAACGCGTCCCCGGCACGGGGGTCGTGGCGGGGCTCGGCTGTCCGCATCCCCGGGCGCTCCGGGATGCCCAGGAGGGAGACTCCGGGTCCTGCAGGTTCCGTGCCGCCGGATTTGGCTGCCTCCAGCCTCCGGGCACGGCTCTGCGACCGGGGCCACGGCGCGGTCCCGCCGCCACTCGCCGTGCCTGGTTGGCGCCCGGATCCTTATTCTTGCCCCAGGCGCTCTTGCTGCCGCCAGCGTGGTCCCTGCTTCCCTCAGCTCGGCTGTGGAAGAGCACTGGTGGGCTCGGGGAGGGGGACTAAGCTGTTCAAGTGCTCTGTGAAACCAGGCCTGAGCCCTGGCACTGCCACTGCCACTCATCCCTTGGGTGACAAGTGGCACTTTGCTTAGTGCCAGCTCCATAGCTGGCCCTTCCAGTGGGCTCTGGGTGCCCTGTGCTCGCTGTCCTGAAATCCTCCCTGGACTGGAGCTGCCGTTTGCCATTTGTCTGGACCCTCTGGAGGGAAATGACCCTTTGGTAGCTGGCACAGACAGTGATGAGCACATTTTGCAGAGGCTTCTGCAAAGGGGAACCATGCACCACAGCCCTGGTTCTAATCACTCGTGTGTGAAAGTCTGTGCTTTTAGTCTTCTGCTATATCTGGTAAAGAAGTACCCACTGTTAAACTTCTCAGAGGCACCATCCCTGACATCAAATCCCTGACCTGCTGTGTTCAGCCAGCAGAAGAAGTCTAGACTAGTTTCAGTTTCTGTAGATGAACACATCAGGCCCTCTCAGTCCCCTCAACCATCCTGCCTGCAGCCCAACCTGCTCCTCCACATGCACAGGCACCTCCAACCCAAACCTACAGCTGCTGTTTAATGATCATTCCATGATAAACGCTGTGCTGGGATGATGCTGGAGGTCCAGACCCCTCCTGTGGGGATTACTCACAGCAGTGGGTCAAACATGCCTGGGCCTGCATCTGCAGGCACTGGGAGGTCTGCAGAGGAGAAGGGATTGTTCTGCTCTTCCTCTGACCCCTCAGAGCTGCTTTTCCAGCACCTCTGGGCTCTTGTCTTGCCAGCTGCTGTGTGGGAAGGAGCATGAGCAGCTCCTGGGCATGGTTTCCAGCTGTGCCCACCCCTCAGTGGGTATAAATGTCCCTAACTCCTGCCATCTGTTTCAAGCTGTGCCATGACTCCGTGCCCTGGATGCCTGTAAGGGAGACATCCTCTTGCCAAGGGAAAATGAGGTCTGCAGTGCAATCTTCTGCAGCATTGTTACACGCTGCTGGCAAGGAGCTCACAGACTGGCCTTGGTGTCCATCCAGGAGGAGAGGATGTTGTGGTTTTGGAGGATAGTTTTCCACAGATGCATGCAAATGTGAAAAAGCACTGGGATGTTTTATTTTCCCTTCTCTACGCAGCCTTCATCCTGGAAAAGAGGATTTCTAGCGAAGCCCTTAAGCCTCTCTTAAATGGGGTCATCTGGCAGATTGGCCGTGTAACACCAAAATACCACGAGGCAGGTAGATGTTGGCTTTGAAAGACAAAGCTACTGAGAGCCTGCTTGAGCCCTGCAGCTGCCTCCCCTGCCCAGCAGTGTTGGCAAGCAGAGACGGGCTCCCAGGAGCTCAGCAGAGCCCTGGCCTCGAGGCATGGACAGAAGCACAAGGAAACCCGAGTTTTCATAGTCCATCTCCTGGGGGAGGGGTGGTGTTCCACCAGCCCTAACAGGTCCTCATCTCACCCTCTCCTTCTCTCATCCTAGTTTTTTGCCCAGCTGCTGGGGTTCCTGATCAGCGTGGTCAGCTCCATCTTCTGTGGCCACCTGGGGAAAGCTGAGCTGGATGCTGTGACCCTGGCTGTGTCTGTACGTATTGCTCCAATTCCCCTTGGGTTTAAAATGCGTGAATTTTGTGTCACTAAAAAATGAAGAACTGAAAAACTCAGATCTGTAGGAATGTATATGTGAGGGCCCTGGGTTTTGTTTTTTTTTTTTGCCCTGAGCACAGGCAGGAGAGGGGAGCTGAGCAGTGAGTGCCTGTGCCAGTGCAAGGCCAGCACCTGAGAGCCTCTGGCCAGCTCCCTGAACCCAGCAAACCTGGGCACGTAGCCAGGAGCAGCGCTGTTTGTTGTGGTGCTTTAGATCTTCACCCCTTGCTAGAAGATGCTTCAGTCAACCAGACTGTGTTATTCTGAGAAATAGAGAAGGACTGGAAAACTTCCCAGAAACTTGCAGCAGAACTGTCTCCCCACCCAGCTGGGAGGGAGGCAGTGCTGTGGGCCAGCTTGCCCCGTCTCTCCTCCAGGTTATCAACGTGACAGGAATCTCCATCGGTTCTGGCTTGGCCTCAGCATGTGACACGCTGATGACCCAGGTCAGTAGCAGCTCCCCCTTTCCTGTGCCTGGGAGTGTTTGCTGGGGGTGTCTCACCTCCTGTGCAGTGTGCTCTGAGCACAAAGGGCAGGGCCGTGGCAGCTGCCAGACAGAACAGGGTTGGAAACTCTGGCTGGAGCCTGCTCCTTCCCCAAGGAGCCCTGGGTCGTGCCTGGGTGCCAAAGGATTTGCAAGTTACACCCAACCAGCCTGGTGTCTGCAGCTGCAAGGCATGGGAAAGGCTTTTGGTTGTTCTGTTGTTGCCCAGCCCCTTTGCTCCCCGTGATGCCCACCTTGATGCTCTCTCTTGACCCAGACCTACGGCAGCAAGAACCTGAAGGAGGTGGGCACCATCCTGCAGCGGGGCATCCTCATCCTGCTGCTGTTCTGCTTCCCTTGCTGGGCCCTCTTCATCAACACTGAGAGGATCCTCCTGCTCATCCGACAGGACCCCGAGGTCTCCAGGTCAGGGGTGAGATCCAGCCCCTCTGGATCAGGAATTTGCCATGGAGTGTTGAAATCAAGGCTCTCTGGAGCTTGAGTGCAGCGCTGTTTGGCTTGGCTCTTGCTTTGCTGGATCATTAACTGGGGAAACAACTCTCTTTCCAGGTTAACTCAGCTCTACGTGATGATCTTTATTCCAGCACTTCCTGTAAGTTTCTGCTAAAGCTGTTCCAAGCTCTGTGTACCTTAGAGCACCAGGGAAAGGAGGGAAGGCCTTTGCTGTGTGCCTCACAGGGCAGCTTTAGGGCTGTACAGCCCTTGTGCCTTACAGGACGTGCACAGGCCAGCAGCTGCTGGACCAGCAAACAGGGGCTCTCGTCTTCCTGTGCAATGGCTTTTGCTGTGCCCAAAAAACTTGTGGTGGACATTGGAACCAGGGCCTCCAGGCTCACTCTTAGCCCCAGTATAAAGGCTGGAGGTGTTCCCACACTCACAGCTGACTCCTCTGAGGCAGGGAGCAGAACCCCTGTTGCATAAGGGTCTGTAGGTTTATCCTTCCAAGCTTTCCAGGCTTTCTCACGCTGATGAGGAAGCGTTGGAGATTTCCCATTTGGAGACTGATCTGTCTTCCCAGTGGGAATGGGATGTGCTTTTTGTCTCTCCTGGGTTTGGGTGCTGGCAGTGCTTCAGCTGGAGCACGGGGGTTTTGGAGGAAGGTGGAGGGGGGTTGATCTGTCAGTGTTCAGTGGTCACAGTGTGGTGATGAACTGAATCCTGACTTTTGCAGGCGGCGTTTCTGTACCAGCTGCTGACGAGATATTTACTGAGTCAGGTATTGTGTAACTGGCCAGCTTCTGGCCATGGGATAAAGGTATTCCCAGGAACATGGATAAACTTGGGCATCTCAGTTCACCGTGTTCCAGGGAGAGCTGGGCTGGGCAATGTGAGATGAGCCAGCCCTGGCTGAGCTCACGGGAACCACTCCTTAGCTAGCTCCATTTCCTACTTCCCAACTTGGTGTTTTATGGGTTGCACCCGCTCCTGAGCTCTGCTTTTCTCCTTGGGCATTGCTAGAGGTCCCTTGTGCTCACTGGATGGGGCTTGGGCTGCCTTTTGGGGAAGCAAACTCCAAAGTTCCTCCTTGGCTTCCAGGAGATCATTATGCCTCAGGTGGTGACAGGGATTGCGGCCAACATCCTCAATGCAGCCATGAACGCCTTCCTCCTCTATGCTCTGAAGCTGGGCATGGTGTAAGTGTGAGCAGGGCTGGGCACAGGCTCTCCCTGGGTGCAGGGCTTTGCTCAGGGCATGAGGGGGTTCCCTGCATGCTCAATTCTGCCACCCCCTCCCTCCAGCCTGCCAAGCTGAGGCTGGAGGGGTCTGTCCCATATCTGCAGCAAGGTTGCTGTGGGTGCCCTCGGCTCCGTCCTGCTGTGGCTGAGGGAGTGGGCAAGGATGTCGCTTGTAACCTGCCTGTCTCTCCCCAGGGGCTCTGCCTGGGCTAACATGGTTTCTCAGTACACCCAGGTCATCCTCCTCGTCCTTTACATGTGGTGGAGGAAGATCCACGTGAAGACCTGGGGAGGTACTGTTCTATCTTAATCCTTCAGAGTAGCAGTGTCTTTGGCATTGTCACCAGCACCTGACAAAGGGATTGCCATCCCCTCGCAGTGGGAAGGTGCTGTAGCCATGTCCTCAAAGGCCTTTCTGCAGTTCCAAACACATTCTTGTCAAATATCCTGCCTCAGGAGTACAACATGGCACAGCAGCAGTCCTGGGCTGATGTTCTGTGTGCAGGGGGGGTTGTCCTCAGAGAGTGGATGTGGCTCCCCTTTAGGGGAGCAGGTGACAGCAAAGTTCATCCTGCTTCACCTCCTCCTGTCAGGCTGGAGCAGGGAGTGCCTGGTGGACTGGGGCTCCTTCATCTGGCTGGCAGTGCCTGGCATGGTCATGATGTGTATTGAGTGGTGGACCTTTGAGATTGGGAGCTTCTTGGCTGGTGAGTCCAAATCCTCTTTTCCCTCTGGTTCCTGGTGGCTGCTGCTGGAGGGTGTCCCCAGAGCCCCCCTGTCCCCAGAGCCTCCTCACCTCCAGGGCTGGGTCTGCAGGACACTGCAGGTGTTCCCATCCATCCCATGGGGACAGGGGCCTCCTTTTCTGCCAGTGAAGGAGGTGGCAAATCTTTTCCAGGGCTGATCAGTGTGGTGGAGCTGGGTGCACAATCTGTCATCTACGAGCTCGCCTGTGTGGCATACATGGTAAGGGCTGGGGGTGTGAGACCCTAACCAGCCTGGGAGGAACCCCAAAACAGGGGCCCTGTGGAGCAGAGCTGAGCTGGGAAGCAGGGGTTGGTACCAGGCAGGTGATGCCTCTCCAGCCTGCACATCCAGGGAAATGTGCTGCAGATGGGAAATCCTTTCACTGCAGCAATGCCAGTTTGTCCCCAATTCCCCAGTGGGGAAGAAGAAAATCTCTGCAGGCTCTGCTGTCCCTGCAGGCTCTGCTGTCCCTGCAGGCTCTGTCACTCACCTCCTCCTGTCTCCTGTTTCTCAGGTGCCTCTGGGCATCAGTGTGGCTGCAAGTGTCAGAGTGGGGAATGCCTTGGGAGCAGGGAATGTGGAGCAAGCCAAGACCTCCTGCATCACTGCACTGCTGTGCACAGGTGAGTGCAGTCCTGCAGAGCAGAATAAAGGGCATTTATCAGCAAATGCTTCAGTGTCCCTCCCCCAAGGCTGGGGACCTCCCATATGAACCCAGTCCCACTTGTTTGGACCCTTTGGGCAAGGCAAGATCCTGATTCATCTTTTCTGTTATGAGCCTGGTGCAAAGGCTTTGAAACTTAAAAATGCAGCTTGGTGTTCTGTCCTCACCCTCTAGAGGGTAGAGGGAATATCTGGGGAGAGTGAGAGGAAAACAGACTTGTCCTTTGCTGCAGTATCATTTGAGGTCAGCAAAGTCCAGTCCCCACCACATGGAGCCCCTGAGGTCTGGGCCTGGAGCAGGATGTGCTGCCCTTGAAGCAATCTGACTATTCCTTTTTTTTTTTTTTTCAGGAGTTTTTGCTGTGGTGGTTGCAGCATTACTGGGGAGCCTAAGGAACGTGGTGGGATACATCTTCACCAATGACACGTGGGTTAACAGCTTTCTTTTAAGTACTACTGCCTTCTTGGAGGGTGTTAGTTATACCCCAGAAGCTGCTGACAGATAAGAGTTCATAAACCCCTATCTGGCAAACGTTCCTCAAAGGTTCCTCCCCATTTCCCAGCATCCCTGGGCACCACAGCTGCTTCTAACACTGGGAAACTACCATGCAACCAGGTTGGGATCATGAAACTGGGATCAGCCTTTGTTGATTGAGGAAGATGTGTGAGAAGTAGGGACCAGGTGGTGCTGCTTCCCCCAGTCAGTCCATCCCTCTTCCCAACAGGGAGATTGTCACCTTGGTGTCCAGAGTGATGCTCATCTTTGCTCCATTCCACTTGCTGGATGCCACAGCAGTGAGTATTGCAGCACATGGAGTGACTCCTCTCTGCAGCTTGGGGTGCAAAGCTGCCTGAAACCCACTCTGGACCTGTTGAAATGATCCAGAGAAGCAAACTGAGACACTGTCAAAGCAGCTGCTTGTGTTACCTGTAACACCTCTGTGCCTCTGGCTGTCCCTTGGCATTGCTGCAGACACCCCAGCTTTTCCTCCTCTGTTTCCCCGGCCACAGCTCCAGCTTTTTCCTGGTTTATCAAAGCAATACAAGTGAGCAGCTGGCTCTGCAGAGATACCAGGCTCTCCCAGCACAGTGGGATGCTCAATAGACAGTAATTCTGTTTCCTCCTGCCATGTCCTGGGGTCACCCCCTGTGCCCCATGGGGAATCTCTTTGGGATCTGCTCGGTGTCTGCGTTGCCACCTGGAGCAAGACGAGCCCCACACCACCTGCTCCAGAAAGTAGCTTTGCTCCCTCTTGGCTTGGTGGGACAGGGCTGTGGCTTTCCCCATCCCCAGGGCTGTGCCATGCCTGGCAGTGACCCTGGCAGTGACCCTGTGTCCCTCTCCTCAGGCGACGTGTGGCGGGGTGCTGCGGGGCACGGGCCGGCAGAAGCTGGGTGCCATGGCCAACGCCGTGGGATATTACACCCTGGGCTTCCCCATCGGCATCTCCCTGATGTTTGCAGCCAGGATGGGGGTGTTAGGTACGTGTGCCCTCCAGCTGGTGTGGTGTGAGCTGTGTTGAGCAAAGGCTCAGCCCTGGAACTCGTGCCTGGGTCTTCCTGTGGGTCAGCGGGGCTGGATTGCGCGCTGCTGTGGTTGGGGCGGGCATTGAGTTGGTCCCAGTAAAGCCAGGCTTAATCCCAGCTTCCCCAGGAGCTGTTTCCTTGAAAGTTCTTGGGCTGGAGTCCTTGGGCATTCTGGCAGGGACTGGCAAAGGCAGGTTTTCCTCAAGCCCTCCCTGAAGTAACTTCCCACTGCTGCAGGTCTGTGGGTTGGGATGATCATTTGCATCTCCGTGCAAGCCCTTTCCTTCTTGGCTTTTGTCATCCGCATGGATTGGAGGAAAGCTGCAGAGGAGGTGAGAATTGTGCTTTTCTCTGGTAGTTCTTGAAAGGTGCTGAGTTAACTCCTGTTTCAGTACAACACTACAGCCCTCTAGGAGGTGGCAGAAGCGAACTGGGGTCTGTCCTGTAGCAGAGGAGCAATTTGGTACTGAGAATGCTTGTCTTGGGAGAGTGGAGGGTGTTTTGGGCTGGGCAGGACACCTCTGCCCTGAGAACAGCAACTCTTCCCTGTGTTTTCAGGCTCAGGTCCGAGCTGGAATGAAAGAACAAGTGGAAGACATGAACTCCAATGGCACAGCTGCTAACAAAACATCTGCTGTGGGTATGCAGCCGGGCTGACACCAGGCAGGGAGCCCAAATTCTCCACCCAACCCCTTCCTTTCCTTCCCAATTGTGGCAACCATGTCTGTCCTGGAGGCTCAAATGCCTGGAAGGAGCACAGTGCCTGCTGCTGGCCCTGGGCCTGCCCTGAGCAATGGGGTACAAGATACAGCTTGCAGCTGTGTGTCCCGGTGTCCCCAAGCCTTGGGGACTGTCACAGGTGCTTGTGCAGCCTCCCTGCAGCGCTGTCTGTCCCACAGGTTACACCTCCCTGGACACGGACACCGGGGACACCACGGTCCTGCCCCAGAGCATGGTGATGGGTGAGAGGGAGCCTGGCCAGGAGCTCAGCCCTCAGGAGGAGCCTGCTGTGGTCCTTGTCCTTCCCCCTGTGCCGTGGAGGGCCGTGATCCTGCGCCGTGGGCTGGCTGCTGCTGCTGCCGTCGCTGTCCTGCTGGTGGGAATCCTGGTCCGGCTCCTGACTGGCAATGGCTAAAGCCAGGGACACTGGGGAGCTGTGCAGGGAGCAGGAGGGCACAGGGCAGTGCCCCCGAGGATGGGGAGGGGGAGGGATTCCCCCACAGTGCCTTACAAAAAGTCCCTCTCACGGTTTCTGGTTAGCTGGCAATGTTTTATCCCACACACAGAGTTCTTAAAGGGGGTGAGGATGTGGGCTGGAGAGCTGGTTCCTCTCCTGCTCTGCACTGGGATGTCACTCAGCAGAGGTGGGAGTGTATCCTGGGGCTGACCCCTGAAGGAGACAGGGTCCTGGTGCTGCTGTCCTGCTCTCTGGGGACATTGGGCTGTGCCATTTGCTCGTGGCAGAGGTTCCTGCTCCCCACAGTACATTTCCTCACACACCAGCCTGTACCAGCATCTTGGGGTGGCCAATGCCACTTGCAGCAGCTGTGGAACAAAATGGATTTTGCTGGAAGATGTGAGACTCTGCTGTTGGGTGCTGGCTGCTGGCCCTGACCCTGCTCTCCCTCTGCAGGACGGGCACAGGGCCTAAAGCAACTCTTCTTTGCACTTTTGTAAGGTGGGATTTTGATACAATAAAGTTTTCTGAGTAAATGTTAGGCTGTTTAATATGGTGTGAGCATGACCCTGGTCATTGGCAGGACTGTGCTGTTGAGAGGAAAGATTGTGGGTCTGGTCCTGGCCCCGAGGTTTGGGGCTGGCTCCAGACACAGTGTTATCATTCTTCCCCTTGGGTACAAAAGCAAGATTTGTTGTTGCCACGATTTTTGAGCGCTGTGGAAGAGGGAGCTTGTGTTGCTCAACCCTACAGAACTGCCCTATGTCACAATGCAGACAGCCCAGCACTGAGTCCCCCCGGGCCTGTCCCGGGCTCTCACCTGCACCTGGGTGACTGTGACGTGTCAGCTGCTGGGTCCTGGGAGGTCAATACCTCATACAGATGTGTGGCACCTGCCTGTCACCCCACAGCTCTCCTGGTGCTGGTGGCCTGTGAATGAAAAAATATGACACCAAGTTTGAACGTGCCACCATCCCCAGCACCAGCGGGAGGACGGGGCAGAGCTGCCCTGCTCAGAACCCCGGTAGGTTTGGGATGGCGGTGAGGGGAAGCAGGGAGGTGTCTCACTCGGTTATCCCAGCCCGCTCCGTGCAGGTGGGGGCTGCGCTGGCAGCATGTGTCCTCCCCGCCGGGCCAAGGGCTCCGCATTCGGCCCGGGGGAGCGGTGCCAGTGAAACCCGACACGGCGGGGCTGTGCCAGGACAGCAGGAGCCCAGGGGCCGGCTTGTCTTGGCCAGGGTGATGGGAGTGAGTGAGAGACACAGCCCCGCCGCTGCCGGCAGCAGCTCACCACAGCCCTCAGACCCAGAGCAGGAGAGGGAGCAGCCTCCAGCCGCTGCCCGCTGGAGCTGAGGTGAAGCAGGAGAGGTGGGAGGGCTCGCAGGGTGGATTTAGGATGGCTCAGCTCTAACGCTGGCTCAGGACAGGCAGCAGGAGCCTGGCACGGGCTCCTTTGCACTGCCGGACCCTGCCGGGCTCCGCCGCCCCGTGCCCTGCCCTGCCCCGCTGCCCGCGCTCCCCGGGGGCTGCCCAGCACCGCCGGCCCCGGCTGAAGTTCAGCCCGGCGTGGTTACACATTGCTCGCCCCGCGGCGTTTAACAGAGCGCGGAGGAAGGGGCTCGCTCCACTCCCCCGGCAGGGCAGCATGAAGCCGGAGCGCTTCCCCGAGGAGAATCGCTTCGGGGAGGGAAGGGTCGCTGGCCAGGGCGGCCTCACACCCGAGAGCCGCCAGAAGAAACGCCGCTGGATTCCGGAAAACTTCTGGGAGGACGTGAGGCAGCTGCTGGTGCTGGCGGGGCCACTGGTAAGAGACTCCCCCCAGCACAACCACCCCTGCTCACCTCCATCCCTAACCTTCGGCTCTCCTCCGTGCTTAGATCCTGATCCAGCTGCTGATCTTCCTGATCCACCTTGTCAGCTCCATATTCTGTGGCCACCTGGGCAAGGTTGAGCTGGCTTCTGTCACGCTGGCCATCGCTGTAAGCATTCCCGGGTCCCTGCCTACTGACACGGGGATGAGATATGGCAGGGGAAAAGGACAGAGGAGGTTTCACACTCCCACTTTTCCTTTCAGCCCCTCTCCCTACCTGAAAGTCTTAAATGCTCACCTTCACTCCTTGCTTTTTTAACTCCCAGGTTATAAATGTCACTGCCATCTCTGTAGGTTACGGTTTGACTTCAGCGTGTGACACCTTGATATCACAGGTGGGTAGGACATGCTGGCTTGTCCTGGGGACACGAGGGGTTTCCAGAATCAGCTGATGGTGCCCAGGCACCACGTGGAGCCCTGGCTGCTCCTGCGAGCTGGGGAAGCTTCTCCGCAGGTAACAATCCCATAACGAGGAGATCCGTGCTTCCCAGGAGCTTTTCGGGGTGGTCAGGGCTGCTCCACACTCTTCAGGGCCCCTTTTCCCCCAGCTGATTTTACTGCTGCCCTCTCCCCCTGCAGACCTATGGCAGCAAGAACCTGCTGCGTGTGGGGGTGATCCTGCAGCGCGCCACCATCATCATCCTCCTCTGCTGCTTCCCCTGCTGCGCCGTCCTCATCAACGTCGAGCAGCTGATGCTGCTCATCCGGCAGGATCCTGACGTCTCCAGGTTGGGTGGTCCCCTCATCCCTCCCTGCTTTGGAGGGGCTGAAGGAGGGTGGCCATGGCCATGCCCCTCCCTGACCCCCTCTCTGTGCCCCCAGGCTGACCCAGCACTACGTGAATGCATTTCTCCCTGCCCTCCCGGTGAGTGCCCGTGGGGACCCTGGGTGCCACCTGCACATGGGGACAGGCTGTCCCCATCCTACAGCTCAGCACATCCAAAATTTCCTTTGCAGGCGGTTTTTGTGTATAACCTGGAGACAAGATACCTGCAGAACCAGGTGGGTCCCAAAGTCCTCACAGCCACCCTGGCTCAGGGCTCCCTTCCACAGTGCATCCAGGATTTCCATGCTCACTGTTCCCAGTGACAAGGAGCCCAGGTGCCCCAAAACAGCTCTGACCCTGTGGCTCACCCCATTCCACAGCCAGCTGTATCCATCCACTTCCCTTCATACTCCCCCACATCAGGGATTCACCTCCATCACACTCATTTTCCAAGCAGATGACATCACTGGAAGTTTGGGTTTTTTTTCTGGGAAAGGCACTGAGAGTGGGGCTGGGGGGACCTTCACACCTCCCTCCCAAAGCCTTTGGGAAGACCCTCTCATCTCCTCCCCTTTGCAGATGATCATGTGGCCCTTGGTGCTGAGCGGGGTCATCGGCAACCTCATCAACGTGGCTGCAAACTACGTCCTCCTCTTCGTGTTCCACCTGGGTGTCATGTGAGTGGATCTGTGTCCCTGGGGGGGCAAAACAGGGCACCTGGCAATGGCCAGGGAACACTGAGCTCCCAGGGGTACAGCAGCATGTCTCTTTCCACCCTGAGGGAGGCATAAGCAGGATGCCAATGACCTTTCTCACTTCCTCTGCAGGGGCTCTGCCTGGGCCAACACCATCGCTCAGTATTCACAAGCCATTTTTTTGTTCCTGTACATCATAGGCAGGAAGCTCCACGTGAACACCTGGGGAGGTAAGGACATCTTACCCTGCTCCCTCTGCTTCCTGCTTACCCAGAATTATCCATAAAACTTCTATCAAGTGCTCTTGATAGAAGAGGAATTCTGCTCATCCTGATGGTGAAATATTAACCCCAGCCCGTGGTGCCCCGGGTACCACAGTGCTGCTTCAGTGGCACTCGTCACGCACCAGCACAGGCAGAGCTGTGTGATCAGCACTAAACATTAATTCTGCAGAAATGAAACTTTCTGCTGAGGCTTTGGAAGGTTCAGCCCCAAAGCTGGATGAGCACAGACATAAGCAGGAGGCAGCTCCAGGAGGGATGGGCTGAGGGTTGGGCTGCTCTGTGGCCCATGGGGAAGCAGCAGAGAGGTTGTAGGTGGACATTGAGCTGCTGGAGATTCTGTGGAGTGCTGGCTCTGAGAACAGGAATGGCACCTCCAGCTGCCCTGGGTGCCGTGCAGGATGTAACACATTGCCAGCCTGGTCATCCATCAAGTGTTCCTCCTCTCAATAGGCTGGTCCAGAGAGTGCCTGCTGGAGTGGGACAGCTTCACCTCCCTGGCCATCCCCAGCATGCTCATGATGTGCATCGAGTGGTGGACCTACGAGATCGGGAGCTTCTTGATAGGTCAGTGGAGAGGGGAGCTGCCAGGACATGGCCAGGCTTGACCCAGAGCAGCACCCACAGCCAGCACTGACCCCCCCTGTCCCACAGGCCTGCTGAGCGTTGTCGAGCTCTCCGTCCAGTCCATCATCTATGAGGTGTCTGTTGTGGCTTTCATGGTAAGGGCTGGGTTATCCCTGCACACCAGGGCTCCGTGGGGGCTGTCCCCAGACAGGCACACAGCAAAAATCTGCTCCAGCAAACCCCCATCTTCCCCTCTGCACTTGAATCTCTCCCTGCTCCTGCCTCTCCCTCCCTTACAGAGATGCTTTAAATCAAATCCTGAACTCCATCCTGCTCTCTGCTGGGTGGGTATCCTCTGTCACTGTGACAGCCCCATTGTCAGACAGATGTGAGCCCTGTGCTTGCAGATCCCCCTGGGGCTGGGCACAGCTGCCAGTGTGCAGGTGGGCAACGCGCTGGGCGCCGGCAACGCCGAGATGGCCAAGAGATCCTCCAACACCTGCCTGGTCTGCACAGGTCAGTCCACAACAGCCTGGAAAGCCTCTTCCTGGCCTCTTTCCTGCCTCTTCTCCCCCTGCTCTCCAGCCAGCTGGGTCTGGGCTCAGCTCTGTGCTCTGTTTTCAGGGGTGTTCTCTGTAATTGTGGGGTCCATTCTAGCTGCCACAAGGAACGTGCTGGGATACGTCTTCACCAAGGACAAGTGAGTGCCCCAGCTCCTGGCCTCAGTGTGGGGAGGTCAGTTCCCAAAAGTGATTCTTGGCTTTCCTCCATCCCCAGGGAAATCATTGACTTGGTGGCATGGATCTTGCCTATCTACATTGTCTTCCACTTGTTTGAAGCCTTGACTGTAAGTCCCAGGGAATGCTGCTGTCTTTCATGGGGAACCTTGGTGCTCAGCAGCAATGTTGTGGAGCAGGCAGTTGAGGGTCCCTCAGGCTGCAGCTGAGCACCAGTGACCCTGCAGAACTCCTGGGACCATCCCTTAGAAAATCTCAAGGGCATAAAAGGATGGTGACCCATAGGACTGGGCAGGGACACAGAAGCAACGGGCAGAGGCAGGGAGCTGAGTCATCTCCTGAGCTGGGCCAAGGTGATGCTCCCTGCCCCAGCCCCTCTCTCTCTCCTGGCAGGGTGCCTGTGGTGGGGTGCTCAGAGGCATCGGGAAGCAGAAATTTGGTGCCATCCTCAACGCCATTGCTTACTACGGAGTGGGCATGCCCCTGGCAGCTGTGCTGCTCTTCGTGGCCAAGATCGGCGTCATGGGTACTGACCCCTGGGCACTGCACCCCCAGACCCCCACGGGCAGCTGCAGCTCCACTGGGGGCTCACCAGCTCACCACAACCCTCCTGCCTGGCTCTGTCCCTCTGCTGACCTGCCCGTGCACCCTGGGGGGGACTGGGATGGCTCCTGCAGCTGCTGGGAGCTTTTACTGGGGAAAAGTAACCCCAAAGCAGGCACCCAGGAGCACCCTGCGTCCCCACTGACTTGGGTGACATTCCCTTTCTGGACCTGCTGCCCTGGGATGCTGGGCTGGCTCTGGCTGATGCTGTGTGCCCTCTGCAGGCCTGTGGATCGGGATGCTCGTCTGTGTCTTCATGCTCTGCACCAGCTTCCTCACCTACATCTCCCGTGTGGACTGGGAGAAGGCAGCCAAGAAGGTAATCCAGGCACCGACAGCACATCCCTGCACTGGGAAGGTCCTCGGTGCCCTGCTGGGATGAGACAGGCTCAATCTAATGTCCAGTGCTCCAGAGCAAAACCCAGCACTCCCATGATATCCCTGAATTCAGCTTCCCCCTGCGCAAGCACTCAGTGGCCTCAAGGTTTCCCCCTGCACCTCTTTTGGGGACACAAAGCTCAGAGCAGATGGAGTGACCCGGGCTACCTCAGCCCTGAGCGTCACCTTGTGCCTCAACAGCTCCAGGGAGGCCCCAAGAGAGGCAGCACAACTTTGCCAGTTGGGAATTCCCAACTAAACCCAGCACATTCCCTCGCCAGGCTCAGCGCCGCGCAGGAGTGACCCCACAGGAGCTGCCGAGCCTGCGCCCCGAAGGCTCCTACAAGGATCTGGATATGGCACCAGCCCCCCAGCCCCACACTTTCCTCCCTGCCAGGGCCGTGCTGGGGTCTGTCGGTACGGCAGGAGCTGGGCACTGCGTGCAGGGGAGGGTTTGGTGCAGGAAGGGTCCCAAAGGGGCAGGAACGAACCCACAAAACGGGGAAGTGTCATGCTGGTGACACCCCCAGCTGCTGGGAGAGCAGTAATTACAAGCATGGCCTCGGGAGGGTGACAGAGGTTGGCAGAGGCACAACCTGTGGGCAGTCCTCACCTGGTCCCACCTCTGGGGGGGGAACCCGGTTGAGATCTCACTGCTCCTAAAGTGCCTTCAGCCCTGTGACAAAACCCTCCTGAGAAACCCCTCAATCCCCCCCAAACCCTGTTCTCCTTGCAGCAGGATTAGAAGTGCAGAGTGACGTTGTGCTCACGAGCATCACCAAGACAGAGGGACCCACGTACCAGCTGGAGCTGCGGCAGCCCGCCTCCTCTCGGGCCCCCCCCGCGGTCACCAAGCAGCTGATCCTCCGCCGTGGGCTGGCTGTGGCCGCGGCCATCACCGCGCTGGCCCTCGGCATCATCGTGAAGCTGACTGTCAGAAGAGACTGACTCGCACTAAGGACTTTGGGGACTCGTTTTTTGGGGTGAAAGCCTTTCCTGAGGGACAGGCGGAGCAGGCACGGAGGAGCAAGAGAGAAGGTTGAGTGCGCGCCTGTCCCGCAGGAGCCCGAGGGCCTCTGTCAGTGTTCAGCAGCATTTGGGCAGGTTTTGGTTAGGAATGGGCCCCGAGGCTGCTCTGAGCTGCCTGACACACACTGAGTGTGTGGGGGACCCTCCCAGCCCACGCTGTCACCACCCACTGGAGCTGAGCTCAGCCCAGCTCCCCCTGCTGCTCCATGACAAATGCCCAATAAAGAATAAACCCAGCTGGAGTGGGACTGGCTCCTTGGGGTGGAGGCTGGGACAGAACAGGGAACATCCACACATGGGTCTTACCCTGCCCCAGGTAGCCTTGGCAGTAAAATAAAGGTTTTATTCAGCAAGGGTCAAGGGCAGCTCTCAGTTACAAGTCTGGAGGTAAAAGACTATCCATAATCATAAACCCCTGAAATTCAGTTACAGGGGAGGTGGCTGTGGCTGCTCTGCCACTCTGGCCAAGGATGTCTGAGACCTGGGACTCCAGTTGCAGCAGTGCCCCTGTCTTTGCCCCAGTAGCCCCAAAAACAGCAGCACAACAGTCCCTGGCACTTCTCAAGTCCTTGGGACAGCATGGCCACAGCTCGGGTGGCTTTTGCCACACCTTGGAAGACCTTTGTACACCTTGGATGGCTAAAGGTGGTTTCCCTGCAAGGAGCATCACCCATTCAGTCATGAGGCCCTTCAAGGATGAGGTGCTGCAGGTTCTTCGAGGCTCCTTTCCCTCTGCTCCGGGGACAACCAGCCTGGACTGTCCCCTGCAGTGAGACCCTCATTTCCCAGGCTTATCGCTGTGATGAGCGGCTTCCTCTGGGGATCAGGTGAGGTGTTACAGAGATAACAGGCTCAGTAACGACTGGCTTTGTTTAGATACCCTTGTGACAAACACTCCCAGGTTCCCAGGAGTTTTTAGAAGAGCTACTGTTTACAAAGCAGGGTGGATGCTTCCTTCCCTCTGCCACTCACTGCTCAGACATGATCCACGGACTAGGTCTGCATAGATTCCTGTTTCAACAGGAGCTGGAGCCTTTGACTTGAGGTGTCTCTGATTTGGTGCATTTTTTTTGTCTTCTACCTCTTCAGTGCATTGGCTGCCTTGGGAGAAATGAAATTGCAGCAAAGAAAAGTTCAGCAGAACTGCAGGGAGCAAGCAGTGGGTCCAAGGGCTGGCTGCCCATCACCCCTCTCAATGGGGGCACAACACCTGGAAAGGCACAGAAACAGGGATGAGTCCTCCAGGGAGGGAGCAGAGCTCAAAGGAATGGGGTTAGGAGGGGCTCAGAGCTGGGAGCACACACCCACAGGGACAGCAGAGACCCAAACTCACCTTTGCCACCACGGCTTTCGCCGCCCCCAGCAGGGCCGAGATGAAGTGTCCCACCCTGCTCCTGTTACACTGCCTCACCAGGAAGAGCTTGGCCAATTGCATCAACTCCTCGCTGCCGGGTGGGTACCTCAATCTGTTCACAACATCCCACTTCAGGTCCTTGACCAGGCAGGCGCGGTGGTGGGAGAAGGTCTGGAAGCTGTGCCTGCCGTGGTAGGCGCCCATCCCGCTGTGCCCTGAGGGACACAGCCAGGCAGCTCACACCAGGGACTGGGACACCTGCGTGTCTCAAACTCACTTTGGCAGCCCTCAGGACACAGGGAAAGCTTGGTCATGCTCCTTTCTCGGGGCAGAGGAGCAAAGAGCAGCTTTTTTAACTTAGCAGCAATCATCGAGGACCTGCTCACTGCCGTGAGCTGCTGCTTGTGTGAACCCACCCTTAAAAAGGTTAATGACGCAATTATCTCTTCCCAGGGCCAGCCTTGCTTTTCCTACAGAATCTGAATCCTCACAGGGGTCAGGGACAGGAGGAGCTGGGCTTAAGATTTCAAGGAGTGGGACATGAGGAGGACACTCAGCAACACCCAAGAGCACAGCCAGGTGAGCTCTGCCACAGGAGCCCGACAGCAGCTGTGGAAACTCAACCAGGCCATGGACAAATTCACCCCACACCCCAGCACAGGAGAACCAGAACTCACTTGTGTACCAGGGGGTTCTCCTCTCTCACTGAGAGGCCTAACAACCAAAACACAAATGAGCCTTTTTATAAAGCAACCCACCCCAGAAAATAACACTAAGGGGCAATGCAGCTGGGAGTTCCTGAATTGCCAAATGGGCAGACAGCTCCTGGGTGGGGCCAGAGGCTGCTGCTGATCGAATGCAGGTGCGTGGGCTGGAGCAGGGACTCACCCACACCGCCGAAGGGCAGCTCTGGGAGCGCGGAGTGCATGATGACATCGTTGGCTGTCATGCCACCGCTGGAGGTCTCTGCTATCACCCGTCTGATCAGCTACCCACAGTGGGAGAGGGCACAGAACAAATCAGGAGGGGACACAACACCGTGTACCACAGCGGGGAGGGTTCGAGGTGCTGCTTCCATCCCCTTTTGTGGGAGGCACGGGCTGTGCCTTGTTCCATGAGAGAGGCCAGTTTACACCACTTAAGCACAGGATCAGCCCAGCTGGAACAGCCACGAAATGAAAAGGCTTCAGCCCAAGGTGCTCCTCAGCCCTCCCACCCAAACTGCCTGGGGCTGTTGTTCCAGGGCAAAGCCCTGACCTGGATTCCTGAGCTGGCACAACAGAGCCAGGAAATGGGGGCAGGAGACAGGGCAGGAAGCAGCACCCACCTGTGTGGGTAGACATGTACAAACCTAGAGCACTTCTACAGGAGATTGGGAGCCTCCAGCAGCTCTGGGGACTCTCATAGACCCCAAATGCTGCAATTTCTATGAATTTCCTTTATGGAAAAGGAACTGACACAGACTCTGCAGAATGCAGTGTCTGGGATCAGGCATGGGCAGGATCCAGCTGTGCAGAGACACTTCCAGGAGGGAGCACAGCCCAGACCCACCTGCTTGTTGTTGGAGAAGACATACAGAGCAAGGGGCTTCTCTCGAAGGTTGATGAACTCAATGGCTTCCTCCACGCTCTTCACAGTCACAATGGGCAGCACTGGCCCAAAGATTTCCTCCTCCATCACCTTTGACTCCGGGGAAACATCCGTGAGGATGGTTGGTGCTGAGGCAAATGGGAGGATGAGAGAACAGCATGAGCAGGACACAGACCTGGCCCATGGTGAAATAAGGCACAGACAAACAGACCCCACAAAGCACCCACCACCACCTCCCTTCCACAGCAGCTGCCAGGAGCACCTATGAAGCGGGAGGCCTCATCACTCTCTCCCCCAAGAGCAATTTTCTGCCCTTCCAGCAAGCCCAGGATCCTCCTGAAGTGACGCTGGTTGATGATCCTTTCATAGTCTGGAGATGACTTCACGTCCTCCCCATAGAATTCCTGACAAAGGGAACAGCAGAAACAAAAGTGCTCAGCACACCTCCCAACAGCCACAGCTCCAGGAAATCACACCTGGGACAATCTCCACAGCACAAGGGACTCTTCCCTCACCTTCAGAGTGGCCTTGATGTTCTCCACCACCTTGCTCTGGATGGATGGGTCACACAGGATGTAGTCTGGGGCGATGCAGGTTTGCCCACAGTTCATGTACTTGCCCCACGTTATCCGCCTGTGGCAAGGGAGAAAGGGACACGCTTGCTCCATGCTCACTCCCTTCCCCAGACATGCTTGCTCCATGCTCACTCCCTTCTCCAGCCCTCAGCCCAGCTGCCAGCACCTGAGCTGGGCCTGCTGGCCCAGAGATGTTCCCCTGCCCTGCTCCTGAGGGCCCACCAAGGCTGCAACAACCTGACCTGCAGGCGACAGCCAGGTCACAGTCCTTGTCGATGTAGCAGGGGCTCTTCCCCCCCAGCTCCAGGGTGACAGGGGTCAGGTGCTTGGCAGCTGCTGCCATCACAATTTTGCCCACGGCAGAGTTGCCAGTGTAGAGGATGTGATCAAATCTCTGGGTCAGCAGGTCAGTTGTCTCAGGAACTCCTCCAGTGACCACAGTATACAGATCCTGCAGGGCAGGGATGTCAGGGTCACCCCAACCCAGCTCATCACTATGACACAGAGAAACAAGGGGACCAACACGGGGCCACACTCACCTTGTCCAGGTACTGTGGGAGCAGCTCAGCCACCAGCCGAGCCGTGTTCTCGCTGACCTCCGACGGCTTCACCACCACAGCATTGCCTGCAGGGCACACACAGCATGGACACTGAGCCCTCAGTCCTCTCCCCACACCCAGCCAGGACCCCAAGGCCCTGCAGGATCCCCACCTGCTGCGATGGCCCCGATCAGGGGCTGCATGACCAGGGCAAAGGGGTAGTTCCAGGCCCCGATGACCAGCACCACACCCAGGGGCTCGTAGTTGATGTAGGCCTCGTCCCTCAGGGTCAGCAGGTCCTTTTTGACAGGCTGAGGGGCTGCCCAGGATGGCAGCTTCTCCATGGTGAGGGCCAGCTCCCCCAGCACGCCCAGGAGCTCTTGGGTGAAGACATTGGGCCCAGTCTGTAATAACAGGGAGTTTTGGGAAGGGATGGAAAAGGCACCCACCTCCCACAGCCACTGTGGCACCCTGGGCAGTCAGGGTCATCCCCTTCCGCAGTGGGGGACATGACAAAAACCATTTGTCACTGTAGAGGCAGGCCTTGGCCTTCCTGCTTTACCCACTGTCCATGCACAGCAAAAGTGAGGGACCCCCTGACAACACAGACCTTGTTCAGATCAGCCTTGAGGGCTCTCATGATCTCCCTCTCCCTCTCCTGCACCATCCTCTCCAGGGCCTTCAGCTGCTGAATCCTGAACTCCAGCGGGCGGCTCCGGCCCGACCTGAAGGCGGCCCTGGCCCGGCCCACGATCTGCTGCATCTTCTCCATGGCTGCTCAGCACTGAGGAGACACCGGCAACCCCCAGCTCACCACAGGGCCATGGAGGGCTGCTCAGCCCTGGGAACACCTCCATGAGTGTCCCACCCCGAGCAAAGCTGGGAGATGTTGTCTTTCTCGTGAGGCGTTCCCACTCTCAAGCTGAGTGCCGAGGGCTCACAGCGCCCAAGCGGCACAGGGCACCTCCAGAGCCATCTGGGGTTTGCTGATTGTTCCTCTTCTGAGGGTGCTTTCTGCCAGCCTCAAACCCACCAGCCACTCCACCCTCTGCTCACAGGGGTGTTCCCAAGGAGCCAAAGCACAGGGATGGCCGTGGCCTGGGTGGGCAGCCAGCTGGGAACACAGCTGTGTGCCCGGAGCCGGCCTGCACCCATAACCCTGAGGCCCTCACCATGTCTTCACAGAAACACTGCAGAGATTTCACCCTGCTTCCCCAGAGCAGCATTTCACTCTTTAGTCAGCACCAGAGATCTGGTCCTGCTTCCCTGCCCAACCAACCAAGACACCAAGATCCCCTTACAACGATTAAATCCCGCCCTTCCCTTCCCAACCCACTGCCACAGCTGCGTGACACAGCCCGAGAAAGCGAGTGACTCATTAAAAAACGAAGGGAAAAAAGCAAGTTACCTTCAGAGAAGCTTCTCTCTCCACCAGCCTCCCGTGGCGAGTGCAAGCAGGCACAAGCCCTTCCCCTGCCATGGCCAGGGGCGATCCCTCCTCCCACGGGAGAGCTGGCCCTGGCCCAGGGCTCTTGCTGGGCATCATGAGATGCCCTTTACCCAACCCTGTCCCGGGCTGGGCAGCCCTGGGTGGCTGCTCCCAGCCAGGGCAGGGACTCAGCCCTGCTGTGGGATGGCAGACACCACGTGCCTTTGCCCACGCCTGGCCCACGTGCCACAGCTGCTGTCGGGACACAGGCTCAGGATCTAAATAACCCCAACCAGGCAGGTGGCAGGCAAACCAGCATGGATCTGAGAGGGGGAAACAGGCCAGCTCCTCTGCTGGCTCGCCCCACTCCCTGCCTGGCTCCAGGAGGGTTTTCAGAGCCCAACAGAGCTCTGGGGGATCCTTGCCAGGGTGCCAGGGACACCTCGTAACACCTGTGTGCCATGCAGTCCAGAGCTGGGACCAGCAGAGCAGGATTCCTCAGGAGACTGCAAGGACTTACCACACTCAGTTTATTATTTAAATTCTCAGTGTTTATTTAGTGGCTTGCAAAATGTGTCATCAAAAAGGCTTAGCACATGGATTTTCACCAGACATGAAGAAATCCCACTTATTGCACAGTAAATATAATTTTCTACTCTATAGTAATTGCATTTAGTAATATTTTTTCAATTTGCTTTAACATTAATAGTTCTAAGGCTCTTTCACCTTCAATACCTTCAGCATCCTTCCCCCAAGCTAGAACAAGCCCCACATAATCCCCCAGTGCAAGATTACAGAATCCTGAAAAGCTCAAACACGAAGGAGCACACACACTCTTCCAGTAATTGTTTTCTCTTGGAGGAACCTGACCAGGAACAGCTTTGTACTGGCTTTGGCTGGGATGAAGTTAATTTTCCTGTTATACACTAAGTTTCTTCATAAAAGGATGGTGCTGTTTTGGGTTTGTGACATTGGGAGTTCTGGTGTTTGTCTGCCCAAGTCACTGCTGGGTGTGATGATGCCCTGCTCTCCTGGGGATGGCTGAACATCTGCCTGATGAGGGGAATTAATGAACAAATTCCTTAATTTGCTTTGATCTGCCTGCAAGCCCAGTTTTCACTTCACCAATTAATCCATTTTTATCTCAACATACAAGTTTCCTCACTTTCTTCCAATTCTCTTCCCCATCCCAGAGGGAAAAAGCAAGTGGCTGTGTGGGGCTGGGCTAATCCGTAAGGTATTTATCATTCCCACTTCTCTGAACAGGCCTGAAAGTTCTTTTGCTCCAGCATGAGCCACTCATCAGCACAACACAGGCAGCACAGCCATCACCTTTGGAATTTTCCAACTGCTAAATAACTGTTGAAGGCACATGATGAAACACAGAACCCAGCAAGCAGCCCCTGACCAGCTGTGGATGATTCTGGATTGCAGAGATGTGAGAATGTTTCACCTCAATTAAATGGCAAGGGGAACCTCACTGGGCTTATTCACAGCCACCACTCTTGGCCAAATGCATCGGGCAGCACAGCCTGTCCCAGGCTTGTCACCAAGAGGGTGGGTGTTCAGACCATCCCCAAAACTGCAGGGAAAACACTCTCAACCCAAGGACTGCTGAAATTTCAGCTCCTGTTGGTCAGTGAAGGAAGGTGAGTGGTTTGGTGCAGGACACTGTGTGTCCCTGGAAGCTCTGCATGGCACGGGGTGGAGGTAGGGACTGGAATTTCTTGCTCTGCAGTCCTCCTTCGGAGAGCTTGTCCCCCCGCTGGTCCCTCTGTTCCAGCATGGCTTTTAAGTAAACAGGAATCTGAGCCTTCTCGTGGTTAGTGCCTCTCTAAGGCTACTCTGTGTGCTCGACAGCTCACTGAAATCACCCAGAACAAAAGAAAAGAATGACTTCCCAGCTTAAGGAAACAGACACAAAGCGAGCACCCAGAGTATGACGAGCACATGGTGCCTTCTCCTCTCTTCATCAGTTAACCACCTGTGAAAGCAAAACAACACCAACGTTCTGTGATCTGCTGAGGATCTGCTGAGACAAAACCAATTCCCACTCTAGAACAGCCTGAAGCAAAGCCCCTTCAGTCAGGGGGTTCCCCAACGTGCAGCTCTCCTGCCCCTCAGCATGCACTGGTTATCTCAGATGCCAGGGAGAACATCGTGCTCTGGCTCAGCCCCACATTCACTCATCTATAAAGCTTTTCCCAATCTCAAACTAGGTCTACACACAGAAGAAAAAGTCTCCTACCTCACTGTGGCAGCCACAGCAGTGCTCTGAAACCTGCTCCTCCTTACCACCCACTGATCCAGCCCAGCCTCTGCACAGCCAGCACAACCAAGAGGGCTTTTCTCTTCAGCACAGACTGGTGGCTCTGAGAAACCCAAATGATTTCAAGATGCCGTGAGATTCCCTCCTCTCATTGCCCTACACAGGGCCTTCCTCCCTGGCTGCTGCCTTGAGACCTGAGCCAGTTCTTGGCTCTTAAATCTCCTCCTGGGTTATGTGAGCAGTTTATTTCCCCTGGGATGCTGAGCTCCTGAGTCTCTCTCCTTGCAGTAGCAATTACACAGACTGAAGGGCAGAGTTCTGATCCACCCTGCCTCCTCCTGTGCCCTCAGGAGCTGCTCCCTTAAGCTCAGCAAACCCCACGGAGCAGTCAGTGAAGGCACATGTAGTGTCTGGTTTGTCAGACATGGACAACCAGCAGTGATCACACTTAGAGATTCAGATCTTGCTCCTCCACCTCAGGAGGCATCCTGAGCCTCCTGCAAACCTCTGCCTCCTGCAGAGAGGAGAGGACATCCCACCCTTCCGCACTACCCAGCTGGAAACAAGGGAGGAAATGGGAATAATTGAGCTGAGGTCAGACTTTGCAGGGGCTGCAATGGGCGAGGAGGAACAAGAGTTTGTCAGAGACCCCGGCTTCGGGACACAGCTTCCCTCCCCGGGGTGCCACGGCACAGACTGCAGCTCTCTGTGCTGTGAGGCAGCTCAAACGCTGCTGAAGGAAGCACTGGAATGGAAGCCACACCTAACCAGTCCAAAACTACCAACCTCTGCCTCTGGAGGGAGCATCCCACAGGTGTCACCTACCAGGGAAGAGCAACAAGGAGTACAGCAGCCTGGAGATCTCTCCGGGGATATTCCTATTCTACAGACAGCTTGCAAGAGTGAGAAGGTAAGAATTTATGGTGGGACAGATAATCATAAATCTCAAGACAGAAAAAGAGGCCAGGCTTTACAAAAGGGCTGCAGTTGCAAGGAACAGATCAGGTAAATTGCACGTGCGCTGCCACAGACAGCAAAGACCCAAAACTCACCTTGATCATCACTGCTGCCACAACCCCCAGCAGGGCCAGGACAAAGAGCCCAATTCGAGCCTTGTTAAACCTCTTCAGCAGGAAGAACTTGGCCCAGTCCACCTTCTTCTGGCTGCCAGGTGGGTACCGCACTTTGTTGGTGCTCTCCATCTTCAGGTCCTTGATCAGGCAGGCGCGGCGGTGCGAGAAGGTCTCGAAGCTGTGCTTGCCGTGGTAGGCGCCCATCCCACTGTGCCCTGAGGGACACAGCCAGGCAGGGCACTCCTCAGCCTCAGCCAGCCTCAACTCTGCCCACTTGAGGACAACTGAGCCTTCCCCTGCAGCACTTCTCATCTGTACTCCAACCCTCTTCTTCCTCACCTCATTTACACCAGTCACTCTGATTGCAGCTAATGGTTTTAATGCACCTTCCCAAGGAGGCTGCACTAAGTGCTTCAGTCTTTCCAAAAATACACCCAAAGGTTTTTCCCTCCTGGCCCCCATCCTAATGGACTCCCAAAACTTATAATTATTATCCTGCTGCACAGAGACTCTTGAGCTGTAGGAGGCACAGGGATACCCAGACACAAACCATGAGTTGTTGTTCCCTGGGACACACTGTGTATTAAGTCCCAACTTTCAAGGAGTTCCAGTAACTTACCAACACCACCAAAAGGCAAAGTTGAGAGGAAGAAATGCATAATGACATCATTTCCAGTCACACCACCACTGGAGGTTTCAGAAATTACTCTCTTGATTAACTAGAAAAAGAAAAAAAAAACAAACCAAAAGATTAAAAAGGCTCAAAGAAGAGACCAGATCATGTAACTGAGCATACTGGGATGGGAGCTACATTTCAGCAATGTTCATCTCCTCTGGCACAGCCCAGACCCACCTGCTTGTTGTTGGAGAAGACATACAGAGCAAGGGGCTTCTCCCGACCGTTGATGAACTCAATGGCTTCCTCCACGCTCTTCACAGTCACAATGGGCAGCACTGGCCCAAAGATTTCCTCCTCCATCACCTTTGACTCCGGGGAAACATCCGTGAGGATGGTTGGTGCTGAGGCAAATGGGAGGATGAGAGAACAGCATGAGCAGGACACAGACCTGGCCCATGGTGAAATAAGGCACAGACAGACAGACCCCACAAAGCACCCACCACCACCTCCCTTCCACAGCAGCTGCCAGGAGCACCTATGAAGCAGGAGGCCTCATCAGTCTCTCCCCCATGGGCAATTTTCTGCCCTTCCAGCAGGCTCTTGACCCTTTTGAAGTGACGCTGGTTGATGATCCTTTCATAGTCTGGAGATGACTTCACGTCCTCCCCATAGAATTCCTGACAAAGGGAACAGCAGAAACAAAAGTGCTCAGCACACCTCCCAACAGCCACAGCTCCAGGAAATCACAGCTGGGACAATCTCCACAGCACAAGGGACTCCTCCCTCACCTTCAGAGTGGCCTTGATGTTCTCCACCACCTTGCTCTGGATGGATGGGTCACACAGGATGTAGTCTGGGGCGATGCAGGTTTGCCCACAGTTCATGTACTTGCCCCATGTTATCCGCCTGTGGCAAGGGAGAAAGGGACACGCTTGCTCCATGCTCACTCCCTTCCCCAGACATGCTTGCTCCATGCTCACTCCCTTCCCCAGCCCTCAGCCCAGCTGCCAGCACCTGAGCTGGGCATGCTGGCCCAGAGATGTTCCCCTGCCCTGCTCCTGAGGGCCCATCAAGGCTGCAACAACCTGACCTGCAGGCGACAGCCAGGTCACAGTCCTTGTCGATGTAGCAGGGGCTCTTCCCCCCCAGCTCCAGGGTGACAGGGGTCAGGTGCTTGGCAGCTGCTGCCATCACAATTTTGCCCACTGCAGTGTTGCCAGTGTAGAGGATGTGATCAAATCTCTGGGTCAGCAGGTCAGTTGTCTCAGGAACTCCTCCAGTGACCACAGGGTACAGCTCCTGCAGGGCAAACAAGAGCCCGAGAGTTACCTTGATTCAAAGCATTTACACCAAGGCAGCAGCTCTGCATATGGCAGAGGGCAGACGTATTGTGGCCTACTTCATGACAGGGATAAAATATAGTGGTATCAGAGATATCATCTGCTCCTTCCCCTGAAATGAAGATTCACTTCCCACTTTGTGCCATGTGAACTAAAAGAAATGAAGGCTGAGGCCAGGGCTAAGTCTGGCTGTGGAGCTGCTCCCACACAGGAAGAATCAGGGCACATATGACTGCCAGGCTCTCCCAAGGGCTGCCTCCTTCACCTGCTCCTGCCTCCCACCTCGAGAAGGCGCTAACACCCTGGAGGAAACTCCACAGGGCCCTGTGCAGTGACAGCAACAGCCTATCTCTGTGACACAGTGCAAGGGATGACAGAACTGCCAGGCAAGAGGAGGAGGAACAACACCTCCTCCTGCAGTTCAGCAGGACATGAAAACCCAGGCCATGTTGCCATGGAACACACGGTGCCCAATTCTCAGGAAGAGCCAGCAAAGGGTATCCCTAGCACAGCTCCAAAAGAGCAGCTCCTGCAGTGAGAAGTACATACACACCTCTCCATTTGGTCATGGGTGTCAAAAAGGCTGTCACACTGCAGCAGCGTTATGTAAGCTCATAGACAAACACAGGGAGAATTTCTCAATGTACCTTTGGACTCTAACACTAACTCAACCCTTCCTGGGCCTCCTGCTTATCCTCCTTTGAAGGGAGCAGGCAATGGATTTGGTTCGAACCTGCAGGAGCCCTTTAGAGCAGGACAGATCCAGACAGTCATGTCAGGCACACTCACCTTGTCCAGGTACTGTGGGAGCAGCTCAGCCACCAGCCGAGCCGTGTTCTCGCTGACCTCCGACGGCTTCACCACCACAGCATTGCCTGCAGGGCACACACAGCACGGACACTGAGCCCTCAATCCTCTCCCCACACCCAGCCAGGACCTCAAGGTTGTTCTGGATCCCCACCTGCTGCGATGGCCCCGATCAGGGGCTGCATGACCAGCACAAAGGGGTAGTTCCAGGCGCCGATGACCAGCACCACGCCCAGGGGCTCGTAGCCGATGTAGGCCTCGTCCCTCATGGTCAGCAGGTTCTTCTTCACGGGCTGAGGGGCTGCCCAGGATGGCAGCTTCTCCATGGTGAGGGCCAGCTCCCCCAGCACGCCCAGAATTTCATGGCTGTAGGCGTTGTACCCACACTGAAACAAGAGGGAGTTTGGGGAAGGGATGGAAAAGGCACCCACCTCCCACAGCCACCATCTCAGCCCTGCTGCTTCCAAGTGTCTGTCACTGGCAGTGACAAAGGATCCCTGGCCAAAGATGGGTGTGTGAGGCAGAACCCAAAACCTGACTGCCTTTGCAGTCCTGCCTTAGACCAACTCCTCCTCAGGAATGGTGGCAGCAGACCTTCGCAGGCCACAGTGGGACAAGGCCAGGGGGGACAAGGCCAAAAGCTATTTATCACACCAAAGGCAGCCCCTGGCCTTCCCACTTTCCCTTCAGGGCTGACCACTGTCCGTGCACAGCTGACAGGACAAACTCCCAGACCCAGACCTTGTTCAGATCGGCCTTGAGGGCTGCCAGGATCTCCTTCTCCTTCTCCTGCACCATCCTCTGCAGGGCCTTCAGCTGCTGAATCCTGAACTCCAGCGGGCGGCTCCGGCCCGACCTGAAGGCGGCCCTGGCCCGGCCCACGATCTGCTGCATCTTCTCCATGGCTGCTCAGCACTGAGGAGACACCGGCGACCCCCAGCTCACCACAGGGCCACGGAGGCGGCAGAGCCCGGCTTGTCCCCAGGAGCACCGGCCGCGCTCCCACCCTCCAGCCGCTCCCCCCGCCCCATCTCCAGGCAGCGATCCCGCCGCCGCCCGTCCCCAATTCCGCCGCATCTCTCTGAAGCCTTACGTAACTCCCGAGTTAGAAAAGTTTGAGAAGCAGCGCAGGGCGTTGGTGGCAGCGTGGGGATGTCACCGAGGAAGCCGGGGGCTGCTCCCGGCGGGGCGGAGCGCGCCGCGGTACCGAACGACACCCGGCGAGGACACGGCGGGATGGGGACCCCCCCAGCCCCCGAGGAACCGCGGGGACCCCCGAGCGACACCGGCGCTGAGGCGACAGCCGTGGCGGAGGCTGCGGCACGGCGGCTGCGAGCCGCTGGTTCTCCCCCCGGCCGGTGCCCTCCGCCCCGGGCAGGACCCTCCGCCCCCGCGGCCCCGCCGCCCACCGGGGTCGCCGCCGCGGCCGCCGCTTCCTCTTTCCGCTCACATGACGGAAGCGGAACGGGCGAGGCCGCGGGGCAGCCGCTGCCCCTCCCTGCCCGGTGGTCCCGGTGGGAGAGAGGAGGAGGAAGAGGAAGAGGAGGAGGAAGCGGAGCGGGGTGAAGGATGCGTCCCCGCGGTACCGCCGCTACCTTGGCCGCCGCGCTCGGGGATGCTCCTGCCGCAGTCCTCCGTGGGCTCCGCGGGTGGAAGCGGCTCTGCACTGCCGGGCCGGTTGTGAAACGCTGCCGGGGCGTGGGGCTGCCCTGGGGGCGGAGGGCAGAGTCCCTGCGGAGCCTTATCGGGGCAGGGAGCGGGGAAAGAACGGGGCAGCGGATAGCTCTGCCCTGCCACGGAGGGGCAGCGAAGCCGGGCAGGTGCTGCTTTGGAGCCCGGCAGGACGGTCCGATTAACCTTGATACAGTCGTGGCGTGGGAAGCCAGCCAGAAGAAACGCGGAGAAAGGAGCTCGGGCAAGGTTGGGCACATTCCGGTTAAAAATAGACCTGCCACAACTTGTTCTAGGAAAAGCAGGGTGATTATTTGAAAATTGTATGCAGGTTGTTACATGCTGCCTCTCGTGACTCGATTTACCCAGCGCCTTTACTGCTAAAACTCCTCGGCTGCAGCTGTACCCCACCAAATCCATGCCTTCTGCACCTCCTTGGCACACAGGGCTGGCCCCTGGGTGCTCCTGCCCAGGTGGTGAGGCCTCCTAGCATAGAGTATCCCTTCTGCAAAGTTTAATCCCATTTTCCCACATCAACACGGCCCTCCAAAGCTGGGAGTGCCTTTTGGCTTCAGATTGTGCAGAACCACAATTCCCCCCTAACACCAAGCTTGGCTTCTGTGGTCAGTTGGCTTCACTAACATGTCCTGGGCTGTGGCTCAGCAGGAACATTTCACAAGCTGCAGCACAAATCTCAGCAGTAAACACCCTGCTGTGGAGAAGAATGACATGAGCAACTGCTAAAACTTGTGTGCAGGAGGCAACATGAGAAGGAAAAACAGGCTGGGCTTAACAGGGCCCTTCCAGGTGGTGGTGTAAGGAGAAAAGCTGGGTTTGCATTGAAAAAAAAAAGGTAGAAGCAGGAATGTTCCTCACAGGACCGTTGCCTGATGGAGATGCTCCCCGTTATCCTGTCAGCATGCTTGCAGGCACAGAAGGTTGGAGCTCTGTGCAGGCCCAAGGGATTTGGATAAGGATTAGTGGTTCTGCAATCAGAGTAAAAGCCTGAGCTGTCAGCCTGGAGCGTTACACTGTGCCTGGGGAAACGGTGCTGCACTGCACTCACCCAGCACGAGCAGCACGAGCAGGGAGGTGGATGGATTCTCCAGAGCTTGTAAAATTCTCACCCATCAGCCCAGAGGGTTTTCATGTCACAACAGTGCTGCTTGTACTTGGCAGCACACACTGGAAGTAAATATCCCAGCTCCCAGTTATCCCAGCGGTCAGTGGGGATAAACCTTTGCAGAAATCCTGGCAGAGAGTCCCTTTTGGTCCTTGTCAGGGACATCTTTTGGCCAGCTGGGGACAGGGAACAAGGCTGAAGGCCTTTTTTAGCATTGCAGAGTCTCATCTGGGTGAGACACGAAGATTTCAGGGAAGTGTGGGATCTTGAGTGAGACAGAGGAATACCCCGTGCTCCCCACGCCTGGGAGCTGGCAGTGTTTTCTATTTTAATTCAGTCACTAAGAAACAATAAAGGGAGCTATTTATGGGAAAGCAATGGAACTCCAGAGGAACTGGGAGGTGAGCAGTACTGGGGGGGCTCTAATCTGCAGTTACAGCAGCAAGAGGTGTTTTATTGAGAAGCTGAGCTCAAGATTCCCCCCTGCCCTCACTCCTTGTAGCCCTCACTCCCCTCTTGGAGTCAATGAACAGCAATCAGACAGGCTGCCCTGCCCTGGGGAGCAGCCCTTTGTGCCTCCAAAAGCACCCAGCAGAGACTGGGGAAGGACTTTGGTTTGAAAGATAAACTGTGCAGTGTTTGGTTTCAAGAGTCCACCAAATAACGCAGCTGATCAATAAATGTCCTTTTAGCTGACACGCCACACTCACAGAACTTCAAGTTTTCAGCTACAATCCTTGGTCTCTGCTTAAATGTCTGCCTAGTCTCAAATTCCAAATGTTTTCTGGAGGTCACATAACCCAGCCAGACCCCAAACCCAAACAGCACTCGACCATAAAAGTGGTACAGAAGATGAACAACAGGGAGAGGTTTTTGAGGAAAACCTACAGGAATCAATGCAGCTCAGTTCATTTATGGCATCACTTGTTTTGAAAGCTGGGGCTGATCTCACATTTGCCAGAAGGAGATACTGTGTCACACACAGCCCTGGTCTGTGGGCTGCATTGTGGACAGAGTTCAGGCCATGGAAAATGTGAAAGGGACACAAAGAAACAATGGGAATGATTGGCACAAGGACTGCAACGCGACTCAACAGCCCCACTGGCACTCGGCTGGCTTGCAGGCAGCCAGGAGGGGGGAGCCTGCCCTGCACAAAAGCCTTTTGAAAAGGTGTTTGTCCCAAGGAGCAGTGCCAAGGCTTCCTTCAGCTGGGCTCCAGCTGACTTGGAGACCTCAGGAGAGGGGTTACCCTGATGGACTCCACTCCTCTGCAAAAAGGAGGAGCTGTGGAGGCACTCTGGGAAAAGCCACAGTCAGGAGCATGGCTCAGGTCAGATGGGGAAGTTCAGAGTGAAGAGAGATTTGCTTAAAGACTTGAAAGGTATCCTGGACTGTCAAAAAAGATAGTGGCAAACAGAGCTCAGAGAAGTCAAAGGATCAACATTTAAATTAAAAAGTCCCCCAAAATAGGAGAGGAAGCAGGAATCAAAAAGGAGGTGGGTCACAAGTCAGGTCACAAGCCAGCCTATCTGAATTTCAAAGCCTCAGCAAGCTTTGGAAGCAGCAGGATCCAGCTTTCCCTGCTCCAGATGAAAAGCAAGTTTCCCTTTTTGGTGTAGCCGGGCATAGCATAGGGACATGGGTGAATCACAAGTTATTGCCTCTGAATCCTGAGGTGATGGGATAATAATTTGTTGTAGCTATACAAGATAACAGCAAGAACTATGCAAAACCCAGGGAGTCACAGGAACAGCTCCCTCCTCAAAATGCTCCTTGGCAAAACTTGTAGCATCTTAAGTTGCAAGTTAAATTAACAGGATTTCCTCCTCTGTGTCAGAGGAAGGGTTGAGAGTTCAACCCTTATGAAAAGCAGCAAATGGCAGAATCAAAAAGCGTTTTAGATTCCTCAGCTGACATTTTGTAAAATGGACAGAGTGGAGCAAGTGCAGAACACTCAAGGAGATGCTGGACAGCTGAGCTAGAAAAGCACAGCAAATCTCTCCTTTCAAGTTCTATCTTTCAAAGGCTGGGGAAAAAAAAGTATTTTTTAAAAACAAGCACCTGCTGTTCAGCACAGAGAGCCAAAGACAGAGGACAGCTTCAGGATCTTTGTGGAATGAGTTTATGCAGAAAGACAGGCCATGAACATTGGTCTCCTCCTCCTGAAAACAGCTAGCAAGAATAGCCCTTTTCTTCTCCTCCTGTTTGTGCAGCTGTAGCCTTGCTGGCAAGAGGGGAAGGAGAATGAGCTTGAATCCTGAAAGGAAAGAAAGAAAACCAACAAAACCCAGTGAGTTCCTGAGAAAAGCAGCCTATCTCCTAGACTTGTGCATTAAAGCTGTTGCTTTGTTCCTAGATTCAGGCTCAGACATATCATTAGCATTCCCAGCTCACTCCTTCCTCATCTTCTTTATGTGCCACTCACAAGTGGAGGGGTTTTTAATAATAAATTGGGGAAAATTTGATAGTACAGCTCAAAAATACAATATCCACACAGCAGCTACCACAGCATATCTCAGCTGGGCAGAGGGCACAGGCTGTGAGGTGAACAAAGCCCATTTTTTGTCAACTTGGGATAGAAATTGTAACTTCCTGCCAGCTTTCGTCAATTAGCTCTGTATTTGCTGTTCTGGCAGCCCCAACAGCTCCCCTCTGCTAGAGGCAACAAATAAGCACCTTGTTGAAAGATCATACAGCTGTTACCCAGGATCCTACTTAGCATTTTTGTCTTCCAATCCAAGTTGAAAAAAAATTGAAAAAAAAAAAAAAAAAGTAGTAGGGTAAATTGTCTTGCTAAAGCCAGGGAAAAACAAACTCAGGGACACGTTGTGCCAGAGCTATCCAGAGATAAAGAACTCAAGGATGCTGCCCCATCCTGCCCTGCTGGGGGAACATTCAGCACCTTCTTTACCCAGGCAAGTAGAGAATTTTTCCTAAATTTAACACCTCTGGTCACAGAGACACAGAAACTCAGTTGTACCATAGAAACACTTCTAGTGTCAGTATTTATTTTTACCTTAATATACATTTATACAGGCCATAATAAAAAGGCTATTACGCAACAGTTCAGTGAGTTATTACCTAGTTCCAAGAATAATGCATGCAATTACAAAGGAGAGGTAGAAACACCGTATTAAAGACCTAAAAATACAAACATTATATAAACAAACACTTTCAAATTAACTGTTGGAATTTCATACAGATAAATAAGGTAAAAAGTACATTACTCTGTCAAAGTAAAGGAAACACATGGTTATCCCAACACTGAAACAATATTTTGATGTGTAAGCCCTGTACAACTTTGTCAAATAGTTCAGACCACTGTGTTTAAGAGGATTAAAATGATTTTGTCCTGGAGAATGGTTTATTCAAGTATTCAAGCAGTTGAGTAACAAAAAAGTCCCAAAAACAAAGTATAGGAACCATTTCCAGAGAAGCTGATCTGCCCAAATACTTTGAAAATCGCTGTCCTGATGATCCCATGGGATGCTTGAAATGACAATGCCTATAAGGCTAAATGAAGCTTCCCACCTCTCCCCCAAAATGCACACAAAATAATCCTGATTTTTCACACACTCTATATGTAGAGATTCTACATCATTTTATCAGCATCTCAAACCACAACATTATTTTCTGGTTTGTTTTTTTTTTTTAATCTTTTTTTTTTTTTTGCATGGTTCCTTGCAGAACCTTTCAGTTTACAGTATTTATTGTAATACTGCCCAAGAAACAAACTACAGAGAACTGTCATTACACCCCTAAAGACTGCAGGCATTAATGCACATATTGCATGCACAACAAAAGATGCAACCAAATCTATAGAAAAAGCAAACAACCAGCAACTCAACATTGCTATTACTGAGGAAGTCCAGAGCAGTAGTTACTCAAGTATTAGACAAATAGGTATAAAATGGAAAGGTTCACATGAATACAAGTTTTTACACAGTTTGTTTTGAAAGTCTTCTAGAAGCTACATTTGAAATTCTGAAAAGAATTTTATGTACACTGAAATGAAATTCAGCCAAGTCCATTGTGCCTTCTTTCTCTAGATTTTTTTTTTAATATAGTTCTTCAAAAATGAATATACAGTTGCTTTAGTAAATTAGTGCAAAACAAAATATTTTGGAAGAAGATCATCAAATAGTATCCACATCAGCTGAAAAGCCCCTGGGGATTTTGCACAGATGGAGGGAATTTCTTCCATCCCCACTTTTCCCCTGGGGTAAGAGCGTGTTTGCCATCCCTTCATATGACAACCTGAGCCATGTGTACAACAGGTGAGCTCCAGACAAGGCAGCTGAGCCCCAAAAAGCTTCAAGCAGCACTTGCACGTGGTTAGGATTTCCCAGATTCACTCAGCCACATTTTAGTGAACAGCTTAAAAACTCTTGAGGGAATCTTCTGAGGGAAATGTCTTTTTTGTACCTGATGCAGAAGGATCCGCTCTCTAAAAACCTCACGAGGGAAAAACAACAAACCCTGATCATTCAAGTTCAAAGCACACGTACAAGGATCAGTTTGAAATGTGAAGAGAGATTCTTTTAAATTCTGTTGCTAGGAAGGAAAAGGAGCTGCTGGATTGGTAAGGCAAGTGTACTTTTGGAATTTCTCCTCTTTGAATATGCTGCTGTTTCTTTGGTAGTCACCACAGAAATGTAAGAATCATCTTCCACATGGGGCAGAACAAGGACAACAATGAAGCTGTAGTGAAAAAAGTGCAGTATCACTGATGTGGTCCCTTATGTTCACACCATCTGGTCCTCAGGATATTCCTACTGCTCATACACAGCCACTGTGCTGTAGCAGAGTGCAGAAAGCCTTCGCTCGATGCTGGATTTATCTGCAGAGAGAGGCACGACACAGGTGATCACCAGACTGATTTTACAATCAATTCATTCCATGTAATTTTCATTATTCAGCTGAACTTACACTTGTGTACATTTTCTATATCTGCAGGGTCTTGCAGTATTTTAGTCAGTCCCTCCAGCAGCAGGGCTGCCTTGTGGTATCGATATGTGATATCCTCAGTTTGCTGGAACATCTCATCCAGAGCTGCTGACTGCACCTGCAATCAGTCAGGACACTCAGTTTCAGAAACTCCATTAGGCAAGCAGCAAAATGAAAAATTCAGAATTAATCACCTAAAAGTGTCATTAAGAAACTCTTTTTCAGCTTTGATTTAGCTGATGTAACTAAGACAACAAAATGAAGGTGGAACTAGATGATCTTTAAGGTCTCTTCCAAATCATTCTGTGATTCTGAGAGGACACAGCACCTGTGCTGTGAGAATATTCTGCACAAAAAAATCCATAAAAGTATGTTTTGATATGAATAAATATGCTCATTCCTGCACCTGTATTCCCTTGTAAAGAAATGATTAATTGTGCACCATTATCAGGGTTAAGCACAACATCTGCCAGAATCTTTTGTGTGACACAAGACACTAAAGCAGTTAATTTTCCTTTGTTGTCACTGAAAATACCAATTCCATTTTCTGGTTATGTAGAAGAGATCTGTGAGAGAAGGCAGCAATTCCTGCAGTTCAGGGAAGAGGAGGGACTCACCATTTCCACAGCACAGTTGTAGATGAGTTTCTCTGCAGTTACACTGTTGATTTCATCAATGAACCTTTGCTTGTCCGAAAAGAAACGATTCAACTTTTCTGTCAATTTTTTGCACATTCCAATACAGAATTTGTATCTCTCGTTGAGGCTTTTCACAACTGGGAGAAAGGCAAGAAGAAATTAAAAAAAAAAAAAACAAAAACCCCAAACAAAACCCAAACAACTCAGCCTAAGTTCAGCTTTGCAAAGTAAACTTGTTTAAACTTGTAGTTTTAGTGTTTATTTACTCCACCACTTCTATGACTTGAGTATCTATCAAATAATTTCCATTTCAAGTTAATGAATACCCATTTCCTAACTGTTTCTGGCTGTTTACTATGAGAGTTGTGCAATTGTACATATCTACAGTTCTCCTGCAGAGAAGAAAAACAAAACAAAGGTTGCAACTTCAACTTTCTGAGTGATGTATCAGCAAAGAAAATTCACAAGCAAAGCAAATTAGATGATGTTGCATCTACCTTGCTTAACAGCAGTGGATGGGTTCAGTTTGCCAGATTTGACCTGTGCTTTGGCAAGATGCAGAGAAGATGCCAGTAACTGGGCAGCTTTCATATACAACACCAGCTGCTCCACTTGTCTAGGGAGAAAAGGGAAAAAAAAATAATTTATGCATCAAAATACCTTTTTTGAATGCATTCAAGCCAGGAGCAGACATCACTTTTTAATCACAACACCCCAGAGGACCCAGCAACAGCCAAAAAGGAAGACAGATGTCTAAAATGCAGCTCCACCCCTCCCCTCCCTTCCCTTCACAAACCCTCTGTCATGGGGTGAGGGGACATCTGCTCATTTAGGAGCTGCAGCAGCAAAGACAAACTGCTTTAAATGCAGACATTTAAAAAAGGAGCACTTATTTGTGGGGACTCTCTGCCCGAGGTCAGTCTCACCACAAGTGACAGGGTGTACTTTTCATTTCCTCTCCCCCTGGAATTCTCAGTTGTGAAAGGCAAACACTTTACAGGGGTTTTCTGTTGGGTTTTTAGTACTTCAGGAAGAAGGCAGGAAGTAGAACTGCCCTTCCTCACCACTTCAAAATTCTCGTATTTCTCCTTGCTTTTGATTTTGTACTAAGGCTGATTGACTGTTTTTTCCAGTGAAACCAAATTTGGACACTTCTCCCCTCCCAAACTCCACCTCAGGGCTTCAGTCAACAGGAAGGGATGAGGGCTCAGACCTGCCAGAAGCTGGTTCACAAATTTCCATGCTCAGAAATGCACTGCTGCACCTCAAGCCTGAGCTCAACACTTTCCCCAGAAAGTGGCAGACCAGAAAAAAAATCTTTGGTCTTTGCTCTTTCTGATCTGTCTTCAGTTATTAAAAAAAAAAAATTCCTATAAAGATTCTCTACAGGAAAATAATCCCTCCCAGCAAGAAGAGCAGAGTTTCAATACATTTTGATGTGTTGGATCTTGACTAATTCTGTCTCTGACTGCAAACTCACCCCCATTCTTTGCTGAGCTGGCTGATCTGATCCACAACGATGCTCTCCTGGATCTGGTACAGTGACACAGCAGAAGTGCTCAGGTCTGGGTTTCCCCCTCTCACTGCAGTCAGATCCAGAACACACTCTGTAAATGTCAGCATCATGTTTAGGTGACGCAGTGTGTCTGTGTGCTCTCTCTGTCAGAGGGAAAGATGACAGCAATTTAACCACTCTGAGCCATCAGCCACATTTAAAATTCTTGTTAATTACTTCAAGATTTCTTGCTATGTCAGTTCTGTGCAGGAATCACATTGTGGGAGAGGCAGAATTAGGGATGACAGAACCAAATGAGCCCCAACAGATCTGAACCTGTTCTCCTCTTTGTTAATGAATTCAAGATATTGTAGCTTATACTTTAGAGTCTTTCAACAGAGCCAAAGGAATTGGTACATGGAGTTCTGTGTTGAAACCTGAGGAACTAAAGGAATCACAAGTGGGACAAATTACTTATTTTATTATCAGTAACACAAAAGTATGCTTGGCACTTGTGTGAGGAGCCAGGAGGAACATTTGGCTTTTATTATGTAATAGACTTAATACCTACAAATGAACTGATCTGCTTCACTCTAATTTACACTTGGTTCTGGAATTAAATTGTGTTAAAAAGGTGGCTGTTACCAAAGTTTACACTTTAGACTGAAAACTTCAGTTGGAGTGAACAACTCAGTGCTGCTCTGTCAGTAAAACACACAGTACACATGCAGAGTTCCTCCTCAAAAAGAAGCCTTCAGAACTAATCAAACATATCTTAGCAATGTTTATCATGTTTTCATTAATAATACAGGTCTAAATACATTTAAAATTCTAGCTGTAGGAAGAATACAGGGTACTGTTAAGTATTCATGTTGTAAGAGATATTCAATAGGGACCCCAAACACCTTCCAGCAAGATGTGAATGAGAAACCAGAACAGCAATCTGTCTTGAGAAATGTACACTCCAAGAATAGCACTCTGGTGAAAGACCACCCCAATTTGTGTTTTTAAAGTGTCACTCCCCCACACATCTTAAAAAAATATAGGACAGTCTTCCCACCAGTAGGATTGAAGTCATTCCCTGCCTGTGAGGAAGCAATGAAATGCCCAGAGGGGCTTTGTTACTGCAGCACCCACATCCACTGGCATTAACAGAGGCCTCTCTGGGAGGCTCTGGGGGACAAAGGCAGTCATGTTCCTCTGGTTACCTACTCAAACACATGAAATGCCAACAATAACTACCAAAGAGAAACTGGCAACTACTGATACAGCAATATTTTCAAGATCCTAAACAAAAAAAACCAACAAGTGAGACAGCACAGAGGAAACTACAAAGCACACGGAGCAATCCTGCATTTACCACATCTGTACCAGCAACATCACACATTCTAAAACATGAAATGATTGATTCTGTACCTCCATTAAAGTTTCCTCAGGCAATTCAGGAGCTTCAAAAGTGATAAAGCCCTCTAGGCTGGGAGGGGAAGTACCATAGGGGATGTACTTCAGACTGGGAGCCGCCTCGGCCCCCGGAGGAGAGGAGCCCATGTAAATCCCAGGAGGAGAGCCCATGTAAACACGGCCACTGGTGGAGCACAGAGAGCCTCCAGAACTGTTTGAGCCCACTACAAGAAAAATAACACACACATTCAGTCTGATTCAGCACTGGGGCTGTGGGTGACAGCAAGTGACACACGAGGAGCCAGCAGAGAGACCCCGTGGAAGGCTCTCCTCACTGCCCCTGCATGGCTCTGCAGGGAGTGCAGAGGCTGAACTGTAACAACAGTGACAATTCCTCAAGTTCTGGGATTCATGGCTGATAAGGACTGCAGCTTGTGCTGTGGCTCACACTGCCCACCTGAAGCCCTTAACCTTGAGGCTTTGATATCTGGCAGCACAGCTGATGCTGGCTGATATTTGGTATTTGGCTCTTGCCAAACTGCAGGTAGCTCCCAGCCCTGGTGTGCTGTTTCTGGGACAATGCATGGCAGCAGGCAAAAATCAGAATTTTGACTTTTCTTCTGCACCTTTGCCATAGAGATCACACTCCCAGTGAGGGAGTAAAGCAGTGTACACAGGAGGTTACTCACTGCTGGATTGGAAATCTGTGCCTCTGACCCTCTTTAGAAACCATCTGATATTAATCTCTACTTTCCAGAGCACTTTTACTGTAGGCCCTGTGCAAGGCAGCAATCAGGCCCCAGAAGTGGACAAGCCCAAGTGCTGCTGTTGAGAAATGTCCACACAACTGCCAGCAAAGTCTCACCTGAGGTGGTTCTGGTTCTGAGGACCATGTGGGTGCAGGTGGGAGGGGTGGCACTGCTCGGAGGGGATCCCACAGTGAACATGACAGCCCGAGAACTTGCCCCACTTGCCATGGAAGGAGTTGCCATTGCAATACCATAGGCTCCAGCTGGAGCTGGAAGAGAACATTTCAGCAAGTTAGTCCTTATTCCATATAATCACACCAAGAAGTAATTACATGCAGCAAATTGGAGCACTGCAACACAATGTGCTTTGATGCAGATCCAAGCCCTGGACTAAGTTAGAAGTTCTCAAATAAAAGGAGCTGAGTGGACAGTCTTGGTGAGACACAAGCAGTCAAGGTACAGCTTAATATATATTTTTACCTTCAATATCTCAATGTTCTACTCTCACCCAGAAAAGAGCAACAGAGACTCCCTGAGAGCCTGAAGATGTCAGTTTTGCAGCAAAACATACAGCAAAAAAATTCTAAAGGAGACTGTGACAGGTCTGGAGGCTAAAGACCAGCCCTGTCTGCAGAGCTCCTTCCACCTGCTCAGAAGGGAGAACTTCTGGTGGCAAGGGACAAGCTCAGGGGGGAGGAGGAAAAATCCCAACCAAACACCCAGAGTTACATAAATTGGCTTTCATATGAAATCAAGATGGAAAATGAAAAGCCACAAATGCTAAATTAAAAATAAAACCAACCAGAAAATCCCAAACCCCTCCATCCAGCACAGGCAGTCAAGATATTTCTGTGTTTAGCACAGAAATAAGTATTTTCCTGTCTCAAGTTATTTTTAAAGCTATGCTAAAGAAATGGAACAGATCCCCTTAAACATTAAAAAAAGCCTTCTGTGCTGAGGCTAAAAATTGTCAGAACCAATTCTCCAAGCTGGAAGCAGAACTGTGATCCAGCTGGCATTCCATAAAAACCCAGGCACAGGGAAACAGCTTGGATGGATCCCTCTGATCCTCACCTGTATCCATTGGCCGCTCTGTGTTGAGACTGTCTGTACTGCCTTGGTATAACTGGCCCCCAAGGGTGGTCTTTACCTGTTGATCTGACAGCTTCCCAGTACTAACAGACCTGGACAGGAAAACACATGAATTCCCAAAAAAAAAAAAAAAAAAAGGTTATTCAGTAATATAATCCAACTTGCAACTAAGGATAACTAAGATTCTTGGTATTTACTACAGAGAATTTTTCAACAAAAATAGAAAAAGAATTGAAATTTGGCTAATCATGGATCTTCTAAAATAGAGCAAAGCATAAAAACAGAGAGACCTTTTTCTCTTGAAAAAATTTATATTGCAGATTTTGTCACAGAAATTTTCAAGCAAAAATTCTACAGGCTTTACAGAGTCAATGAAATTCCAGATTCAGCTAATCAAAACAAAAGGGAACTAGACAGCAACACAAAGTGCTCCAGGAAGTCCCAGCTATATTTATAGCCAGTACAAAATGTTTCTGCTGCACACACCAAACCTCAGCATCCCCTCACAGCTTTTTCACCCTCTGAGAGTTGCTGTGTGCAGTTCTGCTGCCCAGCTGCCTCCCCCAGGGGTGCAAAGTTTCTCCTAAAGCAAATGGGAGAGCTCTAAGTTATCATTTAAACAGAGAGCTTTGGGGAAATATCTCCTATAAACACCTCACCTACTCAAAGATACCCATTCCTTTTTCAAAATGAGGCCTGAAATTTGATGAAATGTTCTGTTCCTGGTGGTGCCTACCTGCCAAAGGTGGTTTTGCTGTGCTGCTCTCCTGCCTGTTTGTCAGCTGCCTGGCTGGAGTGGAAGTGGGAGAAGTCCCTTGGCTCAGTGATATCTTTCGGCTGCAGCGGCGTTTCAGCCAAGCCCTGGCGATTTGCCAGGGCCAGCAAGTTGGAGGATGCTTGAGTTTTAGGGATTTTAAAAGGAGCTGTTGCCTTTAAGGATCAAGAGCAAGAAAACACACACACACAAAAAAAAATCAAAGTTAGAACCCTGAAATATTCTTGGTTTCAGGCACTGTGTAACTGAGAATTGCAAATTGAACAAACCTTGGTGGGAGAGCCAATGATTGTTGGCAGGGGGGTTTTGAAGAGCCAGTCTGAGCTCCTGGGAGAGGATCCCATGTGCTTGGTGGGGGATGTTCCCAGGCTGCCTGGCCTGCTTGGCTGTGGAGAATGACTGTATCCATAGCCAGCATAGGATGGGCAAACTGGGTCTGAATGCTGCTTTCTGAGCTTCTGCTTGTTTTGGTAGATATCTGTGAGAGTAGGAGCACTCTGCAACCTGGCTCCCATCAGAAGTGACTGTGGGGACTGAGATGGTGGGATAGGAGAACCTGTAGAGATGACAAACAATAAAGTAAAATTCTACTTGCAGCACTTGCAAAATATATTGCTAAAGCCCAAAATTCCAGAGAACAACATTAAACTGCAAATATTGAGATGTGTTTGATCATTAGCTCACTAGATAGCAAGGAGAATGGATTTGGCCCATGGATTATTTGAACTATTGCTACACCACACTGATGAGACCTCCAAGCTGCCAAACAGGCACCACTGCAGGCTGACAGCTGTCCTGGCAGCTGCAGTACATCTGGCAACCTGCACCAAGACAAATAAAGTGGTTGGATTCAGCAGGAATGGTGTAAGCAGCACTGAAATCCCAAGCTGAATAGAGGTTCTCAAGGCCTGGAATGATCTTGCAAACAAGAGCATGAATGGGACATTGCAAGTTAATGACTTGTTTTGTGTGTGATGGCTTCATTTACAGACAAAGGCAGCTCATGTTCCTGCAAGAAAACTAGGAACTAAAAAGAACCAAATCATTCAGATGGAACAGTTTGGGGACATGACTTTAAGCAGTTGTTTACTTTTTAGCCTGTCAGACTAAATCTTTTTTCAAAAGCTGACAGAGGAAGTCCACACTCAGGTACAAGTGCAGTTTCTCCTAAAGCAAATGGGAGAGCTCTAAGTTATCATTTAAACAGAGGGCTTTGGGGAAATAACCCTTATAAACACCTCACCTACTTAAAGATGCCCCTCCTCTTTCAAAATTAGGCCTGAAATTTGATGAAATAATCTGTTCCTGGTGTATGTTTTTAAGTCTCATGATAAGGAACTGTGCAAAGTTACAAACAGTACATCAGACTTCAGCATTATGGTCACAGCTTCCCAGAGAAAATGCCTGCCTGTGACCTCCAAGAACTGATACTGAAGTGAGTTTCACTCATGTTTTAAGAAAAAAAAAAAAAAAGAAACAGGGAAAAACTGAACCACAAAACTAGAGGTTTTTTAAAGCTGGCCATGAGAATCTTCTGAGAGGATTCATTTCATAAATGTCTGCTCAAGAAAACCACCCCAAACTCCTTGCAGTTTGCTCAGTAAAGTGCCCAGCTGTTACAACACATCTTCCAGCCTTCTTAAGTCCATGTTTTTGCTAGTTGGATTTTGAATATGAGCTACTTCATCTTGATTTCATTCCACTCCATTAGGCAGTATGTTTCAGAACAGTCTGTCTGCCTGCAGCTCTAGCAGAGGGATCAAGACTATTTCTCATTAATTTTCCAGCCAAGAATTTGCTTGCCTGAAATCCCTCTGCTTGTCTGTCTCACAGCACTGGGAAGTCTTCACCTGTAGTTGTAGAATCAGTCTGAAATCTCACTGGTTACTGTTCCAGTGTTGTTGCCACCCCAGGGAAGGCTCCTGAATTAAAAGTGTGTCCTCTGCTGCCACTGGCAGCAAGAACAGCTCAATTAGTTCAGGAGCTACATTACGAAAGACATCTTCAGTCCTTAGAAAAATCTCAGTTCAGATGACCTCACCTCACCCAAAGCAAAAAAACTGCTTCCCATACCCATTAAAATGCTGAGAAACAGACTTGCTGCAATTTGTGGTATTGTACAAACAGAAATACCACTGCAGTCATTTCAAATTAAGAAGTGAAACTAAAGAGGAAAAGAATGCAGTGAACATATGAAGAAATGAAACATTAAAATCCCTGCCAGCCACAAAAACAGTGCTGTGGTGTGTTGCAAGTTAGTTTGATACTGGCAAAAGGCACTAAACCAACAGCCTGACAAAATTCTATCCAAAGTAAAGTTGCAACAAGAAAAGCAAACACAGTGCTTTGTATTCTCTTCACACACACCCCTTTTCACTTTTTAAGAGACCATTTCATATCTAAGGATTCACTCACTCCTTTTGTTGAGCCAGCCAATGGCACAACAATTACCAAGGCAATTTCTGAGAACTTATTTCATATGGATGAAACCATCCCTGGACATGGCTACTCCAAGAAGTGACGGCTCCATCATGTCCAGATGGTCTTGGACAAATGTTTAAATAGGAGAAAAACTCACAATACAGTTTCAATATCACATCACAGAAAGTCCAAATAAAAAGTATAACTAGTATTTTAGCTAGAGAAGAAAATGCACCTAAAATGTGCACAGAGCAGAAGAACAAGTTGCTGAATTGCATATTCTTATACCAAATCCTTCTGGCATTACAGTGCAATTCCATCTTTAACAGTCTCAGAACATCTTCAAGTCCTATTTCTTCTTGATCTTTTTTTTTTTCCCTGCTGGCATGCCATAATGATTTATGACTTGCAAAGCTTGCTGACTGCTTAGCAACAGGAACATGTGATCCCAGCCGATTTCCCAAGGGAATGAGGAAAACGTGTTGCATGCTGTGCACTGGCAGCTCTGCCTCCCTTTTCTGAGAACTGGCATGACAGAGCTGGTCTATCAAAACCAGATTCTCAGAAGCATGTTACTACCATTCATTATAAACCAGCCCTGGTTAAAGACAAGATTCATCAGAGCTGTTGTTCCATCTTGAGAATAAGAAATTTCAGTTGTTTTTATTGTGTAGGGAATTAGTTATGGGGAAAGGAGTCAGCCAGGCTACAAATGGGCTGTTTCTACAAAAACTCAGTGTCTCCTGTTAACCCATTCTAATGGGTTTTGGCTCTCCTACCCCTTCACAAAATGCTCTAGAAGCTCTATCAAAATAATGCTGATTGCACTGTCCAAAGTCTCTCACCTGAGAAGTTTCTACTCCTTGATTCATGTCCTTGGAGTTGTCCACAACAACAGTGCCCAAGCTGCTCAGGTATGGTTCCAACTATGCAAACAAAACAAAAATGTGGATTTACACTTTCTCCTTCACTTACAAAGATAAAGCAAGTGAAAACCTAGTTAGTTTACTTCTAGGAGCCATTTAACAGAAATTATTTCTGCACACATGACCTGGCTGGGCATGTTGTGGTTTAAGATTAATTTCAAGCAAGAATCAGGAGTTCTGAATGACTGCTCCAGATAAAGCTTTACTAATTGCTGAGCAATTCTGTGCTTACCTAGTGGTGAAGGAGAGTATGGTCTGGAAGATCCTGTGGACAGCCTGCGCCCCACGGCCTGGGCAGGGTCAGCTGGCACTGGAGAGCACGAGCCCATCTTCATGAACCCCATGGGGCTGGTGTTGGAGCGCCTCACCACCCCGGCTCTGCAAGGGAAAACACTGCTCTCACACACTGTGCTCACTGCCTCCTTGAGGGAAGCTTCAGAGTCCCCCCCAGGAGACTGAGCAGCCAAAGGAAATGCTGGTGTTTCAAGAGAAAGCTAACAAGTCAAGCTTTCCATACTGACAATAATCAAGATTTAATTCCTTTTGTTACCACACTTTTAAATGTTGAATGCCATGATAGTCTGTTAACTGAAGAACATTAAAACAGACTTCCCTTAGTACACTCTAATCTTCAAAAAGTTGGTTATCAATTTTTTTTATTTCCCAACCAAGCATGTGGCCACATTTCTCTTCAGAGAGAAAAGCAAGGTACAACTTCCCAAAGATTTTCTGGGATTCACATTCTCTGAACCTCTGAACCAGAGAAAGAAAAAACAATTCTTATCTCATTTACTGCTCCTGTGTTTTGGAACAAGTAGAATGCATTGAGAAAGATTATTTACCTGAAAGAATTTGCTTGATTGGATTCTGGTGTGAATGTTTTGATTCATTAACCAGTTGAATCCATGTGTGTGTTGGGACTGTCAGCTGACAGTCACAAGAGCCTAGGCAGTGGAGTTGAGTGCTTGTGCAGATTCAGTGTAGTATAGTATAATATAGAATAATATAGTACAATAAAGTAATTAATTAGCCTTCTGATATCCATAGAGTCAGATGCATCATTTTCTCCCCTTAGTCGTGGGTGCCCTGCTTTTACAATACAAGTATTGCTTAAATTCCCATTTTTTAAACAGCAAAGATTCTGACAAAATTTTCATATTGTAACTGGAATACAGATCAGATAACTGAAAACAGATTATTTAAGGGAAAGAAGGGAAAGTCATTTCTCTGAATGTAGCAACTATAATCAAATAAGGGATCCTGGAAAAAATGTGTAAGAAACCCTGGGTTTTGTTTTTGTAAAGATCTCCAGAGTTCTGAGTAGTCTATTTATGAGTCTCTGACCTTCACCAGCCTGATCTTGTAGACCACAAGGCAGAGAATAAGCCTGGCTCACTAGAGCTTTGTAATGAGACAAGCTGGTTAACTGGCATGCCAAAAATTGTTTCCTTGATATTCTATGGAACAAAGCATTCATCTCAGCACTACATGTGTGAAAACAAAACAGAACTTATTACTGACATTTCAGTTCATGATGTAATACCATGCAATAGACAAAGAGCAGCAAAAAAGCAAGACTTCATCTTTTTACCTTCTTGGGCTGCATTTTGAGTGAAAGAACAAGCTCAATTTGTTTTCATGAAATATTTCAAGTGCCCATCCAACAATCCTGAGATTGTGAAGGGCTTTTACTCGCTATCACTGAAACATCTCTTTAGCACGGAAAAAAAAATGACATTGGTAAGAAAGCAGGGACATCTGCCAGGGTACAAACACCAACCAGACCCAAGAGAGAGGAGTGAAATACCCATCCTCACCTGGGTGATCCGTGGGGGTTTGACACGGGGCTGGCAGTGGAGGAGAGGTTCTGTTCTATGCGCTGGTAGTTCCGGAGCTGGGTGGGAACCGGGATCGGCGCCGTCTCGCTGCGGGGGGACACGGAAGGCTGACAGTGCCTGAAGTTGGAAGGTGTGGAGATGAATGGATGGAAACAGGAGATGAATACAGGTAGGCAGGTCTCACTCTGTCAGAATTGTACTGCAGGAATTTGGAGATAATCTAGGAAACAGGCAAATGAACTTCTTCCGTGCTCCCTGGGTGCGCTGAGATCTCGGCTTGTCCTAACCCGGCTCCAACGCTGCACGGAGGAGGATCAGGAACTGTTCAGCACTCCCTGCCTTCCCTGCACTGCCTGGGATCACACAGAGCTGGGACTCAGCCCTTGGTCACACATCACTGAGATCTCCAGATCCCTCTGACTCCCTGCCAAGCCGCCTGCTGTGTTTACCACACTTGAAAATAGTGTTCTAGGAAAACCCAGGGACAGGAAGTTCAGAGCAGGGCTGGAATGTGGACAAAAGCCACCAAAGCACAGGCAGAGATATCCCCAGAGACATCATGAACTTGCAGGAGGAAAACATGTTATGTAATGTAAGATCCAACCCCTGACAGGGGGAGCCAAACCACACACCTGAACATTAATCCACAGATTCCAAGTGCAGATTGCCCAAGTTCAGCTGGAGTGTCAGTGACCTGCCTCAGGGTGGATCCTGACACTCAGGGACAAACCACTGCATGTAATCAGTAACCAATGCTTTCAAAGGAAAACAGAATTCAACTGAAAGAATTTCAAACAAATGGGCTGTGCAGGAGATAATTTTACTATGTGGTCCTTTATAGACCATGTCTTTAAAGAAAGATTACAAATTCTTAGAAGAAATGTGAAAAGAAATTCTCTAGAAGACAGGCAGTTACAAGACTCCCTGCCTGGCTCCAGCTGACAGGAATCTGGGGTTTTTTACTGTAATTGTCCTATTCTCTTTGCTGCCACTTAGAATGAAATATTACTTCCTAATAGGCACAGAACTTCCCTAGCAAAAGAAAGTAAGTTGGTCCTGCTGTTGCCACCCAGTTTCTGGATCCCACAGAGTAATGTGGAAGTTGGCTGTGGACACACAGTCAGCAGAAAGCCTGGAAACTTCCAGGCAGGGAGGACTCCCAAGTGGAAACCACAGGAAAGCTGTGGGCAGCCTGCCCTGACTACACAGCACACTCGGGGAGTACAGGGAGCCTCTCCCCAGGAGAGGGAAGCAGATGTTATTTAAACTGTGGCAGTGACACTCAGGAGACCATGAAGGCACTTCAATTCTTAAAGAACTCAGCACAGAAAATGCCTTTCCCTGCTCTCACAGAGCCCTGCAGGTAAATCCAGGCAAGCTCTTGAGCTGTGAGCTGACAGGAGGCAGCAGAGCTGTGTGAGTGGGGTGCAGAGGCTGGACTCCCCAGCTCAGGCCCAAAGCTGAGCTCTGGCCAGGCATCCTCCAGTCTGATGTGATTTGTTACCACTCAGAGAAAATGCAATACACACGTGTGCAGAGCTGCATGTAAATCTTGTTTCTCTGAGATCCAGGGGATAAATCTGATAATAAACCACAGGAGAGTGAACCACCTCAACCTAATCTGCCCATTCTGGCTGGAGACTGTCTGTGAAGACACACAGCAGAAAGCAGCATAACTAGGGGCAAAATTAATTCAGTTTCATCAGCTAATCAGAAAGATTCCCTGCTTCACATAACCTTTTGTAAAACACCAAAAAGTGAAGAGAAACAACCTACAAACAATGAAAGAACATTTGCCAGAAAATAAAAAACCCACCCCCAAACCAAAACCAGCATCTTGTAGAATATCAGACACACACCCTGCTTTCTTCAGACCATGCCCCATGCAGCCCCAAATGCAGTTACTGAATTAACTCAGCCAGTAATTAAACTGTTAGAGTACAGAGTGTGAACAGCAGGCACCTGTTTCTAATCATGTGACCATTTAGCTCTTAGTAATGTACAGATAACACAACTGGCATGTTTTCATAACATTTCTAACTCTAAAAACCCTGCCTGACACAACTTAAAAAGGGAAAGAGCAGTGTATTCATACCACATTGCAGATGGCCAGTTCAGAGCAAATGGGTCTCTACAGGGAAAGCATCCCCATTATCTGCTCTTAAACATAAAACATGAGGCTAAAAGCTGTATCGACAGCCCCTGTCAGCACATTTCCCCAACTGCACAAAGATCAGCACAAAGTAACAAACTTTTCTTGTGACAAGCATTTCTAAACAAATAATGCTGACTTGCAGCCCTCTAGCACTGGCACAGGCCAAAAATGCACCCAACATAATAGCTGTATTCCCCAGTTAGCCACTCATCCTCTTTCTGTTTGTACTGAGAACATCATGAAATTCATCACTTGAACAAATTCTGCTTAGATATTATGAGTAGTTAAACACCATAATTAAGTTTTATATTTTCCAAAGTAACACAGAAAAGATTTCAGGCCCCACTGATGAAAATCAGTTCTATTTTAAGCCAGCAGAAACTGAAGCCTACAGCCATAAGGAAGAGAGAGGACTAATTACCAGTCCTGCTGATGGAAAACCTGCAATACATGTTTAGCTCCTTCATGTGACTTTGGCATCTTGTGAGACACAGCCATGAAATTCACAATAATCACTTGCACAAAAGCCACACCCAGTGACCAGACAAACCAAGCCAGCCACGAGACACAAATCCACTGCAATCTGGGCTCTCAAAGTTCCTCTTCTCTCACAACCACTTTATAAAATGAATCTGCATTCAACATCCTGACTCACTCCATGAAGGTTGTGCTGTGCATCTCAACACCAAAAAAGACAAGGCAGTTATGTCCCTAAATTTCTGCTTTTAAACAGCTCCAAATTTAAACAAAGAATGCTCTCAGCTCCTTGAGGAAATCTAGGGGGATGCACCAGAGAAGGCACGAAGGGTAGAGAGCCTGGAGAAAAGGGGTCTGGCTTCTATTTTAGTCCAGTTTCACAATTAAAAGAAAGAAATAAAGCCAAACCTATAAAACAGCAGAGAATCTAAGGCCACATTACACACCTGTTAGCTGTACCAGAGGCAGCACTTCGAGAAGAGGCTGTGGATGGTTTCTGTACATTTCCTGAGCTTCCAGAAATAGTTAATGGTGACTGCCTGTGGAAACAAAAACCACTGTCAAAAGACAGGTCCTCACACCAGAGAAACTCTATTTGGCAGCAAAGCTTCCTGAATTCAAGCTGTTTAGATACTCAAATTCAATTCTTGTTTATCTTTCAGAAAGTCCACAGAGCTATGACAACCCAAAAGCCCAGAACCCCCTTCTGCAGCTGCAGCACCAATTTTAGAAGAGGAGGTTTCTTTTGGAAGAAGCTCAGCACACCTACCCTCCACACATCAAGAACTCACTGGAAGCCCTCCTGCCAGCTGCTCCCAAAGGCATATCATCTGCAGGAGGGAACACATAGAAAACCCACATCAGCAAGTAAAATCAGAAAAAAAAAAATCAGGCCTTCCATATTGCTGTTGTAGAGAAAAACATTTCTGTGAATATATGAAAGTTTCCCACAAAAGGTTTTGTGTAAGAAAATATCTCAAATGTGACCCCCCAACAAAAATGGAACTGGGGGAGTTCTTCACCAAGTTATTTTGCTGTTTGCTTGTGGGTTGTTGCCATATTAATAAGAATTTTGAAATAAACTCCATTGTGTAGGAGTACGAGGTATCAGCACTGGGATGTTTACAACAATGGATGGCAGAAACCCTTCAGGCAGTCATTTAGTCAAATATTTACCACAACAGGTGGCATCATCCAGAAATCAGCTGACTTTGTGCAATTCAGGTTGGGACCATGTCATAAATGTGCTACATCCAAGTTCTTCCTTTCTATAAGCCCAGGCTGATATTTTACCTTTCATGTTAGAAGTGTTTTTTACCTACACCTGTTATTTAAAGCTCTACAGCATGAGCTATGAATGTTCAGTGAGTCTGGAGAAAACAAAGAACTCCAAGAGAGTCCTTGGTCTTTTATCAGCAGTTGTTTACAACTGAATCTCTTATTCTAGTGCCAAGCCCCACTATTTTCCATGACTTTAAACCACCCCTATTGCATATTTGGCTGCTCAATTGAAGATAAAAATGTCCTAGATAGACGTGCAGTACCAAACAGTTTCCTTCCAAAGAGGAATCAAACTACATAAATTAATTTTAATTTGAATTCTGACACATTTAGAGCAAAGAGAGCCAAAGAACAACAGGAGGTAAAAGTGTGTTATGAATGAAAATTGGGTTGAGACATAAAAATAAGAAAGGTTCTTACATGAATGGTCTGAAGAGATATTGTGTGGGACAAGAACAAAGTCATCTGTGTCACAAGAGGAGTTCTTGCTACTGGTACTGGCAGAGTCTTTAGAGACTTGAAGATAGTTAGGAGGACCCAGTGGAGGGGAAGACAAATTTTCTTCTTGAATGTGCTGCATGTCTGGCAGAGACTGGAGGGGGGTGGTGGGAAAAAGAAAAGTTACAAAAACCCACTGTAAATCCAGTGATTCACAAAGTAGAAATGCTTTTGAACTATGACATTTCAAATACTGGATAACCCTGTAGTGTCAGTTTAGACAGTTCTGTACTGATCAGGCTGAGAGTTTAAACAACTGGAATTTATTCAATCATTCCTGGTGATACAGATGTACCTGTTCCAAATGTCACATAAAATTGAAGTCACTGGTTTATAATAAGGGGCCTGAGCCAAAAGGGCCACTTCAAAATTTATCTGTAGCAGTCATTACATTGCACACCATACCAGAATATCTGAAGATTTGCTGCTCTAGCATTTGATATTTGTATGGGTTCTTTTTACCTTAACCCAAAACAACAAAACCCCCACAAGAAATAACACAAGGAACAAGAGAGCACCAAAGTGTTAATGCTATTTAAGAAAAAGACAGGGGTGTTCCTTGCTCTTTGCTCCTAAACATGACAGTTTACCGTGTTCAAGTATTAAAAGATTTTAAAAATTCATGAATTCTTGGCTAAACACTACAGAAAATATTTTCTGGAGATTGTTGTGTAACACAGAACTTACTGGAGGAGAAGCAAAGCGACAAGGAGAGCTACCACAGGAACTGCCAGAGACTGAGCCTGGGTATGTGGGCACTGGTACAGGACAAGCTAGAAGAGAAAAACCAGAGTGGGGGGAAAAAAAAGTGACTAAGACTTCAAAAGGCTGAATTTCAAACAAATTTCCTCCCTGCTTCTCATTCATAAGCCCTTACACAGCTTATAAGAACAGCACATCCTCAATCACACGAGGGTATTTAAGTTCAGAGCAAACGTCAAAAGAACAAGTAAATAAGTATCACATTTCACTCTGGCATAATACAAGAAAGGATTCAACACTCAGGCTCATAATAGAGCACAACAACAGGCAGGCTGAGGAAAATGTCTCATAAACACTTAGTGTGATATTTGGCAGATCTTTCTCCCTCCCAGCCTGCAACATTCATCATTCACACAAATAAGTGAAAAAAAAAAGAAAACCAACTAACTACTTACATTTTTTCACTGTTGAAATATGATCCAGGAAAGGGTGGTTGAAAAATGCTTCTGTAGAACAAGAAACAACCACCATTGTGAGTAGATGTACAAATGACAGAATTTACAGACTGGATTGCAGATGGTGATAAATAGTTGCCTTCCCAGAATCAACACTGCAGAGCCAGAGGGTGAAGAGCTTATAAAAGATTAAAGCTGTCTATGGTATGTGCTGCTATAGAGTTTGGAAAGGAAACAAGAATCAATTTAATAACTTCAAACATCACTCAGCAAGGCAAATCAGACTGAATCACTAGAAGAAATCTTGTGACTGCAGTTAAAGCCATGTACACAAGAAACCTCCCTATACTGCTGAGGAAATTATGTTCTTGTGGAAGTAACTCAGTTTTAGTCTGCTCTTCAAAACAATGAGCATTTCTCATATCAGACACTGAAAGTATTTTCAGCTCTGCCTTTCCCAAGGATTGGCATTTATTTTTGAAGCCATTTATGCTACACCTTAGGTGGCAAAAAAGAAAATCACAGCAGAGCCATTCTCCTTTCCACTTCCCAACAGCAGAACATGACCTGTGCAGCCACTTCATGGCATAAAGCAGAATTAGACACCGCTTCTTTAAAAATTTCCTCAGTGAACTTGCTGTTGTTACTTTAGAAATACTTTGCTTTTCTTGTAAATGGATATGCTGAAGCACTTTTAATTGAGCATAACCAGTTGGCCACTAGGTTACATGGAAAGTTTTGTTCTGCAAGGAGCAGTGTTCAGCTGGTTCAGGGAATTTGAGGGTTGGTGGGAGCCAGCTGCTGAGCTGGGTGAACTTTAATGTCCTAACACTGGAGGAAAAACAATGCTGTGCCTCAGACATAAGCAAATAACAAGGAGGGGAAAAAAAAATAGAAAGAATCTGAGGCCTGGAGTCTGTCCCTTCCTCCAGCAACACTTTTGCCCATGACCCGATAAGGGAAGGAATCCAGCTGTAATGCCTGAACAATGCAATTATTCACTTGAACACAGGGATCAGGTGCTCTCCAGCTTTGGTACAACACCTGCTGTTCTACTTCATATTGCTGGAAGATCAACAACATTTCCAGTGCTATTTTTACTTTAACAACAGGCCACTGGGCTCTGCTATAAACTCTCCCTTTCAGTCCCTTTGCTAAGCACATTCCAGAGCAGCCCCTTTGAGGCCCTTTAAGTGGCTCAGCCAAGGAAAACATGACTTTCAGCACTGCCATTCTGCTTTCTATTTTTCTTTCGAAGCACAAATGCTTTCTCCCACCACCACAAGTGATACAGTGAATTTCCCATGTTTGAAGAAACTGTAGGGATCAGCACACCCAGAGTGCAGAGTGGAATCAATTACTCACAGTCCATGTTTGTGAGGTATTATTTCTCCTACATGTAGAGATTTATATACTGACCAATATAATTTGTGACATTCTACCCAATTATAGTGAGCTTTTTCTGGATCTGAACTAAAATTTTAAGATTAACATTTCCTGGCAGCTATGATAAAACTGCATTAACAAGCAGTGCTATACAATTTAAATAAGCAGCATGAATATCATGATATACAAGATGCAGCTAAAAAGAATTAATCAAGATATAACTGTTCAATAATGTGTTTCCAAAGTGGGTTCTTCTAGTACATGGAAATCAGAAATGTTTGCTCCCAGTCTGATGCTAAAACACCAGTTAAAGTAACAAAATAAGACTTCAACATGAAACTTAAGATATAGCAGTAAATCCTTGAAGGAAAGGGCACAATTGAAATAATTAAACTGATTTATATTTCACTACTCAAAAACAAAGTCATGATTTATGTGCATCACTTCATGCTGACAGTAGTTATCCAGTGATTTGTTTTAGCTACTCTGCCTTCTTTATTTAAACAGAGAAGAAAAAAACCACTTCACTTCTCATGTAATTGGCTGTGGACAAAAGGTCAAGATAATTATTCTGGTCACATGAATACAACTAACAAGGAAAGTCAAAAGAGCAAGAGGAAAAAAGAAATACACACCAAAGTCCATTCTGTCCTTTTGGTTCCTCTGAAGCAAGCCCAACAGCAGGTCAGCCAGGTAAGCTGATGTTTCCCTAGGAATGCTGCACACAAGAGGAAGTAAAACATGCATTAAATGTAATGCATGCATTGAATAATGCATAGCACATTGAATTGCAGGAAATCAGCATTCTGCCACGTCCCCAAGTCATCACTATCTGTGCTTTACAGCCTTAGTCCATTTAGTTTCAGCTAGGTACAAAGCAAGGTGCAACATGATTCACAGGTATCACACTACATCCTTGCAAAGATAGCAACAGCAAACATTTTCATGAATCCCAGGCATTCCCCAAGATGAAAAAGTGTTCAATCAACAAGTGTAAATGACAGGAAAGGCCATGGTGACATACCTAGGAATCAAATTCCTGTTCTTTTCATAAAACATTCTCAAATCTTGAGGACTATTGGCCTGTCAAATAAAAATGTACATTAATTAAAGCTCAGTTTCCTGAGGAAATAGCTTTTGTTCCTAAGCACACATACACAAAAAGGAGACTTTTGCATATGGGCATTAAAGGAGAAAACACCAAGCAGAGCAGTGCCTTCAGCACTGAGGCTCCTTATTTTTGTATTTCCTCTGGATTGAACACACTCATCATGCAGACTAAGCATAAACAACTTCTCCCTTGGCATTCTCAAGCCTTTGCAGCACCCACACTCAGACATCACTTGCTTCTGCTTTCCTGACTAGAAGCAAGAAGCCCCAGGAATGTCCTTCAGACTGAGAAGAGGGAAAAGGAAAGGAAGTGTTACCTGAAAAGGTGGTTTTCCAACAAGACACTGATAAATGACAGTTCCTATGCTCCACAGGTCTGCTTTAGCATCATAGTGTTGAGACATAATCACTTCAGGGGCCTGGAAAGAACAGCAAATTCTCAGAAGGGAAAACAACAGAAGGAAAGCCAGAGCAATATGAATCTACTGTCAGAGCAGTATTAACTGAGACCACTTCACTGTAAGAGAAAATTAACATTTTCATGTGCATCACATGGCTTGAGAGCTACCAGCTCCATCTAAAATGAAAACTGAGTTTCAAAACCACAAAGAAACTTGAAATGCTGATGTTCTGAAGAAAGCATCCAGCATTTGGCATGTTTGGGAAGAAGAGGGACATGTTATTTACTTGGCTTCAGCAATTCTTCTTCTGGACAAAGAACCACTAAGAAATGATTGATGTCTCTGGTTATAACAATCATGGTCTCAAAATCCCAAGGAAATTAAAAAAAAAGGTAGTAAAACTATGGAAAGGGGAACTGCACTCTGTCCTTGATTCTTGTAAAGCAACATGAGGCATTTGCCAATCTGCAAGCAGTCAATTATTTTGTTTTGGCAGGAGAATGTTGGAGACAAGCAAGATAATGTGTAATATCCCTTACCATGTACATAGGGGAACCACACAGAGTTGCAGCCATCATGTTGCTGTGCAGGTAACGAGCAAACCCAAAGTCAGCTGTGGAAAGAACAACCTTGGTCAATGAAGAGAAAGATCATTTTCAAATTTTTACTGTCTAGAAATCACCTGCCTCTGACTAAAATCTGCTACAATTAACAGAGAAATTGCAAAAAGACAGGTTTAATATCTAGCCAGCTCCATGGAATACTAGAATCTTTGTCATGCTGAAAGAATAATGTATTATCCTTCAAATGAGCAAGCCAAGAAGCAGCAGTGACATCATTTACACAAACTGCTGCTCAGGCACCTCCCCAGCTGCAGAACAGCCTGTCTGGCATCAGCAGGAAAGGATTAAAGTCACTGGCTAAATATAAATGGCTCATTAAGAGTGATGAATATACAATCTGCCTGCAGTGAAATCACATCAGGTACAAGCTGAAGAAGTCAAGTTTCAGGTGCCTGAATTTTCCATGCAGGTAGAAGCATCTGAAGCTATCAAGTAAGGACAGCAAGGGAAGAAGCTTGGTCTCCCCTGTGCAGTTTTTGAGTAAAAGCACAGGAATCAACTTGTTTAAAACAAAGCAGCTTTAAATAACAGACAACAAGGAGTGACTAAAACTCCTGAAGTGGCCTCTGCAGAGGAGTTTGGTAGTATCATGAATATTTGACATCTCTCCCCTTCAGCCATGCCAAAAACAGGTCATAACCTTCATTTCTAAAGCTCTCAAATAACCCTTAGGAGGATCTACCACTAAAAAAGAAAACAGCTGGAAATGCAATTGGAGTCTTGCATACACAGAATTTTGAAATGGGTTAAAGGCGACTCCCAGTTTCAAAAGTTAGATTTATACCTAATTAAAATAGTTGAGTACTAGAAACATCAGCTAAATAGATTTGTCCTGCAGATTAAATCAAACAGGCCTTTATGACTCAATCTTTTTTTATCCTAAGAACGTAGCACAGCATGAAGCTCATCATTCTTGACTTGCTGTCTGATTTGCATCAACTGAATACACTCTATATCCAGGACTTGAACTGGAGACACATTTCTGAGGGGGTACACAGCCCAGGAGTGCTGATGTTCCCTTCCAGAGAGGAGGCTGTACCTATTTTGATGCGTATGCCACTGACGCTGGATTTCCGGCGGCTGGCGTAGGACAGCAGGATGTTCTGGGGTTTGAGGTCCCTGTGGATGATGCCTTTGCTGTGCAGGATCCTCATGGCTGCTGCAATCTGCTGCAGGAACACTCGGATGGTGTCCTCACTCAGAGTCCCCTTAGCTGGCAGTGCCACACACAGGAGCAGAGGGGAGAATAAATATCAATATCTTTAGGTAAAAGCAATCAACTTCATGGTGATCAGCTGAAAACATAGTGAGTCGTAATCTAATCATCATGAATTACAATCCAGTCTCCAGTGTTTTTCTACAAATGTAAATATTCTCAACAATATAGACATCACCAGAGTTTTAGAGCTCTGAATCATCTGTTTTTCCAGTCGTTTATTCAACTCAGTAGCATCATGATTGTAAAGCTTCTCAACTGCCATTAAAGCTCAAATTAAATCTCATTCAGTCTTGAGCTGCGTCAAGGGAAATTTAGGTTGGATATTGGGAAAAAGTTTTTTACAGAAAGGGTGATAAAACTCTGGTGGGGGAGTCACCATCCCTGGGTGTGTTTAACAAAGCCTGGATGTGGCTCTGGGTGCCAGGGTTGGACTCGATGATCTTTAAGGTCTCTTCCAACCCAATGATTCTGTGAATTCTGTGAAATCCTAAACTGGCTAAAAATGCAAAGGAAGCAAGAAAATAAAAGAACTTCTCATTAAGTACGTCCAAAAATCATGTTAAAACCCGAAGCCATAAAATTTGTTCTTTATGGGGATGCTGAGAACCACTCTGCTCAGAAATTTTATCCATGATAAAACTTATTTTGAAAGGAAAAAAATGAGATGTACTTTTGAAAGTCTCTTCTGAAGGTATTATCTCATTCTGCAGCCCAAAAAAGCACTGAACACAGGAGCTGGATTTCAATGAGTCTTTCCAAAGGTTTTAATGGCAAGTGAATTAGGCTTTTAATACACACAGTTACCATAACAATAGCTGTGCATAAAAAAGATTCCTTCAACAGGCTGAGACACAAGGGCAAGTAGAATATTTTCATCATGAAAAATATGAAGATTAACATCTCTGCTCAAAATTTTGGTTGGAATAAGAATCCATTTGTCATGATTTAGAAATTCTGTCCTCACTTTGGGCAGAGCCATGGAAAATCTCTCCTAAGCCAGCACTGCCTCTTTTTCAGAGCATTATTACATAAGTAAATCAGTGTTTTTAAGTTCACATCTTGGAAAAGAAAAACAGGTGGAATCAAAACACTGGGAACAGCCCCTAAAATGTAGTTTTAGAAATAGAAACCCACACATCTTTTCAGCATGCTGCTGATGGCTAACTACAGCTTCTCCCTCATTGACAAATAAGGGAATGTTACATTCAGCTGTGGCAAAAAATAAAAAAGCATTTTCTGTGTATTATCACATTCATTTACTCATATTTAAAGCACAAGCAAAAAGATCCAAAATAATAGGGAAATACAGTAATCAATTACCTTGTAAGTAATCTGCCAAGTCCCCACCATTGCAGTACTGTTAAAAACAAAGGGTTTTATTTAAAATACAAGCACTGAAACACCTGCTACATCATTTCTACTTTGTAATCTTTTAATGAAAATTAGATCCCTTCCAGCTGTTTGCCTTCAAATTGTTTTGTCAATTATTTGTAATTAATAATTTGAGGTGTCACCCTTCATCAATACTTACAGTATCATAACATGAAACTGAATAATTTATGAAACAAACAGTGCTGATAAATTTAATGCAGCACAGGAAATTCATAATTTACTTTTCAAAATAGTTTGTTTTAGCAAGCCATGGTTAGTTTGCAGCTGTGCAAATGAACAGTTTTGTCTAAAAGTCTTTAAAATCAACCAGAAACATACATGTTAACACATACCTCCATGACCAAAAAGACAGAATTGGGCATTTCCTAAAAGAGGAGAAGAAAAGTGATTTAAGAATGTGAGAATACAAAGTCTGTACCTGCATTAACCAAGTGTAACATGGGATTTTCCCATCACTGAGACACCTTAATGTAAAGTCACTGTTTCAGAGCATAGCAAAAATGTAGATTCTCCACTATGAGATATTCTACATTTCCAAAAATATTTTCATATGCAAAAACATAAAGCCACCAGGCAATACTTCCATGAAGCGTGTCCCTGAGTGAGCCCTGGGCAGAAGCACATCCCTGCCACGCTCCTCATGGCAGAGCTGGGAGCTGTGTCCATCCTGCTCAGATTTTCCAAAGCACTCACCTCCCATGACCTCTCTGCAACCTGAATTCCCTCTCTTGTAATTGGGGAAAAGTTCCTGAAAGACAGATTGCCTAACTTCTACTGTAAATTACCTACACACTTCACAAATCCAGTTACAAAAATAAATCCGTGCTTAAACCTGACTGTAATAAAAACATTCATCCTGTTTCCAAATGTTTATTTTGTGTGAGGGAAGAAAGGCCTGACCTGTCTGTGCTAATAATCAACATTGTTTTCCACAGTCTCCTGCACAAGACAGTTCTGTTGGGCCTACAAAGTTGAAGATTCTGAGGGTTTTTATAAAGCAAAAGTACTTTTTTCCTCCCTCTGAGCTGATTTAAGACTGAAAGGAAAGAACACAAAGAGAACTGGAAGGAAACTAAAGGAAATGTACAGTAAACAGGATGATGCTTTTAGTTACACAGTGTGTTACCTCCCTTTCCTTTTAAAAATAAACTTAAACAAGGGCTGACAGATTGAGGGAAAATATGTTTTTTTTAAGGCAGTTGAAGGAAAAAAAGTGAGATGGCACCAGACAAGGCCAGGCACATGTCCCAGTGGGAAGTGGGACTGCAGACAGTCTGACTAAATTCTGCTAAAGTGTCACAAGAAAGTCAAAAGGGACATTGCACAGCAAAATAAATACTGTGAGCTCAGGCACCTTTCTCTGTGCTTGCACTGACACTTCAGCAGATGCTCCATTTGACCACTGTGGCAGGAATTACCACCACGGTGCCATTGTCAAGGGCTCACTAACAGCTTATGTTAGAAAGCTTGAAAAAGAGAAATCAAAGCAAAAATGGGTCCAGGCTAGAGAAAGCAATGACCCCTAAACACAGCACAGAGCTCAGGGATGGCACAGCCCATCACAGACACTGACATCCAGACAACTCCAAACAATGGAAATAATTACAGGTCAAGATGAACTGGCTGGTTTAAGGGCAATTCAAGACTGTAGTAGCCTGCTTCACTTTTGGGAAGCATTTAGTCACTCATGTCTGTGTTACAGAAATGCATTTGAGGTTTTTTCCAGCCCAAGCACATTTTGCAGATTTGTTTACATTTGGATATTAGCTTCGAAGAAGGCAAGTTTCTAAGAATGAGTCAAATCTGTTGGGAATGGCAGGCAAACTCCAACCAATAGAGAACATTAAAGCAGCAGCAGATCACATTTCAGCAAGTCTCAATTGTTCAATGTTTCTGCAATAGCTGTGGCCAACATGAACCATAATTTACATTCCTATAAACACCTCAAAACCTCAGTGCATACAGCAAAGCAAAAAACTCATTAGTAATTACTTGCTTTGCAAATTACTGGAAATATATAATTGCTCCTTTCTGCATTGTTCCTTTGCAACAACACCTTCCAAGACAGAAGCTGTCTTTTAGGAATCCCAAAGATGCCAAACAGCAACCCTGAGATCCCAGTTTATCAAACTGAAAATTCTGCCAAGTGAAGATCACTTCACTTAAAGGATAACTGTGATGTGGAGCAGAAGAACCCAGCTAAGCAGCAGGAGAAGCCCATTCTCCAGTGACAGGAAAGCAGCTCAGCTCCTGGACTTCCACCCCAGCTCTGCAATCCCATGAATCACAAAGATGTTCCACAGTGTCTGAGCCTCCAGTGCACAAACCCAGCAGCTTATGGCAGCATGTAATGCTCAGCTCATGACAGACATTTATTACATTTATTCATCACAGAACTAAGAGGATGTGTTTGCTGGATTCCCTTGGAAACAAAGTCATCTCAAATGAACTGCTCTCTTCAGAAACACAGAGCTGATGATTTGCCCTGTTGTACCAGGCCTCACCTGTTTAGAAAGTCATTTCTGCAGACCATACTGGATTGCCCTCAAACAGAATTACTCTTTTTTTTAAAAATTTATATTCTTGATGAAAAAATAACAAATGAAGTCACCAAGTCACAGTAAGAAGTAGAGCATATTTCCTTAATGTAGCTTAGAAAATCCATTTTTAATAAATCAACAGGGCAGATTAGAGATTCCACAAAGACATTTTCTCAGACTCAAAAGTCCTAATTCATAATGAGGAAGTAATAGTTTGCACAGAACTGATACCAACCTCCCCAACCACAACTTGTCCCAAGTTGAACTCATAACCAAACACTTTTCAATATCCCACCAACACAAGCTTTACTTCCAAACAGCTGAACTTGTTCAACCCTTCAGAGCTGCTCAAATTTTGCCTTACAGTTCTTGGCCAGCCTGACTGGGAATGTGATCTCCATTTTGGGAATTCATTCAGAACAGACAAGACAGTTCTGGAGATATATTTTGCCCTTCTAAATTATTTTGCTGAACAATAAAGCTCTCCCTATCAACATTCCCCAGACTTGTGATTTCTGTTGACTGGCTATGCAGAGCAAAGTGCTCAAAAAGGAAAGATTAGAAAACCAGCATGTTTCAGATCTAACATTCAGGAATAAAGCTGACCTAGCAAGTTATTTTAAACTGCCTCTTGAAACAGATAACAAAGCTTTCAGCAATTTGTATTGATGTACAGATCACAAAATTAGTGCAGCTGGAGTTTTTCTGACCTATACTTCTACCTAGATAATAAGTAAAACAAATATCTGCTGTGTTGCAACAATTACCAGTTCCGCCCAGCAACACTTTTTTTTGCTGCTGAAAGTTTTCTTGATAAAAACCTACTTTTGCTCTTTTTATTCTGAATCTAAATTTTACTTGCAAGCAAAGGCTAATAGGGAGCTAATTTACAATTCTGAAAGGTAAACAGATAAACCTAAGAGAAAGAGGTTAAGAGGGAATATATTTGCCAAAACTTGCTATGTTTTAATCCAAGGCTTCCAGCAGTTGTCTTGGGGGATGCAAAGTTCTAACTTGAATCACAGTCTCAGCAAAGTAGTTCAATTTAAAAAACCATTAATTGAAAAAGAAGTCAAAACATCCATGGTTACTTCCAAGAGCTGTTGCTTGATCTCTGGAGTACTGGCAGAAACATTCCCTAGATTTCATTCTGGTTCACAAGCCCTCCTTTAGAACAAGCTGAAGGTCTGCAAGGAGCTGAGTGAGCTCCCAAAGCAGAAACTGTGGCAAATAGTTACTCTCTTTTCACTTCAAGTCTGTAGATTTTATTTCATTGCAGTTTCTGGTGGGAGTCCCCAAAGCAGGAGAGTTAACCTGACAGCTTGTGCACTGCTGTTATCTGATTAACTTTCTGCTATGTTAATCTGTGCTATATTGGATATAATTTTTTGGCCAGGAACACACCTTTTTTTTTTGCTTTAAAGAGACCTGGCAAAAATTCTAATGATACAGTGAAAAAGGACAGGTGCAGATCTTTTAAAGGTTGTTTCTCTCTGTATTAGACATTCTTGGTTTACTCTGCGCAATAACTTCTGTGTTCAGCTCCTATCACCCCAAGGACTGAAGACTCTGTTAATTCTGACAAAATATTAAATCTCAGACTAAATGTCACTTGACATGTGCCTGTAGGATTCAAACAGGGTGCATGCTGCCAATTATTCACATAAAAGAGCAATCTGCCATGGAGAAATGCAGCACAAGAACCAGATCATCCATTTGCTGTTAGTAAAATGCTGTATTTAACCAATATATGGGATGTGGGGAAAGAGGCTTCTCTGCTGCCCAGCACCAAGGAAAGGCACAGCTGCTCTCAGCATAAAGGTTCAGCACACTTTTGTACTAAAAAAATCATGTGAAACAGTTCTGAAATTCAAATTACAGCATCAAATCCAGGCACAGCAGGTAAGCAAAAGACTATGTAGCAACTCTTCTAAAACAGTTCTGAAATTCAAATTACAGGATCTAGGCACAGCAGGTAAGCTAAGCCCTGTGTAGTAACTCCAACTCTTTGGTTCTGTGGGTCACAACAAATTCTAATCCTGGTTGTCTCCAACATTTACACTGGCATCATTCCTGCACTGTCATAACCAACCTTGCAGTTGGCATCAGCTGCCAGGTAGAGTTTCAAAACCTTTACAGTTGCTACAGGGCAGGATTTTTCTTTTATCTGAACAGCATGTTCTCATATGATTATTTCCACACATACACAGGGGATGGATATTGACAAACAGAAAGGCATTAAGCAAGGAGCTGAGGCGACAAAAATAAAGATATTGAGACACTCTTTGTTCTGCTGGGAGTGTGGAGGCAATGAAAGCTGTGAGACACTGAGATCAGCAGCACACACAGGATGCCTGCAGCAAATATCTCCAGAAACACATGCAACAGTACCAGACCAACTGGAGTCCTTGGGTAAACCAGAGGTATTTAATTCCTGCTGCTGAAACAACAGTTCCTCCCCTCAGCACCCCTACTAAGAACTCCTGGGCTCTCTGTGTACAACAAAGCTGAGCTGTAGGTCCCAGAAGGATTTCTGGCTCCATTCCCACTGGCTTTCTCTGCTTCCAAGGACAGCAGAAGCAGCTGCAGGTTTTTTGTCTGCTCTGTACCAACAAGCTAAGACAAGAAACCATTTTTATCCAGATACTGTTTCTCCAATAACACTCTAGAAATTAGTTCTCCCTAAACTACTGCTCAAATAGCAAACTTCAGACTCCATACAGTGAGGACATTAATTCACTCTCCTAAAATGCTATCTCCAAGATACATTACAGGCTTTCACTCTGAGAGCTGACATTCTAGAGAGGTTTTGAATTAAATTATTTGCTAAAACAGGCACTGTCTGGCACTGTGGAAGAGATCAGTTCTACTCAGCACACACTTGGGATCATGAACTGCACAAAACTGTAAACTCATGTCCTAAATATAGAACATTCCAAATAACTTACTGATACCTTCATTCCACTTCAGTGGAATACTTTATCCAAGGATCTCGGTGCATTTTACACTGGTAAATTAGGGGCTATTTTAGACTCCTTTTGCTTTTGAGAAACAGTGGCTCCACCCCTCCAATTAACTGGATCCAAGACTGATTTTCTTTTGCAGGATGAATGACATCCCACAGCACCACCATGGGAAAAGAGTTGCATCCTTAAACCATTTTAGAGATTTGGGAGATTTTTATTCTTGAATGACAGACAATCAAACACTTGCCCAAGAAGATAAGTGAAAAGTGTCTCTTTTGCTATCCATCTATCATATCTGAGGTTTTTTTAAGCATGTCACAAAAAAATTAATTTCACTTGTAGAGGTGGGCTATTTTCCAGAGCCCTACTGCTGAAAACATTTGTCTCTCACAGATGGAGGGTTTTTATTTAAATATCTCTACAAGTTCCCTCAGCCTTAGCACCATGGCTCCACACCCTGGTGCGTGCAGCTCCCCAGCCCTGGGAGGTGGCACCAAGAGCAATGGAGTGCTCTGCTTACATAAAATGCTTATCTGCAGCTCAAACCTGCCAGAGCTGCACGTCCACCTCATGGAAATCAAGGGCAATTATCCTGCTGGCTGCAGAACAAAACGTTTTTATGCCACCATTAACACACAGCAGTTCACTGGGGTGTGGCTCCAGACGAATGGGCACTTCTAGTAATTGAACTCCAGACACACTAATAACATATCAAATGGTATTCCCAGGGGATGAAGGATGAGCAGTGGAGAAGGTCTGAAAATGTTCATGCACAATCAGCAGAATGGGCCACAACTTCTAGGATTTAATTAAAACCTTCATGGTGTATCTGTCTTTATTACGCTGACTTGTGTGAGTGGTCATGCAACAGGAACACAACCAAAAATGAAGAGACATGAAGGAGAAGGAATCTAACTACTTCCTGAGAATCAATCCAAATGAAGCTTTTTGAAATACATAAAACAGTAACTGTACATTTATTCTCAAAAGATGCATTCCAAATTGCTATGCAAGGATACAGCTTTAATCTAAAGTACTGCCATTAATTTATTATTATGAGATGTGAAAGTATTCATCCTTGATCACAACCAATTTACACTTTTTTCACTTAGTTTTGCCACTTTCATTGCACACCATCTTTTCAATCTGAAAACTCAAAGACACAATCAGCTCTTGGCTGATTCAGCTACATGATCTGTCAAGCTGCATGTGAAACAGGAGCATTTTCTTATTCCAAACTGTCTAAGGTTAAGAAAAGCTTCAGCCCAACAGAACTACAAAAATAAAACAGACTCCCATTCACACTGAGAACTTCCTACTGTGACACAGACTCCACTGGCTCCAGCACTGAGGAAAAAAACCAGCTTCTGTAAACTTAGAAATAGCTTGAAATCCTAAAGTCTTATCTGCTGGACTGTATCACCATGTTCACAATACCCTGGCAAACAAAAAGGGCAACACATGCTAGAACATGAAATGCTACAGAAAATTAGTAGGTGTAACAGCCTACTAGACATGTGAATGCCTTGCATAGTGTTCATTCTTGCTGGGTTATAAATTAATGTAATCACAGAAGTTAATGATGTCTGCCACTTCACAAACACAGCAGAAAGGGAAAAGCTTATTTGTGCAAGAGGCACACTCTTTATACCGTATTTTGCAAAGCAATTCCTTCTGTAGAAGCAGCATCCTGCTGCCAAGCTTTGTGTTTGTTATGAATGTATTTGAAATATATCAAGGTACAGGACACAGGTTTGCCCTTCTCTTTGCTTTAACTGCTCATTTTGTTTAAACACAACAGTTGGTGACAAGCAGCAACATATCCCCCTCTCAAATGGAGCAGCACTGATCATCCAAGAAGTCCTGTCACCCCTTCCTGGGGCAGAACAGAAAAACCTAAAAGTTATGTTTATAAAAACCCTTTAGGTAAAGAAAGCATAGACAACTGTAGGATTCTGGAATCTCTTTCCTTGTGCATAAATCAAAAGAACAAGAGTTTCTCCAAAGCTCAGATGTTAAACCACCAGAATACCTAACTAGTCCACTACCCCCACACTGAGCTGCAGAGCTGACTAAGGAACCTTCATGTATAAACAACTGTAAATGATAAATCTGAAATTCAGCTGCTTACTCACACACCAACACCCTCAGTCAACAATTCCAGTTGCTTTTGAGATGTCTGGATGTACTAAATTTAGGATGCTAAGAGATTATTTCCACTTAGCAATGCTCAGGAAAACCTGGTCTCGTCAAGAAGCACAACAGACAATGCTTTCCCTCTCAGAGCAGATAACATCATTCAAAATCAAGAATGTTGAAGTCAAGATCCAGGAAAAGCAGTCTCTACATTGAGCACAGAAGTTTTGGTGCACAGTCAGTTGCTACATGAACATCTCAGCTTTGTACCAAAAGTCACTTGAGTCCTACAGCCCTAGAAATCCTGAGCCCACCTAATTTATGTCACATGAACACAGATTTCTATAGCAAAAGATACACATCCACACAAACTAAAAGCTTTTAGCACATGTAAAGACAGGAAAGACCGAATGTCACAATCTCTATTTTGTGTTGCTTTGACTATGCAATGCCCCAAAGGTGCTTCTGTAATTTTTTTTTTTTTTTAACAGTGTAACTCTGTATTTAAAATCAGGACTGAGCCCAGGAGATAAATGTATAGTTCTTATTCAAGCAGAACAAATGGCTGCATGAGCTGCCTCATGTCTTATTTAGCTTTGCTCCACACTGGCAGGCCTTAGGATACAAAAATGTACTTCCTAAGCAGAACACACTCCCCTAGACAGGCTGCAGAGCAACTCCTCCACCTCATCAGGCAGCACCCAGGCAATAAAGACAGGAAGACAATCTGAAGGAATTTAATTGAAAAGATCCAAATGTCTGCTTGGCTTTTTTCACTGTACCCTGTCCTTCTGGACACACAGGCAACAGATACATGTGACTGTGGTTTTCTGCTTCCTTCAGTTCCTCCTCACTGTCACACAGGGCTGAACACCACATTTCTTTGTCACACGGATCCCCAAGATGCTGCTCTTGCTGCCACTTGTTTTTGCTGAATTCCAAACTGATGACAGCAACAAAATATATCCACTCAAAATAAATCAATTCAAAATCTTCTGCTTGGCATACATTATATATATTCACTATATTTTCATAAATTAATTTTAATGGGGAAAAAAAAAGGCATCAAAATATATTTTACCTGGACATCATAAAGAGCTACAATGTTCTCATGCTGAAGTTCCTGTAAAACAAAATATTTGTATTATGGAAAAAGGTTATTAGTGTTACTACTGCTATTATTATTAATTGAATTTGCTGATAATGCTGATTTGGTGACAATCAAAGAGAATCTGTTTAAGATGATCAGATGGAATTAGGAGGAAATTCCAGTTGTTTAGACAATATTTAAAGGATAAGGAAGTTAGGCAATATCTTGAGAGGTCATAAAAACATTTGGTTCCAGAACTTTATGTCAGTGACTTGTTACAGAAAGTACCAGAGCAGAAGATCCTCTAATGAGCACTGAAAACTGACAAGATTTAATTTCCTACTCTTACACAATTTCTTGCTTAGTGAAGTAACCAACTAGACCATGTTCAAATCAATCTTACTTTTATAATACAAAGAAAATCAAACCAAATAACATTAAATAAAACTCATGGACCAGCTCATAATAATTTGTAGCTACTCAAAAAACTTTTGTTTGTTAAGTACTTGCAGCACACTAATACACCCAACAATAGTTCTGGTATATAATAAATAAATGAGAATATGTAGATAATAGTATATAAAGTAGTGATGTATCTCAAGAAGCTCAGAAACATGGGAAGAAAGCAGCACTCAGTATTACTGAAAAGCTCTGGGAAATGAGAGGTGAAATTCAGGGAGCAGGGAATGCTAAATGACCACCCAAGGATAAGCTTCCATAAAATAACACTGAAAAACTGAAAGATGCTCCATTTCATTTCCTCTGCTAGAGCCACACTCCACATTTTCAGGCAATTATCACAAGTCAGAAGTGGGCAGCTGCTTCAGGAATTAAAGTCAGCTCACTGGTTTCAGCTTTCAAGGCACCTTTGAGCAAAAAAGATGAAGAAAGATCAAAGACTGATGCTTCACTCTCAGCTATGATCTGCTGGGAAAAGGTGCCACATTGGCCATCCTGAAGGACAAACTCTTCCACATGTGCAATAAGCAAAGCTCAGAGACTGCTTCCACAACAATTTGCTACTTTTAACTGCAAAACCATGCTCACAACCGGTTCTGAGACATTTCCAGAACTAAAGATGTATTTTTTTTCTGTTTTTCTTAGTATTTTTATTTCTGGATCCCTAACAAAAAAACATCACAACAGCAATTACTGTGACACCACCCATGACCTGGAATGAACTAGGTCAGAAGTCTCTTTTCAAGCAAAGCAGCTTTAAAAATCACTGCAAATTAACATACCTTTAAGATTTTTATTTCTTTTCCAAGTAGGATTTGTGACTTCGACAAGTTCTTTTTGTTAATACTCTTTATGGCTACTTCCCAATCAGTTTTCTGGAAGTGAACAAAAAAAGTACTGTTAGTTTACTTTTTTGTTTAAACTTTATCCTCTAACAACTATCTAGGAAAACACAGAGAAAAAGTTGCAAGATCACCCCTCTTCTACTCACCAGTTATTACTACCTCACGTGACACCATCAAGAACTATTTCATTCCAAAGCTATTAAAATCCAGCTTCAGCTACACTGCATTTTAATGGATTCCAAAGCATTAAAAAAAAAAGACAAAACAAAACCTAAGTAATCATATCCCATTTATTTTTTGTTAGCAGCGCTATGTATCTGCTTTTTCACACCTCTCACAAGGATCAAGTTACTTTTAGTGTCCTTTAAGGACTTCTCATTTTCAGCTTTTCTATACTCTGCAGATGAAAATTGCACAAAACCTTGTCTGTTTTAAGCAAGCTTATATATTGTCTATTTATATGTTATCCAAAATTAAACTATTTATTTGTGTGGTGGGAGCACCTCCATTGGCTTTTAAAGTTTCCGTTTCCCTTTCTCCTTTTTTTTTTTTTTTTTTTTTTTTTTTTTTTTTAACCCCAAAATCACTGCACCGTGCCTCTCCAAGCCGTGAGCGCTGCCTTAATCCTCCAAAATGCTAAATCTCAAGGGCTGTTTTCTGGAAAGCAAAGCTCTTTAGGCACCAGAATAAACTCACAGCATCAAGAAACCATAACGTAACTATGAATATCCGGGGCGATGAGCAAGTCACGCCAGGAAACCAGACACCTCTGAATTTAAGAAATCTTCAGCCAATCCCAAAGGAGACAATTTTCCATTAGATCCCTCGTTATCCAGCGAGATAAACATGACCCTCCCGACAAACAAAGGGCTCAGCCTCCCCTACAGCTGCAACTCTCCCCTCGGCACTATGGCAGGGAGAGGGGAGGAGCGGTGGGACCGCGGACAGGCCGGTGGGGTCCAGGGAAGGGAAAAAATAAAAAGATTTTACGGATGCCGGGGCTGGATCCCGGCTCAGGGCCGCGGGGCAGCCGCGGGCCTCAGCCCAGCCCGCACCTCCCTTCGGCTCTTTTTTTCTCCCCGAACACCCAAACCACGTCAAAACTCCGCAGAGGACACAACCCCCCCACCACCACCGCAGCTGTCACCCACCCGAGGGGCTCCTGCCGGCCCCGGGTTGTGTAACCAGCCCCGCTCCGGCTGCGGGCGAAGCCCGTCGCTGTTTACCTTGCGGTGGCGACCTTTGAAGACCACAGCAAAGGCTCCGTGTCCTATCAGGTCCTTCTTGCTGTACTCAAAGTCCCCCACCACCTCCATCATCCCTCAGCGGGGCATGAAGCCCCCGGGAAGGACGGAGGGAAAACAAAGGGGCTCTTCCTCCAGCTACAGCCGCCTCACGGCAGCCGGCGGCGGGGTGGGAGCCTGCCCCGGTCCTGGCTGCCCCCGGCGGCGGGGGCAGCTCCTCTCATAGCGCCGCAGACCCCCGGGCCGGCGGGGCTGCTGCAGGGCGTCACCGAGGCGAGGGGCTCCGTCGGGCATGGGGAGGGGAAAGAGGGGAATCTCAGGGGTCGGGTGTGAGGGGACAGCGCGGCATCGGCGCCGGGACGAGGGGCCTTCTCAGCGGGGAAGGGGGCTCCGTGCCCTGCCGCTGCCCGGCCCCATGGCCCCGCCACAGCGGGGGCTGCCAGCGCCGCGGCCCCGCTCAGGGACCGAACCCCAGAGCATCCAGCGACGCGGGGGGAGGCGCGGCCCACGGCTCCGGGGATGGCTGTCGCTGTCGCCGCCGCAGCCCTCGCGAGAGGGGAGGAAGCAGTGAGGGTGCGGACGAGGGTCTCTCAGGCCGCCAGCGCCTCCCGGGGCTCCTGCCGCTCCACCACTTCCTCCACAGAGATCTACACTCGACCAGCCGCGGCTGCGAGTGCCCGGCCTTCTGCACCGCCCCGCGGCTCTTATAGGCCGCAGTGCGCAGGCCCGGACGCTCGGGTGCTTCCGCCGGCGGCCAAAGAGTGCCTTACCCCGGGTAACCTGGCGGTCCCTCCGCCGCCAGCGCCTCAGAGCGCGGCCGGAGCGGGGCCATTGCCCCGAACCCTCCGGGGGCCTCGCCGAACCTTCCCCGGCCCCGCACTCCTCCCTCAGGGCTCCGGGGGGCCGGTCTGGTCGTCCTCTCAGTGAGGACGGTGACCCTGGGCCCACCCTTGCCCTCACGCCGGGACAGAGAGGCCAAACTGGGCCCGCACGCCCGGCCATCACTTCAGCCCTTTCCTCGGCCGCCTCAGGCGCACCCGCCAGTGGGGACAACGCTGAGGGGCCACCAGGGGCAGAGCGAGGACCGGAGTTGCACAGGACAAGAGCTGGGACAGTCAGGTATGGGATCATCCCAGGTTTCCAAGGCAGCGGCACTGCTTAGTAGCACCTCCAGGTCACGCACTCCCAGCCCTGTCCCTGCTCCAGGTCACACACTTTCAGCCCTGTCCCTGCTCCAGTAGTGAGCAAGACTCCCTCAATCCTGAAACAAGGAATTTCAATGAATGGAGAGGCAATGGAGAAACAGGCATTTAAAGTGCTGTGAGCCAAAGACACTTTGGGTTGTTTGCTCTCTTTATAAGGAGAACAACGCCTGTAATTTACAGCCCCTGCCTCCCAGCACTTTTAGATCAGCCTGGAGCTGTTTACAGCACGTACAAACATTAAAAAAAAAACCAACCAGCCACCGAACAACAGTCACATGGAGCCTTTGACCTTCACCTCCAGGTTCACATAATTATGCTCCTTTCCTCTGTGTTCCATTCCTCACTGCTCTCTTCCCATGTTCTCCATCACACCACCTCCACATCCTTTCAGACCCTTTCAGGCTTCCCCAATATCCCCACGGGCCCCTGTGACCCCACACAGCTGTGCTGTCCCTTCCCTGACGTGACCCAGGCTCTGCTTTCAGTGTCACCACATCAAAATAGAGACTGAGTGAATAGCTCTGCAGCTGGGCCTCTCCCCATTCCTCACTTATCTCCCTTGGCTTTCCAACACTCCAAACCAGGGGCTGTGTGGCATGGCAGGACCTCCTCAGCTAAAGACTTCTCCACAGACAATGAACTTAGATGTAAAAAATATCTAGCAAGAGATTCTTAAGGAAAGATTTGACAGTTTTATGAAGGACATTTTAAGCTATGAGAGGAATCCTGAGAAATCTGGTTTGTGTCAACGGGCTTTAAAACCCCTCAAAACTGAATCCCCCCTTTATTTGGTGAATGTTTTGAGCTCCCACCCAAAATCCACCCATGGCACTACCCTAACAAACACCATCAAGAAAGTGGAGTTGACCAATAATTTCAACAGCTCAAAACACCCCTGTGGAAAGAATAAATGAGATGTAAAAATATTCTAAGTTAATCATAAATTAAAGTGTTCATAGTAACAGACACTTTGTGATACGCTTCACAGTGTCCCTTTAAACCAGGAAAAAGCCCACAAGCCTCCATGTGTTACATATTCTGATTCATAAAAATAATTTCCCTCAGAACTGGTTGTTTATTGCCATCCACCAATTCTCACTTCAGTATTAATCCTCTCAGCGTCAGCGTGTATCCTCACCCCAAAATCAATGTCACAAGCTACATTCTAGGGAAGCTGAAAAACAAATTCATTCAGAAGATGCCTTTTGAGCAGATAAAAGTCACAACAGCCATGACTAAGCCACCAATTCTGCATCACACTTGCGAACCGAGACACATTTCCCGACACATTTCCCTTCGGCAGCAGCACTGCCTCATGTCCTTTTGTCCTCCTAATGGGGCTGGAGCCCTGGAGCAGGTTTGTTTCGGCACAGCAAGGACAAACAGCCAGGAGCGGCAGCGAGGTTTGACCGGAATAACTAAACACCCTGCGCTGGGATCCGAGCGGCACCCGAGGGCTCCGGCAGCGCTCGCTGGAGGCTGCGGGATTTGCATGCGGGTCACTCCTCCCAGCTGGGTCCTTGACTGGCGGCTGCGTGTCGGTAACTCCAGCATCCACACTACAAAGAAGCTACAAACAGCACCTTCGCTTGCTTTTGGTGCTGGAAGAGTTCAGAGGCAGAACGGACTTGATTCGCCTTTCCCAAAGGGAGCCTCGTTGCCGGAGATGTTGGGAGAAGATGCAGGATAACCCCGCAGGGCTCGTGCTGCTCCCACACAGGAATATCCAGCATTTAGCCAGTATCCTGCACCCCCCGGGGGTGCTCTGCTCTAACCATGCAGCAGGACACTAAAACACCCAGTGCACCTGCCTGATCCAGCCCAGTGATCCTCCAAAAACATGGAGCACTGTGGCCTGAGCTGGTTCATTTTTAACATCACGCTCTGCAGGAGCTGCAGCCCACTGAGAGAACACCAGCGACCAACCCACAGTTCTGCAACCACCATTCACAGAGGGAACAGAACAGCAGTGCCGGAGATGGCACTGGGGCTCCTTCCCAGCTGCACCACCTTGTTTGAAATTAGTCCCTCAGTTGTGAGCCAGGACTTCTGATCACAAGAGCAACACATCTAGGAAGGAATTAGCAACTTCCAGATTGCTTGTCTGAGTGCAGAGAAGGATGTTTTCATCTGGTAGCAGCTCCACAGAACACAGACATCACTGCCCTGAGTTTTTTAAACACCTTTCATCCTCAAAAGTACTAATGGACTTCACAGCAAGCCCTTCTCTGCCATACCACACCACTAAAATGCAGCCCTCAGGTAGAAACATCACCTGAATAACACCTGGGCTGACCCAAAAAAAAGGCAGAACAAGGCTGCTTTTCCTATTTTTTATGCAGAACAATGAATGAAGTTCATTTTCTTCCTATTCATTGAAAGATTTTTCTTGTCTCTCTCTCTCCCCAGGCTATAAACTTGCACATGGAAATTAAATTACAGATCTGGGAAAATATTCAAGAGATCATCTGAGTCGAACAGGACAGGAACATGTGGCTCCAAGGACCCAGGGAACACAACACACACTCCACTTGCAAGGATAAGCAGGACACAGCCCCAAGTAAGAGTTTTCATATAGTTTTTAAGGCCTCACTTGACAGCATCCTGCTCACTTCAGAGCTATAGACTTCACTCCAGGTGTTCTTACCATATCCTTCCTTCCCTCCCTCCATCACACTCAGGATTTCATTAGACAGGTAAACCTTCCTCAGAGGACTGGCACACTTCCCAGTCCTTATCACTACTGTCCTCCCATTGGGATTTGTAACAAAATTAATGGTGGCATCAGCTGAGCTTTGAAAGGAGAAAGTGTCAGAGGGCTTTGCAGGACAGTTTCTAGCTATGCTTAAAATTATTCTTGTTTTACCAGTGAAAAATAATGCCCTTGCGGTAAGAAAACCTGTGTGGGATGCTTAATGAGTAACTCAGGAGGAACCGGACTGAAACATGGAAGCAGATCCCAGGATTCCTATCAAACAGCACTGGAAAAGCTCGGGCATTTCAGTAGGTTTTCTGTAAGGTTGGTGCTGCTGATCCCAGAAAAGCAATCACAAAGCTCCAGCCTACCTCCTGGATTTGTCCTTTACCACAAAGTAACATGTCCCCCATTAATAACGCCATCAACCCAAATTTGCATCTGCAATTGCCCAAATTAGCTAATTAAAGCTCCCATCCCCAGCGTGGTGGAGCGAGGGAGGTCACGCGCTCGCTGCAGCTCCTGCCAAGCAGAGCCAGCTCTGGAGGGAAGGGCAGCAGCTCTTCCTTCCCCAGAGCCTCAGCAGGCACTGACTGCAGCCAGGCCCGGGAAATGCCGCATTCAAATAAAACTGGGAGGGAGGAGTGTCAGGGAACTGCTAAGGAATACAGCTGGAGCAGGGCCAGCTCTTAGTATGCATGGAGCCTGGTGCTGTATGAATGGTAAAAATAGCAGCAGATGCTTAGATAAGAAAATACAATTTGGTTTACATGCAAAGCCATCACAGAACGTGGTTCAAAAATCTAACTGCTGTCAGATCACAGGAAGATTAAACCTGAGAGCTTATTTTGGTGTGAACTTTGTTGCAAGGCCCTCTCTTTCTTCAAGAGGTCTCCCTTCCCCTTGGAAAACCATTCTGCTCCAGCATTAGAAAGGTGAGTTCTAATCAGGCTTTATGTCACAGAAGCAGAGTCTGAAGGGATGGCAAGAGCATGGTTAAAGGGCAGTGATTGCTTTGGTTTGGAAATCAGTGGGCAAGGTACACTGATATTTTAGGTACACCTACACACATGTACAGCCAAGCCTAGTTCCCACAGGCAGGAATTGTGTCCCCGAGCTCTGATACATCCCTGCATTCAACACAAAACACACCAGGGGAGGAAGCAGAGAATGATTCTTCACTCAGGAAGAGCCACTTGCAGCAAGTCTGACTTGGGGACAGAGCTGAATTCCCAAGGGTGGGTATTCCCTTAAGCACAAGCACCCCAAAAAACTTGGAAACCAGACAGGCTTCTTGGCTGTTACAGTGACCTGCTCCTCTTCTCCCCAAGGGCAGACTTATCAGCTGGTTTTAAACCACCCTGTCCCACATTTACCTCAGTGAATTACAAAAGGTTTTTTCTATGCAGATGGATGCAACCTGGCCTTCAGTGTTGGCAAGAACCAGCTGGAGGAAGCACCCTAATGAAAGAGCAGGTATGGGATACTGAGATCTTCCCAAAAGATCCCAGAGAGATAGATCCCTGCTGACTTGGCTGGCACGAGGAGATACTCACAGGAACTACTAATTGTATTCTCAATCATTTGAAAGATTTAACCCTTTGTTCCAGCCTTTGGCTCACTGAACAGTTGCAGACAAGCAAAAGGCCATTACTGCACAATCTTAATTCTCCAAAGCAATCCTGCCAGCAGGGATAAAGTCCTAAAATGCATCTTCTGGGAAGCATCTGAGACCCAAACTCCTGTTCTGAGTTGTAGTAATCACTGCACATGAGGGCTGTGGAGAAGGTTTTGACCTTCATGCTAACCCACTGCAACTAAATCTGACAGTATAATTTCTGCTCCTTATTAAGCACATCTTGATTTTCTCTGTTTCATAAGCATCTTGAAAATAAACACTTAGTCCAGGTCTATTCACTTCATGATGGTTGGAAGCCTGAACTGACTGATAAAAAGGCTCATAAGCAAACTTACAAATACCCAGCTGACAGTGTGAATCCCTCTCACCCACTGGGCAAGAAAATGCATTTGAGAAATTCCAGAAGGAGCCAGCTCTGTGTAATGAAGTATTGCTATTTTTTGTGTCAGTCCCAGCCCTGCTGTCAGCATGTATCCAGGGCAAGGGACAAGTGGCACAAATTCCTGCTCCATTCTTCCCCACCCTACCCTTCCTTCCCCCAAGCCAGTGACGCATGGGAAATGGGCACTCTCTCCCCTGTTCAGAGTCTCATTTTGCCATTCCCAAGAGCTGCTGAAACCTGAAAACTCAGCACAGCTCCAGCAGTCATTTGAAGTCCAGGCCTGTTGCACCTGAACAGATTAGCCAAGGAGTGATCTGCTGTGGATGCAGAGGATCACTGGCAGATAATGCTCAGCACAGCCCACAGGGAAATGGGGCTGTGTGGAAAGGCAAAACCTTACTGGAATAACGAGCAGCCCCAAGTCCTCATTCTCAGCAATCTTTGTCCCAGACATGCAGCCAAGCACAATTCTGCAATGGAATGACGCGCTGAATTTTCCCATTTTTCTCTCTCTCTGAAGACCACATAAGGACAACCCTCTCTGTTCCCACTAAAACCCTCTTCTCCACAGGATTCTTCGGAGAGCAAGAGAGAGCACAAACAGTCTCCATCCTTTGCTTGCCCCTTTCAGGGCAATGGTTACTGTGAGGCTGAAATTCCAATAAAAAGCCAGTTGACATGGAGGCAGATGAGACATCCCTCCTGTGATGTTCAGAGGAAATTATCCTACAATGTACAGCTCTTAAGAATTAAAATTAAAATTTCCTTAAATAAATATAAGGAAAGAGTCCATGAGGAAGAGTTGCCAACGGGAACACGGAGCCACATTTGGGTCAATCTCTTCATCCATCACCTTGGAGATGTCCCAGGACTGTGCTGAGGGCAGGACCAGCAGCTCCATGTCACTGCTCCTATCGACGCCATCTGGAAAGGGAAAGAGCTGCTGTGTCCCTGTGGTGGGGCTCGGCTCTGCCCCAGGGCCCAGCAGGCACCAGGCAAGAGCAGCACCGCAGGGACCTGGGGTCACCAGCCACAGTCAAATGGCAAGCAGCTCCCAGGAATTTGTCTGCATAACTGGGAGAGGGACGAAGGTCAGGAAGGAAGACCTGACCAGCTGGTGCAACTGCTCCTTTCCCTCTCCAGGAGTCAAAATATCTGAGTCAAATTTCATCCTGACTGCTCGGCTGGAGGAGCTCTGCTTTCTAGTCATCTCCCAGCTACAGCTCCTGCCCTGAGAGAGGTCAGGTCTCCCAGCCATGATCTGACACACAGAGTAGCTGCAACATCCTCGTGGACAAACAGGTTACTCACATCCGCAAACACTTGTCCTTCCCTCCGCTCGCCACCCTCTGTCCGTCCGGGCTCCAATCCGCTGCATACACCTGGTGTGATGGAAATCAGTCACCTGTGCTGGGAGGAGGGGTCACTCCTGCCCCCCAAACCCCTCAGCTCCACCAGGCAGCTCACCTCATCCGCATGGCCAGGCAGATCGATGGCCAGTTTCTTTGTCTTGGCATCCCAGACCTTGAGGGTGCTGTCGCTGCTGCCGCTCACCAGCAAGCGGCTGTCGGCTGACCAGGCGATCTGGTACACGGCTGAGACGTGGCCCCTCAGCGACGTCAGGTACCTGGGGACAAGGACAGGCTGTCAGAGCAGCAGGCTTTGTTCCAAACTTGCCCTTGATTCATGTTTCTTCTCCACCAGCAGTCACAGGATGCCCAGCACACTCCAGGCAGTCAATTGCTAGACAGAGTCCATCCAAAAACTCTCCCAAGTGAGCTCAGAACATTCTAGAGGATGCCTCCTCATCTCACCCCCTCAGACAAAAGACCCTTATCCAGTAGGCAACACTTCAGCCTCACTGCACAGGTGTGTCCTTCCCTCTCTGGTTGAGCAGCCCAGATTTAGAAGGACCTTTAAAATCACTGACATGAAAGTCAAGCTCATGAACATTAAGGTTGGTTTGCTGCCTCCAAGAGCTCACCAGTACTGCAGCTGAAAGTTAAAAGCTGGATTACAGGAGCATCCAAATACCAACAGCACTTCTTGTAACTACAAGAATTTGCATCATCCAGAACAAGCTGTTCTCTGGCACAAGAACTGTTTAAACTGGGTCAGTCTCCAGTTCCCAACACACACATCTTCAGGAGATCACTGGAGTGGAACATCCCATCCCACCACAGCTGCGCCTGCCCGGAGAACCGACTCTGCAGCAACAGGGTGTGCAAACAGGTGCCAGGCAGTGCTGTGGCTGAGTCACAGTGGGGCTGCACACTCAGAGCCAAGCACAGACACCCTGACACAAGAAAAGCCAGACAAGACTTCCCAAGGGCAGAAAAACACAGAGGCAGCAGAGTGACTTTGTATGAGTTGAAGCTACAGAGATGCTGAACATGCCAGGGAGCTGCTGGCAATGCACTGGGGCCCAGCCCTGTGTGCCCTGAGCATTACACACAGACTCCACACCAGCACCACCTCCAACAGAACAAACCAACTCACTTTCCTGTCCTACCATCCCAGAGCTTTATGGACTTGTCAAAGGAAGCACTAGCGATTATCCGGGTGTCTGGCGAGAACAGGACTTGGTTAATCAATGCCTGGTGGCCTGTCATTCTCTCGAGTGGCTTCTTGTCTTCTGCTGGCCTCCAAAGAAACAGGGTGAAATCATCTGACCCCGAGACGAGCCTTTCTGGTTCCTGGCCCTGAAAAAGGGAAGAAAGAGCCCAAGTTTTGTACAAGCCAGGTGTGGAGAGCTTGGAAGCACACCAGTGTTGGGGTGTCCACTGCTTTCACCAGTGACAGCGTTAGAAGTGACAGCAGGGACAAAAGGGACTTACCCGGACTTGGTTGTACCTCTGCAGTGCCCTGTCTTTCAGTTCTGACACTGAAAAAGGGAAAAGGAGGGTGAAAGAGAGATTGGTAATCTTTAGATCAAAAGAAATTTTATAACCTTGTCATGCCAATTCCAATCCTGGCACTGCAGGTTTAGCAGGAGCATTTGTGACCGCTCAATTTGTCAGAGTGACCTCCCCATCCCCCAGACTGCTCTACCCTGGCATGGGCAAGAAAAATCTTGACTTCCAGCATGACCAGTCCTCCCCCAGCCTCCAAGGTGGGTGCTGCACTCACAGGAGCCTCTGACATCCTGGGGGTTGATGGTGGCCTCGGCCGGCTCGAAGGCGCCGGTGCGGAGAACGTAGTCGGTGCTCAGGGCCATGGTGTTCACCCAGTGAGCGTGGCCCTGCAGCGTGCGGCACAGGACCCCCTGGGGACAAAGCCATCCTCAGACAGGGACAGGACACAGCCAGGCTGCACAGTACCCCCCCAGGGTGGGACACACCCCAAACTTTCCAAACCTGCTTGCCCCAGCTGCAGGCAGGTTAAGCAGGGAAGACACAACACTGTTGAGCTTCAGGAATCTGTTTCTCTTGCACAACACCCATCAGCTAAGGTTGCTGCAGGGATGTTTCCAGCTTTTAGCCCCATTTAATGCTCTTAAGGATGAAAACATCACACAACAGATACCCCTTGCAAATGGTGCCAAGCAACAGGTCTGACAGGCCAGGAAGATACAGCAGCTCTGTTTTTCAGGGCACAAGCTGTGCCAGGAAGAGCAGACAAAGCTACCCCACAGTGTGCCCAGCAGCCCAAGGGCAGTCCCTCACTTACATCCTGGCTCCTCCAGACTTTGATGGTCCTGTCCTGGGAGGAGGAGTAGAGCAAGCCATCGCCCCCCCACTTCACACAGGTCACCGACTGCGTGTGGCTCGTGAGGATTTTGTCACACCTGCCCATCAGCGTGTCCCAGATGCGGATGCTGCAGTCCTTGGAGGCACTGGCCAGGTAACGGCACTCTGGGTTTCTGGGCAAAGAGATAAAATCCATTTGTGCAGCTCCCCTCAGCTCCTTCCCCACCAGCCCCACAGGATTCAAGGGTCCAGCAGGCAATAAAATACAACTTTTTTTTGCCTTAAGATCAGAGAGAGGCCAGACAGGGGCAGAGCACTGACCTAGAGGGAACAAGGTCTCACAAGGCAGGGGAGAGGCAGACAAATGCCTCCTCCAAACCAACTGCTGGGCTGCACACTGGAGAAATCAAACCAGGGTAAACCTGGCAGCTGAGGCCTTGGCAATGACCTTGCTTGCACAGCTTTAACCCACTGGTGGAGAGAGCCCTGGGCAGGGGATCAGCCTCACAGAGGGAGCACAGATCCATGGCATTGGGAATGTGTTGGATGTTCCCCTGCCTCTGCCATGCTTCATCTCCAGCCTGTGGACAGAGTGCTGTTGTGTTGACAAGGCTGAAAGGAACACTGTCCATCCACATCCATTGTGCTCAGGGGACAAACTGAACACATCTGGAAGCAGCTGGCCCCAACCCAGCAAGGACAGGGCAGCCACAGCCCTCTGTCCTTTGCACATCTTTATCACTCTGCATGGTGGCACCAGCAGTGAGGAAGAGCACAGCCCCTCCCATTGCACTGGAACTGGCTGAAGAAAGAGAACTGCAGTCCTGGCAGGGTTATATCTCTCCTCCCTGTTTCCTCATCTTCCTTACAATCATTTTTTGCTAATCCAGTTAATTGTCTGCAGATAGATGGAGCTTCCTACTGGCAAATTCAATTTGCAGGGCTCTGCTCTGAAGGGGCCCTTTTTCTTTATTTTTTATTTATTTCTGTAACATCTTGGATTAATGGCTACAACTGTCCCCTTCCACCCATCTCTCCCAGAGGGAGCTTTAGCTGATCGAAGGGATAAGGGGATTGTACAGTTAATCATCCCTGATGATAAACAAACAGGATGACAGAGGCCAGCAGGATCAGGAGAGCAGAAAGGAGTGCTCTGCCCTTGGACACCACCAGGCTTCCCACCAGGCTTCCCTGCTCCCACCTCAGCATTGCTGGAGCAGCACATCAGTGTTTGTCCAGCACCACAAAAGCAGCATTTTCCACAGGCAGGTGTGTCTTTATTCCCAGGGGAAAAGAGACACAGCCTGGCAGTGATTCCCCAGCAACTCCCAGGGACTGTGAGCAGCAGCTGGGACTGCTGGCTCCCAGCTCACCTTGAGAGCTGTTCTACGTGGGCTTTTTCCCGTAACAGGAGAAAGGCAAACAGGAGCAATGCCCTTCAGGTCAGGCTGCTCTTTTCCATAGGAGCAAAGGGGAAGGGCTGAGCTGGCCCCTCACTTACATGTGGAGTGGTTCCCAGCACAGACATGTGATCCATTTGGAGTGGCCAGACAGCACCCGGCCGATCTGGCTGCCAGTGGCTGGGTCCCAGAGGAAGATCTGTGCAAGAGAGGAAGCACGAGGGTCACGTCAGGCCACAGACATCATGTGAATCCCAGAGACGTTGGAGCTCCATTTAGAAAGCAGAGGTGTCCTTGGGATCGTGTTTGCACTTGCAGGCAGCAGCAGGGGAAGGGGGCTGGATGCCTTTCCAAATCCCTGCAGCAATCAGCTGACACCCAAAAGAATGAGACCTGATTGCCCTCCTGTCTGCCTACAACACTGCTGCTGCAAAGTTATCTGACCCAAAAAGGATACAGGTCCCCAAAAAGCCACCATGTGCCAGAGACTCAGGGAGTGTTTGCAGAGCACAGTGAAAGCCACAGCTAAACGCTGCTGATTATCGGATGCTGTGGGTGGGACACATGCTGGTTTTCTCTTGTTGATTCTCTCTCTACATAAATGTTCATCTTAAGAGCCAAGGCATTAGTCATCTCCTACTTAAGAAGCTAGGAGAAATAGGGAAAAGGAGGACAAGCAACTCTCTGGGTTCAATTAAAGGCAGAACAGCACCAAACCATGGCTGAACCACCCTGGCCCAGGACATTTCCTTGGGACTGGCATCACAACTTTGGCAGCTCTGTGAGTGCTGTCATTGCTCCCAGACCATTCAAAGGTCAGAGAGCTCAACTGCCCCTCAGGAGCTCAGCTCCCATTTAACCACACACTCCTGCTTCCCCAGGCATTTCTGCACTTCAAGCACACCAATTTTGCCCCTCAGCGAGGGCTGAACTCCTTTCACATTTGTGCTAAAGGGAATTTGGCCGTGTCTGCATGGGAACACTGTGACCAGGCTGCTGCTGCACGGCTGGATCACGCCAACAGCAGCCCTGACCCATCCTCACTCCAGACACCTCCCTCGTGATGGAGCCGCCTGCCAATGACCATCCAAAGCCTGGACTCATTCCTGGACAGAGGGAAAAGTGTTTGCCACAAGACAGCAGGACTCAGCAGCAAGAGCTCCCCGAGGTGACAATGCCAGAGCACTGCCTGGCACAGAGAGGCTTCTCACAATACTGTGACACATCCACACACAAAGCTCCTCCGGAGAATGGGAATCCTGCTCCAAACAATGGGATACACCCCTCACACCCCTGAAGAAACAAGAAATACCCCTAATCCCCCCCAGCCCCGTGCTGAGGGAGCCCAGGTGTACCTGGCTGTTCTTGCAGCCCGAGGCCAGTTTCTTGCCATCAGGTGACCAAGCAATGCTGAGCACCCAGTGCCGGTGACCTGGCAGAGAGAGCACGAGTGGGTGTGAGTGGAGAGCTGGGACTGTCCCTGGTGTCCCAGCAGGAAGCCACTCTGTGTGCCTCCTGGCCAGCCCCTCTTTTTCCACTTTGCCAAAGAGAGCTACTCCCTCTCAGGCTGCAGTCCCAGCCTGGACAGCTCGCACAGCACCAAGCTCTGCTCTGCTTGTCCCCCAGGCAGGCAGGGGGTCCATGAGGGAGGGGGTCACAGGTTGCCCTCCTGGCACTCCCCAGCACCCACCTTTGGCCGTGAACTGCGGCGTTTCCGTGCTGAGGTCCCAGAAGCGGACAGTGGTGTCTCCAGAGCCGCTCGCCAGGTACCTGGGAGAGGGGGAACAACTCAGCACAGTGTCCCCAGGACAGGACAAGGGCAGCTGCTGCCTTGCCCTGATCCCCGCCTGCAGCCACACCCTCGTACTTTCCCGTGGGGCTGAAAGCCACGGAGATGACAGCCTCGGTGTGTCCCTCCAGGGAGCTGGTGCAGCGTGTCACCGCCCGCACCCTGAACACCGCCTGCGGCTGGTAGATGATGTCCAGGACCTTCTCTGTCTCCACGCTCTGCCCTGCCAGGGTCTTCTCCAGCGACGCCACGATCTCGGCATCGTGGACGAAGAAGGCCAGAGGCACCGGCTCATCCTGCGGGAGGAAAGGCAGGTGAGGTAGCGCGGGGCGGCGCCGGGTCGGGCTGGGGGCGCCGGGGACTCGGGAGGGGTCTCACCTTCTGTAGGAGGGCGTTGCAGACCAGCTGCAGCTTGTCCGGAGTGATGGTGACCGGAACGTCGAAGGGGGAGCCCAGGCACTCCCCTGCCTCATCGCGGAACTGGATCAGGAGCCGCTGCACATCCTCCTCGTCCGGAGACATGTTCTGCGGGACAGCGGGCTCAGTGCCGGGAGTCCCAGCGGGCGGCGGGCACAGCCCCCCAGCCCGGCCGCGATACCCGCCTGGGGAGAAGGAACCTCCACAGGGGGACCCCGCGTGGGGCCCGTGGGAGGGAGAAACACCCCGCACCGAGCAAGAGCCGCCCGGGGGGGGAACCCCAGGAGAGGGCGAGGAGACCCCGGAGCGCTGCAGCACTCCCACCCCTGCAGCTTCCAGGCGCTGCCCATCCCGGCCCCGCTCCCGGTCCCGCTCACCGCGGCCATGTGCGCGCCCGCCCCACGCGGGCCGGAAGCGGGCGGGGAGCGGCCGAGCGCGGCGCTGCTGCCCCCTGGCGGCCGGCGGTGAGCGGCGCGCTCGCCCCGGGGCCGCGGGTTCGAGGCCGCGCAGGGACAACTCCCGCGGGTCCAAAACCTCGGGGCGTTGGTGCCAAAACGACTCAAGATGGGCCGAGCCTCTCACACTCAATGCGGCCCGCAGTTTGAGGAAACGCAGCCCTGAGCAATATCCATACCCAAATCTGGCACCTATAATCCCTGAACATGCCCAGGATTAGTTGGGATCCTGCCCAGGGGGGAAACTGAGGCAGGGATGCACTAAAATAGGTAAGAGTTTAATGTGGTTCAGTACTTCAGGAACAGCCCCTGCTGCCCCTTTACACCCTTCCCAGCCCAACTTCTGCCATGACCTGTGATTGAACAACTTATTTACTATTTAAATAAGAATTAATCATATTCACCACACTGCCATTAACATAATCCATTAAAAAAAGAGGGCAAAATTACCCTAAAACTCACATAAAAAAACCCATCCCATGTAACTTCAAACCCCATGAAAACAGAAAATCAACACAAATTTTAATATTTATATATTTTAAATCAAAACACAATTAAATATAGTATGTTTTAAGTACATGAATGCTTGGGTATGAGAGAAATAAGAGGTGGTACATAGTACCAAAAACCTATACACAGCCTTTTTTGCTTTTTCATAACAATACAGTGTGTCTCTATACAATCAAATATTGCAACAGAATAACACTTTCTAGTCAATCAAGATATTCTGAACATTGGAAATGATTTGAGTTCTTCGCATAGTGATTTCTTTGCACAAGTTTGAGGAGAAAAGCAATCATTAGAGTAAAAAAAATTTAAAAACCCAAAATAAGTGTTGTATACTAAAAATGCAGCAGTAACATAAGGGTGAGACACTGAGTACTTCTGCTACCCTGCAAAATTGATTTGCTGGGGAAAAAAAAGGAGGTGCTGTGTAACATGGTAAGTGTTGACAGTGTCAGGAAGAAGGCCAGAGGTCATTAAAAACTGTTTTTCTTTGTAAACCAAACATCTGGAATTAGAGCCTACGTTGGGTGGGGGACAAAAAGCGATGGAGAATGGCAGCAATTCCTTTTTTCCTTGCTCGTGGGATGGTGACAGGAAGTGGAGCAGTCTGCAGGGTCCAAGGTGGGAGCAGAGGGGCTGCAGGACCAGCCTTGGATCTGCTCTGTGGTGGAAGCAGGGGAGATGTGTGTGTGTGTGCAGGTGTAGGAGCTCAACAAGGAGGAGTTCCTGACCCTTCTACACGGCCTTCAAAGTTAATGCAGTTATGAAGTAAAATACATTTATCTTACACTTGAATACTCATCTATTTCAAGTAACGGAAAATTAAACATAGAACTTTCCAGGTCATTCACTGCCAATGAATGGATTTGCCCCACAGCCCTTCCAACTCTGTGTTTAAAAATTACAAGCAGTAGAACCAGAAACTACAGCAAAACCTTCCCCTCTGTTGTGGCCTCTGTGTCCCATTGCAGATATTTTGCTTGAAAGTCTTTTTTTGAGACAGGGTCAAGTATTTGTGAAGTCAATCACAGATCCTCAGTGACACATTTGTAAACTGCATCTTCTTCTCAGAACCATCATTACTGTGAATGCCACATACACCAGGCAAAAGTGTTTCTTCACTCTCTACAGTGGAGGTCCAGGATTGCTTCTTCTTCATTCTTCCTTAGAAATGAGGGGGATTCCAGTGGTTGGAGTAACAGTGCTTTGTTTTTATTGGCTGTGTTAAAGAATCCACCAATAGGGAAAGTTCACTCCTTCTCAAAGTGGAAAACCAGATTTCCTGTCCTGGAGTTTCTAAAATCATAGCTGGAAAAGGGAAAACCAGTTAATTTTACCCTAAAACATGCAAAGTAACTGTTCAATAGAAAAATATTTTGTGTTTAAAAACGCTGAAGCCAGGTTTGTGAGTTTGGGGGAGAAAAAAGCCCCAAACCTAATCCAAACACACTCAACCTTTTGATTACTTGCTTGATTGAATCCAGAGCATCTGCAGTCATTTGAGATTTCTAAATACTGTGCTGAGTGACCTTTTCATCCAGGCAGACTGGAATTGTATCACTGCAGACAAGCTAGGAAGTGAAGTCATTATAAAAGTTATTTAAATGTTACTGCTCTATTAGAAAGTAAACTCTCCCAGAGTGAACTATGGATCCACCCATTTGGATCCAAAAACTGGGCTTTGGCACATGTGTACTTTCAATAACTGAACATAATGCAAGTTAATTGTTACAAACTCACATGCCTGGAAGTCAGAAGTACCAGGCATTAACTTGGTAACGTGCTGTCACAAAATCCAACTGCTGCCTCAGAACTGGGGTTTTTTAGACAGAGAACACATGGGCTGTACAACAATACACAAACCTATGCACAGGGTTACTGTGTCTTTTTAAAATCTGGAGACAGAACTTTGTAAATGAGAGCACCCAACCAGACGAAGTCACAGCTGCTGAGTTTTGCTGAACTTCAAACAGAAATACCACTACTGACTAAGAGGACCCAGCAAGTGAGAGCTCAAGTCAGGAATTACACTTCATCCTGCAGCAGAGATCACCCTTTTAACTAATTAGGCAGTTTCTTAACTCAAACTAAGACAAGTTTGATGCTTGTACAGGAGAACCACCACAGGCATCTGCTAAGAAGTTCCTACATCACACGTAGGCTGAAACACTTCCAACCTTTGTTTCTTCCTCTCATGCTCTGCTGGTTTGAACATTTTCCAGCGTGGGTTTCAGCCACAGGAGGAAGGCAAGTGAGAGCTCTGCTCCTCCCACAGCCTGGCTGGAGCCAGATGAATACAGCAGCCTTCCCACCCCCCTACCTTGGTGACCTTCTCCAAGGGCTGCTCGCACTGCGCCTGCTGCATGACGTCGTTGACAATCATCTTTGCTATCCTCCAAGCCATCTCTTCTTGAGCCTGAAAAACACAGCCCAAAACACAGATAGCTTCAGGTTCTCAAAAGACAAACACAGTGCTCTCAGCACAGCCTTGGAGTCAGGGTAACCTTCACAACTCCATAAACCTGTATGAGCATATCCTCCCTCGATGGAAACACACCTGGCTTCCAAGTACAGTGTTAACTTCAATTTTTGTACCTAAGGCTTGATGCAATTTCCAAGAGACTTAGTGGAGATTTTAGATTTATCTCTTGGGGATTTGTCCAAGCCCCTCAGAGGGGAAAAATGCAGTCTGGAACCCATGTGCAGTGGTCACTTCACCATAAAAATCAAGTAACACTTCCACCCCTACTTACAGATAAATAAAACCACAATAAGAAAAACCCTGACTGCAAGCACACACTTAATTAGTTCAACCAGCAAGCACTGGCAAAGAGCAAACTAGTTTCACACCTTCATGCAAATTATATTTAGCACACAGAGTCTCCCTGTTCTTGGTGCAGCAAAAAGATACTCAGAGATAACAGCCAGGATTAAGAACATCAATACTTTATTTCTCTGAAGTGTAAAGTCACAAGAAGAACATGAAAGGGGACACACCTCATCTGTATTTCCTTGAACCCATTTCTTCATTGCTTGTGAAAACATGGACCCTGGTTGAGATAAAAACAGCAAGCAAGGTATGTCAGCAAAGTGAGGCACAAAGCTGATTCCTTTCACCCTTCTGAAGGTTTGCTCTGTCCATTCAGGACATGGAGGAGTGGCAGGAAAGACAAGGGACTGCCTGCAGCCATTTGGACACTGAGCCTTTCCCAGAGCTGAAAAGCAGCACCAGCAGCAGGTCCCAGCCTGGGTGGGAAGCATGTGGAGAGCTGCAGTTCTTTTTCATCTCAAGACCAAAGCTTTGAAGGTTTGATCACCAGCTCAGCTGCTGACACTTCCATCCCTGCCAGGTTCCATCGACAGCTCCAACTCCCACAGGCTGCTCATCCTCCCTGGAGTCCAGCTGGACCAGAAAAGCAGAATTTGGGTAGGAAACTGGGCCAGAGATGGGTTTTGCCTCAGTACAGGCCAATCCCCACAGAATCTCTAATTGGCTTAAAACAGCTCTGGAAAGAGTCAAACACTTTGCCTATCTTAACTCCAGCAGGGAAGAGAGCAGCTCTGCAGATGTGTACAGAAATGGAGAGAAAGAGCAAAGCAAACCTTTTGATTTTTTGACATCAGGCTCTGGTTCAGATTCTCTGATGAACTGCCCCAGGTCACTGACTCTTCCAAATGTCATCTTCCTGAGGAGAGGAGTGAAGAGCCATGTGAGTGATCAAAAGAACTTTGGCATTATGGAAAGCTGTATTTGGCTATATACTTGGCTACATTTTGGAATAAAGAGGAACAATAACTAAGAGGAAGAGAAAAACCAAAATAGAAATATTTTGGTTGAAGAAACATTCACTGGGTGTTAAATCACACTATTGAAATAAAGTTAGTGTCAAATATTAAGACATGGACTAAGATCTTTCATTTACTCTCCATGCAGGAGGACACAGCAAAGATGAAACAGGGGTGAAACATGTAACCAGAAAGGAAACAATACACTGAAATGAACCTTACCCTGCATATGTTCGTTGATACAAAGATTCTGGATCCAGACTTGCAGCATCTACAATTATTGCTTCATCAAAATTTTTCAGGATTTTAACATTAGCCTTTTTGACATTGGACTACAAATAAAAATTCTAAGTATTAGTGCCCAATGCAGATAACTACCAGCTTCTTAACAAAACTGCAATTTCAGTGCTTTTAACACAGATAAATCTCCTTTAAGTCTCTAAGCAAGAGTATAAAAGAATCAGTGTGTCTACACAGCCTTGAATTCCTAATCATAGGACATTGTTTTAGCAGAGGATGATAAAATTCTATGGACAGAGCCAAAGACACAAAGCCCAGGTCAGCACACGCTGCTCAATTATCAGCTCAACAGATCCATGTGTGCTCGCAAATCATTTGTTGTGAGTCTGCAACATCTCTCTCCTGCTCTTGCTAAGCAATTCCCAAACACAGATGCCTCCCCCATGCACAGAGAACAAATTATTTATCTTCTGGCCTGGAGTATTTATATAAGATTATGAATAAAAAGCCAAGGAAACATCAGAGCAACAGCAGGGAGGGCACAACACACAGCAATCCATTATCGCCTCAGCACGGAACAGGAACACCAATGGCAGCTCCTTCCCTGCTGCTCTTTATGCAAAGATATGCAGAGACCCAGAGATTCTCCTATTCACACAAGCAGGAATGCACACCACAGAAAGCAGCACCTCATTTCCTGAATTGCCCAGCCAATTACCAGCAGTTCCTCCTGCTCTGAGAATCAAGCAGCAGGAGGCTTCAAGAACACAGATTTTATTCCTCACTTCACAGCTAGGGGAGGAATATTCCCTCCTTGCAAATTAGGAGGTTTAAAAATAGTACAAGCAGGTGGTACAGCTTCCAAGTTGCTGGAAAGCCAGGACATGACTAACATTGGTGTGGATACTGGGTTTGAAGCTCAGGGTAGCCCTGCAGAGTTCAGTAACAGCAGCAGTCGCTTGGCTCTTCTGCTCTCAGCTGGGCTTGCAGGTTCCAAGCTGTTCTGGTTACAGGTTAGCCAGAATCTGCTCTGTGTTTGAGCAGATTGATGCCTTCAGCCCTGGAAATGAGTTTACTCTTCAGGACAGAAGATCTGGCACTTTAAAAGAACTGAGCACCCAAAGCCAGCATGTTTATATTTAAATTTGATAGCATATTCACAAGTGTCAATTTTTACCTGAAGTTGTTAACTATGGTATTGACAAAATAATGCTCTTTCTAGTAATAAGCATTCTTAGATATTATGGCATCATAAAAAGTCTTCAGTAAAGCAGCAGTTTAATAAAGACATTACTGAACTAAAGAAATAACAGCAGCACAAGGCTTTGGGTACAACAAACAGCAGAGACACTTCTGACAGAACTGAGCTGCAGGTAGATTAAACACATCCTAACACAACACAGGTTTTAAATGAAAGTGGAATGGTGTTTCCTTACAGGGTAAAACCGTGGATATTGACACAGAAAACCCAAACTGGTACCTGGGAGGCAGAGCCATCTGTGCTCCCTATGGAATCACTGTCAGGAGAGCTACCAGGGCCATGGAGACTCAGTGCAATGTTCCCTCCTGGGAATTCATCTCCTCGTACTGAATGGATGAGGTCATTCAAGTATTTGTAGTAAAGGTTGCTGGACAAGAAACCAGGTAGGAAAACCTGAGAGATGGGAAAAGTCTTCTTTAATTAAGGCTGGTCTGCATAGTTATAGAAGAGCACACAAACATCTCAGTCCTTGTGTAGATGGAACACAAGTAAAAGCATCCATGCATGGAATTATTGTGGATTACATTATTAACCACAGCACTTCTATTAGACTTGCAAACAACTCCTACTAAGAGGAAGGAAAATCTTCTAAAGATACAAAATAAGCTGTTGATAGCAATTCACATGGGAGGAAATTCTGTTACTTCCATTAAACTGCAATAATCACCCAATGAGACAAACAGCATTAACAGCAGCCAGTGGGTGGTATCTTCAAATCAGGCTGGGGAAGAGTCTGGCAGATTTTCCTGAAGCTGTTCTATTCTCCAGGTAAACAGGAAATCAGTAAAGCAAGGGGACAAACCAGGGCACACTATGGAACCCCCCATCACCTGCACAGAGTGTGAACCCCACTCTGGAGGAGGATCAGCCCCAGCCCACTGTGAAGGAGGATCAGCCCCAGCCCACTCTGAAGGAGGATCAGCCCCAGCCCACTCTGGAGGAGGATCAGCCCCAGCCCACTCTGGAGGAGGATCAGCCCCAGCCCACTCTGGAGGAGGATCAGCCCCAGCCCACTGTGAAGGAGGATCTCACCGTCTCCATGGTTGTCCACGCCTGCCTCAAGGGAGTGGTGAAGCAGTTGGGGAGAGGCCCCCCCTCCCTGCAGATGTTGGATTCAATCTCCAGCCTCACAGAGTCATCAAAGCCCAGAGGGTGTGTGGCCTGCAGGGAGAAGTACCTGGGGAAGGGCAAGGAAACAACACAAACAGGATTTGCAAACCTCTGCAGGTGCTCAGTGCCCACCCCAGACACTGCACACACCTGGTCCCCACTGACTACAGGTGAGACACCCCCCTCCCAGAAACAGTCTGAGAGCCCTGCCCTGAAACACAGATGAAAAACAGAGAATGGGAAACAAGAATGGAGCAGGAAACACCCAGAACTCCAAAGTAGCTTTGGCTCTACTGATCACATCCTTGCAAACTGAGTTTAAGGATGAGGGAATGATTGATGAACCTCTGAGTGAAGCATTAGCTTCCTCTCCAATCATTATTTCCTCCTTGGGTAATAACTCAAGTTGTGGTAGAGCCTCACACTTAAGCCTAAGAACAAACATCTCCTGGAAGCAGTTGTGCTGTCTCCCAGCTGTCTTATTGCTAAAGTGAAGCACAAAGTACAGGAAGAAAGCTCCTCTCCTGAAAGTCAGATATTAAAAAGGATCTGATTGCTTCCTTAGAAAAAGAAATACTTCATAATACTAAGAACAAGCACTAGTTGGCTTTTATTACATGTGAGAAGAGTTTCTACAGCCTACTTTATATGGATAACAGTATCTGAACATTAAGGTTTTTCTGCAGTGCTGTATCTGCTACTAGGCTTAAACCCCTTACATTTTCAAACATCAACCAACCAGCTTTGATACTTCCCAACCAAACAAACTCAAGCAATCAAGTCTTGAAAATCCTGAATGATGTTTAAGAATGGAATCCTTGTAAGGATTTCTCCTCATGTATATCAAAAAATTTCAGTTCACGTGTGCAAACACATCAAAAGCCACCTTGATAAAATGCACCTCAGCAGACCAGCCCAAGAGTGCAGAGGAGTTCCTTTTGCACAGCAAACACAAACCACAAGTACAGAAAGAAAGGATTGTTGAGCTCCCTCACTTGTCATACAAAATCATGGCATCATTCTGTGCCTCTTGCCCATCATACTGGCCTTCCTTGGCAGCAAGCTGAGACTGGAAGTTATCTGCTGCCAACCAGAACTGCAGTACATTAACTGCATCTTCCTTCTCCATGTACTGCAAGGGAAATCAGAAAAAGAGGAGATTAAAGAAGTCTTAGCAAGAAACTTTTAGTAATTTTTTAACTTCCTTCATCCCATTTAGATCAAGAAACATACATAAAAAATATATATTAGTGATGCAAAATTGTCACCAGGACACAGTATTTTGAATTTCTGTTTCTCACAGATTTAGCTTGCTTGGAGGAAAAAAAAAAAAAAAGAAGAGGGGGAAAAAAAAAAAAAGAGAACTTCTGACATGTCTTTTCTGTACTTACTTTCACACTTAGTTTCCAAAAAGCTATTTGTCTTGTCCTAGGACAGGAAGCACCATTTTCATGCTACATTTAGCTTACACTGAGCTCAGCACATTGCCTCAGCTTCCCAAGCTGCAGTTTCAAACTCCATCAGCTTGTCAGACTGTCAGGACAAGTATGTCAAGAGCTGATTCCTTAAAGGTGCAGGAGCCTGAAACTGTGATATCTTTTATTTAACCTATCACATCACTAAAGGTGCCCTCTCCACATAACACTGGTTATGATTTGTTATCTGTAATTCAGGCTTTTACAGTCACTACAATGTGAAGATCAAGATGACAATGTCAAAACTTCTACAAAGCAAAGAGACTCTGAGAAGCACTCACTAACTGAGAGGAAATCACAAATACTCATTCCACAACACAATGGACAGGTTTCAACATGTGAATTAGTTCTACGTGAGGGCAGGAAAAAGTTCAGTGCATTTTCTCTCAGAAAAAAACACACCTTGGGTTTTTTATTATATTTAGAATCACAGAATTACAGAATTGTTTTGTGGAATGGGACCTTAAAAATGATCCAGTTCCAACTCCCTGCCATGGGCAGGGACACCTTCCACTGTCCCAGGTTGCTCCAAGCCTCAGCCAGCCTGGCCTTGGACCCTTCCAGGGACCCAGGGGCACCACAGCTGCCAGGGAACAATTCCTGCCCAATCCAACCCAAAGCCATCAAGGAATGAACAGATTTTTTTTCATCTGCTAGAAAGGGATCTAAAAGCAAACCCAAACGTTGCCACTCACCTCAGAGAAGTAGAAGAGGGCTGACTCACAGAACAGAATGTCAGCCAGATACACAGTCCCACTGGTCAGCACCTCAATCTGGTATTTACAGAAATGGTGACTCCGCAGGAACTCACTAAAGTGCCTGCACAGACACAGGGACAATCACTCATCAGGGTCAGCAGCACCCTCAGAACCCAGCAGCTCTTGCCCACAACTCTGATACTTTTGGTTGGATAAAAGCCAAACAAAGCAAGAAACAGGGCAGGTTTGTAAATGGCACAAGACAGAGATAAAGAGCACAACAGTGTGAACAGCCAAGTTTAGCAAGAATGGATTTGGAGGAGGGGATCTGAGCAGTTTCAAATATAAAATACAGCACAGAAAAGTGCTGATATGGTCATGTCTCCACAAACATTCTTAACAGAACCTTTAGGACAAGAGACACAAGAACCCAAACCATGGCATCAACTCACTCTTGTTCCATTGCATTGAACACTATGGACTGGGCTGTAACAAAGCAGTTGGGATCCACTTGGCCATCCTCCCCACAGATCTTTGCTGCAAAGAAAGACCAGGTTAATTTTAACATGGATTTGGCTGATGGAGCTGAAAGGCACGAGCAAGGACTGGTTAATGAAAAATTGCAGTTCAAATCCACCAGAATCAGCTGGTTCTGACTGAGCAAAGAGCTTTCAAGGCTGGCCAAATAATAATAACATGGCTAAAGTATTTGATTGAGACTCGTATCTGGATCCCCATCATAACCACCAAGAATTCCTTCCCTAATTTAAACAAAATCTCTGAAAGCTTTCATGAGGATATTCACAGCACTGCTGAAGGTCAGATCCACTGATACTTGTAATCTCCTATCTTTTTAAGGCTACCTTAATACCTTTACCTTTATAAAAATAAAGATAAATGCAGATGTGTGATGTATTAGAGACACAATTTTATGGGACAGAGCAGCTCTGAAATGAGGAAGCAATTATTCATTCTTACCAACTATGTCATTTCTCATTGCTTCTGTAATAGGGATTGGTTTAGCAGCATCTGGAGAAATATATTTGGTAAAAGTACTAACTGCATCCCGTTCTATACCTGCAGGGAAGAAACACAGAATCAAACTTGGAATTCCTTGTGTCAGTGAGTAACAAATAATTGCTCTTCAGAAAAGCAGCTGTCTAATTCTCAGTGATGTTTCCACTGCAGGATATTCATATTCTGCTCCTGACCAGCTGCAGGGACTGTGTGATCTGAAGTCAGGTCACAACAAACCCAGCATGGACTGAGATGGAATAAAACAACATAGCTCCAAATTTTCCCTACCAGCACACAAGGCAGAACCCACTTCCTCAGCTGCACACCATAGTCCCAGAAGCAAGAGCTTTCATGCAAGTGAACTTCCCAATTTTTAGCTCTCATCACAGAGAAATCACTTGCATTATATAGGAACTATTAGGAAAAAAACCATCTTAAAATGATCTGCCTCAAACAAGTTGTGTTCTTTACACATCATCTTTTGAGACTTGGGAGTCTGCTCTGGAAAAGAGAAAAGATTACGCTCAAATTCTTTTCAGATTTCTCAGTAAGAACCCTGTGTTTTCAAATTCTTTTTAGACATCAGAAAGCAGAGATGCTTTGGTAACTAAAACATCATTTCCCCTGTTTAAGTGGCTTTGGGGCTGAGGTTATGTTTTGTGGAGGCACATGATAAATAACTACATGACAAAGACAAACAGCAAGAGAAAGGGATGCAACACGAGGAAACAGTTGGGCAAACAAAAGGAACCAATATGAAGAAAGAAGTGTTTCCTTTTTGGCTGCAGACTTGCACAAATGAGGGAGGACTGAGTAGATGCAAAGTAGAGAAACGTTACTGTGCAGGTAGTTCACTACCAAAAGGAAATATTTTAATTTCATCCTTACTTCCAGCAGCCTCTGAAGAGGTGGAATCCAAATGACAACAAATCAGTTACAAGGGGAGGAACTCCATCAAATAAATCCAAGAACAAAAACAGTACATTCCACACATAAATCTCCACAAGCCTCTTGCAACCACTACTTATGTCACCTTATGTAATACAGGATATTTACCTTCCATGACAAGTTAATTATGAATTCCCAGCACCACCATCCATACTTTCTGCAATTCTTTTAAGGTGGGATGGGACAGGTGAGGGAAGAACTGGACATAGCAATGTTCACTCACTTTCTTATGATTATACATGGAAGAACAGAAGCAACCTAAGCTCATTGAGTACACAATGATTTTGAAGTCTCTTCAGCAGCTTTTTTATTTTTCAAAAAGTCAAATAATACACAGCTCAAACTGACCAGCATCAGTTAACATCAATGATACATAAAACTTTCTTCCTTGCAACATCACATCAGGCTTGCTAAGAACCTGAGAACTGAGGCTGCCCCCTGCACAAAAACGTTCATTTCCCACCTTTCCAAGCAAAGGGAACACACAGCACTTACTTTTCATGAGTTTTCCTGACAAGTCCTTTAGTGCAGAGGAGGGGCTGTTTCTATTTGATACAGAAAGCTTGGAAGATTCTTGCTGATCAGCTGGAAGAGGGTGAGTCCCTGGCTCTGCTTTGCCCCGGGGCAGAGCCCTGGAGCCGTGGCTGTCCTGCCCCAGCAGCCCCGCGTGGTTCTGGCCGCCGGCAGTTCTGTCGGGCTGGGGCCGCAGCAGCCGCGCGGGGCCGGAGCCCTCCAGCCTCTCCTCCAGGCAGGCAGCAGGAGGGGAGGAGGCCAATTCCTGCTGCTTGCAGGGGGACACGGGCTCTGCCAGGGAGCTCTGCTTCACCGTGTTCAGGCTGTGCGCGCGGATGCGCGACCAGGTGGTGGAGTGGAAGCTCTCGGCCTCTAACCAGAATTTCACCAGGTGCTCCATCCTGCGCAGCTCCATGAACTGGATGAAGTAAGGGAGGGCTACGCTGTCCTGCAGGACTTGTTCAAGGGTCTTGGAAAGGCTTGATTTGGTCTCTTGAGCCTGGTAGTTCAGACACGATCTGCCTAAAGGAAAACATGAGAGAGAGTGAGTCTGTATTGTGCCACAGATGTGGGGGCTGGACACAGAAGTGTCCTGTAGTGCAACTGTGAGGAGGCAATTCCAACACAATGCCAAAGGAAAGGAACTAAAGCCTGTTCCCTTCCAATCCCTCCCAGGGTAACACAGGTGCTATTAGAACAGCAGCCACACTTTTATTGCCTATTTGCTTACCTGAAAACCAAGGGATGGTGAGTGCACACCATCACAAAATAAAAAGAAAAGTTGACATTCTTACAGCCTTACCTAAGTCTCCAAAGTGAGCAGCTTCCATGTGACTTGGCTGCTTCTTGAGGGCAGCTGTGCGGCTGCTGGAGAAGGAGTCCATGTTGGCAGAGATGGCATTGATGGCCACATGGCTTGGTCCTGCAGCCTCCAGCAAGGCATGATTCCTAGTGCTTCTCTGAGGGGAATGTACTGGGATTGGAGCTGGAATCAAGACAGGAATTGTTAAAGCACAAGGACCCAAGACCTCTTCTAACCATGGCCCAGTGCTAAGCACCCCAAAATATACCAGGGAGTTTGCAAGAGTCAGTCTCATTAAAACATCCCTGTACCACTGGGTGTCATCTTTGATCAAGGCTCTAATTAAAGACCACAAGTTTTATTATTGCAAGAATAAACTCACTCCCACCCACCTCTATTTTCCTTATTCAGCAACAAATCAAGAGATGCCACATCCAAGTTTACACATGAAATATTCCTGAGTCTTCCTGCTTCCTTGATAACCACTACTGCAACAACTTTATACTCTGTCAACAGTTTAGTTTAGTTCCAATGCTGCTGCCAATCAATTTCCATGCCTTTCTGAAAGCTAAAATGTGTTTAAAAATGCTGAACTACAAAGCTATCTGTGAGGTTTAATAAGAGTTATTTCTCAAAAATATTTTTGCTTATGCTTGGTTGCAAGAGAAAAAAAAAAGGCAATAAGGAAATACCTGTGATGAAACCCAGGTTATAAACTTAATCCTCTCTGGCTGTTTTAGGACACAAGTGGCTACTGGAGCTCAAAAAGAACAAATAAAAACTTCCTCACACAAAACTCTGCTAATTGTTAATTGATGACAAAGCTGAGAAAAACTCCAAACACGCTCACAGTAGATTCCAAAGCTCTCAGGAAGCTGTGCTGGATGAGGATGTCGTGCAGGGACATCTTACACCTCTGACTCAAAAATAAAGCACATCAGATGAGCTGATTAGCTCAACACTTCCCAGGGATGTGCTCCATCAAGGTGTCAGGCAACTTTGGCTTCATGACTTCCACGCTGCATCACTTTATTTTTATTCCAAATTTTATGACAGCAGTTGACAATTTCACACTTAGATGTCACAGCACAGATACCTCAGGAAACATTTAAATTATTGCCAAGTGTTTGTGCAGTTGCAGGATTGGACACCAAGACACCACTTGCTGCTTCTTACAAAGCCTCTGGGTGTTTCATACCAGCAATAATGGAGAAAATACCTTTTCTCCAAGGCCAAGGGATGGCAGCAGTGGGAAAATTTGGTGGAGGTCACTTGTGTAGAGCCAGAGCCACACTCCTCAGAATGCTACATGCTTTTGTCAATTAGATTTCAATTTAACTTTATATTTTGGATATTTGAGAAAAAAATGTTCTACTCTCTGCAAATGTCAAACAAAGGTGGTGTCTGCTGCAGCAGCTCACAATGTGCAGCACTATAAATTTTCAAGTTTATTTTTGTTTTCAGGGTCACCATACTGGTAGTTGCACTGAAAGGTGAGGTGTGGCTATGAAAATGGATGCCACTCACTGTTTCCTGCATTTGATTTGAAAGACAGACCACCAAGGTGAAAAAAGCCTGTAATTTTCTCTTGATGTGCAGATAACACATCACCAAGTAGAGAAACAAGATTTTGTCTGAGGGTATGAAAGTAACAGATCAGATTCTGGCATTTACCTCATTCCTTTCAGTACTGCAAGAAAATCTGAGAGGATCAACAAACTTGTTTTCCTACAGTTTATAAATCTCTTTTCCACCAAGATCTTTTCTCCTTTCCTAAGAGATTTAGCAGCAAGACCTCTGCATCCCACACAGCAGCAAGGAATGGCTCATTCAGGATTGGGATCTTCAGCCTCACAAGCCCCATCAAAGTTAAATCTGCAGCTGCTTCTGCAAATCAGACACAGTGAAGCTGCACTTTCCAAACTCCAAAGGACACTGAACCTGAGTAAGGAACTCCTGGAGCAATTTGTTGTGGCTAAGGAACAAGCACTGCAAGGTGACCGGGGTGCCTGATCACTTTGAATTAAAGCTCGCGCCTGACATAACTCAATAACCTCCTGCACCTACAGATTCAGCAAGAGGAGGAGGAAAGATTAGTTACTATAAATAGCCAGAAATAGAATTAAGTTCTGGGTTTGGTTTGGGTTTGATGCACAGGTCAGATCTGTGCTCAGAAGTAAGGAATGATCCTGTTGGGGAAGATAAAAATGGTGGATGATAGCAGAGATCTGAATTTACAGACAAAAGTTTGATCTTACTTTTAATTGCTTTGACATCTGTGGTCTTTTCTTGTTCTTTGCCTTTCACTGTAAAATACAAGGGAAAATGTTAATGCTATTTTGGGTAACTAATGGCATTCACCTGAGAATGGACAGAGAATTCCCAGCATCAGCAAGTATCAGAGGCAGATGGAAACTGTAATTTTGTTAAAACTGATTTCTCATTTAAATTGCACAACCAGTAACTGACAGAGGCTTTATTTTCTTTTTATTTACTTTCAAAAGCAAAACTTTATCATCCATTAATTAAGTTTCACGAGATACAGTCTGTTACATTTCCATGGAGGAAGATGTTTGCTGTCTGTAGATTAAAGGTACATTCAGGGTGACTTTAATAAACAGCATGAACTGGGAAGAGTGGGAAAGGTGTGTTTTAAGTGTAGAGCACTGGCAGGTGCTCTCTGTGAACCAAAAATCACCTAAAAACAACATTTCCCTGGTGTTACAGGAAGAGCAGCACAACATCCAGCACTGAGATGTGGGCTGGCTCTGGCTCCATGGAGCTGCTTCCATGCACATGATGGGTACCACAGAAATGCTCTGGAAACTCCCTGCAAACAGTTCATTCTCTCACAAATAGTCTTGCTTAATCATCATGAAGCCCCGGGTGAGCAACTGATGGGGAGATAGCAGTGTAAAAAGTCGTGATGGAAAAGCACTTTGAGGATTTATTTTTTTTAAAAATATTACTATTTCTTAAAGGAAGGTCCTAAGGGAAGTGAATGAAGGAGGAGATCTGTTCAAAACAAAAATAGAGAAGCCCAAGCAGCACATAAACAGGATGGCAGAGAAACAAATGCAGGGGTGATATTGGAGAATGTGATGTGCCAGGGAGGCTGCTCCAGGCAAGGATTATTACTACAAATAGGTCATCCCTGAACACCACCGTGGAGCCCTTCCTAAGGTAACCACACGCACCGCCCAGCACAGTCCCACATTTACATCACAAAACACACCCCAGAAACCCACCCGAAGCGTTCCCATCCCGACCTAAGGATGGTAAATATTTCAAAGGAGAGCTCCGGTCTCGGGTTACATAATTGCCCCGGCCCGGTGGCTGCAGCGCTGCCTGCCAGCCTCCCCTGCGAGCACCAGCGCTGCAGGGCTGCACATCGGCAGCTCGGGGTGGAATGTTCCAGCTGCCAGGGAGCGCCCGGTGTGACACAGGGCTTTAGGTGTCCAGTCAAAGAGGAGGATTCTCTCCACGCTGACCTGCAGCCCGATGCAGCAGGAGGGTAACCAGCCTTTATATAACTGGAGCTGATGGACAGGAGAGAAATCAGCCTCTATGAACTCTCATCTTCCCCAAATCACTCCAATGTTTCATCAAACCAGTTCCTAGCTACCAGCAGCAGTTCCTGGGTTTGACACAACGGCCCTCCATAAGCCTATTTTCAGTTTAAATACCTCTGTTCCTTCTTTCCAAGCTACTCAGTTCCTCCCTAAGTACCTACTTACTACTGGAAATACAAACTCCAGGGTCGTGTCCCAACCCTTTCCACACAGGCTGCTCCTGTCCCCAGCAGCTCTGAGCACGACCAAGTGGCACCAGTAACAGGAGGGGACAAAATCAGCTCGGACCCAGGACAAGCCTGAGTTTCAGAGAGTGAAGTTTCACTACATGAATTCACTTTCACTTCCCCCAGAGAGCGGATGCTGTGTGGTGCCTGTGTGAAACCAGAAGGAACCACAGAACAAGAGCTGAGGGTGACATTTCCAGTGGCCAATCCCATTCCAAAGGGTGCCAAACCAGCACGTGACATTCCAGAGTTTCAATTCACATCTTGAAATGCTCTGAACAAACTCAAAAAGCGCTCACAGTGTGTCAACAGCACACAAAAAACAACGAGATCCTGCTGAGGTCAGCCAGGCTGTGGGACTGCACATTATTCCCAAGATATCCCCAGGGATGAGCTGTTCCCCTGGCAGCAGTTTCATAACCTGCCCTCAGGCACCCAGCTCACCTGCTATACACTTTGATTTCTCAACCCATTATCCACCCTCAGTCTGCCAGACTTTTATTTTAAGGCCCAAGCTATAAAAAGACTTCACCCCTGATTTTGATTTTTCTACAGGTCAGCTGCTTTATGATCCTTGCTATGGTTTAATTTAAAATTAATTTTAATTTTTACCCACTGTGATATCCTCATAAACAACAACGGCTCACCCCAGGAACATTGGTGTTTGTAGGATTTTGGACTGCACGTGGCCAGAGTTTTATCCTAAGCCTTAATGTGCTGCTTTCCTTACAGCTTCAGTTCAAATCTCTAAAAGCCACACCTAAGAAGGGAGATCACACCGAGCAGTGCTTTATGCACAGCCCAGATGAAAGGTTGCTTTTCTCCTCTCCTTCACAGCGTCTCTCTCGGGCATTTAGTGCTGATTTGCCTCTCTGACCAAAGATCCTTTAATCAAAGGAACACAGATCCTCAATTACACTTCTCAGATAATCAGAGCTTTCATGGCTTTCTCCCTGAGAAAGTTTCCACACAGGCTGACCTTGTCCCTGTGATCCCACGTCAGGACGGAACCTCAGCTCCACAATTCTCAGTGAAGCAGCAGGAGCTCTTTTTGAAGAGTTCATAACCATATCCAAGTTTTATTCTGCAGCTCAACATTTGTATATAAACACCCCAAAAAGGACTATGGCACTTGCAAAGCCCTCAGTGGCTTCCAGACTCTTCAGATTTGCTAAGTTTAGACTCATTTCTTGCACAACTGCTGCACTAACCTCCCCAAAGAGTGACATTTTCAGTGCTGCTGCTTTGGCTGAGCAAGATCCAGAGGATGTGAGAGCCAAGAGCATCACCATCAGCCCAGGCACGACGCCCTTGCCTCCCAGGGTGAGCATTTTGGGCTCAGTAGCCCAGAGAGGCTTTAGGACAGTGCTGCATCAGAAGATCAGTGGTTGCATTGCTCGAGCTGCAGCATCACGAAGAAACAGAACTTTCCCAAGGGGCCCTTCCTAAAAGGTGCCACTTTCAACAAAAGCACCCAAACCGCAGCTGGGCAGGCTGAGAGTGCAGGGCCCTGCTTGCAGCACGAGCACAAAGTGCCTTCAAAATGCTGCACTCCCAGAGAACACTTAAACTGCACCCATTTGTGCGGCTGGAGTATTATAAATATTTCAGCAGCCCTGAATTTCCCAGCTTGTGCTCCCTACCAAATCTATTGCAGAATAAACCGCTAAGGACTCCTTTGGCTTTCACGGAGAGCTCGGTGCCATGAGGTCCCTTTTTCACTGACATTTTCAGCTGCTGCTGTACATTCTCAGCCCATTATAATTTTCACAAAGCCGGCTATGTCGGCGTTCTGAAAAACCATCTGTAAAGGGCTCAGAGGCTCAAACCCTGCACGAAGCGTGGGAGTGCACGAGCCCCTCCCGCCCCGGTCACCGTCCGGAGCCGCCGGGAGCGGCGGGCAGCCCGGGGCCCGCAGCCGGCGGTCGCTGCCGCTCACCGGAGAGCCCCGGCGGCAGCCGAGCCCCCCGAGCCCCGCCCGGCCCCGGCCCCCCGAGCCCTCCCAGCCCCGCGGAGGACGCGGCGCGGGCACTGACCGTCATTGGCGGGGAGGCCGCTCCTCAGGGCCCGCGCGTCCTCGCGGGGCCCGGCGGCGGGGCCCGGAGGGGCAGGGCCGGGGCCCGGCAGCCGCGCGGGGGACGAGCCCGGCGGCCGCCCGCCCGCCGCCCCCCTACCTTTCCGCCTGAAGAAGGACATAGCGCCGGGGAGGGGGCGAGGCGGCCGCCGGGGCGGGGGAAGGCGGGAGGGAGGGAAGGCAGCGCGCCGGGTCCTATGAATGAGGCTGCTGCGCCCGCCCGCCGCCGCCGCTCCCTCCGCCTCTTCCTCCCGCGGCGGCGCCCGCGGCCGCCATGTTGTCAACAACGGCCCCGCGCCCGCTTCCGGCAGCGCCGCCCGCGCGGCACGGTGGGATGCGGCCGCACTCAACATGGCGGCCCCGGCCTCACGCCCGCCCGCCAATGGGGCCGGCCGGGACCGCCATGTTGGGTGAGGGCAAGGAGCCCGTGGGGGTCGGGGGGGCGGGGCGGCCATCTTTGATCAGGGCGGGGGGCGCCGGGCGGCGTGAGGCGCCGGCCGCCATCTTGGCTGAGGGCACGGGTGACCTGGGGACGCTGCGGCAGCTCGGGCGCGTCCCGAGGGCACGGGGACAGAGAGCCCCGACAGCGGAGGGGATGGCGGCGAGCGCCGTGCAGGGCCGTGAGAGCCGAGGCACTCTGGAGAGAGACCTCAGGGACGTGTCCCCAAATGTCCCCTTCGGCCGTGGGGGCCGCAGCAGGGGGGCGGACAGACAGACGGACACACGGACAGCCCTGCCCGGGGGGTGAGGGCTCTGCAGTGCCGGTCCCACTCCTGCACCCGTTTGGGCCCTGCCTGAGCGGGACACGCGGGGCCGCGGCCGGTGCCGGAGTGCGGCGGCTCCTCCATCCCACGGCGGCTCCCTCATCCCACGGCGGCTCCTCCATCCCACGGCGGCTCCTCCATCCCACGGCGGCTCCTCCATCCCACGGCGGCTCCCCCATCCCACGGCAGCCCGAGTCCAGCACAGCCAGAAATCCCTGCCGGGCCGCTCTCCACCTGCGGAATCGCTGTCCCATAAGTCAGTTCCGTCTGCGCCCCGAATCCTGCCACAAAAATCCTCTTAATCATCCTCCCGAGGCAAATCTGCTCTTCCCTCGCCTGCCAGGGGCGTTTGTCACCGTGACACGGCGCTTAGGTTGATATCCGAGGAGAGCTAAAAGCTTTGCAAACACTTTGTAAAGACTGTGATTATAAATTCTGGATTGTGAGTGTGTGAGGAAACTGAGGCCCAGAGCCAGAGGGCAGCTCTGCCATGCCCGTGTCAGCCCGGATCGATGCAGTGTCACCCTGCGCCGTGTAACTGTCCTGCCCTCGCTGCCTGAGCCCTGCCAAAATGATGTCATTAATAATCATTGCCTGAGTTTCTGCGCCTTCTTTCATCCAAGCATTCCAGAGCTCTTTACAAACACTCAGTAATTAAGACTCATAAATTGTAAATGGCATAAAAGGTACACGGGGATCTTCCCGGGCTGGGATGGAGCCGTCTCCTGGGCGGGATGGTGCCGCTGATCAACACCCTGAAGCAATTGCATTTTCTCTTTTGATATTATTTTTGTTAACTGGTGCTCTTTGATACAGTTGTGTACACATGCCCAGAGGCTGGCTGGAGCATAACGAACTATTCTATATGGTTTCTGCATAATGAATGGAATTATTTAATTGGCACATAACCTCAGAGACTGCTAATAGACTAAAACGTTCTGAAGATGAGCAAACTGGAAAGAATGGGATGACTCAGGGAACACTAAATTAACATATTCTGCCAAAAATTTTGCACCCAGTCCTCTTGTGTTTCAGAGTATACATGGGGGTTGAACAAGGATGCAATGATTGACACAAGAGTTTGACATGAATTACCTCCCCTGGACCGACATTTTCTCTCATTTTTGGGAGTTCAGAAGGGCTGAAGCTCCAATCCAGAGCTGCTCACTCAGCCTTGGACCTGGATCTGAACTGGAAGTGTGAGTGACAGCAGGTGCTGGAGCATTTAACAGAACATGACAGTTTAATTATCTGAGCAATCAGTTAAATATGACTTCAGGACATGGGTTGGCCAGTGTCAGAGAAGCTGAGGGACTCCTCCCTAAATGAAAATATTCAAATAAAAAAAAAAAGCTGTCTCAATGTTTGATTTTTTCCTCTCCACAGGTAGAAAAAGAAGTAAACATATCTGAAAAAACCTGAATGGAATGATCATGTTTGGACAGATATAATAAAGCAGAACAAGACCTTGTTGCCTTTGATAATTAATCACAGGGCACTGCTCTGCTCAATGACAGCACAAAAGCACAAATGTAACACATTAGAGGCCATTGCCATCTCTCCCATCTTTGGGACAGTCCATTTATTCCCATGATGTTGGGATTCTCCCTCATATATAGAATTCTCACTACTTTGGGAACACAAATACCAAAAATTATATGAGTAAGGACTTTAAACAGCTGAGATCTTACTCTGGAATAAATAATAATGTCCTAAACACATCAGGAGTCAGAGTTTCTGTCTTTGCACAGAAATTCACAGCACCTTCAATTAGAGACTTGTATTTTACTTCTAATTTTTCTTTCTTTTTTTTTTGTAATGGGAAAACAAGTGTCTGCATGCATCCACAAAATTCCTGGCAGGTTTGGCTGTGGCTGACCTCAGTCCATGAACCTCATGGGAACAGGAGGGTTGGTACCTGTGCTGAGCATTTCAAAGAAGGGAATTCTCCCACGTCCCAGCCTGGTGAAAATTAACTGCTTTTATTAAAACACTGCAATTCCTCCCTGTTTCCTTGCACAAGGCACATTCCCAGGGAGGGAGGTTTGTTCAAGCAAGGGGTGAAGAGTCTCTGCCTGACTCCCAGTGGGTGAGTTAAAACTCGAGGTATGAAGTGTAAAATGGGGTAAAAAGGTACAAAAAAAGGTTCACTCCCAGCAGGAAGAGCTGGTTGGTGACCTGCAGGTGTGCTGGACAGAGCTCTGGAAAGCAGCACTGAGCAGCAGAAAGCAGAAAATCTCCCTCTCCAGGTCCTGAGCTCTTCCCAGCCCTGCCGCAGCTGCTCCTGCAGGAACGGAGCCTTTTCTGCAGGGCTGGAGCCACTCTGGGATTGTTCTGAATCAGGGAAGGCGAACGGGCTCGTTGGCACCTCCGCCCTGCCCAGATGGCACCGCCAGCGCTGCGAGGGACTCACCTCAGATGACCTTTCTCCAATCCACAGTGCCTTCCCCAAGTTCTTGGCCATTCTATGGCATCAAAAATACTTGGAAAATATTAATTTATTTTAACACCATCTTCTGTTTCTCCATTCTTTTTTTCCCCACCTTTTGCTTTTCTAGATGCCTCAGGGAGTACAAGAAGCAATGCAGCACATGACAGCAGTCGAGTATTTCTTTGAGCCAGAGATACGGGGGGAAAAACAAGGCTGAGTGTGATTTTGTCCCTCCAGAACTTTCCCGAGGTCCCAGGACGAGCAGCGTCCGCGGCATTTCTAAAAGCAGGACACAGATACACCTCATGAAGCCCAAGGGCTGCATGCGGACAGAACCGCAGCGTTCGCGGGGCTTTGCCCGTGCATTCAGCTCTAGGAGTGGATTCCGGGCGCACACCAGGAGAGGGTGCCAAGCCCCCGGCTTGTGCTGCCGGGATCCGCACGGGCTTCCCAGGACTCGGAGCCCTCTCCAAGCGCTGTGCTCAAAACACCAACCAACGCACCCTGGATCTAAAGGAAAACCTCGTTTTTTAACCAAAAGCTGCCCAAAAGTCTTTACCTGTTTCAGCGCTATCGGCAGTAAGCGCCCGAAACCCGCCCGAGGACATTACCGCAGGATAAAGACATTTTTTGCTACATTTAAAAAAGGATCTGGTTCTTTATGCGCCTGATGGACGTGGGACCGCTCGGGGGAACAGCTGAGCTCATGGAGACCGAGAAAACCCCTAAGATCTGCGAGGCACAAACATAAAACATCAATCCGTGCTGCACAGGCACCGTGAGGTTTAGCAGGAATAAAACCTGATCCATGAAGTTTTTAGAATGACTGTTATAAAAATCCATCTGCACTGGGAGGCGCAGCTCTTACACCTCAAGTAAGCGCAGGCTCCCGGGCAGCCGCTCTGCCTCCAGCACCTTGGAGAAACCTGCGGGGTGAGAGGATAACGCAGCCCGAGCCAGCGGACCCCGAGCCCGAGACCTCCCTGCCACGGAGGGTTTAAATCTAAACCTCCCTGCCACGGGGGGTTTCAATCCCCCGCGCGGTGCCGCCGCGGAATTCCCGCACCCGCGTTCCCCACGCGTGTCCCCGTCCGGGAGAGCTGCAGGAGCGGAGCCGCAGCATCGCCGTCTGCGGGCACGGAGGGGGGGTTAAAAATACCGCCGGTAATTAACGGCAGCAACAACCCGACCCTTTCGGGGCCGCGGCGCAGCCTGCAGCGGGCGGAGAATCGCCGTGAAACCCCCAGAAGCGTGCGCGCAGGTGACCCCGCTCCCCCGCCCCGGATTCCCCCCGCCCGCCGCGGGTGTCGCAACCGCGCCCGTCCTCAGCCGCGCCCCGCGGGGGGGGCGGCGCAGGCAGCGCGCAGGGAACGCGCAGGGAGCGCGCAGGGAGCGCGCAGGGGCGCGGGCAGCGCTGCCGGCCCCGCGCCCGGCCCCGCCGGCCGCCCCGCGCCGCCGATGCTGTCGGTGCCGGTGCCGGTGGCGGGCGCGGGGGCGGCGCGGGGCGCGGGCTCCCTGCCCCGCCGGCGCACCATGTGCAGCGGCGTCGGCTGCTTCTGGGCGCTGCTCTCCGCCGGCCTCCTGGCCGCCTGCGCCGCCGCCTTCCTCTCGCCGGCCTGGCTGCTGCCGCCCGGCCGCGCTGCCGCCGGCTTCGGCTTGCTCTGGCGCTGCGCCGGGCCGCCCCGCGGCTGCCACGGCTCCGCCGGCCCCGGCGGCTTCGGAGACATCCCCTCCGGTTCCTGGCAGGTGAGCGCCTCCCCGCCGCGGCACCCCCCACCGCCTCTCGCGGGCTCCCGGGAATCCCCCGGCAGCTCCCCGACATCCCGCCTGCCCTTCCCTGCACTCCCCGGCAGCTCCCGTCACCTCCCCGACATCACCCGTGTCTGCTTCTGGCTCTCCGGCATCCCTCATCACCTCCCCGGCATTCTCCCCTTGCCTGCTTTCGACTCCCCGGCGTCCCCCCATCACCTCCCGGCCTCCCCCCAGACCTGCTCCAGGCTCTCCAGTATCTCTCTGTCCTCCTCACGTCTCTAAGGTCCCTCTGTCATCACCCCAGCTTCCCTTGTCCGGTCTTCCAGACCTGCTCCAGCATCCCTACCCTGCCCGGATCATCGCAGGCATCCCCTGTATCCCCCTCGAGCATCCTCTGCATCTCCTCGTGCTCTCTCCAGCATCCCTTCCATCCTCTGCATCGCACCCGTCCTGCCTCTGAGCATCTCCTCAGCACCCCTTGGGTGTCCCGCGATCCCTGTGGGGTCTCATCCCTCTTCGGGATGCTGGGCTGTTCTCGGGGTGCTGCCTGGAACCCCCGTACCCGCGTGGTGGTCAGTGCAGCCCCAGCGTGCAGGTCCCGGCCTGGGACCGAGTGCCGCGGGGCTGACCCGGCCACCCTGCCCTGCCGGGATCCCGGATCCCCCCGCCCTGCCCGGGCTGGCTCCTGCTGAGAGTGCGGGAGGGACTCGGGGAAGCTGGAGAGGTTTCTGCGCTTGCCAGCGGGGCGCTGAGCATCACTCCCGGCTGAGTTTGCTGTGCAGGAGGGAGCAGGGAGGTGGCTGAAGCTGCTGCTCCTGGGACACGTGGATGCAGAATTCGAGCATGGATGGGGGGGATCGTGGCTGTCCCCCTGCCCGGCCACCCGGGGCGATGCCCGTGCCAGGTTTGGGATAGGAAGGAGGCCCAGACGCCCCATGGGGCCGGGGCTGCTGTGGTGCCCCGGGGTGACAAAGAGCCGCCGGTCACACTGGGTGAGCGCAGAGAGCGCACAAAGCCCGGCCCCGGCATCCTAGCGCTCGCTTGGCCCTGTCCTTCCTCCCTCCTCTCCCTTCATCCTTACCCCGAGGCTGTGAGTGTGAAATCCCCGCCTCTGCTCGGAACACACGAGCTCCAGGGGCTCGCTCCAGGTCACGGTGTGGCAGGGTCCCCAACCGGGGCAGCAGCCCCGGAGCTCGGGGCTGTGCCGGGCACAAAGGGTGGCGGTCAGCGGCTGGATTTCTCAGCCAGCCATGGAGCTGCGCTGTTATCTCTGCCAGGACACCAGGGCTGCGTGTGATTGCTCAAATCCCATCACGGTCCTTAAAATTGGCATTAGAGACAAATATTGTGAATTGCAAAGAAAAGAACCAGCTGTATAAACTCCTAACTATTTACATAAAAAGGTGCAAAAATGCTCTTGTTTCCACGGGCTGGCCTTTGTTCAGATGTTTTTGCAAATGTGATGCAGATAAACACCTCCAAGTAATAACAAACTTTAAAGATAAGAAGGAAGCTCAGCAGTGACTCATTTGAACAAGCTTCAGCCTCTGAAAACACTGAGATCCAGCATAAAATGTAGCACGAAGTCTCTGAGTTCCTGAGCTTGGGCTCAGGGAAAAATGAATAATCACAGCACCGAGGGGAGTTTGCAGAGCATTTTGGTGACATGTCCGTGTCACCTTTGTTAATACCACCCAAATAATTAATGAACAACAACCAGTGCAGACTCTTTCAGAGGGGAGCGCTCGCTTACCAGCTTTCTGCCACGAGGAGGGGGAGAATACCTGTTGTGATGGTTATTTGATGGGCTGGAATGTGATAAAATAGTCCTGACAGCTTTGCTGAGGCAGGCGACAGCTTTGGCTTCCTTGCTTGAGCAGCCTCCGAGCCCGCACGCCTCGGTGCTCAGCACGGCTGAGAACCCTGTCTGAGTTCAAGCAGGAGATTTCTCTCCGTTCTGGAGAGATGGGGAAATCGTGGCTCTTTTTTCTTTGCTTTCAGAGCCGTGACGTTCATTTCCAATCTTTCCAGCGATCTGACGGGCAGCTCTCTCTTTAAATGAAAGCCGAACGTGGACAGGAATTTGAGAGCTCCTGAAAAGAGCCCCGAGCGTTGCTCCAGTGCAGTTCGCTGCAGGAGGGTGGGAGCTGGGGCTGACGGGGGCAGAGGGGGCTAAAGCTGATGCGGGGCTCAGGAGCTCTTCCGGAGTGGAGCTGGTGGCACATCTGGGGGTGCTCAGAGCACATCTGGGGAGGATGCTGAGCACACCTGGGGTGGATGCTGAGCACACTGGGTGAATGCTGAGCACACCTGGAGCGGCTGTGCACACCTGGAAAGGCTGAGCACAACTGGGAGGATGCTGAGCACACCTGGGGATGGTGCTGAGCACACCTGGGAATGGTGCTGAGCACACTGAGTGGATGCTGAGCACACCTGGAGAGGCTGAGCACAACTGGGAGGATGCTGAGCACACCTGGGGATGGTGCTGAGCACACCGGGTGGATGCTGAGCACACCGGGTGGATGCCCACCCGCAGCAGGGATGTCCATCCCTGGGGAGCACGGCTCTTTTTGTCTCCTGCAGGCTCGCTGCCGTTCCAGTGTTTCCCCTCTCCTCCGTTGTGCCGATTTGTTGAAGGGTGGGGAGCGTTCAGTCCTGCAAATGATCGTTAATGCCAGTTGTGTGTGCACTTGGGGGATTATGTTAATCGTGCTACAAATGATGCTTTGAATCATGTCTGGAGGTTAATTAACATGCCTTTCTTCTCTTAAGAGGGCCTTCATGTCTGCTTGGAGTTGCTGGCTTTTTTCTGCTTCCTTTCATAATTACTTTGCAGCTCTCTAATATCACGGGTACCTTTAATTTAACCCTGTCAGTGCTGCTGGGGCTTTGCACTGAGCTCAGCATCATGATGATTATTGGATGGGGTGGAATATAACAGAATATCCCTGATGTTGTGGACAGGCTGAGACCTTGCAGGAGCTGGTGGAAACTGGAGAGGATTTGGCTGGAGCCAGAGAGGAGAAAGGATGGTAATGGTGATATTGCCCAGCCAATTTGTGGTGAGGACCTGTTGTGGGATGACTTGGAGCTGTGAGGGCTGCAGAGAGACATCCCAAGGTGTGCAGATACCCTGGGGAGAGGGGATTGCTCTTGGGAGGCCAAATCAAAAAAAACAGGTGAACTTCTGAGCTCTGAGTGGTTTCATTGCCTCTCATGACTTTTCTTTTTCCTGATGCCAGATCATTGTGTACGTGCAAAATAGTGCTTCATCCTCAGCTAATTTATTTTCTCTTTCAGTGGGAGCATTTGGCTCATGGGTTCCTGTCTCAGCGCTGCACTTCGGAAGCTACTGCTGCCACATTTCAGATTTCTATTTTTATTTTTCCAGATAGTCTCCAATTATTTTCAGGCTTTGCCAAGCATGTAATCTAAAATAACAAAGAAGCTGATCAGCCCATGATATTCAGGTTAAAGCCACGTGGGCCATTTGCCTATGGAGCCAGTGATGCCATGCTGGAGCAGAGCCCAGAATAAACTGCTCAGGACAGAGGGGAGGCTTTGCCCAACCCCAGCAGTTCCTTGAGAGGGTCTTTCCTGGGCTTTAAAGCAGGACTTGAAAAGATTCAGCAAAGTTTAGTGAAAATGTACAATAAACCTGCTTACCCTTTGCAGTAAATCTTCACTGCTGGTTTCTCACTGCATCAGTTCGGCCCTGGGTCCTTGATGTCATCTGGGGTTTGCCCATTGGGGCCAGGCTTGTAGATCAGCAGCCCTGATCCCATGAAAAAGCACGTGGAGATGGGAAGAAATCTGTCACTCTGTGCAAAATCTGTCCCTCCTCTTCTAGCACAGGCTCTGGGATTAGGGAGAGATGCAGTGTGACCCAAGCAGGGCCTCGGGTGTGTGCTGCCTCTCAGGCAGAGTCTGCTCTGCCTCCAGTCGTGTATCAGGCCAGCACATTAACTTGGGATTATCAGGAAATCAACTTTTAGCTCCTCATCCTAAGAACTTCCCAAGAGAGCAGACTCTGTCTGCCAGTCCATTTGATTTTTAATTGCACTTACACAACCTTGGCCAGAGTTGTGAGTGCTGAGTGTAAGGAATTCTTGACATCACCACCTTTATGCACATTCCCCCAGAGCAGATTTATCTGCTTTCATCAGCCACCCAGACTTTTCTGACCTACATTTACAGGACTGGTGGTGGGGGAACCTGTAATTCCTGGGCTGTGGTCCCACATTTCAGTGCCCAAGTCCCAAACCACCACTGGGACTCACCAGCCTCTCTCAGCTAAGCTGGGCTCAAAGGGGAGCTGAGGCAGGACCAGCTTAAGGGTGGGCCCTGGGAGGTCAAGTTGATTGAAAATGCAGCCAGGCTGCTCTCAGGATTACTTCTGTCCCTGCTCTCAGAGGGAGGGGGAAGCTGTTTGGCCACTCCTGGCAGGGATGGTCAGGTCACACGGGTCACCTGCCCTCACAGCCCCTCCTCAAAGGCAAATCCTGAACCCGCACCTCGGGAAGGGCTCAGCAGAGCCATTCTGATGCTGCATTTCCCCTTTGCAGGACCCAGAGCAGAGTCTGGCTCGGGCTGGCAAGGACATTCTGACAGTGGGACATTCCCTGCATGCTCCTGAGGCTGCAAATCCCGCTCTGCCCGGGCTCCTCCTCCGGCTTTGCGAGGAGAAGCCAGCTGGGCGAGCGGGGTGACCCGCGGGGCATCCGCTGGCCACGGCGCTGAGCCCGGCTCGGCTGCCAGCGCCAGGAAAGGGCTTATCCCAGGGAAGGATAATGACAGAGTGAGGGGAAGGAGGGCTGATCGGGTACCCAGCACCACGCACTGCTTGCTGCCTAATTAAAATTTCATTAAGTTGGTTCGAATCCCTTGATGGAGGTCACAGGCACACCATTGATGTGCTAATGTCTTACTTTTCCCCTTTTTTTCTGTCTTTCACTACTATCCATCATCCTCTTAGATAAAGCAGTGCCATTAGGAACTGCTTTCCAGCATCCCCAACTGCAATGGCAGCGAAAGAGAGACAGCCATAATTCATCAGATGTATTATCTGTCCCTTATTTTCTCTCTAATTAAAAAAATGCCTTTCCCCCCCCCGTGGATCAGTTTGGGCATTAACCCCTCTGGTGTTCTGTTGAATATGCTGGTGAGCTGGGAATTGGAAAAGAAGTTGACTGGAAGGCCAGGACTGGCTGAGCTTTGTTTCAGTGGAGGTGGTGCTGAATCTACTGCAAAAGCAGCTAAATCTGGGCTGGGGAGAGATACCCCCGTTCATCTTGTGCTGCGGGCTCCAAATCCACCAAATCCTGCAGTTGAAGGGGAAGAAATGAGGGCTGGAGCCTCCTGTGCATCCCTGCGGCTCAGCCCAAGCTCGGGGGTGGGGACATCAGCCACCTCCAGGTGTGGCATCACACCGGGGGCTCTGCGCCCCTGCCCGCCCTGGGACCGGGCACCAGCGGGCACCTCCCAGCCCTGGGCACGGGTGGCATTTTCTGCGAGCAGCACGGAGGGGGAAGATCAAACCGGCAGGAGAAAGCGCTCAGATGGCGCCCAAAGGAAGGGAACTGCCAGGGAGGAGAAGCCGAGGGTGTGTGGGATCCTCCTCCTGGCCGTCGCTCCAGTGCCGCCCAGATGGCGAATGTTTGTTTCTGTGCCTCGTGTGGGGAAATGGGAGCGAGCTGCGAGGCTCCCCCCGCTCCCCCCGGCCCGCAGCGGTCCCGGAGCCCCTGCCCGGGGGGAAGGCAGAGGAGGCACCTGCCCGCACCTGCATCCCCCCGGGCGCTGCCAGCATTCCCCAATCCCAAAGCTCAGCTCCCCACTCAGCACCTCCATCCTGATCTGGTTTTTAACAAGATTTAAATCTCGGTGTCCATTTGGTTTCTACCTCTGCAGGTGCAGCACCACTCAGTTTAACCCCAAAAGATTCCCATAAGGAATATTTGAACTCTGATAGGAAAGGGTTGCATTTAAAAATTAAAATAGTTGGATTCATTTTGCCACTTTTTCTCTGTTTACAGTTTTTCTCCAGCTCATCTGGGGTTTCTTAGATATTTTCTCTCAACAGATACACCCCAAAAAGCCAGGCACACTGTGACCTTCATTTCCTTTTTCTCACTGAGCCTGTGGCTTTATTTATTTAGGGCATTTATTTTCTGCCCCCACTCCCAAAGTCTGTAACCTGGCCCTCAGCCTGCTGCCCTGGGTAACACAGGCCCCACCCAGGATGGCAGCTGTTGGGGGTGGTCAAGTGCCAATTAATAAATTGCATTAATAAACTAATGTGCATCATGACCCAGTTCATAGTGATGGCAGGAGCTTTGCCAGGTTGGTTTATCTCTGCTGAACCAAACAGCAGGTAGTGTTTCTCAGCACTAAAAACTGGACTGGAGAGTTTATTTTCCCTTTCCCTCTTCCTGCTTTAAAGCTGGCTTTCAAAGATGAGTTAACTTTTAAAAAGTTTTCATTAGGGAAATTAAAGAATTCTTCCCAGGACGGCCATTATGTGACGTTTTAATTTTGATTTTTCTGGTGAATGAAACAACATCTTCAGCAGATTTATTGCTAAGTGAATGGCCCAGCCATGGCATGTGTCAGACCTGTAAAACACTAAAAATCAGGCAGGGGATTGTTGTTAATCAGAATTTATTACGCCACATAAAGGAATATTTACAGTCCCACCAGGGGACGATTAATTTGTTTGGGGATAAACAATTAATCTCCCTGGGAGTGGGAGCAGAAAATCTGACACGGTTTTATGTCTTTACCCAGCGTGGCAGAGGCAGGATTGCTCACAGCCTCCCTGGGCGCATCTCCCTGGCACTGCCAGGGGTCAGCAATGCCCAGGGCTGGGCAGCCCTGGCCTCCCTGGCGGGGTTTGCACTGGGAGCTGTGCTCTTTACTGGGATAAATGGGTTTTTTTCCTGCCCTGCCTGAGCTGGGGTCTCACAGGCAGCCTCCTGCATCCCTGCTTTCCTCCCCACCCTGTCTATTTTTGGGTTTCAGCCCTTGCATCTGTTTCCTGCATCCTCTCCTTTCTGCTCAAGATGCAACAGGCACAAACAGGGAGGAGAGAGGGAGGTGCTGCACAGTGGGAAGGAGAGAATTGCAGCTGCTATTCTTTGGTACCTTTGCTCCATGGACTTCTTCAAACTTAAACCTTATTATTTCTCTTTGAAAGCAGCTTTTTGATCTTTGCAGGAGCAACTCCAGTACAGGGCAGGAGCACTTGGGAAATTCCCAGCTGAGGCCATCGAAAGGTTATGACAAAAGCAAAATTTCTGCTTTCCAAGAGCATATGCAGTGCTTTGGCAGGTAATGTCAGCACACAGCCAGCAGAATGTGGGAGCCAGGCAAAGAGCAGTGGTGTGCCCTTTTCTGTCACCTGGTCTTGGGGCAGCTGTGCCCCTGCCACCCCTCCTGCTCCCAGGAGCTGCCTGGCAGCTGTTGAGTGGCTCAGCATTCCTGGCCCTGTGGCAGAACCCGAAGCTCACCATGTACCTTCACCTGAATCTTCTCCCATTTATTCACAAGGAGACCTTTGCTCCCTTTGCCAGGGCCTGGCTGGATTTGGTGGGGTTTGGGCCACCCCTGTGCACATCAGGATGCTGCCAGCCCTGAGAGCCCTCAGTCTTGTTGCCAAACCCCGATGGCAGCTCCCAAACCACACCAGTTCTTGCCAGTTTAACTCACCTGCACCCAGCCTGTTGGTGCCTTTTTTCTGTCACTTTGTCCTGAAAAAGACCTTCACACTTCTCCACAGGGATTAGCAGTCAGAGCAGCTCATCAGTTGTTTCCAGCAGGAACTGTGAGTTTTTAGGGGATTTGAGCCACCACAATTAAGGAGAACCTAGATCATTAAAAATAATATGCTTCACACAAGAGAGGAACCAGCCTGCTTCACAAGACCCCTTTCTGCTGAAAAATTCATTGCTCTAAATAATTAATGGTCCTTGCAAAGGAGGATGGTTTTGCCGGGCAGAAGGTGAAATGCAGACGCCAGGCAGAGTAATCCTTTTTTTTTTGCTATGAATCCAGATTTCCTGGCCATGCTGCTGCCCTGGGAGCAGTGGGGGAGCAGGGCTGTGGCTGCTTTCCTCATGGGGCCCCAGGCTGGGGGAGTGTCTGTGCAGTGGGGACATCCACCTCATCCCATCCCATCCCATCCCATCCCATCCCATCCCATCCCATCCCATCCCATCCCATCCCATCCCATCCCATCCCATCCCATCCCATCCCATCCCATCCCATCCCATCCCATCCCATCCCATCCCATCCCATCCCATCCATCTTCCATGGGTCCCTCCTGGTGTAGGGACAGGGCAGGGCTCCCTGCTGGGGGTGTCCCAACCTTGTATCTTAAGCCCTGAAGCAGCTCTTGTCTGTGCAGGTCTCAGTGCCTTGGAAGGCTCTGGAGAGGAGCAGATTTCCCTGCTGGAGCAGCCTCTCCATTTCCCTGGGTAGCTTTTGCACTGCTGTTCCTTTTGCATTGCATGTCAGGAATTCATTTATTGCTGGGACAGCATTTGCATTGCTCAGTGCATAAATAGGCTATAAATAAGATGCTGATTTCTAATCACTGCACAGCCCCAGGAGAAGCACTCACACCAGGGTGTCAGGTGGTGCCTGGCCTGTCCCTCTCCAGGACCAGTGTGTCCCTCCTGGCACACAGCTGGCAATGGCTGTGTCAGCCAGCACCAGCCAGTCCAGCTCAGCAGTCAGGGGTAGATGTAGGGCACTGCCAGACCTGTGGGACAGCACCACTCATGGGAGGGGGTTTTGAGCTGTTGGGACCCCCCATGGGTATGCCAGGGTAAATCTAATTCCTCTTCCTCTGCTCAGCCTGCCTGTGGTTCCTGCAGAATAATTTACATTATTATGATAATAACTATATTATTACAAACAGTAGCACACTGTGTGTGACCTCTTTGGGGAGGGGAGCTAAATGGAAAGCTGTATTGGGGCTGCCCAAAAGCTCAGGTAGGGGGGAAAGATCAAAAAGGCAAACTGTGCTCTGCTAACCAGAATGTCTCACCAGGACAAGAGGGCTGGACAAGGGTGGGAGCAGGACCTGACCTCCTCAGAGCAGCTCCCACACTGTTATTAAAGGCAGGCTTTTCAGGGAGGTGGGAGTGAGATCTGCCTTGAAGCTGTGCTGCTCTAGGAGCTGGGGCAGGTGTCACTGCAGGGTGACTCAACAGAGCCAGCAGCATTCCCTGGAATGTGCTGGGAAGGGACAGGAGCTGCAGCATTCCCTGGAATGTGCAGGAAGTCACAGGAGCTGACGTGGCTGCTTCAGGGCTGGGCCTGAGGTGTCCTCATGCTGAGTGCTGTCACCAGCTGGGTGCTGGAGAAGGAAGGTCCCCTCTCTGCCCCTGGCCATGCCCCTGGCTGGGCTGGCACGTGTCCCTGCTGGAACAGGCCACCTTGCTGCCAGTGCCATCCCCTGTCACCTGCAATGGGGACAGAAACAGCAGCAGTGCAGTCATTGAACACCTGTACCCAAGGGCGAGCTGTTTTGCCATGAATTAATGCTTTTCCCTGTTTTTAGGCTGCTGGGGGTGGGAGCAGCCTGCCATGTCAGCAGAGCTGCAGTGGGAGCAGCAGTGGGATCCCCAAAATGCCTGCTCATTGCCAGGCCTGCTGGGGCAGGGCTGCCATGGGATCCCTTTCAGTGTTCAGGAGAGGCACTGACACATCACACACATCCAATGGCACTGTCTTAGGACAATTGTCACTGCAGCCCCAGTGCCAGTGAGCCCTGGGAGCAGGGCATGGCTGAACCTCGGGGCTCAGCACTGAGCGGTGAATTGAAGCAACAAAAGGTGGAAGGGAAAAGGTGGGAGATCTGCCCATGACAGGGCTGCCTGCCCGCTCCCAGAGGGGGATTTCTGGGGGGTGTGGTGCGGGGTGACCTCTCTGACAGCCCCCTGTGTCCTTGCAGACGAGTGCAGTGCTGTGTGCGGGCGGCTGTGCCCTGCTGGCCCTCAGCTCCCTGCTGGCCATCGTCGCTGTGCTGCTGCCCGGCGGAGCCTGCGAGCGCCGACTCTGCACCCTGGCTGGCTACATGCAGACAGCAGCAGGCAAGTGATGGGGCTCTGCTCTTTGGGGAGGAAAGGTGGGGTATCCTGTCATACCATCTTCAAGCTCAGCAGGGTGAGGAGCTTGCAAACCCTAAGCAAGGGTGGGAGAAAAGCAAGTGGCCCTTCAGTTCAGTGATTGCCTCCTGCATTCAGCACAAAAGGTATTGAACATCACCTCCAACCACACAGGGGCCTGTGGCAGAGCCTGGGCTGCAGGCCCCACTCACTGCCCCCAGCTCAGGGGGCTCTGGGGGTGAGTGCTGGATACCAGGCAGGGTGCTGCTGCACCTCCTGTGGTCCAGCAGATGCTCCCTGTGGAGTGTCCAGTTCCATCTTTGTGGTTAAGCCTCTGGAGGGATTTCCCTCTCTGAGCTTTACACCTGACACAGGGGTTGCCCAGCCTGCCCTGTATCTCCCCAGGCAGCCCTGGTGATGTTGCATCCACTTAAAATTCCATTGCAACCATCTGTGCTTCTGCCTCAGGGGAGTGCAGAGGGAGAGGGCAGGAAGCTGGGGAGGGACAAACCCCACTGGAGACTTGTCACCCCTGCAGGGAGCCACGTCCCTGAGTGTTGGACCAAACCTCCCCAGCTGGCCATGAGCCATGACAGGAGATTAATGCCCCTTCGTGTCTGTGCCCAAGAATAAACTCCTTTGCTTGGAGAAATTCTCAGGGCCAGCCAGGCTTTGTTCTCTGCCTGGAAGCATTCAAGCTGCTTTGGGGGGAAATCCTGTTACACGCTCTCCTCTGCAGGGCTCATCCTGTGGGATCTGATTTGGGACAGATGGAGCAGGACAGATTTCAGCCATGGCTGCTCCAGCTCAGCCGGGCTGTGGGGCCACACACAGCTGCTTGTGCTGTCCCCTTCTCCCACTCTGGAGATTCCCATCTCTGCTGGCTGGTGCCAGTGGGTCCCCTGGGTGTGGGACAGAGGCTGGAGGAGCCCCATGGCAGATCTCAGCTCCAGGGATGGGTCCCTTGCAGGGGATAACTGGAGTAACCCCACATTACCTTTGCCAGGGGGGTGGCACATCCCTCCTGTGTCTGGAGCAGATACAAAGCCAGAAAGGATTAGGAAGAATCCCTGGAAAGGAAACTGACTGTGGCAGATAAATACAAATGAGGAGCTGCCAGGGGTTCTGGTAATATTGAACAGGCTGTAAATAAACTGTAAGCTCTAAGCGTTATTGACAAATGAAAATTTACTGGGGACGTTTGAGCAAGCTAATGGGTTGCTTTAAACCCTGGCATTGCCTGCTAAGCATTTTGTCTTGTGCTTTTTAATTTTGTGCACTGTGGATTAATTCCCATTCAGAGCTAGGCAGCCCTGAGTCAACAGAATTAAATGGTTTAATGTATTTGGATTCAGAAATGCTGCCCCTCCATAATTTCTCTCCTTATTCCCCCCTCCCTCCCTAGGAAGAAGCTTTTCAATAGAAATCAGCTGCAGCGAGGTGACAGGGAGAGAAACTCCTCCCCAAAAATCACATTATCTTGGAGAAAAACAGGGATTTTAGGATAGATGAAATTACAGGGGAGGGAAGGGAAGCAGAGCAAGCCTGGAGGTTTGGTAGACAAGTTTTCTGAATGGGGGGTGGGGGGCAGCTCTGTCAGGGGTCCCCTTGAGGTGCTGGCAGAGCAGTGGGGGTGTGTTTCTCCCAAATCCCAGGTTTCCAGGTCCCAAAGTCACCTTTCCTCTGTCTGACCAGACATTTTCCCACTGAAATCCAAATTTTGCTCTCTTTTTCCCATTTCACAAAGCCAACTTGAGGTATTCTTTTAGAGCACCAAAGGTATGAGTAAATCAGCTCAATTCTATAAAACATTGAATCAGGAATCCAATGTCCTGATAAAGAGCCAGGTGCATTCAGCCAGGAGAATGGAACATGCCAGAAGTGCAGGAGCAGAGGTACCAGCAGAGCCAGAATCAGCCCCCACAGGCTCTGCACTGTCTCAGAAGGATGCCCTGAGCTGCACTCAAATAAATCCAGGTGCAGAGGCCAAGGATTGATCCCTGAACCAAAGAGGAACCAATCCTGAGAGCCCCACAGCAAGGGCAGCCAGGCTCAAGCTACAGCTTTAACACTTTCCTGCTGTACATTTGGAGAGCCAAGTTGTGCCTTTTGCAGCCCCAGATGGGAGGAAGATAAAAACCTCAGGCAGACAGAGCAGAGCTCTAATTGCAGATGCAGACAGGCCACCAGGGTTCAGAGCTGGGCTAATTGCCACCAGACTTTGAAAAGAGGAGTCCTGATGCCTGGCATCCACTCCTTAGGAAAAACCCAACATATCCACACAAAAGACAAGAGGATGATCCCTAATGAAAGAGTTAATGAGCAACAGGGAGAGGAGGAAGGATAAAGGAACATTTGCTCAGCTCTCACACCCTACAAAGACAAAGCTGCCTCTGAGAGATTAGAGATGAGGATCACTCCCTGCTCATGGTGTCAGCTCCCTAAAATGAAATTTCTGGGGGATCCTTCTTCCCAAACCTGCATGGCAGCCCCTCCAAAGAGGCTGAGGGAGCCAAGCTGGCCCATTTGTGTGTGGGGTGCGCCAATCCTGTTGCTGGAGAGGAGTCCTGGGGCTGACCCCAGGGACAGGGAGGGCAAGTGGGGGCCCAGCTGAAACCCTGCCAGTTGTCCTTCAGCAAAAGCCTCTTTGCTGGGGTTTTATAAACAGGAGTTAATTCCAGGAAGAAATGCCTCCTGCTGCATGGGGCTGAAAGGGAAGCACAGGGAATGTTCTCCAGGGCTGATTGTGCCTGTACAGCCTCTCTGGGGACTGCCAGGTGCTGCTCTGGGGCCCTGGTTCATTGCAGTTCATCCCTGCAAGGCTCTCAAGCAGTTTTTCAGTGACTGGCAGTGGGGAAGCTGCTGGAAGGAGCACGGGGCCATCACAGTGTGTCAGGCAGTGCCTTCACCCACAGGACCTGTGGATGATGCCCTGGAGAGCCCCAAGGCTCTGCTCTGAGCTGTCACAGCCCACAGAGCCCCCAGCAAATGCCTCACAGAGTGTCCTGAGCCTGGGGGAGCTCAGAGCAGCCTGTGACAGGTTTCCAGCAGGGACTGTGCTCCACAGCCCAGAGCATACCCACCCTCATGGGAATGGCCTTGCCAGGGCAGTGAGGCTGATGAAAATGGAGATTGCCACTCAGTAAACCCCATCAAACAGGAAACCTGGGCAGATTTCTGCTTTGGGGGCTCGTGGTACTAAGGGAAGGACTATGGGTGACCATGCTCCAGCACTGGAGCTGGTTCCATCTGCTGCTTAGGAACGAGTCCTCACAGGCAGGATGAGCAGCCTCCCTCATCCCTAAAAGCCTCAATAAAGCCAGGACTGTGCTGTTGCTTTTGGGAAGCTTTTCCCTGGGTGCTGTTCAGGCAAAGGGCTCCTGCTTTGCTGGCAAGAGGTGGCTGATCCAACCTGCCAGTGGCCCTGGGCTCTGGGGCTGCCAGGAGGAGGCTGCAGAGCTTGGGACCTCCCTGAGGGCACAGAGCACAAAAAGCCTTCAGGGAGAGCTTTGTTTGCACCCCACACTGCTCTCTGTCCAATCCTACCACCATCAACTCACTGCTCAAGACAAACCCAGTGCTGAGGGAAATGATCCTGACCTGCCTGTGCCTTTCTAAGGCTTTTCTGGTTTTAAAGAGCAATTTCCCAGCATCGCCACGACAGAATCAGAACAGTCACAAGGCTCCAGCACGACAGGCAGAAACCCCCAGTTATGCAATTTAGCCACACTGTAATCCCAGGTTTCATGGTAGTCCCAAGAGCTTCTTCCTGGAAAATTTGATTGCATTCTGCAGCCAAGATGCCTCTTACTGGCAGCAGCATGGTGGCATTACAGAGATGGCCTCAGCTTTTGGTCAGTAAAGCAGCAGAGCAAAATACAGAAGACCTTTGTCTGTTCTTTAGACACTGATCATCCAGTAAGAACACAGAAAGAGGGAGAATTGTTCACTTTCAGATCAGTGTGAACCTTCTAAATGTATCAATTCCCAAGGACTGAAAACCAACCTAGATTAAAATGCTTTGTGCCATTCCCAGGGGAGAGCAGCAGGAGGGGTGGGAGGTTTAGGGCAGCCTGGGGGCAGCAGGGCCACAGCAGTCCCTGGCCAGGACACTGTCCCAGTGTCACAAATGTTATTTAGGAAGGCAGCACATGATTCTTCCCCCTCATTGCACCTCCCATCCCTCCCTGCATCCCAGCCCACCTCTGGGATCGATGGTGCCCTGTTTGTCCCAGGCTGTGCAGGCTCTGCATGGCAAACAGCACCATCATCTGCATCAGTATTGATCCCTCAGGCTCCCATCCATCAGCCTGCTGACATCTAGGTAATGTGTAATTAGTAACTTAGATAAAAACAGCACCAGGAGGGAGCTGCCAGGCCAGTGTGTGCATGCAGCAGCAAGCAGAGGGCTCGTGGCTGCCTGGTCATTGCTGACCTGCCACTGAGTCACTGAAACTCTTCCCTTGCCTGAGGTTTTGGGTCCCTCCCATCCTGCCCCTCTCCCAGAAATCCCGACTGGAATAATGGCATGAGGAAGGCACTCTGCCAAGCATCCCTGCCCAATGCACTTGTGGGGATGCTGGAGAGCAGCACCAAGGATGCTGCAGAGGCCACCAGGCAGTGGGGACACGCTCTGCTGCCGGGTTCAGTGTCCCAGCACCGCTCTGAAGGGACAGAAGCGGAGCAGGCACCACCCCAAGGCAGGCGGAATTTGGGGTTGGGAGCCGACACGAGAAGCGCTCGGGAAGGGCCAAGGAGAGGAGGCTCGGAGCGCTCCCGGCCCCGCAGCCGGGCGGGGCAGACCCAGCCCGGGCGGGGCAGACGCTCGTGGCTGCGGCAGCCCCGGAGCCCCATCCTGTTGACCGAGGGCTGTTTGTCAGAAACATCCTTGGGATTCGGAAGAGGAACTTGGCAGTGGAGGCAGGGGGGAAGCAGTGCCCTGTTGTCCAGGCATTGATTTGATTTAAAATCACCCAAAGCTTCCCCCATCCCTGTTTAAAAATAGCAGCTTGGCTTTTTATCACAGAGCCCACGCCGTCCCTCTTCTTGTGGCAGAAAAACATGCTCAGTCCTGATGCACTGACATTGCTGGATGTGCTCAATCATCAGAGCAGCATCAAGGAAATGTTGCCATAAAGCTGTTTCCCCACTTAGGAAAGGTTCCTCAGAACTACAAGAGAAGCTCCCAAAATAAATGAAGTCCAGTCTTCCTGCAAGGTGCTTGGGCACAAAAGCAAAATACAGCAGCATAAAACCTGAGCCTGGAGATGTGTCCTGCTCCTGAATTGCAAGGGCAGCTTGTTTGTGTTTCTCTGGAAAGAGCAATGCTCCCATCACAGCTGGGTGCAGCTACACGATCCTCCTCAGTGCTCAGGTCCTCACTGCCATCCTCATCCTCTCCCCTCCACATTTCACATCCTGTCCTTGCCACAGAGACAGCCCTCACACTGTTGCAAGCCCTGATTCTGCCCCTGGTGCAAGGCTTTTTTCCCCCTGCTTTCTTTAATTACATTAGCCAAGTCAAAAAACTGCCTTTGGCATGTTATTATTCAGTCAGTGAACTCTCACTAATTCCTGACACAACCAATAAATATCTGAGGTGGGAGCTCACTGCCAGGGAGCTGGAGAGGGCTCAGTCACAGCCCAGCCCCACTCCTCACTTCAGGGCCAGTGTTGCTCATGCCTGACTTTCCTGTGCTCTCATTTTGTTCACTTGCACTGATGCAATTCCTCTTCTGTTACATTTTATGCTAATTTCCTCCAGAATTCAGCTCAGTAAAAGCCACAACCATCCTGAGCCTTGTGCAGGTTTGTCCTGGAGCAAGGACTGCCCTGAACCCTGTGGAGATGCTGGGCACCAGCACCAAGCCCAGCTGTTGTTATTCCATCAGTCTCTGTGCGCTTAAGAATTTGATGAACTCCTGTGTTAGAAACAACAATTGACTTTTTTCCATTTCCCTCCCAGCTGGGAGGTGCTGTCTGGGAGGATGTTGCAGAGGGAAAATGAACTTGTCAGATCTGCAGATTGACAGGCATGAAAGTGGAACCACAAACATCAACTTCAGCCTTTCAGGAAATTTTTACTTCTGCTGAAACAGTAATTTCTCTGTGCTCACTCCAGTGCATACATTCGAGTGACAGATCATCTTGGTTTGAGAACAATTTCATGATTTTACTTCCAAAACCCAAAATCTTCATAGGAGAGCCAGGCCATTAAACATGGCAGTGACAGGGGAGGGGCTGGCAGCTCTGCTCACAGCCAGGCTCCCTGCCCCAGGTTAAGTGCAGATCAGCCTTCCCAGGGCTCCAGCTTGTCTCACACAAGGTGCAGATCTGTTGAAGGAGAAGGGGCCAGGCCCTGGCTGTGCTGTGGAGCAGCTGAGCCCTGCTCCACCCCAGTGACAGATGATAGAGCTTCATTTCCATCTGACATTTGGACAGATTTCCTTCCTCTGCTCACTTCTCAAAGAGTGCTGTGATTCTCTCCAGGTGGGCTGTGCAGTTTGGCACAAAGCTGCTGACTTGGTGCCTTTGCCCTCCCTTCAGGCCAGGTCCCAGCAGCAGCAGTGTGCCTGGGCTGATGCCAGGAGCAGAGCATTTCTCAGCAGCCTCATTTAGAGAATAAACCAGCCATGTCCTTTCATTGGCTTCTTGGAGAGGGGCAATACATTTCCAGTGGCATCAGTGACAGAAGCAATATTCTTTCATTGCTATCATCAGAAAAGAGCAGCTTTATACTGCAAGAAAGAACTATTTCACTTGTACAAAACATATTTTTTATTTCCTTAAACCTGGGGAAATCCTTGTCATATTAATACATGTCTGAATTGCTTCTCTTTCTCCCAGGGATTTGAGCTTAGACCAGTTATTGCACTTGGATGCAGTAACAGTCCATAAAAAAGTATATTCTGTAAATAATAACAGTGCTTTGTAATAAATGGAAACTACAAATAACAAGTGCCACTGGGACGCCAACACTGCTGCCCCTGAGGAAATACAAGCCCCAAGGAGCCCAGCACCGTGCCAGAGCCACGTGTTTCAGATGGGAAAATCCGTATTTCACTTGATTCCCTCTGCCTGTGACTCTCCCTTCAGTTGACAGGCAATTTCTTCTACAAGGCAGGACATTTACCTGGATTCTAACATTTTCAAGGCACCAGGGTGGGACTCGTGGGTGTTACCAGAAGGCTCCTCAAGCCTCATCTTTCCAAGCAGGCTCCTTCTTGAATTTTTGGTAAGGGATGGCTTTGATAATGGCTTGTTTTTCATGAAGTTTAATTGATCTTGTTGGATCTTGCAGTAGAGAACAACAGCAGGAGAGGGTCCCCCTTCCCATGCAAGTTCAGGTTGTGTAATAAACCATATCCTGCAAAGCTTGAGAGCATTTATCATTTCACAGCTGTCATTAGTGGCTGCCCAGCCTGCTTGTTGCATGCCCACAGTGCTGAGCAGGATCACGTCTTCTTATCTCCTTGCTGTGTAATTATGTGTTCAGCTGAGGTTTCTTTTCACAAACAATTTGACTTCTCCCATTCCCCCTCCTTGCTTAGCTCATGTTTGTTGGAGACAACCCTGCAACCCTCCTGCAGGGCCACCTGAATGTCCTGCCTTGCTGTGGGGAGGGAGCTCATAGCTGAATTTCATGCATCCTGAAGCAATTGTGTGGACATCACATCATCTTTACTGCCTCATCCATCTGCACTGAGTGCAGGGTGTAATGCTGAGAAAAAACCCTCCCTGTCCCCTCTGATGCTGGCAGGCAGCTCAGGACTGCCAGGAGCATTCTGCAGTTCAGTCTGCTCAGGGATGCATTTCAGTGAGCTTTGGTCAGCCCCAGAGCCCAGCCCTGGCTCTGGCAATGCTGAAGTTTTTGGCCTGCTGGTTGGAGGCTGGCTGTAATTTAAAAGGCATCTGAAAGTGGGGACAAGGACCTATCAGCACACAGAGCAGGGCAGTGTACAGAGAAGCCATCTCCTGTCTGCCAACACCAACATGCTGCCACAAAACCCAAAGGTTGACATCAAATTCAGGGTGAAGCAGTGAGCCCCTCAATGCCTCAAAACCCCTGTTTTGCTGGGATTAGATAAAACTCATGCTATTTGTAGATCCACCTTGGAGGTCATTACAGGCCCTGGTGAACGCAGTGATAAATCTGGGTGGCAGCTGCTGGCTGTCTTTTGTGTCACAGATTGCCCAGGCAGTTATAAACTGCATCTGTGCACCACAGTCTGGCTTTAGAAGCAGGGTTGCAAAGAGAGGAGTTCACTGAGAAAGGAGCAATGAAAACTCTGACAAATGGGTCTTTCCACCTCCTACAGTCCTGCTGACTGTGGCACAGACCTTTTGGTGGCACTTGCAATCCCACTTTGCTTGCTCTGGTTTGGTTTCAGTGTCCTGCATAACTGGGAGGTGCTGCTGGCTGAGCTGGGGAGCCAGCCCTGGGAACAGCCACAGGAGCAGTGGCTCTGGGCCAGATCCACTTCCTTTTTGCACAGCCTGACAATGCAGGGAGTCTGGCAGAGGTCTCTGTCCTCCTGTGGGCACGTAGCACAGCTCCCAGGCGAGCTCTGCTTCGGAAATGTTTTGCTCTGCCTTCCTGTCTGAGCCTGTGCTGAGCTGGATTCCTTTGCTGGTAAGGAACAGATCTGCTCAGAGGAGAAATTTACCCTGCACCGAGTGTAAACACAGATGGAAATGTGGTGGAGCCCTTTCCAAAGTCAAGGGAATAAATCTGTTTAAAAGGCTGAACACCTGGGGCAGTGAAAGAGCAGGTGGAGCAAGAACCCCAGAAAGGACAGTGGGGCTAAGGCAGAGGGCACAAACCGCACAATTAAGTGGAGAAATCACCCCAAAGAGAATAACAGAAAGGAGAAGAGACTCCTTTATGGATTTTTTTAAGACTCCTGAGTTTTTTGAGCCCTGTAAGCTGCATCCCAGGCACTCTGAATGAAGCAAGCAGTTTCTTTTCCCCTGGACTAACCTCATCTGCCTTCTCTAGAGCAGCATGTGAGGGATGCAGCCCCACATCCTCCAGCTGCTGGGAGGGATAAGCAGGATTTTCCTCCCTGGTTAGGCAGCTATTGCAAGGACAGGAACCCTGGAAGGACAGGGCATGTTCACACCAGTGGAATCAGCTTCATGATGGTTTGGTCAGCTCTGCTGCTCCAAACCAGTACATTTTCTATGTTCTACAGTAACAGCACTCCTGAACAAAGGCTTGGTCCTGCAGGGCTTTATTCACTTGCCTAACCAAAAAGCTACAAACATGGATAAGCCTTGGATGGCTGAGAAAATGTGAAATTGGGTTCTCCTCCCAGCCGTAACCTTGGCAGAAGCACAGCTCTGGCTGCTAAAGCCCATAAAATGCACAGTCCCTGTTGCTCCTGATAGGGGTATAAAATTATAATTACTTGAGAAGTGACTTACGATTCAGTGAAACAAGGATCTTCTCCTTTTTGATTGAATTACTCAGTGGTTATTCCTAGAAGACTGGAAGCAGATGGCAAGCTCTGGCCAGGCATTTAACAGCCTGAGTTATGGCAGGGAGGGGATGAAGCTGAGCTCCAACCTGCTGCTCCTGCCTTCCTGCTGGCTTTGGGTCCCCATGCCGGGGTATGCCCCAGGAAAGGAGAGGCTGGGGGCTGGGACAAGATGCTTTGCAGCAGTGCATGAAGATGTGGAGCATGTCCAGTAGCAGAGGGTTTGTTTTGCAGCTCAGGTGGCAGCACAGAAATGCAAAAATGTTGTTTCTGTAAATCCAGTGCTGCTTTGGCCCAGGTAGGCACATCTTGACAGCAATCCCAGTGCACTGTCAGGAGCCTGTGGATCTGGGAGGTGACAACTGCCCTTGTGTCACACAGGAAAGCTCCCCATCCTTGCAGGCCCAGGAGGAGGAGGGATGGATGAAGGCAAACAGTCCCCTGGGCTGGGGTGGAACAAACACAGCTGTATAATTTCTGCCTCACTGCTCCTCCTGCCCCCGTGTATCTTGAGCACATCAATAAAATCAAACAGACTATTAGCAGCACGTCCTGTTATCAGCCATGGATGGGCATCAGGCAGCCATGCAACCTGCATTTTATGAAGTGCTGCTCCTACCACTGTTGGGGCTGCAGTGATTATCACATCTCCTCACAGCTGGGCCACACCACAGCTTTTATGAGCTACCCTACATCAAAGGCCCTTTTTTTTTAAAGATAAATTAACAATTCTCTCCCTTTCTTTTTATTTAATAGCATAACAGCCAGCTGATTACTAGGTGAGACACCAATCTTGTTGCTGAGCTGTGCTTACTGCATTGTCTATTTGATTATTTTTATTGAATAAGCAAATGTTCTCTCAGAGCTCTGAAGTCCTTATGAGGGAGACTCATTTTCTGCTGCTGTGATCTCTTTGTCACGGGTGGGTGATGTATGAAAAGGAATTGCAAATAGCTGTTTACAGCAAGCAAAGTCACAGAACAGCCCACTTCAATTTCTGCTATCTGTCGGAGGCTGTTGCTGGCGATGGTCAAAATTAATTAAGCAGGAAGGAAGAGAGCAGAGAGGCACCATGCATCCAGTCCTGCCATTGAAATATTAATGGTGAGCTAATCAAGAAAGAGTATCTATGAATATCTAATCAGCTCACAGTTTGCAGTTTTACTGAAGCAGTGAACTTCTGGGCAGCAGCCCTTTGCAGGAGGTGTGGGAAGGGAGGTAGGAGGATGCTCCTGATCGCTCTATCTGGGAATAAACAAAGAGCTCCTGCCTGTCACAGGGGCTCAGGGACGTTTTCCTTCCACATCTCACATCCCTGCTGCCACTGGATGCTCCTGCATCCTTCCTGCAGTCACCTACAGAGTGTCCAGCCCACAGCATTCCCAGTGCTGTGTTCCTTCCTCCCTAGTGCCAGAGGAGAGCTCAGCTCCTCCAGGACTGAGCTGCAGCCTCTGTCCGCATCCAGGTCTTGGGGAAAGGCTCCAAATTGTACCTTGGACACACAGCCCGGCCCTGTCCCTCCATGCCTGGCACAGGCACCCCACAGGAGCAGCAGCTGTGTCCCTGTCTCTCCCGCCAGTGTGTTCCCAAGTGGAGTTTCCAAGCTTTTTATGGGGAAACAGAAAGGGATAGTTGTGCTGCAGGGCCAGGGTGCCCTGCAGACCCCCCAAGCCCAGTGCCTGCTCAGCTGCTTTCTGCCACCCACCACACGAGCAGGGAAAAACAAGAGGAAACAATCCCATGGCAAAGCTGGGCCAATTCCAATCAAAGCCACAAAAGTAAATGTCAGTTTTGGGTGCCAGGAGTCGTCAAGCATCATTTCTTTCTTCAGTGTCAGTGTAATGAGGGCTGTGGCTTTGGAGATTTCTATTGCTGTGTTTCTGCAAACAGTTCCCTCCTCTAACCTCTTGGAAATTGGATTTTGTGGGGCTGAGCAGTTTGTGTGCAGCAGATAGCAGCAGGACTGATAAGCAGAAACCTGTTTACACACTCACTCTCATCTAATACTCCAACTGGACAGGCAGCTGCCTAGATTATTTTTTGAATTTCTCTCTTTTTTTTTTTTTTAACATTATCCTGTAATCCTTGTTGGCTCAATGTTTTGTTGCTTAACTGGGAGAAATCTGAACTAGGCAGTTTTAACATGTGACAAACATGAAAATGATGTGAAGAAAAGGATAAAGGTAATAAGTAAATCTTAAATGCCACCAAGGAAGAATCAAGTGGTGATCAGGAGGGAATAGAAAACCTGTGGTGTCCTGTGTGAGGTGGTATTTCATGTGCTGCCAAGGGAGTAGGGACTGGATACAACTCCAAATTCAGAGAGTCCTGGCACATTGCTCTGACAGCCACAGGAACTTTCTGGGAAAGGAAAAGCAAAGCAGATGGCATCAGTTAAGAATAGTGGAAGGTACCAGGGATGTCCAGGGAAATGATGGAGCCCAGTGGCTGCATCCATTGTCTGTGGGAGGAAGAAACCCCCTCACTGCAGGTGTGTGGGTGCTGCAGTGCCAGCTCCAGCTCCCGGGGCTGGTGGGGGAGTGAGCAGCAGGATTTCTGCAGGAGGAGTTCTCTGCAATGTGCCTCCCTCCACTGCTCCAATATAACCCAAATCTGTCAGCCTTTAGGGCTTGCTGAGAAGGTCATCTGTGAGCATGGCTAATTATTTCAAGCAAAGCAGCAGGCTAATGCCACTAACCTGCTCCCAGGGACTGAGCTCTGCCCTGTGCCTTGGCTCTGTGGCTGCACACGAGCTGCAGGGAATTACAGATGCATGGGAGTGTGTGTAAAGCTCATGGATATAAACAGATCCCACTGTCATGTACCTTGAGCACAGGGAGGAAAATTCACATTTTTCATAGCCTGTTCATTCAGTTGTCATGAAAATGCTGTTCCAGCCAAAAGGCAGAATCTCTTCTTTCTGCCATTTAATTTTCTTTAATCTGCTCTTGACATTTATTGAAAGAAGTATTTTACCCACATCAAAGGCAAAGATTTCAAAACATCACATGAAAAAAAACTTAAGGTCAGTCCAAGTGAGGTTATGGTGGCTGACATGAGATGAAAGACTCTGGTTTCCACAAGGAAGGTCTGTGCAAAACAGGAGGCCTGTGCTCTAAGGGTGCTTCATTTGCACCCTGGCAGGAGCTGCAAGTGGTGGCCTTTGTGTGTCTGACACCTTCAGCAATTCAAGCAAGGCTGTCCTTAATATGAACAGGTTAAAAAATGGAACTGCCTTGATAACACGAGTTTTCAGAAGGCTCTCACAGGGGTGAAGTGTTTCCCATGGCTCTGCCCAACACTGGCCCAACTCTCTTTGCCTGGGGCAGAGCTGGGCCCTGCTTTGCCCTCACCCTCCATGAGGGAGTGGTGCTGCTTTTCACAAAATTAAATGAGCCAAAACACCTGACAAACTGAACAAACTGCTGAAAGTGCATCCAGCAGAAGGGCCAAGCGTGCAAGGTGCCTCAGGATGTGTGGAACATCCCAAATGCCAATTCTGAAGAAGGTGTAAAATGTAAAGACCCTCAGAAAACTTCTGCATTTAGTTCATTTTGCATGGGTAGAGGTAACAAGCTGACATAGGTTAATTTATAGCTTGGCTGTATGCTGATTGCAAAGCACACATTTCCACTCAGCCACCGTGAGTAAATCACTTTCCCACTGGTTCTCTTGGCATATAAAAGAAATTTCTCCCTTCCCGACATTTAAAAAAAATCCTAATATGTTATACACTCCATGACTTTATAGCATCTTTAATATTTAAAAGGCTGGAATCTATAACCTCAACCTTTAACAAATGTACAGTAACGTGATAACAAATTTGCCTGGAACAGCTGCTATCTTGGTACCAACTGGCACGAGGAGGAGGGAGGTAATTGGCTTGTTTTCAGATAATTACCATAATTGTAGTGACACCATTTGGATCACATCTAACTGTGTTCCTGCTGCAAGTTGGATAATTTAATAATTGGCAGAATTTAGACTGACAGTAAAGGTAAAGTCAGCATATGGTGGGGAATCAGCAGGCACCTCCCTGCACTGCTGGTACAGGCTCTGCTGCTGTCGCTGTGAACTTGAGCAAAATCTTTTGGTTTTGCTGCTTTTCTTGAGCTCTGTGACTGGGCCACATCTTTGCTCCTTTTCTGATGCTTGTCCTGATGAGAACACGTTTTGCACCTCTTGAACCTTTTGATTTGAGATCAATCAGTTCAGTTCACTCCTACCCAAATTACTGCTTCCTTTGTGCTCTTGAGTATTTTTAGCTGTCCTAGTTCTGCTGGGGGCTGGTCAGAGCTCTGCACTGAAAGGGGATTAAACCATGGTCAGGTGCTTCCAGGCAGCAGCCAAATGCCTCTCCCAGAGGCTGAAGGCTCTCTGGAGCAGGGCTCACTCCCCTGGCTGAGCTGCAGGGGACTTGTTCCTCTTGTGCCTTGCTGTCCTTGCTGCTGGTGGCAGCTGAAGGGGATGCAGCAGCTCCTGTGCCTCCAGATCTGAGAGCTGCCCAGCAGAGCCCAGGAGCTGCAAGGTAAGGCCAGGAGTGGCTGAGGCTACTGGGGGGAAGGCAAGGAGGATTCTCAGCTCAGCTTCTTGGGCACTTCAGGAGGTGCAAAAGGAGCAGAGCACTGAGCTACTGCCCTGCAGTGCCTGTCCCTGGCCTTGCCATGCCTTTTTCTGAGCACAGCTGCCAACACCACTGACAGTGCCCAAGGAGAGGGGGCTGCTGGAGCTTCCCCAGATGAGAAACACTCCTAGGGTGCATTTGCTTGTTTTGCTCTTGTGCTTTCCCTGGGCTGAACCCAGCCACCAGGTGTACTTTCCACGGGTCCCAGTGGGTGAGGGGAGTGGGGATACACCCTTAGCTCAGGTCTGCAATGCAGCCTGGGCCTGGGAGCCTGGGGGATCCATCAGATGCTGGAGACAGCTCTGGCATGGAGCAGGGAAAGGGCTCATCTCTAATAGAGCCCTCTGCCAAGATGAGGTTGATGGCTCCATCCCAGACTGGGCACACACAGCCTTGGCACAGGAGGGAGGGAAGGGGGATGACTAAAAAGTAAATCCCCAGGTTCTGGGGCGTGGTCTGCAGTGTAGTGCTGGGAAGGAGTGGGAGTTGTGCTGCACCAGGTTTGGGATGCCTGGAAGCAGCTGCTGATCCCCACACATCCCTTCTCCCTTCCCTGCACACAGAAACTGCAGGGTATCCCTTTCCTTGCAGCATTTCCTCCCCCTCTGTGATTTATTGCTGCCAGGAGGCTGTGCATGTGGAGGTGGCATAAATCTCACCCAAAAGAGAGAGAAGGAGGAAATTTGCATTTTCTTCCTCACTGGCATATTGAATGCAGCTTTCCAGTTCACTGCTGAAAGCCTGGGCAGGCCCCAGGCTGAGGCACTTCCCTCAGGATAACCCAGGGCCAGCGCTGGGGCTTCCTCCACTGCTGGAGGAGCCTCCCACAGCCAGCAAGGAGCAGCTCCCCCACTCCACCCAATTATCTCCAGATTCATTTTGATCTACTCCTATTTAAATTTTGTGGTATCAGCCTACATAATTCTGTAGTATTTGCAGGCTTCAAGCATTCACTGTGCTCCCCTGTGCTGATCTGCCAACAGCCACAAACCCTTCCCTCATTCAGCCCTTCCAGTCCTCCAGCTCCTTTCTGTGCCTCACTCACCTCCCTCCAAGTTGTTTCCATCCAGACTGACAGTCCCTGTGCTAGAGTTAAAATCCCCCAAGCTGCTACTGGAGGCTACAGAAAGCAATTAGGGAGATTCGAGTCAGAGCATGGTCATGCTGCTGGGAGGGTCTGGATGTCCTGTCACAAGCAGGCAGCCTGGACTAAGAGGCTTTCAAATACCAGAGCATAAGCAAACAGAAAAGCCTGGCAATTGTTGTCTCCAAGAGTGCATTTTGCCTGGAAGTCCATCAGTGTTTTCCTGTGTCAACACCAAACTGGATACAGGGCAAAGCAAGAGATGCAAAAGAGCAAGGAGAAAGCAAGGGGGATATAACACATTAATCAGAGGCAAAAGTTGGAGGCAGTCTGCAAACCTCTGCTCCTGCAGGGGCTGACAGCTGTAAATAGCATACTGAAGCCATGGAGGAAGTAAAGAATTAATTACAGTGCCAAGACCCAATCCCACTTCCAGCCACAGGCAGCATTTATTAAGATCTCACTGAGGCAGGAAAGATTGAACAAGAGACTCAGGGGACTACGAAGGGGAAAAGAATTAATCAGTTTGTCTCAGGAGACTGGAGAAGTCAGATTAAATAAAAACTGGAAGTAAAATGAAAGGGGGAACAAGATGGTTGGAAACCTGGAGCTGTCTGAAGGAGAAACTCTGGAGTCACAGCTGGAAGCAGTCCCAGGGGCTCCAGTCCCCCACTGTAGAAGCTGGAGAGCTTTGAGGACAAAAGCTGAAAGTTTGCCTTGACTTTTTAATAGGTTTAAAAATGTCACTCTGAGCCTCTTTCTTCCTTTGCCTGGCAGAAGGAGGCCAGGAAACACATCCCCAGTTCCAGTGCATCACCAAGGAGCTCAGATTCCCCACATCCCACTTTAACTTGGACCTGAGAGTTATTCCCCAGCCTGCTGGAATTCCCTGATAGCCAAGCAGGGCAGCAAGGAAAGCTGCACCCAGTTGAACAAATAGAAGTCCAAACCGTAGAACCAACACCCTTAAAGGAACATTTTTGTCCCTGCCCATTATCAGCCCAGTGTTTTCCATCACAATAACATTCAGTTATTTATCTTCTGAAGTGTACAACATTTTCTTCCCTCTTTTGTGCTGTTGCTTTTCTGCCTGTCCCTCTGGGAAAGGTCACTGAGCTTCCACATTCCTGCTGTGTAATGAGCTGTGACAAACGCTGCTGACCACGCTGGGGTCACACAGTTTGAGAGGGCCTTGAACACCAACATCACAAGGAGGGAGCCTGTCCCCAGTTTGTGAATGGTGTCCCATTGCCAGGCTCCTTCCCCTCTGTGCAGCTCAGAGGCAGAAACTCCCTGGAAGCCAGATCAGAGACCTTTGTCTTATTCTTCCCCCTCAAAAATCCCAAGCCAGACATAAAATAAAACTTTGCATGCAATCAGAGTAAAGAGTCAATGGAGGAGCACACTTTGTCCTCCTTGGTTAGTTTTCAAGAAACAGGAAAGCATTCCTGCTTTCCTTGCATGTCCAGAAACAAGGTGTTTTGAGAAAGCCCTTATGGAAATGCAAAGTGCAGATCCTATAGCAAGGTTTCTCCAAAATCCAACAGCTTTTATTCAGAAGAGAGACAGTAAAGCCCTGCTTGTTGCTACAGAAACACTTTCCAATAAAAGTGCAGTTTAGAAAGTTCCTGACTTTATCCTATCAGTCTCTTTCACAGAAGTACAGGTCTGTGCCTACTTTTTAGCAAATCTCCAGATTACTGGAATTTAATGATTACATAAAGCACAGGTTGTAAGGAATAGACACTCCACTAACAGCTGCACTGGGTAATAACCCTGAACATCAGAAAGCATCACAGCAGGGTTTTGTCCCATGTTATGCCAAAGAACAGTTAAAAAAAAAGGTGTTTTCTGCTGATTCTGTGGTGGTATTTCCTGGAAAAACCACTAAACACTGTTTGCTAGAGTTTAATGTGCATGAATGATGGGAGGGAGGGATGTGCACAGTATAACAGCTCCTGGCTTTTGAAACCTGGTGCCCTAAAGCTGGGAGTGCATGTGATGCATGCCCAGCATCCCAACTCCCCCCTAGCCAGGGGAGGAGCAGCAGTGCCTGCTCCTGCTCACTCTGACCCAGACCAGAGCAGCCTGGGTGCAGCCAGCCCCTTTCCCTGACCTCAGATTTAAGGTGAACAAACCACCAAGCCACAGCTGCAGGCAGGACTTAAAAAACCCCACAAGCCACCAAAAATAAAGATGTGTCTCTCCCAACACATGTGGAATGTTTCAAACCAAACCAGCCAAAGAACTGAATGTGAAGCTGGTGCAGAAATAGATCCTCCCTCAGAAAATGAACAAAAAGAATATTTGCCTGGGGATATAGATAAGACAGGAAAGAAGAGGTAAAACCTGAAAGCTGGAGAGGGAAGAGCCTCCCTGAACCAGCTCTGCTTCCTGGGGTCCCATGAGCCCCCAGTTTCAGCTTTTGGGCTGTGCAGTCCCAACTGCAGTGTGTGCTTTCCAGAGCTGGTGCTGCCCAGGGACACCTCACAGCTACACTGCCAACTAACCTAGAAGAGACAAAACCTCCCCACCCCTTTCCAGTCAGCTTTTCCAGCATGGTGGTGGTGAAAGCCTTGATGCATCTCACTTTAATGTCCCCAGGGCTTATCGATGGATCCCAAAATTAGATCAGCAGACCCCAGCAGGCTCAGGAGTCTTAGCCAGGCTTGTTACCTTAATGAAATGCTAATTGCTGCTTCTGCAGACTAAAAAAGTGCCTTTGGTCCTACAGCAGCTTCAGTTAAGCAGTGTTAATTGCCAAAGCTAATTATGTTGCTGTTGCTCCTAGATACTGGTTCAGGTTAGGTGTGTAAACAATGAAGCCAGTCAGTGCCCTGGGTGCTTTCTGTGCACAGAGCAGGTGCTGGCTGGGAACAGGGGCCACATCCTGAGCTGATGCCACACACACAGGACAGGACCAGGGAGATGGCAAACTCTAGACAAGAGACCTCACAGCAAACCTTCTTCCTAAAATTTTTAGGATTTGTGTTTTGAGAGAAAACATTGAAAAAAAAAAAGCTGATCTTTCCTCAGTTCCATAGGTACAGGTTTTATTAATTTCTTTAACCAGCTGTCCTTAAAAAGCCTCAAATTTCTTCTGTGATGCAATTAGTGGAAGCCAAGGAGCAAACAGATTTGGGGTTCACCTACCCAAGGGAAAAAAAAAACCTTTAAATGCCTTTTTTGTTGTACATCCCACATCTATTTGATTGATAAAATTCCCAGCTGAAAAAGTGCATCATGTCAATTAAACCACCAGAATTTTTCCAAGATCTTTCTGAAAAACCATTAGGATAAAATATTTGCTGGTTAGAACAGCCTTGGATAATTGCTCCAAAGGGGTTTAACTTTGCCAGGCCCTTTGGGAACCACTGCTTTGGGACTGGAGGCAGAAGCAGCCCTGTGTCAGCAGCTGTGGGGTTGCAAAAACCAGGATGAACCTTCCCTGGGACACTCCCAGGGCAAACAGGAACAGCCTGGGAGAGCCACAAGGAAAATTCTCTTGAGTTTGGCTGTGCTGCTTTACTGCTCTCCTCCTTGTGCTGGGCAGGAGCAAAACAAAGCAGGCAGTGCTATAGGTTGTGATTCTGGAAAGAACTTTACAGAATCCTGCTTAGGGAACACGCACTAAAGTAGCTTTTATCCCAGATCCAATTAACAGCTGAGTTACAGGACTCCAGTGGAATAAAGGGCAGTGAAGCTCCCAGCCTATTTACATGATTTATTAGAACACTGCTGTCTGCAGGAGCTGCTTTATGTTTCATTTATGAGGACACAAGGGGGTGAAGGCTCAGTTACCAAGCTGTTGGGGTGTTCCTACCCCAGCAGTGCTGAAATTGTCCTACAACAAAGGCACTAAGAGGCCTCCTTGCTGCAGCACTGCTGGCTGTTCATGGCATGTCAGCCATGGCTTCCTGACTGGCCTTGGCAGAACTGCTGCTGGAAAAGCACCATTCATTTCCTCTCACTCCTTTCAAGGTTCATCTGGAGCAGAGAGCCAAAGCTCAGACATCCAGAGAGAACAAAGAGATGAGTTCCCAGCCTTGCAGCTGAACCAGCAGCAAGGGGCAGTGCATGTAGTGGGAGTTTCTGTAACAAGCATGGAAAAGTTGGGACTGGAGTTTTCTCATCTCTGTTTCTGAAACTTCCCTTTCTAAGCATCTTCCAGGCCAGGAAAGGATATTTGAGCTGACAGCCTTGGAAGGGCTCCACCATTTGATGTTTGTATGTTTGTAGAGGAAGCAGAGAAGGATTTTCAGTGACAGATGAAATCTGCAGTCCTTCTAACACACCAGAGATCTCTTCTAAAGAGATTTTGCCTCTTGAAAGCCAAACTATAAGGTTTCTATTGCAGAGATGTTTGATACCAGGAAACTGAGTCTTGTGAGAAAATGAAAGTGTCCATGGTTTTCTGTAATCAGGAATACTGCAATCAGTATTCCTGTAAAATAGCTGCTTTCCCTGTCTTGCATAGCAATGCAGCAGTGAGACCAGCTGCTGTTTCATTCCAGGAGTAGCTTAATTTTCAGGAGTAGCTGATACACAGCGATAGGAAAATACAGTCACAGTAATGTGACTTTCTCCAAGTGTCTGTTTTAAAGAAAAGTGTTTTTCTGTGTGTGGAGGGGTTTTTTTAACACTTCAGTGGTGTTCTGAATAGCTGTTAAGATGAGAGGCTCCAATGCCATGTTGTATCAATATCACAAAATTGGGTGTTCCTGAGGGAAGGAGCCTAATTAGGATTATTATTTATTGCTAGAGCAGCCTTAGATTTGGCAAGTCCTCTCCCAGCAAGACTGTGTTCACTCCTAGCATATGTTGTTTGAATCCATCATTTGAACTTAAAAGCTAAAAGTACTTTTTCTCTAATGGGTAGAGATGCAAGCTCTCCTCCAAATCTCTCCAGGAGGTGGAAGGCTCTCTCAAGGGGTTGCCTTTTTCTGTTAAGTGTTTCTCTAATGGGCTTGGAGAGAAGCAGCTCTGACACAGAGCAGAAGGAGCAGAAATCAGCCTTACAGAGGTAATATAAAGCTCCTGTTCCCAACCACCTTCTCAGCTTCTCTGTTCACCTTATCCACTCAGTCTGATCTCTCATAAGAAAACCAGGCAACTCTCATGCTTGTACCCAAAAACTGACTTAAATAATATTTTAATGCCCATAAATACAGGTAAACTATTATTTGCAGAGAAAGCCATCCATTAAAAATCAGGTTGCTACATTTAGTTTTCTACTGCCTGATAGAAAACCAGGCTGCTTGAAGGGTGAACTTCAAATGGGACCAAGTTTTAACAGAGTAATTTGTGCATCCTTCTCCCTAAGATGCAGGCACACAAGTGTCCCCAGGCTTTGGTATTTCTGAGTGACTGCTAACACAGCTCTCAGGGGCACCTCAAACACCACAAAATAAGACACCTGAGCCCTGTGGGGACTTTTAGGCAATTGCTGTCAAAGGTGTCGTGATCTCCCATGTCCCAGCTTAGGGAGCTCAAGAGAAATAGCAGAAAACATGGTTTTAAATGAAGGGTGAGAAGTGTTACATTAATGCACCAGTGGTTAAGTCTCTGCAACAGAAAGCACTGTTTTTCTAACAGTATTTCATACAGCTCCTAGGTGTGAGACAATAAACTCTGCACACTCATTTTAATAAGGGATCTGCCTTGGGAGGGCCAGGATTGGCATGGGTTGCTTGTGCAGGAGCAGTTTGAGTTCCACTGGAAATCAGAAGAGAGAATTCAGGTCTCAGGAGCACAGGGTCATATGAAGAATTCAAACCAGGTCTCCCAAGCCACAGACAGTGCTAGGTCAATCCCCCCTCCTGACTAGGAAAAGTCATTTTTCTCATTTCCCTCACTCACACTCACACTGGCAAGGGTGTGATGCTTGCAAATTCAGCTCAAAGCTTTCAGCCACATTTCCACCACACCCCTGCAGAGCACACAGCAAGCATTCTTTGAAATACAGAATATTGCCAGGGTGCAGCTCCCTGCCCTTTGCCGGTGGGGTTGTTGGAGCCACCTGGGATGCCCAGTCTCCCAGCAGGGCTCCCTGGGGTAGAAGCTCTGCTGCTGCACAGTGAGGACTCAGCAAGGAGCTCCTTTCCATCCAACCTGACCAAGGCTAACAGCAGGGAAGCATTAGGGGCAAAATGTTTCCTCTGGCTCTTTTTCAAAAGCCTGGAATGGACACGGCCCATTTTATCATATTAGTTTAGGAGGGAATCAGCAGTCAGCCCATACCAAGTTCTAGAAAAGTCCAAAATTAGGCAGCCAAGTAGCAAGTGTGAACAAACAGCCATTAACACTGTTGTTATTATTATTATTTACTGCCCTCAAGCATGCAGTACTGCAGGGGGGAGGAACAGGCTGGCACTTGTCCTCAGGAACCTGCTGCTTAGATTTAGTCACAGCAAAACAAAAGCTTCTATATGCATCACAGTCACTGTGAGCTCTCAGTTTGAGGACAGCCTTGCCCCTGCCAGCAGTTAAACCCACAACAAGAGGAACAGGTCTTTGTGCATAGGACAGGGTTGAACCTGGCTGAATTTCCCTGTGTTTTGTGTCACAGCAGGTTTGGTCAGCACATACCTGGGCAGTTACTGGGCTCAGACAAGCAGTGCCATGAGCTGGCATGGTCTGATGACTTGTGATCACCACTCCAGACTTTAATAATCACCTACAACTTTGATAACCAGCAATTGCTTGATTCAGCTCCTCTCCTTCCCCCACCCCCCAGGCACTCCCAGTTTGCTCCTGGGAGCTTGTGGCTCTTCTTCCCCATCAAGCTCCCCCCACCCCTGCTGACAAACCCATCTTTAAAAACTGTGTCAGCTGCGAGGATGCAGATGGTCGCATTTGCATCAAACAACTTTTAAATTATCATTCAAATTAAATTAAATTGAAAATGCAATGAGCTGTTCCTGTAGAACTCCGTGCACAAAGATGAGTTAATGAAGGTCACGTTTGTAACCAGTGAGGAACATTTAAACTGTATCATGCTTGGCATGGGATGCCATTAGAATAACATGACTTTCTAAATAAGGATGAATTGTGCAGGATTACTCCCTGCTCCAGAACAGGTCTTTGGGCCCTCTGTAGTCCAAAGAGGGGAGAGCTGTGCTGGGTGCAGCAGAGCACCAGCAAAACTCGTTGGCCACAAGGGTGAGGCCTCAGGCACCAGGCTGGGCCATCAGGTCCTGCCTGCTCTCCCTGCCTGGAAGCAAGGCCAGGCACACCTGGAAAGGGCTGCCAAGGGAGCTGATTGAAAAGTGCAGTCCCCATGCCTCTGGTTGGAATTGCTTCATTTACACACACACAACTGGGTGTCTATTGCCTTGCTCTGTGTTTGCAGCCATTGAAAAACTGCCCTGTAATGGTCTGGGTGACATCTGTCATCCTCATGGCTCTGTGCTGTCACAAGGATGTCACAGAAATGAGCCATGCCCAGTTCTGTGTGCTGGGATGACAAATGTCACCTGTTTGGCTCCTTGTGAGGCTTCACAGCTCCTGCTCTGATGCCAGGCTGGGCTCCAATAAAACACTGGGTGAGTGCAGGAGCTGAGCCCTGACTGAGTGCCTCGAGTCCAGGCAACCACAGAGCAACAGCCTGAGCAAGCCACACAAAGCAGAAATTTGTAGTTACTCTTCTTTCTCTCTGCTTTGCATGATCCTTCACCTCATCTGCACCTGCTGCAGGCCACATCACATTTTTCATCTCAGGAAATGAAGTAGCATTTTGTGTAGGGAAATAAATAGCAATAGTACATCCCAAATGCTCCTTAGCAACAAAAGGAGTGATTTTACTCTTGTTTTTACATGAGCTCTGCTCCACACTCAGGTGCAAAGTCAGATGCTGAGAGATCAGAGAAACCTGTGAAATGGAGAGTAATAACTGGCACAATTTTTGTCATCTGCAAAGGCTTAAGAGCTGTTGGTTCACTACAGCAGTAGCCTGCTGTCTCAGAGAAGAGCTAACACTTGCCATCAAAAGGGGACTGAAGTGCTTTGCTTTAAATAGCTGCTGAGGTTTTAGTTGCTTTGAAGTGACTGAGTGCATCCAAAATCTTAGAAAGCAACTGTTCTAAAACCCACCCATCCCCATTTCTGCCATTACAACAAAAGCAGTCAAGTCACAGCTGAATGCAGCTCATAATTCCCTGCAGGAGGAATCACCAGGTGCAGTTTCTGAGCTGAGGACAGTGGCTCAGTGGGTTGGCCCTGCCTGCAGAACATTGCTGAAAGGCAGCAATGTGCCTTTGCTTACTGTGAGCAAAGCATTGCTCAAATGTTTTTCCTAAAAAGCTCATAACAGTTGTAAATCTGAGGAAAACCCTTCTGATCCTTGTGGATGATGGTCTAATTTGTTATCAGCACAGCTAAGAACAAAATCTGGACCTGAGTGTTCTACTCAAAGCAAGCTTTTGTGTGATGACATCTGAGAAATTGCAACAACTGGAATTAAACTATTTTACATAATCCATTCATAAGATAGAGCTCATAAATAATAGTAGGAAAACAAAATGTCAAGCCAAACTGATTTTAAAAAAAGCTTGAAAGCTGCCTTACAAATGAGTGGCACAATAGCAGCTCAGCACTGAATGGTGATTTACTCTCTGCTTTGTAAACCAATTTATTTATCAATAGCTGAAGTTCAAGGATTATGCAAAAGTAAGAAAGTCAAGGATATGTGACTAGGAGGAATGTGTCATACTGCTGCCTATATGGACTGAGCAAAGGAATTTAGGGCTTTGTCTTCTTCCTGATAACTGCAGAACAACTCTCTGTCTAAAGCCACAGCCTCCCTGCGGCCATGGGAGCAGATTTCCAGCCCCAGTTTCTGTGCCTCCTCTTCAGCAGCTCTGGGGAGTTGAGCTCAGTGGTTCTGACCAAGGAGGTCACAGTTTTCTGCTGCCTTTTGCCTCTGTTAACTGCTGTGGTATGTGAGCAGCCTGTGGGTGAGACACAGCTCAGTTCTGACTCTGGAGAACTCAGGGATGTTTCAGAAGAGATGAAGACTGGGTCTGGCCCCTGGGTTCTCCTGCACAGCATCCAGTGCTGCAAAGAGGAGCCCTTGCACTGCCAGTTCATTTTCTCCTCAGAATCTCCATGGAAAAGGAATTTTCCCTCTTTAGATGTTCCACTAGAAACTGCTGATGCAGAATCCATCAAATGCATTAAAAGTCCATTAAGTCTGTAAGGCTGCTGTTTGTTTTCCTGTGCTGGCTGAAGAATTTGGAAGGCCACAAGCTCTACATTGCCTGTGGCAGATTATCCTGTGCTGGCTGGCTGTATGCTCTGGCTGCAATATCCTGTGTGCAACAGGGATGTGTGGCTTCAAGAGATGAGAGGATACAAGGCCCTTTCAATCTGCCTGTGCCTTTGAACTGTGTCACACAAAAATGACAGCAGTGGGAGACACAGCAAATGATGCCCAAGAAGTTTGGCCCAAAATAACCTCATAATTTTGCCTCAAACAATTCTGTCTGGGATATTTGCTCTTTAGTCAGTTCTGAAGTGCACATTCTTCCCTAATAACTGCATCAACAGGTGACACTTTGCTCAAATTACAGCTAGATCTTCATTAAAGTAAGCCAAAGATGATGGTACTGAAAAATTCATGTGAGATAAATGTCCTGGAGCATTTAACAAACTTGTATTCATTCATCAATTCTAACTTACATGCAAAGGATAATTTCAGGTAACACCATGAAATAGTTATTTCTAAGATAAAACAAAGCACAACAATTCTGTGCAGCCCAGGATGATTGGGGGATTCAGGCAGGACAGGCTGACTGGGACACAGGATTCATCTTTGCAAACTGATGTTGAGCCAAGTGGGGAGTTCCAGCCAAAGCTTGTTCCAGCAAGTGACGTGCAGTGATTCTGATGAATCCTCAGGACACCCTGTTGAGAACTGGGGATGTTGTACAAACATGCAGCATCTTGGAACCTTGCAGAGAGCAGGGATACACCTGGTACAGCACAGAGGTCAGAGCTGAGTGTGTGAGACGCTTGTCTGGTTTGTTGCAGCCTCCTGGGAAATTTGTTTGGGTTTGGTTAACTTGAATTTTAAATGCAGTCATCCTACGGAAGGAAACTTCTCTGAATGACAAGTCTGATGTAGTTAAAACCATTTTTGAAATGCAGAACTCCAAACGTGATTAAAATGCAGGTTTTCCAATGTATATTTCATCAAGGCTAACCATGAACAATCCTTTTTAAGTATTTCCTTTGATGGCTGGCTGTTTATTTGGATTCAGTGAATGCAGGTTTGGTGAAAGAGGGTGTCAAACAGGTCAAGAGGGGAGAGGGACACTGTGCCCTGGAAATTCAAGCCTTTATTATCTGGTCTCCACGGGATTTCCTTTCCTACATGGAAAAATGTGTGGTAATGCCATAGCAACAACAAAGGAACAAACATAGCAGGACATGTCTCTGCTGTTTAAGGCTTAGTAGACTGGATTTTATAAATGACTGCATTTCCAGAACTGTTATTTTGCTTAGAATAATATAAACAAAGAGAAGCTGAACTAAAGGCACAAGAAATAAGGATGAACAACTTTCCATCTTCTCCTTGAGGATTTTGTCTCTAAGGCAAAAGGAGCCTTATAAATATTAAGGACAAGTTGAAAAATCCTCATTTTAATTTCAAACTGATTCTTCTTCCTCATCTCATACCACACTTAGAAAGGAATCATCTTTAAGCCCCATGATAAATTCCTCACCCTGTGTGGGGAAGCACAGATGCAGAATACTGCACGTATTCTCTGCCAGCCAGTTCCCACAGACAGAATCTGCTGCCTGCTTGTTAGGCAGAGAGGCTTTGCTGAAGGATTCAGGGGTTAAATGGCTCTTGGGGAGCTGGGATGTCTGTGGAGATTCACAAAATGGGAAGAGAGAGTGGCACTTGAAGGCTGGGCAGCTCCTGGTGTTGGGGTGCTGCTCTCAGGTGGCGCTGCTCCCTTGTCCTGTGTGCCAGCAGGACACAGCAAGGCATAATCCACTTTTTCCCCTGTGGATTTGCTCTAGGATGCCACAGGAATGCATGGCTCACCACCTGCTCTCTTAAAGCCACATACAAACAGTAGATCAACATGATTTATCAAAATCAGTTTATAACCAAGACACTGATCTGTCAGTGAGCAGCCCCAGAGGAAAGTTTTTGCAGCCCTCCCAGACCCTTTAAGATCCTTGACATGAAATGCAAGGCTTTCTGAGCTGCCTCCTGACCCTTCCTGTGACCTTCCTCTCACAAGCCATTATTCTCCACAGCAGAGCCCATCAGCACCTGTCATGGAAGGGGTCTTGGCTAAGAACTCACAGTCTGGCTGCTGCATTTCAAACCAGCTCTTTATCAGAGGAGACCAAAGTCAAGCCAAGAAAAGATCTAAGGAGGTGTGTGTGAGAAGGAAAAAAATCCCTCCAGTTTTCAGGACCAATGGGTAACTATAACCACCTTTCATGGTTACCCTGGTTTTGCTGGAGTAGATCTCAGCCTGGCTTGCAGTGCCTTCATTTGCAAATCTGCTTTCCATGCCCATCACAGGCTCTAAAAAACTGCACCTCTGACCTCAACCTCTGCTCACTTCCCCACTGTTATCCTGCCTCTGATTTCACCAGGAGTGTCTTTATAAGGAGTAGCCAAAGCTGGGCAGTATCCAGAGCCCATCAAAAAACCTCATGGGGAGAGGTCCCAACATGTCTCAATAATGAACATGAGCACATGGCTCACAAACACACTGACAGGGCTTCATCCAAAAAGCTCCTCCATAAATAAGAGCTGCCCTAATTATATGAATTCTCTAATAGCTCAATACATGCTGAAATCATTTCAGTAGGCATAAAAAGACATATCATGAGATTAACAGTGAAACAGATTGGAAACATCTGGCTTTGGAAAGTGGATTGGTTAGACAGCAGCTTTTGCAGGGCTTTGCAGGGTTATTTTCCCCTTTGGATTAATCTGCTCGACTACAGAATAAGTATTTTTCTGACCTGCCAGCAGAGACAATATTAATAGTTTCTAATTCTTTAGTCAGCAGAACAGTAAGGTGAATGCATGCTTGGGATTGGATAGAGGGGGGTCTTTATGATCCTCCAGCATCCCTTTAAATTCTCCTTCTGTCACTTGCAACAAAACAGCCACTTTTGGTATGGAAAACACATGGCACACAAAGAAAAAGGAAAAATAAGCCTGCCACCTCTAAAGGCAGAACTGCACTCAGATTTATGGGGTTGTGGCTAAGGAGCAGAATAACAGCTGATATCTTTTATGGGTGATTGGGAAAAAGAAAATGTATTTCATATACCATTATGTACTATTACACAATGGTTAGTCATTTCAAAGAGGTATTAGATGGAGTTTTTTTTTCATTAAAATGCCATTAACAAATGAAATGGGGGGAGGAGCCATTGGCTTGGTAGTGGTAAATGACCTGATCACAGGTGAGTAATAATAATTGTGCATCAGCAATGATCAGTGCCAACTTGACAGATAGCTCAGATCTGACCAGTAATATTTGGCATCAAACCTCATTTCTATGCACCCAGCTTCCTGCCTTCTATCTTTATCACCCAGTGCATTTTCTTTTCTGAGAGCAGGCTGATTGCTACTAATCTTCCAGCCTGTAACCTAATGCTCTCTCTTTAAATGAAGTCCCCATATTGTTGATAAAGAGTCATTGTGTTCCCTTATCTCCCTCCTCTCCAGAAGTGATAGCAGTAAATCTGACTTCTCAATTAACCTGTGCTGAATTAGAATCTTTATGATCAAATTGGTTGATGTCAGTTTGGATTTTTATTTTTTTTTTCTGCTTGAAACTCAGTGGGAATTAGGGTTTGTGTAAGTCACCAGAGCCTCTTTCTGTGTGTCAGATTGCTGTGGTGTACACAGATGAGAAGCCATTTTCCTGTCATTCTTACAAATTGCTTCTCTTCCTGAAATTTTCGAGGAAGGAATGAACGTGGCATTGTGTTGCAGGGAAAGCAACAGAAATGAGATCATTTACACCATGGAAAAATAATGGATGTTTCACAGATGTAGCAAGGGAGAGCATGGCATAGATCTGTCTGTGAGACAGGAGCCAGACCCTCTAAAAATTCATTACAATTATTATTTTAAATGTATTTTTCTGGGATGCAATGTTTCACATTGGCACGTGAGAATGAAGACATTCAAAACTCAGTATATTTATGTCAGCTGTATATTTTCCAAACCGTTCTTTACAGATTAAAGTAATCTGTGCCTCACAGATGCCACATCCCATATGGGAATCTCATCAAAGGTTGGGGGAAAATTGAATGAGTCAAGAGAGGCAAGAATTTCCAACCAAACCGGGGGAAGAGGCTCGTGGGTTGCTGGGCTGGGAGCACATCCAGCCCTCCAGCCTTGACACAGCACCATTAGCCTGGGCTTTCCTTGCTCTGCTCCACAGAGCAGGGATCTCTGGTGCAGGGACATCCCTCTGTCCTGCTTTACAAACCTGGTGTTAGACACTGTCTTCCCTGGATGTCTTAAAGCAGGGCTTAACCTGGCTTGCTCAAATTCCTTGGCATTTGACATAGATAAACCAAGGTTAATTACAGAATGTTTAATTAGAGACTGTATCTAGGATCATCAAACCGTCTCCTACTTAAAAAAGCACGCAAATCTCATTAAAATATGGATACCTAAGAAAAGATATTTAGTGGCTAAATGGAAGCCCTGTCATTACTGCTTCATTTCCTTGCTGCTGTTTGAGTTTTGACGGGAAGGGCACTGGCAGATGATCCCACTCTGATTAATACAGATCCGTTGAAGATTTCACCTATAATTATCCCCTGTAGGAACACAAGGACCTGGCCAGGTTTAAATCAGCATGCCTGAGATATCTCCTTTATTCACCACTTCAAATATTTTTCTTGTTCAAACAGGGATGTGTAGCTGTAGTTCTTCTAGACTCTGTTTATCTGGCACAAGAAAGCCTGCACTGACACACAGAGAGGTTGGTACAAATCAAATTTCCCATCTCTCCACTACAGATTAAAGCACAAACCGAAACTAATGTCATAAAATAAAAACTGGTACAATGCAAAAGTTGTACCAGAGTACACACTTGCACTGACTCCCATGTGCAAGATGTGCTGGAAAACTCCAGCTCAGAAGTGCAAACTTTTCCTAAGAATACTCCTTTGCTGAAGATTTCAACAAATGCTTTTTCTCTTTCCATCCAATATTTCTGTTGTCCTTATTAGATACTGTTTAAACTCTCATTATTTCAAGATTATCTTGTAATATTCGTGCAGTATTCCAAAGCACCTCCCAGTTAAAAGACATTAAGGTAATCTATGATACTATAAATAAGTGACTTTTTTAAGAAAGTCCTTGAGTCATTTTGCTGTAATGACAGCAGGGCTCATTAAACAGCTGCATCTCCTGCCCACACTGGGGACGTTTGCAGCGCCTGCAGTTTGTGACATTCCCCAACGTGACCCCTGGGAGCACAGCAGGAACAGAGCCAGGGGATGTAAATCGGGAGGCAAAAGGAGCAGAGTGTCAAAGAGCAGCTGGACAGGGCCTGGGGGTCTCCTCCCTTCCTCAGCTCCTGCCCACCTGCTGTGCCTAGCAGGATGGCACTGTCCTGGGCATGGCAGCACGGAAATCCCACAGCTGGTTTGTCCAGAGTCTCCTGGCAGTGCTGGTGTGGCAGCACCTTCCACAGCCACATTTAGCTCTGTGTTTCAGCTGTGCTGCTTATCTCACCTGGGTATCAGGAGCAGGGAGATCAAACTTGCTTTGAAGGGCTCTTTCCTCTTCCTGCTGGGGATGCTCACAGCTGAGAGAACCCCACTGAGCACTTGTTCAAGCTGCTGAAAAGTTCAACTCTTTATGCTACAGAAGCAAAACTTTCCAAGAACACTGGGGTTTGATTAGAACTTTGTAATTTGCCCCCGGACAATCTGGAGTGGGAATTTGTCTGCAAGTCATTTCACAAGGTCCAAGGGTTTATATCCTCCATGAGTCGCTGAACACAGGTGAACTTTTATAAAATATTGTTCTGTCAGCCCTTCCCTGTGTGTGTACAGAATACCAAGCTTCTAGGCTGCTGAATTAAAGCTGTAAATTTGACCTGTCAAAGCCAAAAGATGTTGGAGCAGGCAGCAGGTACCTTTATGACATTTCCTTATTACAAGCACTGAGATGCAATTGTTCATGGAGGGCATTAAATCAAATTCTGGACGGAAGCTGTGACAGAACCCCCCAGGCTCCTGCCTCACCACAGGCACTGCAAAGTACTCACAATTAACCTGCCTGGCTGGAGAGCTGCAGAGGGGAGTTGCTTTTCTCTTGGATGGATTTTGCCATCCCAGATGTAACTGTGCACTGTGCCACAGAGCAGTTACAATAACCTTAATGAACTAAAGCCTGTGGAGCAGCTATTCCATCAGGCTTTTGGGACAGCATCTGCTGCACTGCCCCTTGGCAGTGGTGCTCCACTGAGCTGCATCCTCCTAAAATGGCATCAGGCTTAGAGGAGCAACCATTTGTCCAGAGACACAGGAGAAAGAATGGATTGATGGAATTAATGATGCTAGAAGGGTACTCCTGTGCTGAGCAGGTTATTTGGCTCTTGGTTGTATCTTACACGACCTGCAGTAGATCAGCAGGTGCAGTGACTCTGACAGGAGCTCACCTGTCTGCACTGAGTGAAAAGTTTGGGGTGGGCACGTCCCTGGAGACAGCAGAGGGAAACCTGAGCTGTCAGACCCATTCAGCCAGGCCATGGCTCCCCATCAGAGCAGTTTACCCGGGCTTTGCTGTTAATTGTTTCACTCATTGCTTCTTTGTAGTCCATCAAATTTAATTCTGTCCGTGGATGCAGTAATTACAGATGCCTGTTTTTATGAAGGGCTAATGGACCACCTAAGGCTTTGTGTAAATTAGTTAATGTTTCCTCCTGCAATGCTGCTGCTTGTCCTGTGCTGTGCTGGCAGGTGCAAAATGTTCCTTGCAAAAGCATATGGAGAATCACTGAAGTACAGCAAATGCTGATGGGTTTTCCAAGGACAGGGTTAAAGGATCATGTTCTTTATGATATATATGAACACAGGGTTTATTTTATATTTCTTACAAGGCCTGAAATGCCTTAAAATTGCTGCTGAGAAAGCAGATACCTCAGAGGAAAAATATTCTTGTAAGGGACATGGAGGCAAAATAATAATTTCAAGAGGTGCTTAAGCCAAATGGGAATGGTGACAGTGAGCAAACAGCCAGAAAGGAGCAGGGAACACTGGCTGGTTTGCACTGAAACACAAACTTGTGGAGCAAAGTTTTTAGGCTGGCTGCATAAAAATTAAGGATTCTGTAGGGAAAGATAAACTGGTGTTGTCAGATATTAATCTGCCAGTCACACTGCAAGAGCACTGTGGTTCTTTGCAGATATCTGGGGCTAAAACCTGGCCTAATGAGGTCGGTGGCAACATTTCTGTTGACTCAGTATGTGCAGGATTTCATTCTAATTCTTTAACTGTTTTTATTTCCTGTAAGTTATCTTGCCTAGAGCTGAGGAACATTTTTAAGTGAGGGTTTATTCCTCAGTGCTTAAATATAATACATTAATAAATCAGTAGCCAAACTAAATAACTACTGGTTTTTGATTATATTTCAGCCTTCTCATTTATTTCTGGTTTTCCTCTTTCTCATGCTGAAAACAAGTCCAAAATCCACATTTTCTGGCAATTGTGAGATGCCCATAAGAAGGGTAGCAGATACTCAGTTCTCCACCAAGCAATCCCTGCCGTGTGCTCAGGCAGTGGTGGAGGCAAAAGCACAGCATTAGTTCAGCTTTGGTTCCCTTCCCTTTCTGCTGATCCCATGAAATTGAAAAAGCAAGAGCAAAAATATCAAAAGATCCCATCCCCTTTTCTCCCAGTTTAAAGTACTAACCATCATGTTATGCAAAAGCCTGAGGTAAGCCTCAAAGCTGGATCTCTTACATGGCAATTTCCTTGAAGAGTTGTTGGATCACATTTTTGTAAGGGTTTCTTCTACACACGAGTATTTTATTGCATCTGTTTATCCCAGTAACCTGGAATTCATTTATCTGACAAAGATATTTCCATGAGTGAGCTTCCAAACACACAGAGGAAAAATATGACACATCTGCTTTTAGTTTGTCCTTTCTGGGGCTAATTTAAAAATGAACACCAAGGGAAATACGTGTCAGGCACAGAGGATTCATCTCATTACTAGCAAACTTCCAACTCAGAATAGAAAATAAAATCTGAAATAAAGATTTCAAATGCCACACTGCAAACTTCTAGATGGCAACAGCTGTGCCAAACCACAGAATTAATATGGCTGTGATGGAGTGGAGGAAGGATTGCAATCAGTGGGCAGCTTCTTAGGGACTAAAAAACAGGCAGGGATTTAGATCAGCTGGTGAAAAATCCTTTAAATCTTCCAACTTGTTCCCAAGTCTCTTGCACAGCGATCAGACACAGCAGCTGAGGCCTCCTGTCCTCCCCTGAACGGGGTATCTGAGCAAGCAGCAGAAATGTCTTCATTTGGGAGCTCAATGCATTCAGAGTCTCATCCAGAAATGGATGTGGGGCCTCTTTGTGCCTTTGTCAGACCAAACCCTAATGGAACTGAGACAAGAACAAGTGCTGAGACGTGGAGTGTTATTTCTTAGAGGGAAAATGAGTTCAATGAATGGAAACTTTCGGGCCTTGATGGCTGATGTGTGCACTTAGGGTTCATCATTTGCCCTGCCTAGATGCACATCACTTCTGCCAGAACAAATGAGCATTTTCCTGATTAATCAGGAGCCCTCAGGGAGCTGCTCTTTCTGTACATACATTATGATCATTAAGGAGCCTGACTACCCTGTTCTTGGTGCAGGATGTGGGAAATGCAAAGCAAATTGTGCAAACTCTGCTCTGTTTATTGGACACATTTCTCTGTATCCCTTTCTGTAATGGTGTAATTCAGTATCCTGAGAGGACAAATGATGGATTTAAGTTCATCTTCCCATGCTGCCCCATAAATGTTATTAACTCAAACATTTAAATGCAGGAAGATGGCAATGCTGTGGGGTTTTCTGGCAGTGCTGAAGGAAGCCCCTGCCACTGGGGTGTTTCTCACTGCTGTGTGTGGGGTTGGCAGCCTCAGCCTGTGGCAAGGGGGGCCCAGCTCTCAGCAGGGCACAGCTGAGCAGGGCTGGCTGCTGGAGCCACACAAACCCAGCTGCAGGGCTGGCACTCCTCCCACAGCATCCTCACTCCCCACAGTTTGGGCTGAGCAGCAGGACGGGGGACAGAGCCCTTTCCTCTGTTTGCAAGCACACCTTTCACTCTGCAAACAAATTACTGCCTGAACCACATCTGACAGGCTGCAGAGTAACTGCTGTGGGAGCAGTGCCTGAGTTTGGGAGGCAGGAGTGGCTGTGTCCACCTGACAATCTGGGGCTCCTCCCACCCACACAGGTGTCTCACCATTGTTCTGTACTGGACATCTAATTAAACAGCAAATTAACATTAATTGCTACCCCTTCTGCTGGCACAACCCCTCATTCTGGTACTGCATGAGGCTTGTGGAAGGCTTTCCACTAATTCTTTTCTCACATGAAAGAGAATTTTGCTGATATTGTCCTCTGCTGGGTCTATAATGATTTCTTTTTTAAAGTTGAAAATATATGATGCAGTGCTATTGAGAAATTAGAAAAACAAATCATCCTGTAGCCCAATCAGTAATGTTTCAAATGCTGGCTAAAGCCTATGTGGAAGGAGAGAGAAATATGCATTTTTTATTACAAGGCCTGAGCTTAGAAATTGGCTTCACTTCTCTGATGCCCTGGACTGGAGGGCACCATTTTTCTGGCACTCTCACAACTTAACAAGGTCATCTGCACTCCCAGAAGAAACTCAAAATTCATAACTGGAGTTTCAGTTGATTAAAAGAAAAAGAAGAAAAAAATACTGATTTTCAGTTTCTTTGCCTAAAAATATATTCAGGGAAATACAGGGATCTTATTACTACAGTTGCAGTCTTAAGTAGTTAATTTCTTAAGAAAGTTCAATGTTTATTCAAGCATTTCAGCTCCCCTTTAAAAAGAAAATAAATAAAGTTCAATGTCAAAAAATCCACAGCAGAGCTATTCTTGTATTAATAAAACAATGGGAATAATACAGATGTCCTTGAGAATAACTCTTTTTTACAGAGATAAGGTGGTGATTAATGGGAAATTTGTTCTTGCCAGAGGTGGCTTTCAACAGTAAGTAAATAAATAGTATGATCCTATTCTTGCAGTCTACCTACCATAAATATTATTAATCTGGTAATAGGAAGCTGTAGTACTGCTGGCCATCCAGAGGTTAAGATTCTGAAAACACCCTTGCCCCTAAGGTTATTTTGTTGATGATGTCATTTACTATAATGCCACAGAAAAAAAAATGGCATGGCAACCAATTCAATTCAGTTTTAAAATAATTTCCAGAATAGAATGCTTATTTCTGATGGTGTCACTGCACCTGGTCAAAATCAGCTAAGGAGGTTGGTTAGCCTCAAGGAATGGAACAGCCTTTATGAAGCTGGATTTGAAACCTGAGGGAGTGCTGGAGCAAATTAATATGGGTTATGTCCAGTGGCACATGTGCTGCAGCAGCTGGACTCCCCTCAGCACTCAGTGGGAAGCAGGACATTGCCAAAAGGCACCAACCTCCTGCAGCTCTCCTTAGCCTCAAGTTATTGCACAGAGACAGAGGATTTCCAATAGAACCTTAACCAGAAATAGGAAAAAACCCCTCCTCCACACAGACAGTCAATTTTCCCCATAGTTTATTTATGAATTCTGGATTTCATGGGCCAAATTTATTAACTAAGTTATTCTGTCAAGAAATATAAATGATGATCATTTGTTAGCTGCACCTCTTGAATAATTTTATCAAAGTGTAATAAAATTATTGAGGGGATTTATTAACCTGATGAAGTAACTCATTAAATCCTTCAAAAGCATTAATGAAGGAGGAAGTGTGGGCCTTTTGGTATAATTGGAGATGGGGAATTGTGCAGCTGGGCCAACCTGATAAGAAGGATCAGGTATCCCAAAACACTTTCATTTAGCTGGTAATTTGGGGCATTTCTATCACTACTCTGGATTTCAACATGATTTTTCTAATCTAGGTAGCTCTGCATCATAACACAACTGTATTTTTCTTTTTGTTTTGTTTTACTACTTTCTTCCAGCAGCTCTGGACTGAATTAAGCTCTTGTGTGAGATGTGGCTGGGCTTCTCTAAGGCTGATCTGTCTGCTGTTCACTAAGGTGGCTGGACCAGCACAACCAGCCCAGGACAATTTTGACCACAGGTTTTAAGAGTACATTATTCAAAATTGCTGTGTAAGACTTGGCTAAGGAGCACAGGGGTCAAACAAGGCTGAAGTCAAAACATCAGATGTGCTGTGCTGATTCATTTGCACAAACAGCCATCAGTGACAGCAAACCCTGCTCAGGGTTGGATATTAAAGCTGGATATTAGAAAGAGGGTGGGAGAGAAAGGATCAGAGTGCCTCATGAACCTGAGGGTCAGTGCTGAGATCACCTGCTGCATTTCCAGGCAGCTTTCAGTGAAGTAGCAGTTGCTATCCCATTTTCCATCTGCAGAGTGCATCTGGTTCAAGCCAGAGCTGACTCCATTTATAACGTTTTTAAAACCACTGCACTGTTCCAGTGTGCAGCATTAAAGATCTTCCAAGCACTCAGGGAGCATCACTGCTGGAGGTGCTGCTCTAACCCACTTCAGCAGGACAGGGCTGCATGTGGCTACAGCTGTGTGGCACCTGGGCTGGGAGAGAGGGGCTCTGGAGCAGACAATTATTTCCAACATTACTCGTGGTGTGGCTGATTTATGGTGGGCTGGAATCAGCAGCATGAAATGAGGGTTGTTACAGAACTGTTCTTTATGATCAGGTGGTGGCATGTGAGCTTCTGCTGACTGATGACATTCACAGGACTAGGACATCTGAGAAACAGAAAAGTCTGCTTTCAACCCCCTGTCAAGCAGTTTTTATGAGGAGATTTGAAAACATGCAATTTGTGTCTTCCTGGTAGTTCCTGTGCCCTGGGAAAACTGCAGCTGGTCTTTGTAGCTTAAATCAATTAGGAGAAGGATGTAGGATGTCTTTTTTGTTTTAGGCATGTATTTTTCATGGTTGCATTTCAGATAAAACACTGTTGTGTCAGGGATTCTAATCACCTTTCAGCCATATATGTAAAATAGATGTCTCTGAAAGAGGTAATGAATGTGATATCCCTGAGGCTTGGAGGCTGCTGGGATGTGAAGTGCAGCTGTAATGAAGGGAGACGTGGGCATTATTCTCAGACCTCCCACCACCCCAGCATTGGCTGCCAGTGTGCAAGATGAGGCAGAGAATGGGCAAAGTCAAAATAAATTCAATGTACAACATTTTACAATAAGGTCACCTCTGGTGGAAGGCTGGTATTTAATGGCCACCAGATTCATTATAAATCTGGTTTTGTCAGTGTCTGCTCTGCTTAAATTGTGAGTCTTGGGAGAGGTGAAAAGACTGATTTAAAACAGACCTGTGGGCTGAGCAGGTGGGGAGGAAAAGGGAGCAAATGTGTCATGTGGAATCATGACATTTCAGGTGATCTACACATCACTGCCTGTCTTTTGGACCTCAGCCCCTGCTCTAAATAGCTATTTAAGAGCTTGGATTTGACAGGCAGAGCAGGAGCCAAGACCTGCTGCAGGCTGGGCAGCATCTCCCCTTCCCAGGTGAGCTGGCTCCAAAGCAAAGACAATATAAATGTGGCTGTTCCCTCACTCCCTGCAGCTGCGGCGGACCCGGGCTGACACTGATTCTTTTGCTAGGGAATGCATCAGATGGTAGGTGGAAGCTGCTCTTGTTCTCAGCCAAAAGATCACAAGAAAAAGCATTAATTTAAATTTTCAGTCATCAGTTTCATTCCTTGCTCATGCTGAAGAACATAGCAGTTTTGGCAAGGATAGGTTAATTAAGAAGAGAAGCAAAGCGTTTGCCACCCTGATTTCTATTTGTAGAAATGTGCATTGCTTAGAAAATGTGTACCATGTTATGTTTACCTAAAATAGAACAACTGAAATATGCACTTTTTATTAGCACTTCTTGACTGTTGAATAAAATGTGACACAAAGATAAGGCAACACAGGCACGTTACAGGCATGATACATTCTGAACATGCTGCTCTCAGCTAAAGAATCCAACACTTAAATATGTCAATATTACATTATTAGTCTGCTTCTGTGTTTGCTGCTCTGAGAGAGATGAAGTGAGCATGACTTAAATAATTTCCAAAAAAAAAAGAAAAGAAAATCTATGTAATTATTGAAGCAGTACAAAAGAGGATAATCATAATGGTTTCCAATCTGACAGTCCCCATTTCTTAGCTCTCTGACTCTTGTAAAATTTCATGTAACAGGCTGCTATTTTGAGAAACATTAGCTCTTGTCTCTCTTTTACAGTCTGCTAAAGAGGCTGTATTTCTCCTAACCTTGCAGATGACAAAATGCACTCCTTCACCATAGTCCACACAGTGCTAGATCATTTCAGGCTTTTCGAGTCAATGACACGCAGCTCTATAACTGTATGATTAGGCCCATAGATTACCAGATTACAGCTATAAATCTTCACCAGAGCTACCACTCACTTGGCAGAATAGTCAAGTTTCATCATTTGTTCTCATGTAGAAAACATGCTGTGAAATGCACCCTCAAAGGTCACCAGGATGGCATTTCCTTTTGTGGCCCTTAATAAACTTGCAGCTAATGCAGTAATTACCAAGCCCAATTACCTCTGTGATGGCTTCAGAGAATTTCTTTTCCAAAGTCTGGATAGTCAGATTCCACTCCCCTCAGTTAATAAGGTACATTCAGCTATTCCTACAATTGTTAGACATTTCTGAAACAGGCTTTTTGTAGAGTGAGGGAGTTGTGCCAACAGAACCTGAGTGGGGTATTTTAGTGGCACTAAAAATATTTGTGCAAAAAAGGTGCATGGACACCCTTATTTCACTGCTAGCCTCATTTAAAATAACGTTTCTATTCTAACTCAGCTAAATCCAAATAAACTGAAATGGAAAACATTGCCCAGCTTTTGATATTCACATATTTCCCCATAATTCTGCATGTATGTACATACATAAAAATACAACCCACTATATCTGATGCAGCTCCTTAGCTTGTGAGCTGGAGTCACAGACTCAGCATTTCCTCAAACACAGACTTTGGAGACATTGTACAAATGAACCCATTCCCTTTGTTAGCTACAAAGGGGTTTGACAAGCTACACAGCTCTTGTTATAACTACATTTATATTACAGCTGCTAAGTGCTAACTTGTGAGTTGCACCATTTAGAAAAGCCAGAAAAGGAACTGCTATAATCTACTCCTTTGGCACCAGTCCAGCACTGATAGAAGCTCCTCAAATCACAACATGTTTGACTGAAATGATGCCATGGAATAATTCTTTACAAAGAAGAGCTAAAGTGTGATATGTTAGAAGTGGCTGGGCCATTATTAGGAGTTCCAGCTCTTTATTCAGTTCCAAAGGAAGGCAGCTACATCTTTATACCAAGTATATGGGCATTATTATCCCTTTTTCCTGCTCTTCCTTTTGGTTTCCTTGGAGGGAATAATTGCTAGGGCTGCTTCCTGGAGTTTGAACTCCAGGTACCTGACATGCACCTGCCACGAGTTCAGGAGAGCAGAATGGCATTTAACAGTGTCCCTGTTTGCCTCACCCCCCAGAGTTCAGCTGTTATAACAGGATTTTAGTCTGGTTTCTTTTCTCTTTGAGAGGTCACTTTCCTGTTTGTTTTATTTATATGTAATAGGCATTTAAAATGATGCCTGCTGTTTTTAGATATATTTCAGCTCTCCCCAAATTACTCTGGGTAATTCCTCCTTTCCTGAAGTAGTCAAAAGGAAATCACTGATTTTCAGATAAGCCCAGAATTCCATCTTGTTTCTATTTGTACGCTGACGTGCAGCTATTACTGACAAAAAACCTTGGAGCTTACTTAGCAGTGTCTTTAAGGTATAGACATGGAAAAGAAATATAGGTACCTCCTTTTTGTACAAGGGAATTTATCCAAAAGACCCCAAATGAAGAAACCCTTTAGGCATGCTACAAAAAGATTTGATTGTGAAGAGTGCTGGGAAGGATTGAGTGCAGGCCAGGCAGGGCAGCAGGACAAGAGGTGATTTTTTGAAGATGTCTGGCTGTGCTTGGCTGCCAGGTTTTCCCTGTTACCTGTGTTTCTGTCTGTGGCTTTGGATCAGCACCTGCTTTCTCATTTAAGATCATGTAAGTAATGAAAAGCTGGAGAGCAGCTAATAAAATTATTAGGTGAATAAAATGTATGAACCTGAGGGGAAATGTGTTATTCCAAGTCAACTGATTGTGTATAAGAAGAACTGCCAGGTTTAATAAGGGAGGTAATGGATTATATGTAAGAGGAAACTTCTTGATGAGATGAGTGAAAATTGCTTTGGTAGATTAAGCTCTGTCAATAAAAATCTTACAAGAAGACACAAGACTGTGACAATCTGTAATAGGGTTGGAATAATACCCATGCTTGCCTATGATTCAACCCTAATTCCAATGATTATCTGATATGTCCCACAAGCTTGCAATTAATCCATCATTGTCATAAGCATCAGGAATATAATACACTCCTAAAGTAAGCAAATTAAATTTCTAAGACAAATTAATCTTCTTACAGCAGGTAATTTCGGGAAGAGAACTCATGCACACAGCATATTTCACCACTACACATCACCTAAACTTATTAACAAACACAACAAAGTAAACCAGATTTTTTTTGTTCTCTATGTTTGTGAGCCACCTTTGGATTTCCATCCATTTCATCATTAGTATGGAAGATAAACACAAGCCCAGTTAAAACATTCCTGCTTCACAATACAGAAAACTGTTCAACTATTGTGTTTCAGATGTTGGAAACTCCATCAGTCTTGCCAAAAGAAGGGGAATGGAAACAGCCTTTTTTTGTCATGGTATCTGAGAGTGTTGTACATTGGTGCCCTCTGCACACACTCCAGAGAACTGCATTGCTTTGCTTTGGTTTAAAATCAACTTGAAAATGGTGTGAGAGATTTAAATAATTAAACACTTGTACAGGGGCTTAATGAAATGAATAAACCATTGCAATGACAAAGAGTTATATATTATTAATATCAAAATAGCAGAAAATGCTATTTTTCCAAACTAGAAGTGTCATTGAATCAGTATTTTCACCAACAATTTCCAATTTTTTCCTACAAAAAGCCCTGTTTTCCCTCAGGAGAAGCGTCCTCCTTTCAAATAATACCTTATTCCTATTAAAGTTATTTAGAAAGCAAGCAATTCAGAAACCTACTTTTAAAAAATAAAGTCAGGCCTTGGCCATTTACCATCTGCCTGTAGGACACCAGGGAAGGAAGCAAAGGGGATGATACTGTAACTGTTTGGGATTAGAAAGCAGAAATAAAATAGGACTTACTGTTGAACCAATGTGCTTGGCCTTGTCTCTGGGCTGCCATCAGCAGTGGCTGTGAGTTACTGCAGAGGGCTCAGGTGGGGAGAACCCAGCAATAACAAACACCTGTGTGGCACATAATAAACAAAACTAAACACAAAAAGCACTTTTTAACCAATGTAACCATTTAACCATTCATAGCTGATGGGAGATTAATCAAATTATCAAACCACGTTAGAAAATAACTCAACTATGCATTTTACCAGCAAGTCCTCTCACACCCCAGAGGTTTCATGCTGCCGAACAGACCCCAGTATGTTGTGTGGCCTCATCACCTCGTGTGACAGCAGGATTACAGCCCGCAGAACGGTGAGATGCACTCGCTGCCGTGTTCTGACACCTTTGAAAGTGATGTTTGTTGTTGGAAAGCCGTGCAGAGGCGTGAGTGTTACACGAGGAGCCTAAATGGAGCCCCACTGTTCCTTTGTGCGCTGTCCCAGCTCGCTGTGCTGCTGACAGACAGCACCATTAAGCAGTCATTAGCACCACGCCTGAAAGCTCGGCTTCTGCGGGTAATAACGGGGCTATTCAATATTTGGAGCCTTTGTAAGAAAGAGGGCACCTAAATGAGAATAATGAGGTCATTCTATGACATGCCTGAGGATATGAAACCATGGGTAACTTTTTAGCCCGTTTGATATGTGAACATACACATTCAGCTGTGACAGATTATTTCTAGCCTTGGAAAAAAATAAAGCTGCTTCCATTAAATCGCACCACGCAACATCAGCACCAAGTGGTAATCAAAACACTGTAAAACACAGCCTTCAAAACAATTCTGTGTAACCCAATCAAAAAGAAAAACATATATGGAACAGATATGTGAAACAGAGCAAGGGGTTGAGACAGTGTCAGAAAAACAGTGAAATTTAACAGTTAGGAAAGGATTTTATCACTGAAAGGATTGTTTCCAATTCTGACTTTTTTTTTTATTTCGTCGAATGAGATGCTATTTTGGCTTTGAAAAGATGAACAAACTGAAATTTTAATTTTAGACCCGTTTCTTGCTTAGAGCAGTGGCTGTTTCTTGTGAAACTGGCTCACTTTCCCAACATTTCACAGAAGGTTTGGCACCACGGGGCTATTTCAAGATTCCTGGTGCAGTGGAGCAGCCTTGGTTGCAGGGGGGCTGTGCTGGGCACCCCCTGTGCACCACAGGCTTTTGGGCAGCCCCTGTTCCACAGCCCAGCTGTGTCAGAGTGAACCCACAACTGCACAGGTCTGGGAATTAATAGGGTTTAGTTCGTGGTTTAGCACTCTTGTGAACAGCAGGAGGAAGATTCTCCCTTTTTTGAGTAATTTCCCATGCTTCTGTCACCAGAGGAGAGGCTCTGGAATTCTCCTGAGTGTGCAAGAGACGCATGTGGCTCTCGGGCTGTGCTGGCCCTTCAGCTCTTTTGGGAAAGCTCAGTGACCTTTACTGAACAAGATGACAGAATCATGGAATAGTTTGGGTTGGAAGTGACCTGCAGAGGTTCTGGAGCAAACAGGGATGTCTTCAACTAGACAAGATTGCTCAGAGCCCTGTCCAACGTGACCCTGGGTGCTCCCAGGGATGGGGCATCCACCACCTCTCTGGGCAGCCTGTGCTGGTGTTTTACCACACTCATCATGAAAGATTTCTTCTTTCTATCTACTCTGAGTCCATCCTGTTTTAATTTAAAACCATCACCCCTTGTCCTTGTCTGGTTTGGCCTCATTTTTACTGCATTTTCATTTTCTATTGTTTTTAGGGGTGTCACACATGAGCAGTTAGAGAGATCTGCATAAAATAACTTCTTTGTATTCAGGTCCAGCATGGCTGGTTACTGTCAGGCCCCAGAGCAGGGACACAGCTGCTGAAATCTCAGCTCCAGGAGCTCCCCCTGCCCTGGGCACCCCCAGCTGGGGCAGCTGCTGGAGGATCAGGAGTTGTGAGCCTGGCTCAGGACGCTGCCTGTGCTGGGAAGCACTGTTCCCTTACTGGCTCTTGCAGCAGCACCTTTCACCCACCTTGTGGGGAGGTGGAAAGAGGAAAAGGCCTCAGCAACCACTGCAAAATTCTTCCTGAGGTTTAAAGGAAGGAGGGTGGCTGCTGGAGCAGGTGAAACGCTTGGTACTCAGAGAGTTCCACCTCTTGGCAGGCAGCTTCTCTTTGCATCCATACGTGAGATACCCAGAGGGAAACAAGACTTTGCTGCTGCTCCACTTTCTCTCCTTTTAATTTCCATTTTCTTCACCTTACTGTTTTCTACAAGGGATTAACTCAGCAGTTCCATTGGGACTAGAAGGAAAGGTTTAATTCAAATTATTCAGGGACTCGACAGGCTGTGTGTTAAACTTTTGGACTTCATCTAGCCCTCAGCTAATTAAAGTGTTTTTTAATTAAAAAAGATTAATGAGTGATTGCCCTTTTTTAGTGGATACTTTTAAGATTAAGCCTCTCCAATATTATAATTGGAGTAATATGCACATGCCCTACCTGAAAGGCAATCACAAACACAGGGAATAGCACACAGTGTTTGTTTTATACTCCTAATGTTTCATTAGATGTTTGCTGGTTATGAATTATCTATCAGCTCAAACATAACTGTTAATTCTGGTTGCTTCTTGAATCACTTCCCTGAATTTGAAGAAAACACTGTCCTGGAAAAAGAGGAAGAGAGGAAAAGGGACTGCTCCATGGTATCTTTTTAGTACATAAAATAAAGCCTTTTAAAATAGAGATTTTAAATACAGTGGTCATGATTAGCAGAAGGGATAGAAAAGAAAAGGTGGTTTCTCAGTGCTCCCTCAAACAAAAGGAGGTGTAATCCCTCTCACCAGCCTGGCTCAGCCCCTCTCCACTTGCAAGGTGGGCAGAATCAGGTTCCAAGAGTTGTTCCAGGGGGATTTTCATACATCTTTATCTTACTCATGAGTTATACCTTGGGCAGTCTTATTTTCAAAGTTGGAAAGTGGTTCTGCTGTTGATTCAATTACCTACATAAGTTGATATCTGAATATGATATGGATTCCTTAAAGACTAAAATCTGTGAAGTTCTATTAAAAGCCCATGGATAATGCAGGGTTATTGCAGGAGGCAAGCCTGGCTTTCCAATGTCAAGAGACATAAAATAAATAAATAAAAAGAAGATAGATGGTGTTGTTTTTTCATCAGTTGTTCAAATGCAGGATGTTTTAAACAATTTGAGTCGGTACTAATGAGTCTCACATTATCAGAACCTCATCAGCAGAATCTAAAAAATTGTATTTGAACTCTTTCATTGAAAGTTTCTATTTGGCAGAACAAAGTAATTGTTTGTCTCAAGCGCAAAAATGCTGTTGAGAAGAAAGTGAAGCTGGTTTGGAATCTGCCAACTTAGGAATTCTTCTCCTCTGGATTCCATTATATCTGAACCACCTTACTTTTTACATGGCTACATAATTTGGATCACAGCGTTTCTGAAGTTATTTAATGGCAAGAGTTCTCATGAAAAAAATCCCAACTTGCTGCCTTGTCACACCACTGCTGTTCACAAGAGGTAATTATGAAAAGGAGGATAATCTGCCAATCACAAGGGGGTTTTATAAGCTATGCCTTTTCCCATTGATTTTTATATATATATATATATGTCTTTCTAAAATAGGGATTAATTTTTTCCAAAGGAATGAATGCTTGATAATAACTGGTGTGATTTTTTTTTTCTCCTCTCTAGTGTTCATAATGGCTTCTGGGCTTTTGGTTTACCCTTTTGGTTTCAACTCTGCTACTGTGAAGAGATTCTGTGAGAACTCAGACATCTACTATGCAGGAGACTGCCAGATTGGATGGGGGTACATGCTGGCAATTGTTGGGGTCATGTTGTCTGTCTTTTTACCATTCTTTGCAAAATATGCACCAAAAGAGCACATATCTCCAACTCCAATACCTACTATTTTATAGTATTTTATTACTGTTTAAGAACAGAACATTCCTGTCTACACTAATGGGCAGAAATTATTGAAGCACTTCCAGTTGGCTGTGTTGCTAAAGAGAGGAGAGGAGATGGGGAAGAGAAGGTCAGATTGACAAAGACCAAAAGTGCATTGAAAGTCTTCCGTAAGCACGAGCAGCGAACACTCTGGAATTGAAATAGGATTAATCAGCAGCCTTTACACTGCTCTAAACAGATCATGGCATACTGCCTTAGACAAAAAAATAATCAGTTTATCCTCAAAACATCTGTCTACCTCCCAGTTTCTTTTGTGTCTCAAAATTGTGAGTTTTAAAAGCTTCAATTCACTTTTGATATATTGTGAAATGTCAGAAATTTTTATGAACCCAGTAACTTTAAAATCAATAATGATATTTTGTTACAATTATTTTGATTAGTGAAAAAGCACCTACTAGTAGTCACAGCCTAAAATTAAAATTGATAGCTAAAAAAACTGTAGACAAAAAAAGTTTCTTTTTAATCTATATATTAGCAGCACCTGCATATTATAAATTCTGGGCACAGTTTTTACTTCTGCTCTAATTGCCAAGATATAGAGACATCTTCATGAAGTCTTGGGTAAAACTGAAATTTCTTTTTTTCTGAGAACTCCAACTACTTCCAAAGGCTTCATGATGATTTAATACTTTAATGGCAGGAAAAAAAATTCCTAAGAGTTTGTTCTCAGTATTTCTTAAATTATAATTCTAAGTGGACTTTAATAAAATGTATTGAACTATGACAGCTATAGATTTTGGGTTTTGTTGTTTAAGGCTAAAAATAAAAAATCTGTTTACAAAAATGTCTGTGCCCAGTGGCCCTTATCTGTAGTGATAATACAAGCCAGAATGAACTAATTCCAGTATTTCCATTGCAATTGAGAGTCCAGATTGTAAAACAAAAAAGTGAAGTGAAATGCTATTGAACATGACCAGCAAAAATCTGATGCTGTGTCAGAGGTAAAAATGGCCATATTTCATTAGTCTGTATGGAACTTTTGTGAGGTCTGATTTCCACAATAGCACTGAATTCATTATTATCAAGCATTGAAATAAGTGCACTTGATTGCCTTAAGCAAAAGAAACATTGGGTTCTAATCTCACACCACTGTTGTGTTTTTTCATTTAAAATAAAATTTTAACTCTAATTTTATTCTCATCTTTTATTTTCTATTATTTATTAAAAAGAAAAATCACATAGATTATATTTAATTCAGAGGTGTACTTCTTAGTTTTGTATTTTGGCACAAACCAGGTGATCAAATTTATTATTCTTCACTTAGCTGAGTCCAACTGATTCCTGAATTTTTATTTTTTTTAATGGAAGGTGTACATGAAGGGACAGACAGAGACATGTTGAGGATGTATAAGAAAATGCAAACAGAACAATCACTGTGTTATTTTAATAACATCAAAGGCTTCTGTAGTCTTGCTAACATTCCTCACCCTTCTAAACTTCAATGGAACATTGCATTGTTTTCCAAAATAATTGTCCTGTTCTTACATTTCCATGCACTCTAAAAGCAATTTCTGCACATAAACTTAGCAAGTTCTTTGAAAATGCAGATTCCAATGCAGAATTAAGTACACTGAGAAAGAGAGCATGAGTGCTCTGCACTTCTGCTCACAGGGACTGAGAAATTAAATCTTCCACATATTTAACAAAACAGGCTGAAGGAATGCCCTAAAGTAAGAAGAATAAATTTCAGTCACTTCTGTATATTAATGTGCTTTTCAGTGATGTCTTACACTTTTTTTAATGAATGGCTGAGGTCGATAATTTTCATGTGAGAGTCAGAAAAGTGAGGAATAACAAACAACATGCAAAAAGAAAAGAATCACCACATAGTAGAAAGACAGAGATGCAGGCTTTTCTTTCCTAACCAACCTGTGCCTTTACACTAGAACCATTATACAAGACAGGATCAATATGGTCAAGAAAAAAAATCACCCAACAACTGAAAAATGTTGAGTAGTGTGTATAAACTGTATTGAGTAGGGTTTTTTCTGTTTTGTGTAATGTTTACGACTGTTCACTTAATGTTTCACTAGAAAAAGTGATTTGTTAGTGTCAAATAGAAACTTCTTTTGCAAAGATCTAAACACTTCCTGAAAAGAAAAATTAATTTAGATTTTTATTAACAGCCATAACGTACCTAGTAGACAAAGGGCCTATTCCTGTCATTACTTATTAACCTAAGTTTCACATGTCCAAAACTGGAAGCATCAATCACTTAACTGGAAGCAGTTTTAAATTACTGTTACAGCAGAGTCTCACAATTCACAACACTGCTGTACCAAATCCTTTACTTCTTTAAGCTCACCTTCTCTTGGGCAAATCATCAACCTCTGCATTCTGCAAAATTCTGCACCTTTTATGAGTCAAGCTAATGCTTCCATTAGGAGCTTCCTTTAACATTTTATAACATTTTTATAATACTTCAATAAATCAAACACGTGTACATGACCTCTACAACTGGATTGGCAAAACCTTCCTTGAAGCATCCATGCTCTAAGCCCACCTCACACTGAAGTGTGGTGATATTTCCAGTGATCCTTGCAGCAGTTGGTAAAGCACATCCTTTAGTTCTGACCTGTTGCTGACAATGCCTGTGCTCACACTGACAGATCACTTTTTTAAATAAAGACTGTCTGCGCGTTAAACTGTGTAAAAGCGTTTTCCTGTTACAATTTGCTGGACCAGGTTCAAGTTTTATTCTAAATATATAATTTTTTAAGTGTAACTAAAAGCTGTATTTTCCATTAATGTGTTTCTGCGTTGACTAGCTGGCTCCTTTTTAGAATATTAACTGTTTTCTGTATTTGACTTGTTGGATACAATATTTCAATTATTTTAAATGTGAAATTTCCAATTGCCAACACTGTATAATAAAATAATAAAAAAAATCCCCATACTGTTTGCTATTTTCTTGACAACTCTTTTGTTTTTTAATTCCCAAGAGATCTGCTACAAAGCTTCTGAAGTAGGGAAAAAGGAAATAGGAACAGCAGGAATAACCTATGAAAAGTAATGTTTGAAGGCAAAGGCACATAAACATGGACATGGTCCATCTGTCATGGAAGTTATTTCTATGGCAAAGGCAAGGAAGTTCTGTGTTCAAATAAGTCTTTCTTTTCTACTTCCTCTGTGTCCTTGGGAATCTTCCTACAGTCTCAGGGTCTGCTGTTATTTTATACAGGTATAATACTAATTATTTATTTTTTTAAAAACACATGAATCAGGTAACACATAAATGGGAACCCAATGAACACAACACAGCATTTGTTGGATAACACAGCACAGTGATATTTTCAAATGTTTAACCAGATTTTCACTGGTAGTTTTGGTAAGTGTTGTAGCATGTCCTCCCTTTATGGGTAACAATTAGTTAAAACTGGGGTTTGGACAACCATTTTGACTTTTACATTTCATTCATAGTTTTTACATATGCTGTCATCTCAACATCTGCAATTTTAACAAAGTCTTGGAAAGTGTTCTGTTCTTGAGCAGTTGCTGGTCTTACAGAGACGCACTTGAAAATGTTCTTTTTTGCATCATAGGTTCCCATGCACCTGTGCACTCGACCTCTAATGAGTCGTGGAAGCTCACGGTCCTTCATCAAAGCATAATAAACACATAAAACAATTATATCACCTCACATAAAAGCTTTCCACATGGCTGCTTTCTGAGGGCTACATCAAGCACAAGACCTCTACATCAGCTTTGTTCCTGTTACCAGCTACTTAAAAGCTAAACTCAAAGTCTCACCTGTTTTTCTGAAACAGAAGTCTGAGGATGCCTAAGTAGTGACTATTGCTCTAAATTGGGAACAATATGGTAAAAACATTCAACCTGCCGTTTGCACTGTGAATTTATGTTTTCTTTCTGCATTCATAAAAAGGATTGGAGCTAGTGGTGACTGTGTTATGTGTGGACACAGAATACTCACAATTTCATAAAACACACAAGGCAGGGTCTCCTTTCCATCTCTCAGAAGAAAGTTCTTTGCCCCATATGCTCCAGGTGTGACTGCAGAATCCAGTGTGCCTGTCCCATTAAGCAAAAATTAATCATTTCAAGACTAATTATATTAAAAAATAATGTGAAACTGTATCACTCCACAGAAGATTCCTACTAAACAGGAAATTAACACTTTCTAAAAACAAGGAAAGAAACAGGACAGAAAAAATTGATGTTGAAGGATGACTGAAGTGTAAATTTTGTACGTTTCAGTCACCTTGAACAGCTGAATGGAAGGGAAATTAGATGGTGTTCATGCCAATATTTTGTGGGTTTAAGTTATTTCAGCCATTGAAAAATTCTCACTCGTTGTTGCCCTAGCATTATTATCAGATTATATTATTATAATCTACAATGCTTACCTAAAACTTCAAATAGCAGCGCAGTTTTATAGGCATATTGGCTCCAGTGCCTCAGACTTTGAATGACTGCAGACAGGATTCGCAAGGAATTCTTTTTCATTTTTGTTTTCACTTGAGATGATGAAATTTCCTTTCAGAGGAAGACAAAAGCTTAAGTTAGACACACACACTTGCAATTACAAAGGGCATATAGGCATTTATTTATTATGTTAATTAGTCAATAATTACATTAAAATTAGAGTATTTGTTCAGAATAGACAAACAATTCCCTGCCACTTTACTGAGGATTTTAGATTATTACAGCATGAAAATCTCAATTCTAAATTTCCAGAAGCTCCAGGTTTTACTGATGCAGCCTGGGCTCAAGAAAACTGGTGGAAGATGAGGTTTTCATTCTTTACTGCTTTCTTCATTATGTCTTTCCTATTAACCCTGCCCATAAGTTTTACCTGACTTTTATCTTCTGGGACACAGCCAAATTGGTTTTCATTCATTTTATTTTGTTGAGTATTGTAGTTAAATTTATATGCTGGATTATGATCCTGCAGACTTCTTGCCACAGTGTTGGGTTTCACTGGCCATTGTCCTTTGGATGTGTCTGTTTTGGTGAGCTGGGATGGGTTACGACTGTCAGGGTGTTTTTGCTGCTGGACAGTTTTCAAACTGCTTGAAAAGTTCTCAAACTTCTGAGAAGTTCCATTATCAGATCTTGAATTTGCTGTTTTACCTAAAGGAGTATATTCATTTCTGTTCCTGCAACACAACAGTTCAGTATCACAGTACCTCTTCTGAATACTGAGCTATGTGATTAAAATATATAAAAGCAATCTATAAATTATTGATTTAGCTTTAAATATCTCCAAACTCACTTGAGTTTACATCAAATTTATCCATATACAGGACAGTGATTACACCTGTACATAAATCCATCTGACTTCAACAGGCCTTAAAACCCTGCTCAGTTCTTGTCCTGCCCTGTGTAAGGTATCTTTCCTGACCCAAAATTCACATATTTTCATTACTCTAAAATAAAATAAACAAGGTTTCCTCTGAGAGTGAGATTAAAAGGGTTTCTTTGACTGCTACAGGCATATGGGAAAATGTGAGATGCATTTTCACATAAGAACAAAAAGGAAGGGTAATAGACATTAAAGGCTTCACTAACCTGCAGGCAGACACGTTTTTTCCAGCATTTGCTAAATTAAACTTTGTTGCATTTGGTGGTTTCATAAGGGAAGGAGCCATCGGATGTTCTGCTTGGCTTTCAAAGACAAGTTTAAAGTATCAGTGACACAGCAGCAGCTTTATTGTAAGACACACATGGATTGTTCATGAAACAATTAACATCCAAATAAAAATCAAAAAAGCAACAAATAACTTGCTTTTTACATACCCACTGTTTGCTGCTTTCTGCAGTTCATCCACTTCTGGGTTTGCAGCTCCCCAGCCTAATTTTCAAAAGGCAAAGGATTGAAAATTAATAAAAATGGAAAAGACTGAAAGATAAGTGTTTGTAGGCTTCCAACTCTGCTTAATGTCCCACAAACAGGCTCATAGAGGAAGGAGGAAGAAAAAAGAAATAAGGGGAATGTGATCCTTTGATATTTGTAATTATAAAACAACTTCTAACAAGTAGGTTGCTTCTCTAGACAATAGTTCAGTTACAAACATTAGACTTATTAGCAAAAGAAATTTTATTATAAGAAAACTTTAAAATTTTATTACAAGTAAAACATAACAAACACACTAAAAGCAGAGTTCTGCACCATTCCTTCCAATCCCAATTTGAAGAACAGAAGTTCCTTTCTGAACTACAAGAAAGACATCTTACAAATGTTTCTTCTTGTAACACAGGACTTGAATGTTGATTGAAATCAACTGAAAACAAAAGGTCAGTTTCAAGAGACTCTACTTCAATGCCAGTACTACTTCATTCTCCATCACACAAAGAGTCAAACTCCCTCTAGGCAAGAAGTATAAAAAGCTCAGTTGTGCAGAGAAGAAAGATATTTCCTGGAGGACAATTTTTACATAATGAACTTTTCAGAAATAGATATAAAGGATGCCTATAGTTCTTGATAAAGACAATGTCTGATTTCATAGAATACAATCAGTAAGTTCAGATTTATTTGGACTTAGAGGCAGTAAAAAAAAAAAAAAAAAAAAAGTCTTATTTACCAAATGATGAGGGAGAGAAGTCATAACTACGAGTCCCAGAACCAGTACCTGGTTCATTTTTAAGTGGATTTGAAGTGAGGGGTTGTCTAGTTCTTTTTTTCTGATTGAACAGTGGTACAGGCAGACAACCTGAAATTAAAAATGAAGTAACGCCATATTAATAGCAGAAGGATACACAACTCACACTTAAAACACGTAAATAAAATTACTTATTTTACATTACACATAGGAATTGCATTTAATAAACACATAAAAGTCTATTCCCTCACACAATTTATGTTCCCAGCCCTCTGTCCTGCACATAATCCCATTAATGAAACCTTTCCCTCAGTGACCAGTTCCCTGAATCCATTCTAAAATCTCTCCCTGTGCTGCAATAAACAGGTAACCCATGCAAGTCCACTCAGGAAATGGGGATTTAGGGCTAAATACTGAATATCCTGTATGACTACTACATATATAAATGTATTTTATGTGTCTATAAGAGCATAATGAGGGGTGAACAGGCGGGCACATAAGAAGGGCTGGTACCTGCTGTGCTGCGAGCCGAGGTGTCAGCTAAACTCCTTTTCATTTCTTTGCTGAATCTGAACAGGCAGCAATGGACTGATTCTCCAAATCTGCTATATTGGAAGTCAGATAAACAAAGCAAAATAATTAACGCTGCAAACACATCCAAATTTCACATGATTTTATGGCAGTTTCTCTTAACACTCCAGCACTAGCGACTGGCATAATTTCAAACACAAGCCCTAAAACACAGAATCAGCTGTACTGAATTTAGAAGATCCACAGGTGCACGCCTAGGATGCAAACTGCTCTTTGCAGATTCCAGGCCCTGAGGGAATGGGGCTGAGGGTCAGGGCCGTGCTGAGAGTCAGCGCTTACCGGGTTGAGGGAGAGAACTCAGGGACGGAGCTGAGGGTCAGTCCTGAGGATTAAGCTCTGAGGGACGGCCCTGACGGTTGAGCCCTGAGGGACGGAGCTGAGGGTCAGCCGTCTGATGAAGCCCTGAGGGACGGGGCTGAGGGTCAGCCCTGACGGTTCAGCCCTGAGGGACGGGGCTGAGGGCCAGCCCTGACGGTTGAGCCCTGAGGGACGGAGCTGAGGGTCAGCCGTCAGATGAAGCCCTGAGGGACGGGGCTGAGGGTCAGCCCTGACGGTTCAGCCCTGACGGTTCAGCCCTGAGGGACGGGGCTGAGGGTCAGCCCTGACGGTTCAGCCCTGACGGTTCAGTCCTGAGGACGGGGCTGAGGGCCAGCCCTGACGGTTCAGCCCTGAGGGTCAGTCCTGAAGGTCAGCCCTGACGGTTCAGCCCTGAGGGACGGAGCTGAGGGTCAGCCGTCAGATGAAGCCCTGAGGGACGGGGCTGAGGGTCAGCCCTGACGGTTCAGCCCTGAGGGACGGGGCTGAGGGTCCGCCCTGACGGTTCAGCCCTGAGGACGGGGCTGAGGGCCAGCCCTCAGGTGAAGCCCTCAGGCGAAGCCCGCCAAAAATAACGGTCACTCGTCCGCGCGCTCGCGCCTCAGGCGGTGCGGAAATGGCGGGAAGGCGAAGCCCCGTTCTGAGCCGCTGAGGGCACGGCGGGAGCGACCGCGCCCGGCCGGGAGACGCAAGAAGTCTTTAATCGCCCCCTCGGTGAGATTTCATTAATTACCCCCTCCCCCGAGGAACCGGTGTAGTGTCATCCTCAGAAAGCCCGGGGTAGGAGCTGAATCTGCAGAAGTGTGTGGACGAAAAAGTGGCTGTAAATAAAACTAAAAGCATTCTTCGCCCTGTTTGTCTCTTCAGCTTTTACACATGGCTGGATCCTGTCTAAAATCTGAGTGCTTGGCACGACTGTATCTTGCCCTGTTTTAGTAAACCTTTTTCTTCAGAAGCGCTCCCAAAGATCTGTAGGTAGCACATCAAACCGATCCGGATTCTTACTAAACTAAATATCCCACATCCTTTTTCAGAGTGTGAGTATTGGCAAAGCACAGGACTAAGGGATGGGTCCCAGTGTTTAACCCTGAAGAGTGAAAATTTTCCACGTGAATTTCCATTCATTCCCAAATTGGCAGGTCCTGGGACGCCAGGAGTTAAAGTGTTTGGATGGGAACTGCTCTAAGGGGATAAAAGAAGCTTCCATGGGTTTAGTTCCTAAACTCATGTTTGGAAATTCACTGTCTCTGTCCTAAAAACTCTCTTAGGAGACAAACTTCTTGCATGTTAATTAAGTGCACAGACATCTCTGTGTTTCATTCAGCGCTTTGGAAGGAATTACAACCATTACAGTGCCAGCAGGAATAAAAGATAAACTAAATGTTCCAGCCTTGCATGTTTGCATTTTGCTGTTTACTCTTCAAACTTCTGCTGTGTTTAAATTCAACAAAGCCAGATTCAGGGTGTGAGTTGTGTTTTTGGGTGTTGTGTCACTCCCCATTCTGGCACCACCGCTGAAGAGAGATAGGGGTCAAAGGACAGTACACACTGTCCAGTGCTGTAAAATGCAGCTTTACTGCTTTGTTTAATAAATTACTCATTCTGATTAAATATCTGACAGCTCCTAAGTACAGAGTAATACAGTTGAGTATTTAAGCAGTCTCTCTGTATTAACTCACTGTAAGCTTCAGCAAAATCTGAATGCATCAACCAGAACAAAGAGAGCAGCTTCTGTAGAAATTATATTCCTGGTAGAACTATTCTAGATAAATCCTGTGCTCAGCTTTTCCTAGACCTACAGTCTGTCAGCCTGGGATATAAAGCCTTTCAGGCACTGGCCAAATATTCTCTCAGTCACTGGAGTATTATCTTAATAAAAAAGAATTCTTCAATAAACATTCTTTATTCTCTTGCAATCTAATATTTGTTATGTTTATATCATGAGTCATATACCAATTGCAAATACTTCTGTCGTTTACAGCAATAAAGCTTATTTTTCTGTTAATAAGTCATTTTATTCAAAATGTTTTGATTCTCAGGATGGAAGTTACAGCTGCTCTTTGGCTTAAGTTTCAGAAGCCTTTCTGAAACTTTTGGAAATGGAAGAAAAGTTGCTGACTAAAGTTTTTTTTGGGGAGAGAACAGAACTATTGTCCCATCATGGTCTAGATCTGTTTCCTTTTTTAAAAAAGACTGCAAAAGTTAGAGGGCTGTCCCTGGCAAAGTTGTTTCAATGTGTTAGAGGTCTGTGTTGGCAGATCCCGAGATAGAACTGGAGCCAGAACTCTGGGTAAGTCAGTTGTGGATAAATTGCACTGTAATTTCAGCTCATGTTCCTTCTAATCACTGTTCCTAGGATTTCTAAAACAAAAAAGGTCGTACAAGCCACGACGTGCATTGAGGAACTTAGCTGTTCTTTGGCTTTTTTTAGATGAAAATACCTGATGTTTCAGCATTGTGTGCTGGACTAGAGCCAAGATATTATTCTTATTTTGCTGATTTTGCTCACTTTAAATCATTCTGCCCTTGTATAATACTTGTGTAACTTCAAACATACATGAGAATACCTGTTACACATATTTGCAGCGCAAAAATGCCTGATATTTAAGTGTAAAACCAGTGTTTTCCACTGCTTATTAGCACAGGATTTCCCTATAGATCATACATTATAAAGACTGCCCAGAGTTAACTTTTGGACTGTGGAACAGTGCCATTAACAGCCTCGGAGATGTTACTAAATACAGAAACTGAAGGGGAGGCTCCTTGGGGAGGGAGGCTGGAAAATCCCGCCTCAAAACTGAGTTGAGAACTGTTGGGAGAAATCCACTCACTCTCTTTTGTGCCTGACCTAACCAGAAGAAAGACTCTCCTACTGGAAAGAATTTCTTTTCTTTTTTTTCCCCCCTCAGAGAGAAAAGTTTTCCTCGAGCATGAGCTCTGGGTGTGCTCGGGTGAGCCGGGTCGGGCTCTTCGGGGGCACTCACGGCAATGAAGTATCGGGGGTGCTCCTGGTCAGGCACTGGCAGCAGGATGGAGCCGAGATCCAGAGAGCAGGAGTGCAGGTGAAACCATTCCTCACCAACCCCAGGGCTGTGGAGAGGTGCACCAGGTACATTGACTGTGATCTCAACCGGGTCTTTGACCCCGAGAGCCTTGGGTAAGAGCAGTTGTGCTTTCTGTTGTTCTATTTTTCTGGGGTTTAAAATTCTTTCCTGATTAAAATGTTGAACACAAGTTCCCCTACTGCTTTAACAGTGCAGTCACATAACTGAAATTACTGACCTTTAACCCAAAAAAAGAACAAATTGCATGTGTTAACAGACTCACTTCTATTGCTGGTAGAATCAGTCTCAAACCAACACGTTCTCTTAAACATAATATTAAATTGGCATTAGATGAGCTGAATTTGTGTGAATTGGAGTACCACTGTTCTGAGTCAGTCATCATTTCTCATGTCTTGTGCAATTCAGTTTGGGAGGTCTTCTGAATACAGTTAGACTTCCAAGAAATGGCAGATAAAAGCAATTAAACATGGACATCTGAGTATCTGAAAGAATGGCACAGAAATCAGAGAAGTGTGTTTAATTCCAGTTATGTACAGCAAAAGGTGAAAGCTTGAAATTAGAAAAACTTGAAACTAGAAATAATCTATTCTAAGGCAAAAGCATAGCCAAAAACCTGAATAATTTAAAATAAATTATTTTAGAAATAAATAGTCTATATTTACTGTAAAATAATAAATGATTTTACATTTTTAATAGGATTTGATGTTTCTGTGCTTTTGAGACATCTATTCCAGAGGTGTACTTTGCTATATAAACATTTTAGTATAGTTGCTAACCAGGTAATTCTGTTTCAGAAAAGTTTTAATGGCAAAGGTGAATATCACAGAAAGGAATACTTACTGTATATATTTTGCAAGTAGTTATTCTTACCCTACACTTCTTTCCATCTGGCTTTTCATCTTAGAATTTTGTTGTTGATTAGTATCAGTAAGATAAGCAGATGTTAACACACAAGTATTGAGGCTATTCTTATAATTGTTTATTTTGGAAAAACGTACCAAAAAAAAAAAAAAAAAAGGTAGTTTTGTTTGGTTTCAGCTGCTTTGAACACAGAACACTTGAAAAAACACCAGATTAAGACACCTGCAGGTTTCCTTCATATTTAGCTACTGTTTCTCAGTAAATACTATGAATTTGCCTGGTTCTGTTTCAGCACTACTGAGTGTTTGAAGTACCTGCCTCTGGTCCCTTAAGTGTAGAACATTCAAAATCATAAATTATTTTACAAAATAAGAAAAAGGAGAGTGAAATCTTGATGCTACTGAAATCAATAATGTAAATCTCATTGGCTTCAATAAAAAGTATTAATTAACAGTTTTATGTGAAGAAATATTGAATTTCAAAGGCAGAGCTAAAGAATAGAAAGGTGGATTATACGATACACAGAGTCTCCTGAAATTACAAGGATTGAAACTTTGGAGGAACAGATTTGAGGTAGCAAAATCTTCACTGAGCTTTAAGGACCCTCAAGGAATAGATTGTAGAAGTCTAGTCAGATCATGAGAAGACAAGAAACAGAACAGGTTAGGAACAAACAGGTTGGAAAAAGCCTTGAGGGTGATGTCCAAGGCGAACCATCATGGACTGATGTCTGAATGTGGTCTCCACAGGAGGGGGATCCAGTCTTGGAAGTGCTCTATGTTGTTGCTAAATTTTTTAGTTAATTATGCATAGGGGGAAATTTTGGGATGTAAGAAGAAATAGTTTCCAGCCAAATTTTGATTAAATAATTCTAACACCCTTCTGCACAAGACACAGAATAATAAAACAATTACTAGACAATCATACTTGATTTCTTCAACAAATTTAGCCAATTTGATGTTTGGTAATTAAACAGGTGATTTCAACCCCAGTCAATTTTGGATTTAAAGTGAAAGGCTAATACATATTTTGTTGACTGTAAAGCCATGGAATGAGCTCACTAATTTCTTTGTGCTGATATTAACAGCAGGCCAGTGGTGGAAGATATTCCATATGAAGTGAGGAGGGCTCAGGAAATCAATCATATATTTGGTCCCAAAGGTAGTGATGATGCCTATGACCTTATTTTTGACCTTCACAACACCACTTCTAACATGGGTGGTACCATTATTCTTGAAAACTCCAGGGATGACTTTACAATTCAAATGGTTCATTATATCAAGGTAAAACTAATTTAAATGAACTATTAAAATACATTATTAGTTGTAATGTTGTATTACTATATATTATTTTGTAGTTTCTTTAAATATACTATTTTTTCTTCTGCAAAACTGTTTAAAATATTTAATTACTCATAGGATGATTTTTTTTTAATCAGAGGCAACTATTAATTTGATTATAATATCATGTAATTCAGATTTAAACTCATCATATCTTCATGTATTAAAATGAGCATTATTAAGACTAATGGGCAAAGAGGAATACTTAGAATAACATCTATGAAAATTAATGCAGTTTAATCTGCTTTCACACTGATCTGTCAGGAACTTGGATAAATTTGGGTTACACATGCTAAATACTTAAACATTAATTTCGTTAAATGAAGAGATGTAACAAATAATGGAAATAAGTAATGACAATGTTCCCTTATCAGTGATGTGTCTTTAGAAGCTGTTTGATTCTGCTGGTCCTGAAGCTGATAAGTTTTGGTAGAGTGAGGTTTGCAGAAGTGATGCTTTAAGCATAATTTGCTTGAATTCTGGTGGCCTGGACAGTGACTGATGGAGTCGAGGTTGGGCCAATGGTGTGGGATTTAAATTTTTTTTTTCCTTAGAAACAAGGTCTTTTAAATTTTTTTTTTTCTTATTACATGTATTATTTTTAAATGCTTATTAAAAAAATACACGAAGATCTAAAAAGCTTTTGACAAAAATTATATGAAGAGTAATGGTGGGCAGGCCATGGAAGAAGCCTCAAGTGCAAAAAAGGCAATAAAGAAGATTAAAATGAGGCTTAATTCACAATCTGCAATTCCCATAAGGGAACTGCAGTCTAACCCCAAATAAAATAGTTGGAATTTGCTTTATGGTATTTCAGTTCTCCCTTTTGGAACCATGCTGAGGAGATTTTTTTTCTCTGCTGGCAGCTCCAGACTAGAACTGTGCTCAGTTCTGGTTCAGCGGAGCTGCCTGGCATCACTTAATGGGACAGACACCAACAAACAGAGCTTTGTACATTTTCTAAAGATGTCCTACTTCCTCGAGGGCCCTGAAATAAAGGCAACATATTGAAGACATTGTGTAAATCACTTCTGCATCAGTAACCTTTTGTGGCACAACATTTGAAACCCTTTTGCATGACAAAGGCGTTTTTAAACCATCTCCACAGAACGCTTTGGCTCCAGAACCTTGTTCTGCTCTGCTGATTGAACATCCCAGCCTGAAATATGCAACAACCCGCTCTGTGGCAAAACATCCTGTTGGTAAATATCAAACCTAAAGGCTCTTTCCAGCCAGCAGCAATGATTTGGAAATATGGCTGTTTTCAGGTGTGATCACTGCCTGATGCAGAGTGCTCTGAGCACCAGGAGCTGCTTGTTTGGCAATATTTACCAAAATGAATGGATATGAGTATCCATTCTTCTGTAGAGCTCTGATTTAAACAATCATTACATAACACAGAAATCCTTAAACTCAATTAACCCACTTTGCAGAAAATATTTATAATATATGACAAGGACTTGCTTGCCTTAAAAACCCACATAATTCTGGGCCTTACAATCCCTCTTAAACATTAAATACTGGCCCAGCAGACATTTATTTTTGCTCTGCATGTGATGTGTGATGGTGCCATGAAGTGACATTAATGATCTCCCTCATCTCCAAACAGGTGTCGAGGTGGGGCCCCAGCCACAAGGTGTTGCTAGAGCTGATATTTTGGAGAAAATGAGGAAGATTGTCAAACATGGCCTTGATTTTGTGCAACTTTTTAATGAAGGTAATGAGAGGTTACAGCATCCTGTGTCATGTCAGTGGACTATTTTAGGAGAATATTTTAAAAAATGACACTTTACAGTTTAACAGGTAAAAGGTAGGGGGAGAATTAAAAAATTAAAGTCAGATCTGTGCACTACCTAAAATACACTCTGACAAAATAAATGTTTTTAATTATTTCAGAGTATATTTTGTCAGTAGGTTGGGGGTTTTTGAAATAGAAAGAAAATAATACAGTTATGCATGTCAGAATTTCCATTATTGTCCGGGAATAGTAAAGATTAAATACCACTGATACCCCTCTGTGCTGTGCAACACTAGCAAACACACCTTTCATTGATTTCCCCATCTACAAAATAGGTGTTTTTGTGAAAAGTGACACTGCAGTAGCAAATTTAGACTTGAACTTCATATGCTCCAATACATGACTGGGCCATCTTTCTACAACTTGGCTTTGAGGGGACAACGTGATGATTTGAGCCATTCTGCAGAGAATAAATAATGCAATGTTCTTTTTAACAGGCAGTTTTTCATCTTGACATTAAATTACATTTATTCTTTCTAGGCAAGGAATTTCCACCATGCACAATTGAGGTTTTTAAAATAATGGAGAATGTAGATTATCCTAGGAATAAGAATGGTGAAATTATTGCAATAATTCATCCTCAACTACAGGTAAATTCTAGAGTAGTTTCCTTTTGTGACATTTTCTACTTGTTCCTGTGTTGCTTCTGCTACATGGTTGTATATTTTAGTAATAAATATTTAAAATGCCAATATTGCCAAAGGATTTTATTGAATATTTTAGACCTCCCCTAGGGTTAAGTTCTCTCACTAAGGTCATACATTCATTATTTCAGGAACTGTCTTGGGAATCACTGAATCTAAAATCACTACAAAAAAAAAGCCAATAGGATAGGATATTTTGAAATATAAACCTAATTTTTAATTCTAAAATGAGTGTCTGTTTTCAATTTTCAATCAATTGTGAGCATCTGCAGTTTCCTTCTAGTTCACTTTACCAGTGAATTCTGAAAGTGAGGGCCAGACACACAAAATTATGTATTAAGATTAAACAATTACTTTAAAAACTTTTGCCATGAATTGCAGAAATTTGCATAATTAGCATTAGCTCAAGAATTACATAAAATATACAAAAACCTGAAAGGCAATATATTCTATTTATTTTCTTTCCCTAAGGATCAAGACTGGCAGCCACTGAAGAATGGTGATCCTCAATTTTTGACTCTTGATGGAGAAGTAATTCCATATCAGGGGGACTGTACAGTCTATCCAGTATTTATCAATGAAGCTGCATATTATGAAAAGAAACAAGCTTTTATAAAAACAGAGAAAATCCAACTCACTGCAAAACACCTCAGGTTGTCAGAATCCGAGCAGAGCACTTCTTAAGAGCTTTTTTCATACAAAAAGTGGGTTTGCTGGTGAAGTCCAGGGTCATTCAGTAGTAACATGTGGGCTACATAAATGCAGAATCTAATTTTAAATTGTAATTTAATTAACCTTGCTGAGCACTTTGAGGTCTGTTGTCATAATGCTGATTATGACTCTGTTTATTGTTCTAATAGACACCTATAGTTGCAAAGAGTTTAGAAATACTTTTGTGAAGTTTTTATAAAGAAGCTCATCCACAGTACTACATTATATACAAAATTTACAGCTTTTCTACTTCATAACCCCAAACCTCAATAACCAACACTTTTAAAAATGGGTTCATCCTTTAAATTAATTCCTCAGGTAAACACACAAAATGTGAGACAAAGGAGAGGCTGGGCAGAGAGAAACAGGGGAAGGATGTGTATTATAAATGATATTATCTGCATATGTGACTGACCCCCACTGTGCTGAAGTGGAAGCCTTGGGGTTTCTTTTGTTTTTTATACTAACAAACATAAAAACAAGCTAAAAACAGGATTTCAGAGAAATATACTCTAAAAAGCTTTACATTTAATTTTAGCTTATTTCACAATTAGTTCAAGGTGTTTCTGATTTAAGGCAAGATCTAGGCAGTTATTCTGGTTTTGATGAAGAGCAATGCATAAACCATACCTGAGTATTCCAGAATGGAAATTAAGAATTCCATATGGGGAGCCTTGTTCTGTATCTGTAGAGACAAAGCCTGTCATAACATCTTAAAAAGAGGAAAAAATGTGAGTTTAATTAATTTTCTAAAGTTGTTTTTTACATATTTGACAAGTAGGTGGTAAACATTAGGAATTTTGCATAAAGACACATTAATTATTTACTGAAAGATTAATTATCCAGATAACTCCTATATTCTACCTTTGAAAAGTGATGTCATCCTCATTTACTACTAAATTTAAAGTATTTGTTCCTTGCCTTTGTGTAACTCCTGTGGCAATAAAATAAAAAAGCAAAGGACAGAATGTTGGTTGAATGACAAGTTTTATTTCCTTAATTTAAATAAACATGGTATAAAAAGCACAGAATTACCTGCTCTAGTCATTGTTCAGAGTGTCTGGAGACAGCACGTGGTTGGTGTGAGGTGGCCAAGCTCTGTGGCCACACAAGGAGGGATTTCCTCAGTGAGAGCTTTTAGGAGCAGCCCCCAGCTGGTTCCTGAGTTCACCCACAGGTTTGTGCCTGGGCAGGGGCACAGCACATTCTTGTAGGGATTTTTGTATTTCTTGTAGGGATTTTTGTGGTTTTTGTAGGGTTTTTTGTGCTTTTTTTCACAGCCCAGAGCAGCCTCAGCACGGCGCAGAGGCCTCGTTGTGTTTCCAGTGGCCTCACGGCCCAGCCTGGTTCCTGAGTGTGTGTGAAGAGGTATTTTTTTTTCTTTTCCCTTTGTACAAAAACTGGCACAGAAAGGATCCAAGCAGAGCTGAGCAGTCCTGAGGCAATGTCCTCCCTTGGCAGCCTTGGTGCAAAATCAACAATCAAAGATTCCGAGACCGCAGGAACTTTTCTTCTCATCCTCCATCTCCTGCTGAGAAAGCCAAACAGTGCTGGGGTGTGACGAGGTCTGTGGGGACACAAATGTCCTTCCCCTCCAGTTCCTGTGCCCAGAACACAGCCCAAGGCTCCTGTGGATCCCATCCATCCCTGCAGGCTGGGCTGGAATCTCAGGGCACGGCGTCTCTCGGGGGCAGGTTGGGCAGCAGGACCCACGCTCACCATCCCTGTAAATATTTTGCATTATCCTTCCCACTGCAGGCTTCCCTCATGCTCTCTTCTGTCTTAAGAAAGTCTTTTGGATCATTTTGCCCACAGCTGCAAAATCCAATGCAATTCTTATTATCATTCAAACACAGAACTGAGTTCCCCTGAGTCTCACCTAAAATAGCACCTTTAAAACAGGCACCACATGAATAATTCTGATGAAAAGCCATGACACTGGAGATACATGTTAATTGAAATTTAAAAGCACACAGAACAAATGTTTCTTCCTATATATAAACACATAAAATAGAAAACTAAAAATATAATTCATAGTACTTGGTCATCACAGGTAATTAAATAAGAGCTACAGAAATGCATTACAGAGTCCTCTGAATAAAAAAATAAAGTCTGGAATTGCATTGCATTGAAGTAAATTTGTTCACCTGGGGAAGAAATTGACTTCTGATTTTTCTGAAGTGGTTAAATGTAAAAATTAATTCAGAAGAACTTCCAGTGTGGTAACTCTTTATGTAGGAAGATGCAACAGCATGGAAAAGCCAAGGAGGAAAAGTAATGTTGTGACTGGAGCAAAAATCCTCCATCAGGAATTCTATTTCTGCCCTGTTATTTCATGGGGAGGCACAGACACACAATAATAAATAAACAGCAATAAACTCCAGTTACACCCTGGGGACTGCACAGAGGAAAACAGATCAGGCAAAGCCACTGGGATCTGATTTTCCAACTCATGGGACCAGGCCCCCAGTAACACTGACAGTCAATGAAAAAGCTGCAAATGTACCCAGAACCTTGTGACTTCAAAATGACATACTTCATTTAGTCATCTCCAGAACTGAAATGCTTTGCTTTGCTCCACAACAAGAACTTTTTTGTTTCAGTGTACAAAATGAGTTTCTCATGAGTTAGGGATTCCAAAAGCCAGCAGATTGGGATCATGATGACCTTAATTTTCCACGAAAGGAAGAAATATCTCACATTTGACCTTTTTTATCCAGTTAAACATCTTGAGCCAAGTTTGAGGAGCATCAGGCAAACTTGGACACCAACAGTTTGAGAGGCTCAGAACTGACCCAGTGAAATAATCCCATTTATTTCAGCTCAGCTGCTCTGAATAAATGGGTGCAAGCCATCAGACTGTGTCACTGAAAGTTTGTGTTCCAGCTGGCTACAGCTGTCCAAAACAGCCACAAAGCTTTCAGCATCCACTGCTGATGCTTTTAACCTTCAGAAGAGCCACACGTCAAGCACAGCACAACTAAACAGAGGTTTCAGGCAAATCATCCATTTCTTCAAACGTATTCAGGGTGTTTTTGCTATTAGTTCTTGAATTATCTTGAATTTTGCTTGGATCTGCAAAAAAATGCATTGTAAACAAAACAGGATATGGTAGAAACTGTATAGGCAAGATCAGAGTTTTGCACCTATTATTTTGTTAAAAACATGTATTTTTTTAAACAGCAAGCTCTCAGTTTGCTACCATATCTTCTACAGAAATTTTTCATCCCAGAAGGAGAAAAATTTCTCCATTTCTCCAGGACACTCCTGCCCTGGCAGCAGATGGATGCCTTGGGTTGCCTGGCCAACATTTATGTAATCCAATATATATGTTACAAAACTTGTTTGTCACCAACCCTCTCTCCAAGTCTTTAAAAGTAATTTAACACCACTGCCATATTAACCATTAGTTTCTCTAGCAATAATATGTGGTTTAATATAAGAGTTTATGTTTTTAAAGGTATAAAACTGTATCAAAAAGCATTTCTAAGAAGAAAAGATTCTGCAAATAGGGTGTCATAAAATTCCACAGTACCTGTTGGCCCTGGATCTTCATTAATAAATGAAACATGGGTTTTCCACTCGGTCCATTTCACTTCATTAATCCTGTTTACATTATGCATAAATTGTGTTATCACCATGAATTATCCCCCAGCTACATCCCTGACCTTCCCCCTTTATTCCTTCCTGGGGCTGTCACACTTGACCACCTGCTTTGCTGGCACTAAAGCCTGAATGTCTTTTGCACAGTATGAAGGTGAGAATAACACCAAGACTACTTCATGATTTCACACATTGTTAGTACAGCCTTGAAATATTTAAGTATTTTTCATTAAACAGCACAATTCTTTAATATGGTAATCATCAATTACCAATCAACTTAACTGTGATTGCTTTTAAGCTGACATTCAAAGGAGATTATGATAAAGTGACATTTACTGCAAACAGATTTGATGCTTCTACAGGCAAAACATATGAAGATGAAAGTCTTTTCTTACCAAAAGATTGCATACATAAAAATTCATACATGTTCCCTATTTAAACAACTTTAAAAACCCCCCCAAATTATATTTTTGTGCATAATTTGTAGAGATGATAGAAATATTTTAAAGAGGGTTTTGAGGAGAAAAAACCTTGAAGCAGCATAAAGAGAGCAGATTTAATAGCACATGATTCCAGCTTTGTTTTACCTTAAACACACCCTGGTGTCATTTTCAGCCACTTTACACCGTTCTCCCAGCTGGAATTTTTTCCTCAGGCATTTTGGTAAGAATTTTTCAAATTCCAGAATAGTCCTGGCTCTCTATTGGCAGTAAATAGTAAAATGAGAATGGTTAGCCATGGTCTGATTTCACAGCATGCACTTTGCAACAGGTCAAGCCTCCACCCACAGCCAACACCAACATCACTGATAATTTGTGCAAATAGGGATTCAGATTCCTGGGAAAACAGTGAAACACATCATCCTGTGACATTTCCAGGGGAATGAAAATCATGACAGTGCATGGGTTGGAAATCCAAGCCATGATATCAGCTTTAGGATTGTTAATTCCAAGGTTCCTACAATTCTCTAATACTGGAATTATTTATTTCTATTATTCACACACAAAACCAAATGAGGATTATCTTAAACACTTAACCTGCTGTGTAGCATGAGGATTTTAGCCCAGGCACCTCCCAAACAAACCTGGAGTTTCCAGATGTGCTCACTCTCCTTAGAAATATCCTCCACAGTTTCTCCCATTAATGCAATCAGCATGTTCAAGAGCAGAACAAAAGTCAGCACAACAAAAGTAATGAGGAGCAGGAGGAACAGGACAGGGTACTTGGAGTTCTGCTGGATCTCCAGGTCACCCAGCCCCAGGGTGAGCTTGAACAGATCCATCAGGACAGGCCCCAGGCTGCTGTTGGAGTGGCATTCCCCACCCTCCTGGCACGTCTCAATCAGGGCAGCCAGAGCTGGGAAGAAAGCACAGGGAAGTTTCAGTCACAATCATTATTTAGGAATACAGGGTATTTTATCTCAAAGAATTCAAACTGCTGAAGAGAGCCAGGGCTGCCCAGCCACACAGAGCAGCCAGGTGACAGCTCCAGGAGGCAGAAGAGCCACATCCAAATGAGATCCCAGGGATTTGAGACCAAGGCATATCTGTTCACACCTAAACTTAACATCCAGAAGAAACTTCAACATAAGCTGTCATGCAAACAGGGTTCTTATTCATAATAATGCAAAAATTTTTACCTACACAGAGCATCAGTGCTTTTCTCCAGTAATATTTACCTACACCAAATCCCAGCAGAAACACGATGTACACAACTAAAAACTTGATCACATCTTGCAGGATGACCTGAAAATGGAATAAAACAGTTGGCAGAAATTAAAATTCAGAACTAGCTTTGTGCTTTTAAATTCTGCAGGGATACAGGTGAGGCACACTCTAAAGCCTCAGACTGCTTTCCTTGAGCAAACAAACCCAAAGGTCTGATTTTTTATCTCAAGCCTGCTGTGCTCTCTGAGAGTGACTAATTCTGTACAATACAGACATTGCAGATTATGATGCTATTAAATTGCAGAACTACATTAGCTGGAAAAAAACACAAGCTACTCATACATTTAATGTAATAAAAATGTCAATATTAAGGTACAAACTGGTTCCTGCCATTTAAGAACAAATATTATGTTCTGCAGAAATAATGCATAAAAACTGGAAATAAGGCATTTCAAAATGAACTGTAAAATACAAATAATTGCTAAATATACTTGATTTGGATTGTACAACAATGGAGTATCATCAGGCAGGTAAAAGAAAATAAAAACTTGCCTTTTGAATCATCACACTGTAAATGCCCATGGACTGGAAGCCTCTGGTGAAATAGAGCATATTGGCCCAGCCAAGGGCCATTGCCAAAACAAGACACACCAGGTGTTCTTTGTAGGAAAACAAGTACAAAAAGACAGAGAAGATCACAAGCAAAGCTTGTATAAAACTGTTAAAAAACAAACATATATGTAAAAGAGAAATTACTAGCACAAAACCAACAACAGAATGGCAAAATATGAAAACAAGATTTCTTTGCTCTTTAGGCTTAATTTGTAATTTCATGCTGCTTTTTTTTTTTGTCCCCATGAAATTTGTATTATGGTTTAATGATAAAATAGGTCAGTGCAAGCAGCATAAGTATATTAACATATAAGGATTATATTTATTAAACTTAATTTAGGTAAACTATTCTCCCCAAAACAGCTGCTCAATGCAGATATTGCTGACAGAATGGTAAGAATCCTTACAGTATCTCAGATACCATTTAATTGCAGCTTTAGCTTAATGAATTGATAGAATCATTACAGATTTTCCACTGGCAGGTGGGAAAAATCCACTGCATGCACATCAGCCCTGGTATTGTCACTGACAGTGCAGCCAAGAGTTTGTGTCACAGAAAAGCTGCAGGCAAACTTGCTCCCATCCCTCTAAAACTGATAATTTTGAGGGGGAAAAGGGAATATCTGCTACAGGAGCACATTCTCTGTGACCATGAGATAGATAATTTTATATATAGTAGAAAAAAATAAATATATGCACATCAGACTTACAATGCAAAGTGGAACCAGGCATCAGAGAGAATGGACTGAAGGTCTGAGGGTCTGAGCAGGAAGATGGCCACACTCTGTGCAGGCAGAAACAGAAAATGCAGGCATGGTGAAGAGAAAAGAGACCTCAACTTGTGTTTTTCAAAATAATTTAACTGGTGTTCCAAACTAATCCATCTACTGATAAGACTTAGTAACTTCTAGAATTAATTTTTCACAGGGCTGTAAATTCAAAGGTTAAAATTCTGTCATCTCTGGCACAATTTAAGTTACTGTTTTTAATTACTTACATGGCAAAGTTTTACCATGGGATTTTATTTTCATTACAACTTGCAATTCTTTTTTCCTTAAAGCCAAAAATTTGACAATACTGATATGATACAAATATCAGATCTCTGCATTGACAATCTGAAAAGCAAACATCCTTATATTTGTTTCACAGTTGTAATCAACTATATAACCAGGGTCATTCTGAATCAGTGATTGTGCCAAAGATTTGAAAATTACAGATATCAAAGGCACTCCACGTGTATTGCCAATAACAGCAGCAGCATATTCATAAATTTAGAGAAGTTCTTTATAAATTAACTGTATATTTGTTACAAAAAAATAATCTTACCTCTTTTATGGCTAAAAATATTGCTCCTAACATAACCATCACCTGTCCTGACAACTGCAGCCACCCCACCCCTCGGGTCAGAGCCAGTGGATAAGGAGGAGCCTGCAGAACAAATCCAGAAGGAAAATCTCAGTTCCATCCCTGAAGGGTGAAAGGCAAAGCAAGAGAAACCCTCCCACCTGTAACTCTCTGGGTTCTCAATTTCTTCCCTTCCAGGGAGAATTTTCTTGATGTATTTACACAATCAACCCCCTAAGAGTGATATTTGAAATATCAGAAGTGTCTTTCTTAAAAAAAAACCCAAATATCCTCTTCTCACCTTCAGAAATGTCACAGTCTTTGTATCATTTATTTGTATGTTAGGTCACTTCCACAAAATGCAAATCTGGTGCTCCCACACTGATGTGGGGATGTGGTCTCTCTATACCCACATATTCCAATATCTGGCCTTGTTTTAGCATTTTAAACACAATTCAGGAAGTGCTCTTGCCTTTTAAATCAGTAAAATTTGGTGAGGTTCAGCTGCTGTACTCACTTCGTTTTCATTAGGCCTGTGGTAGGAAACCAATGTTAATGTTACATTGTACAGGAAATAAAAGCAGCAGGACATGAAGAACATGTGCCTTGCAAACTTCTTCCATTTCATCCTCAGCAGTGAGTTCAGAGGCTCCAAAGTCAGCATCTCGTGACGATTCTGAGGAGGAAAAATAAATAAATAAAACAAAAATTTAAATATTTCATCTTGCTGCCTGTAAGAAAAGTGAATTTCAGGTGTGAATTGTGTGTATTTCATTCCATGCTATCCTTGCTGCTCTAGAAACATCTCTGTGCTCAGGGATGTGCCAGACCTCCCTGGGATGGAAAAGACACTCTCAAAATAACTAACCTGTGCTGCAGGACCTGAATGCAGATTTGCTTACAGCTGACATTATGCAGCAGCATAAAATTTGTCTTGTTTCTGATACAATAACTGAGAACCAAAAATTACTGTTCACAAGTAATTCAGTTTTTTGCAAGGCTGACAATTCTAATATGGGGATACTGCTAGAAAAAAAAGTATTTTAAATATATATTATAATAGTTCATTATTATGTTATTATATTATATTATATTATAGCATCATTATGTATTTAATAATTTAATATTTAATTATAATATTTTAATTATATTTTTAATAATGTAAAATTATATTTTATATAAGAATAGGCAACTTACCCCAATATTTGTATTATAGACAATGATTTCCAGCACTGAGTTGTCAGCAGTGGTGTCCAGCTCTGTCAGGTCATACAGAGAAGACTGAACAGGACCATAAGCCCAGTCTGTGAATTTTCTTGACAGGCTCCTGTTTGCCTTCTCTCTGATCTCTCTGCTCAGGATGTACTTCAGAATCTAAAACATGAACAGATCATTTGTCAGCAGCTGTGCTGTTCAGAAAAAGGAGAAGCACATGAGTACATTCACCCAAATTCCCACCTTTTATCTGCAACGTTTTGTACAGTTGTTCAATTTAATGTATTTGTAATTTTGTTATTCAGTGAGTGGTGGCTGGAGGTGAAAAACCTCTAGGAAATAAGTTCAGTGTCTTTAATGCCTTCAGATTTTCTGTCAGAGTTTTTTTTCTAAAGGATGAAAGCACAATTTTCCATGTGTTCATTTATGCTTCCCTTGAACTTAATTCCTTTCTAAATCATCCCAGTGCCAATTCTTTACACTGCAGTTGATTAATGCAAACCAAACTCTACAGCAGTACAACAGAGCAGTTCTAGTGAGATTTCTGAAATTGTTTGGTGGTAAATGCAGAATTTCTGTGCAACAGAAGGCTGGTTCTAAACAGCTTGTGTGGTTTGTACAGAGGGAGGGAGTTACAGAGAAACCTGGAAGCATTAAAACAACACTGCAATGGAAATATTTGTGTTTTGAACAAAATTAGCTCACTAATACTGATACAAAGCAGCCTGGAAAGAGATGTGTCAGAGCACAAGTTTCTCTTAGAAAATCACACCCACCTCTAATTTCCCAGTTTTTGCAGCTAATTGCAGAGGTGTCAAACCCTCCTTATTCTTGGTTGTTTCCAGATTTCTGTCTTTACTTTTCAGCAGGATCATGTCATACATTCTGATCACAAAGTCATTCTGTGTTTTGGAGTCCTCTGCCACAGTCACTAGTGCATGGAGGATGTTGTTTCCTCTGGAATCCTGAGAGGAAATATTGGTCCTGGCATTGTCCATTAACAGCTCAATGATGTCTGGCTGGTTGGTACATGCTGCCAAAGCCAGTGCAGTCTCACCTGCAGAATCACAAAATGCAACAAGTGGTCATGGTTTCTTTCATCAGAATAGAAAATATTGTGTTAACCATCTTAATATATGAAAGCACATTTATATATTGATTGTACAGGATTAAGCTCTTGTTTAATGGAAGTTTTGGGTATTCCTTGTTAACTTTTCCAGCAATATCTCAATTCCACTTACCAAAATAAAAGCCTTCATGCTTGTGTTTGGGATTAAAGAAAATACCCTGGGCATGAGCATTGACATCAGCTCCTTTCTCTATGAGGCTCTGGGTGATTTCATACTGTCTCCTCTCAATGGCAATATTTAGAGCTGTCTGGCCTGAAAAAGCAGACACAGGAATTTAGGGCTGAGTTTCTCAAGCACACTCTGAAACATTAATGATGTTTCACAAAGGTGGCACCAGTGATTCTGAATAAAAGTTGGTTCAAGGGATTTAAACCATTATTATTTTATAGAGGTTATGTTTAATCATATACCTGAAACTGCTATTAGATGGCAATACCTTTATATGCCTCTTCTGTGTATGCTGCATTGATAAATCTCTCCAAAATGCCATTCTCCTCTGCAAAGGACAGGAGCATGTTCACTATCTCATTTGTGTTCTGGTTGATGTTCAGCAGAGCTTTCATCAGACAAGTTTTGCCAGTGTCTGAAGCCGTGAACTTCTTCATCAGGTAATCTACAAAAGTGAATTTCGAGATTAGATCATTGCTATTTATTAAACTTCTGCTCATTAGGGGTGAAACCTGATGGATATACATGAACACAAACTATTCCCAAACCATGACTCCATCCTGCTCACTTCATTCTTGAGTACAAAGGCAACCTTGGTTTTGCTGTTGGACATCCTGGTGCCCTAACTCCCAAATTCCCAGGGAAGTAAAGACCATTCCCAGGGAAGTAAAGACCATTCCCAGGTTTAGGCAGCTCCTAAAGAAGAGCTGGCAGCCCTCCCCTGATGCCTTGTGAAGGCTGACCTAGAACAGAGGCTAGATGGAATTAAAGAATAAAGCAGGGATTTATTCAAAGGATCTCCTCAGTGGATCCACCTTGGGCAGCACAAGAGCCCAGCCAGGGCTGCACCCAGGATGAACCAAAATGGTCCCAAAATGCCCAACTGGGCACAGGGTCTCTCACTTTGATCAGTTCTGCTCCATTTGCATCTTGGAGTTCATTGTCCAATTCCAGCTTTAGGTTATGAACTCCCATCCTTGTTGTTTTTCTCTCTCCAGCCCACATTGTTTGTGCTCTTGGGCTGAGATTTGGATCATTTGTTCTTGGTCCCCAGCCAGAGAAGGAATTGTTTAGTCTCCCTGCTCTGTGCAGAGAGCTCACCATCCCCTAATACAAAGCTGAGAAGTGCACACTAAAGCAGTAGAGAATCTAAAAACTACAAAATCTCCCAGCTGAGGCATCAGCCTGGTGCCTGCAGGGCTCACCTGGCACGGGCAGGGAGGTGCAGGCGCCCGAGCGCTCCCTGAGCTCGGCCAGCAGCCGCTGCAGCTCCTCCGCGTTCCCCTCGGACACTGCCCGGAACAGGTTCCTCTTCAGCTTCTTCCTGGCACTCCTCAGCTCAGGCCCTTGGCATGTGGTAGCACTGAATTGTAAGAAATCATCATGAAATTGCTGCTGCAATTGATGCTGGTTTATTTTATTTTTAAGAAGAGTAAAAACCAAATACAGTCGTTGGCCCCAGACTGGACGAACTCGCCCCGCTGCCATGGAGAGCTCAGAACATTTCTCACATTGCTCATTTGCAGTAAGGGGGCTGGTGAGAGGCTGCTTTATTATAAACAGCACATTTTTCAACAATTTTGTCTTTATTTCAGTTTATCCATTCTTCTAGAATAAAGGCTGAGGAGCAGTTCTTTGCTCTGCCACAGTGCTGAGGTTACCTGGTGCTGCTCTCACAGCAGAAGAGAGTTCTTAACCTCAAATCTTGCACCACTTTCTGATCATCCTTTATTCTGGAAAAAGAATGATTTGCTATTTCCCCCAAGCAGAAATACTCCCTGCCTGGTTGTGGTGTGTGGGTCCTGTGTTGCCATCTTAAAAAACACCCATTTTATCTAAAGAATCCTCACACTAAACATGAAAATTGAGAGGTTAGAGTTGCTTAGTTTGACATTTAATTATTGAAGGATCAGAAAGGCATGCACACACATGACCTTTTTTTCTAAAACATGGCAGCAAAAATAGGTGATATCTACCCTACCACAGACTGAATAAATTGCAAATGTGCTGAGAAATATTTGTGTCCCCACTCACCCACAGCTGTCCACATTAGGGCTGTACTCAGTGGCATCATCCTGAAGAGACTGGGGGGAATCCATGTCTTCCCCATTTGCAGATGCACTGCAGAGAAAGAAAAGCAAATGTGCCAAGATATTGGCAGGTATTTTGGCAAATTGCACAAAAAACCAGTTAATGGTAGGTTAGAGTATCTGCACTAGAGCTTAAATTAGTCCAATTTGACATTGGCCTTTTAATTCTATCATTTTCTCTCCCACATGGATTTTAAAGTGAGTGATAAAAATGAAGAGACTCACAGGATTTTATTATATTTTAAAAAAGGCCACATTAGGAAAGCAATCTGCTTTGTGTTTTATTATTTCACTACAGATCCTGAAACCGTGGGAACTTTTCCCTTTTTTTTTTTTTTTTTCTTTTTAATGATCACTGCTTTTTATGCATCATCCTGAATGGTTGAAGCTTGCATTCTCCCTTTTCACATGCTTAATTTGTCATCTGGCACAAAACAAGTGCTAAATCAGTAGTGGTGAGGGGATTGCAAGCCCACAATGAAAGATTTACCTAAAGATTTACTACACAGAACACTGGAGGCAATTCTGGAGTGTTTTGTGGCTGACTTGAACGAAGGAAATTGAGGACTGGGCCCTAAATGGATGTGTAGGTGATATATTTAAAGGATTTTCAATGGCATTGATATTTTGTAATTGCTGTACATAATTTCCACAGAGTCCTAAAAGCAGATCTGACTGAGAAAAATTAAGATAAATGAGTTTCTTACTTGTATTTTTATTTTCTCTTAGGTCCAGATTGGATTAACTACCTCATGTTAATAATTTAGGGAACCTGAGCTATTAATTATTGGCAAAACAGATGCATGGACAGCACTGCTCTGCAGGTATTCCCTTGTCTTGGAAATAAATCTGGCAGCTCTGAGTCCATTCTCATTCCATCTGTCTCCTCTGCAGAAAGCTGAGTAATGTGGTGACAAAGCACATGTGCAGGTCACTTCCTGAATGAGAGGGGGAAATTTGGACACCTCTCCTCTGAAACCAAAATCAGCCTGTCAGCCAATTCCTAAAAGCTGACCTGGCATCCTCAGCCACAAAAACCTTTGGCCATTCTGGGCCCGTGCCTGATTTGTGACATATTTCCCTTATTCATAATTATTGGTTGTTAGCACCCCACACATTTTTTAAAATTAAATGTATTCTTCCCAGTCATAATTTTTCTCTATTCATTCAGCATAAATGGCTGCTTGAAATATTTCAGATTCAGCATTTCCACGTTTGATTGTTAATGAGCAATAGAGGGAAGACGTCAGCAGCCAGCTGGGAACAGCTAAATTAGGCTGTGGTCTTCACACAGCAGAAAACACCCAAATGACAGCATGGAGCTTGTTCTAATAAGAGGCTAAGATTTAAAAAAAAAAAAAAAAAAAAAAAAAAATCCTGATTTTAAATTTATTCAGATCTGAGGCCTGATTTATTCCATAGAAACGACAGCCATAGATAAAACCAAAGATAAATCTGCAGTGAAGTTGTGTCTTTGAAGTGACCAAAAGCTGTAAAAAGTCATGTGAAATCCTGGCACTGAGGCCCAAGGAGAATTGAGGGGAAGGTGCTGGAAAAAAACAGATATATCTGCAGCAGGACCATTGCATCTGGAACTTACCAGGGGCGAATATTGGAATCCATGGGCTTGGAAAACACAGGGGGAGAGGTGTTATTGGGACTGGCATTGCTTTCAAAACCATCAATCTCCAGGAAAAAGTGGGAACTGTTGAAGACAGTGCATTTAAAGAAATATCAGTGAGAAAAGGCAAGCCCAACCATAAACCAAGAAAAGAACTGCCAAGGGCAAGCTTGATAATTTATCTCTGCTGGCATTAAAGCTGAGCTGGAGCTGAGGCTTATCTGCTTTCCCTGAGGGATCCCAGCCTGTGCCCAGCTCTTCCAGGCTGGCAGATGGGCAAAATTCCCGAGGTATTTTTGGAACACATGGCATCAGATCCTGACATGTATGAGCAGCAATCTCTAAACCAGCCTTGCACCCAGTTCCTGTCACTGCCCAGCCACACAAAAATTATTTTTTTTAATCCCAGTCCCTGCTCTTCCAGCCAGGAAGATCCATCAGGATGGATCATTTCAAACAGTGACAGTGATTAAATCAAAAGTTTGAAAGGTCACACGTTGAGTGACATCAGGCATTTCCACCAGCCAGGGCTGAATGTGTCCCCTTGCCTGCAGGACATTTAATTGTTTTCCCTGTAAATAATTATATAAATATCTATAGTGAAAGAAATAAAATTTGGAACAACACAGACAAAGTGATATGAAAAGAAAGATTTCACCTTTTAAAAGCCTGCAGAGTTGAGAGGCAAAAATCAATGGCTTGGTTTTACTGGGTCTCAGTAAAACATTGCTACAGCTGCCACAGACTGAGGAGTCTCAGGGGTGGATGCAGCAACTCCCACGGGGGCTGTTGTTCAGAAACTGCCTTACATCTCTAAAATGTGGCAGTAGACACCTGGAAAACCTTTCCAATTCACCTGGTATTTAGGGGTTTGTCCACAGGGCATTTCTTATCTAACTGCACTTCCAACAAGATTTTTTGGGGAAGATGAAGTAGTTGCATTGATGGTAAAACGCAAAAAAACCAAAAAAAAAGGTATTATTTAAGATGGTATTATTAGGATACCAGTGGATAACCTGCTGATATTTGCTAAAACCAGCAGTATCCAGTTCACCTCTTTTTCCAATGATCCAGGTGTTAATTCTGGCATCCAACAGCTGTGCAGCAGCTGGGGAGGGAACCCTGCTCTTGGGGCTGACAGATCTCACCTCTCCTGCCTTGGGGGTTACCTGGGCATGTCCTGGGAGGGAAATGACACCCCAAAGCCACCGTGCAGAGCAGGGTGCCATCAAATAGCCAGGTGCTGACGTGGCTGAGTGCTCTGCCCACAGCCATCAGCACCTCTGGCAGCCTCCTCCCACCCTCCCCTCGCATTTCCTGTGCTTAACTCCAGCCCCAGAACACCCCAATGCCAGGGACTTCCAGCAGGGAATGCCACTGTCTGTGAGAAAGTGAATATTGAGAGTGAGAAATGCCACCCTGGGAGTGCAGCAGCTCTGCTGGGGCAGGGGAGGGAGAGGTTTGAAGGGAGCAGCATGGAGCAGCATTGGAACATGTAATTAATGGAATATGTTGAAGTCCTCATTAAAATTCACGTGATGTGGGTGCTGTGTGTTGCAGGAATGCTGTCAGCCACACCCTGATCTCTGGCTTGAGAGGTGGGAAAAACCCCAGGGTTCCTGTTCCTGAGGCCACAAGGAGTGAGATTGGGGTTCAGGAATTGAGGGCTTGGCTTTGGCAATGTTCCTGTAACTCCACAATCTGCCAGGGAATTGCCCCTTTTTGAAGTGCTGGGTGGATCATGAGCTGTTCAGACACTTTGTCTGCCCCCATATGCCACCAAAGAGCTTCTCTTCTCGAATTTAATGACAAGAAGAGCAATTGGACCACCCAGGCAGTGGATCTCAAATAACTAATGGCACCATTCCTGGGAAAAGTGATTCCTCTGATTATTGGGAATTATAAATGTCAGAACAGCCACAACTGGGCAGGCCTTCAGAGTTTCAGACATTGCCATAATAACCAGTAATTATTCAGAATGAAAAGTTTATGAATGAAAATTCATCCTCACTCTCCAGTAACTTGGTTGACTCCATAGTATCAGGCAGGAATTACAGCTCATATTTCCCCATTCATATTAAATACAAACCCTCAATCCCTTTATTAATTCTCTGATATCAATTATGAATGAAAGTGAATATTTTATAAAACAGCAAAAGGTCTCATTAACCAGACTAATGAAAAAGAGAGTGAATTTAGGTTTCTGTTTGTGATAGCATTTTTCAAACCTCCTGCTCTCCCTGCCCTCTGCCTCTCCATAGCCTCACATGGAAATGTGACAGATCAAATTTGAAAAGCTCCCTTTTTTCAGGCCAGCATCTCTTCCATAAAACCTGGTGTGTTCTTCCAGGTGATCTCTTAAAAAGATCACTTTATACCAAACATGAACCATCATTAGATCAGATTCCTGTTAGGTTACACAGAACAAAGGTGTTGGTGGTCTTTCAGTGCAAAGATCTTCCAAGGGAGATAAAGCTGGCAGTTTTAGTGGTGTGGGCTGAGCTGAGTCCTACCTTTTCTTGGTGGGAGTGCCTTCAGTCACCTTTTTCTCTTGCTGGTTTGCAGGGGGATTTCCAGGTGGGTTTGTTTTCTTGCCCATTAGTGGAACAATTTCGTTGTTATCTTTAATCATGTTTCTGCAGTAGACAAACATCAGTTACTTGACTCCTGTTCCTTTGAAGGAAGTGTGGTGACCAGATTACCTGTTTACACTTTCTTCACGTGTAAACACACAAATATTGATTCGTTTTCCTCCCAAGTTTCTCATTTTTCAGCCGTTAAGGACACACCAGCACCATTTCATGTGTCAAATCAGGAGGGTTCCACCCATGACTCATTGAATTTCAGTCTCTGACAAGTGCCATTAAAAGTGGTACCAGGAGAGCCATAAATTCAAGCCTGTGCCTAAATTAAACTGAAGGGAGCCTGTCAGTCCCAGTGACAGTGTGTGTTATTGAGAGAAAAAGAGAGATGACTTTTATAAGTAGCCTTAAAATTGGGCACCTCTTCAGTTATCTGAGCAGTCTGCTCTTGACCAAGATAATTTCAGCAAAGTGGTAAATCCCAGGAAAATCTGTTCAACAGCAAACAGATAAAGGAAGGTTCCAGATGTAAAAAGAACAAAGAAAAATCCCTGAAAGCTTTCACTGCATTGGAACAGCAGAAGCAGCAGACTGAAAATGATGCCCAAGGTGAGCTTAGCTAAATTATCACATGGATAACATCCAGGATTTGTCTCCTGGTGATTTTCCAACATTTCCTCAGGAAAAAGAAAAAACCCCATGATTCTGCTGGAGTGAATGACCACCAGCACATGACACAAAAGGATCTTGATGCAGTTACCTGCCTAGGAACACCCACAGCATGAATTCTGTAAGGAATAATGAATAACTATCTCCCTGTTTCTCAATCTAGTACTCAAGGGCATCATTTTAAATGGCCCAGGATAATTTGAAAGCAAGAAGGTGAATTCAGGATACATTAAAATTCACTGAAGGTACACCCAGGAAGATTTATGAGGTCAGGGATCCATTCCCAAGGAAATCAGGGGAGTGGCCTCCATACCCAAGGACAAATGGTAAAAATAATTTGCCTGCAAAGTTTGAACAAAATCAAACACACATTTTCCCCCTCCTACTCCCCTTTCCTTGATGTGACAAATGTACACACACAAATTTTCTGCTCCTGTCACAGTGCTGTCAGTGTGCCTTAGCACCAGGATCCCTTCAGTCTGGGAGTATCAAGATACAGAAAGCAGATTGTTCAGAGTGTTTGAAAAGACATGACACCTGGTGTGAGAGAGGAGCCAAGAATATCAAATACACTGGTATTGGAGTGAAAGTCTATTAATGCATAAACAACAAATGTTTAATTATGGCAATTTTCAATCCCAAGTACAGAGAGCTGAGAATTTACAGGGTCCAAACACTCCTAAGTGCAGCTGTAATCTCTTGGCACTCTGTGGAATAGGAACTTAAAATATTGGAAAGGACTCCTTACCTTGCAAAGGCTGGCTGAAGAAACAAGCATGAAAATAAATTTTTATTGTGTTTTCTACCATTGGCAGGTGTGTTCGCACTAGGAAACATTCCTAGCTTGGATGAATTCCCTAAGAATTCATATCACAGCTTTCATAGAAATAATTTATAAAGGGAAAAATATTTTTACTTGCATACAAAGTACACCACAGCTTCTAGTAAATGCAGAGAGGAGCTGAATTTGGAGATGACACAGTGGAGGTGGAGAAGAGGGGGTTTGTCTGTGCCACTGGAAATGCCACTCACGTAGTCCCCAGGACATGGTGTGTCACTGAACACACTGATAAACATTTAGTCTAAACACAGCTAAAACAAATGACTGTTGTCTTGCTTAGTTCATAAATAATTCTGCTATTTACTTCTCACCAAGTACTTAAGGAATACAAAGCAGAGTGTGGGCAAAGACATCTCCCATCCCAAGGAAGAGGCAAATGGGATTCTTAACATAAATCAAATAAAGGGGACCATGGTGGGGATGGACAATAAATAGCCTTACAAAATAAGTGACTTTAAAGGAGGAGAATAGTTGGGAACAGATTTTAAAAGTCCAAAAGCCAACAAAAGGAGCTGCCAAGTTGAGAAGGGCTCAGCTGGATGGGGTGTGAAGTCAGAGGGATGAGAGAGTAGAATGAAGAGCTGGAGGAATAAAGATGAAGTTCAATTCCTAAATTCCTCCTGTTTGTGAGTGATGCTGGAGCTGCTCAGAGATGGCAACATCTCCCAGCAAGGGCAGCAGCTCCAAGCCCCATTTGCAGTCAGTTTTCAGCACAGAGATTTTAGCAGTGACTCAAGAACAGGCTGCACCTCTGAGGAGAGGTGGGAAATAACCAAACATAGCCCTGGAGTCGTGTTGGATGATGAAGGACTGCTGAAGCACCAGTGATGTAAGGAAGCAGTTTGGGAAGGAAAAAGAGGACAGATTTCCTTAAGTACAGAGGGACTACACTTTCAAAAGCACAGAGATGTGACTGCATCCCAGCCAAAAAGTCTATTTAAAATGAGATTTTAATCAGCCTGCCCAAGTAAATAACTGCAGGCACTAGAACAGAAGTACCTTGCTACAGTGCTGAGGCAGCGTCTGCCTCATTTTTAATCACAATTGTGTGCTGAAATGAAAACTAAGCTGGGCTCTCAGCAGCAGCTTCCAGTGCACTGTCATTTTCTGTAATCTCTGACAGAAAGAGAAAAATAGTGCAGCAGCCTGAAAAGTGTCAGATCTAAGCAGTGTAGCTTATGCAACCTGATACAGAGTGTTGTCTTTGGTTGTAACTATTTTCTACTCCCATTATCTCCTTAATTGTCACTTCCAGGCCACCAGAGAAGTGGCTTGTTTGAAGTGGCCAGCAAGACAAAACCCCTGCATTGATTTATAGTATCAAGAATTACTTTGAAAGGGATCTGAGGAGTTGGTATCTGACCTCCAGTGTGCTGGGGGTAAGAGAAGGGAATTCATCTGTGATGGTGAATGGCATTCTGCCGTTGCTACACATTATCACAGACTCACCTTCTGCTTATCTGAGAGCAAGAAGAATCACACATATCTGTATCTTTATAGCTCAGTAACAGTTTATAGGATGTGGCTAAAGAGAGAATCCTACAAATCAGAAGAAACACCCAGCTGTGATGCTGTGGCACAAAGGTCTCCCCTTCCCTGGGGGCAGAGGAGGGGAAGTGACTTCCAAGAGCTGTTCCATTCACAGGCTGCTCAGAGCAGACCAGGGCCCTTCCCAGCACCTACAAACTAATTCTTACTGGCCCATAAAAAATAAATCCCCTCCCCGAGGGGAAAGCTGAAAAACTTCATTCTGACTTTTCTGCATTATTTATGAGTTATATCAGCAGAAAGTTACACTTGGTAGGAAGAGCTTCATCTTCCTGTAAGGTTTTTAAACTTTTGAGGGGCATTCATATCTTCAGGTGCTACCAAAAATGTTCTTCTTGGTGAGAAATTTTCACTTTCCTTTGAAGGTTCTTCCTAACAGAAATTTTTTTAAATCTCTGAAAAGAGCAACATTTCTCCCTGAGGAAAAGGGATTTGGGATTATTTACCTGCCTATTCCTGAATTAAAAAAAAAAAAAAAGAGGAGGGGGGGTTCTGAGTTGAAATAACTTATTCTATATCTATTTGCCTTTCAGTGGTCACTACAGTGGCTGAAACTTTTGGTGGAAGATGCTGAATGCATTAAAGTTCTGATATTATGTTTTGGGTCCCCTTGGCACAGGACTTAGGAAGTGCAACAGTGACAAACACAAATTAAATCAGGCCTGTCCTTCTTCACTTCTGAATGCCCAAGGAAACAGCCCAGCTCAGGAGAGCCATGTCCAGGCTAAAACAACAGAAAGAAGCACAACAGGAACACAGTCTCAGCGTGAAGGATGGGTTCCACCTCTGTCTCTGGAAGATTTCAGCCCCAAACAGCCCCGGAGCACTCACCCTGCTCACAGCACCTCCATGTCGGCGTGGACGGATCCGGGCGGCGAAAACCGAAGCAAGGCCCCACTGACAACATCCAAAACTCATCTGCCAAAGGAGCAAAACCACACTCAGGCTCCAGACTACCCCAAAAACACAAGAGCACCCTGCTCCAGGCATCTGGTGCGCTCAGCTGGGGAGCAGAGCCGGGGCAGCGCCGAGGAGCCGCGGCCGCGCCGAGTTTGCTCCATCTGAAATTAGGGAGCAGGGAGAAACTGGCCAGGCAACAACTCCTGACTTCAGAGCTGCTAAAGTGGGATGACACACAGGCAGTAATTACAGCCTGCAGTGTTACTACAGCTGAGTTGCTCACAGGTGACTTCATGGCAGCAGTGGAGTATCTCAGGTGATTGCTGCTCTGCTGTTTGCAAAGGAGAATGGCTGTGCAGCTGCATTTGGGTTGTAAATGACACCTTTATGTCATGCTCAGTTTATTACACAGCATGGACCTACTCAGAAGGCAGAAAGCAAAAACAAGGAAATGATCCTAAGTGCTCCAGCAAGCAAAAATTTTTGTTGTTACTTCAAAATTTTACAAACTACATTAGAAAATCTTGTAATTGCACTGTGCTGTCAGGGATAATGTGATGGATGTGTTTAAATTTTTTTTACCTGTAAAAGTTTTGAATGAATTTGTCCCCACAGGGGTTGTGGGGACAAAACCAGTTGGGTTTCACATCCCTGTCACAGGATGGCTTTTCTCAGCTTTTCTACTTTGGAGCTGTTGAGCAATGGTGAATGCACAGTTCTGGTCTGGGACATACCAGAAGAGTGATCATGAGTTCCTCTGCTCTTTTTATAGAGTCTTTGCATTGTCACCAGAAATAGGATGTGAAAAACTGCTATGGCTTTGCAGTCAGACCTGCAAGGTGTATTCACAGCTGCTGGTCTTGAGTTAATTATTAGATAGGAGTTTAAGAATAACTATGTAAGCAGCAAAACAGGAATCTTTTTCCAGCTGTAGTCAAGGGCAAAAAAAAGTCAAGTTTGGGTGGTGTTTTTGGTAGGAGGTAGGTCAAAATTTGGAAGTAAAACCTTTGGATACTACAACACAGACATTTTAATGCAAAGACTATGGCATTAAAATATATCTACAAACTTAAGGTAAGCTCCTCCTGTTCATAAATTATCTTTAAAACCGGGTCTGCTGGGTGTCACATTTGCCTCAGACCTTGTGTGAAATGCCAGGAGCACTGCACAGCTCCTGCTCATGAATCAGCTCCCAGGAGCTGCGTGGGGAAAGGGGCTCTGCCTGGGCTGGTTGGCTTTGGCACCAGAGATCCCTTTGCTTGGAGGGGCTGAGCACACATCCAGCTCTGCCTGACAAATTCCAGTTCTGCTCCAAGCCCTGTGCCAGGAGATGTTGTTCACAAATGCCTGAGCTCAGCTGTGACAACCCAGAGGCAGCTGCTTTGATGGCCTTTTAGTGTAAGAACCTGGAATAAGGAGTGGATCCTGCCATTGCCTCCTGCCTGGGACAGCACCAGCTTAGTTCCCAACTCAAACTGCAAGGAACTGGTTAATTGAAGTCAGTCTGAAGGTGGAAATAGGCAAAGCCACATGAAATCTGGGTGAAGGTGCATTTGAGGACTCTTGCTTTACCTCTGATCAACCACAGTAACAGAAATCCTTCTGCTAAGGAGGGAAATGAGCTTGGCAGCAAGCAGGAGTTTGAATTTGGAAAGCAGCTATATCTGAAAGCCCCCAGATCTGTGGGGTTTAGCAGAACACAGCACCTAGCAGGAAGGTCTATTTATAATGTTGTGGCAGTCATCCAGAGAGGAAAAACCAGGACAAGCTGCAGCAAGAGAGGCAGAGCCCTGCTCCCAACCTGCCCAGGAAAGGTGCAGGGACTGCAGGAGCTGTGAGCAGCTCACAGCAGCTCCACTCCATCCTGCCTGTGAGCAGCTGCTCCTTGCACTGACAGGGCAGCCTTGACCCCCTGCACCCCAGTGTGGCCTCTCCTCTCAGATTTGGGGAGCAGGAGCCCTGCCTGGCTCTGGCTGATCTCCCTGCAGACAGAATTTTGGGGTGCTGTGAGCCTGAGCTGGGCTGTTTGTGAGGACAGACTTGAGAGGCAGAGCTACAGCCAGTCACATCTGTGCAAACATTTTCTTCCAGTTTTAATCATTAACCTGCTCAGCCTTTTTGCTCCCTGCTCCACCCTGATGTTTCTGACAAGGGCAGCATTTTTCAGGAGCCATGGAGGGTTTTGCAAGAGGCTCTGTCATGACCATTTTATAGAGTTTTACAGCAGTCACCAGCTGCTCCAGCTACTGAAGAGATGCCAGAAGGGTCAAGAACATTAATAACATGCATTTCCTATTCAAATTACTTGAAAATTTCAACTTTGGGCAGTCTGTGCAGCACAAATAAGCAGAAGCCCTACATGGCATTATTTTGTTTTCCTAGCAAGTGTTAGACTCAGTAGAAACCAAAATGAACAAGATGAAGGAAAGCCCAGATGGGAGGGAATGAGCGTTTGGAAATCTTCCATCTGACATCAGCAAGTCAGAGCAGCATTTTCTCTTCTGCTGATACAGGACACCATCCCAGGCAAACTCACATTAGAAGTTATTCAGATTTTATATTTAATTCTGTGATATTCAGTACCCCACCAGAGTCACTTAGGGGAAAAGCCACTCTCTAAATGCATGCTAGACCATGGGTAACATCAAGAATAATAGTAAATTACTTATTGTCATCATTCCATTCCCCAAGCTCCTTAAAAATAATCCAAAATATGAGAATTAAAACGCTGAGCATACCAGTAGCAGCCCACTTCCCCTGAGCATAGTGTTTAATTGAGTCACAGGAGTCTCCCATGATTTTTCACTGTGCTCTTCTCACCCCTCCCCTCAGAGTTAAACTTGTCCTGGGATCACCTCTGTGTGCTGCTACACAAGGAGCTTTTCACACCCCTCCAGAAAACTGAGTAGCACTTGCAAATATTTATACATGATGCTCATAAATTGCAAGATAAGAGGCTGCTTTATGCAGCTGAGCAACAGGAAAATGAATTAGACTGCAAGTGTGTGACTGTCACCTACCAGGAGACAGCCTTGTGGGAATTCATTCCAGGAAAATCCATTCCAGGGATATCACTTACCAGTTGGTGCAGTCTGGCTGCAGGGACAAGTCAGCCTCTTTAGCAATGCTGGGGTGAATTTTTGTACTGGAGATCTGATTCCCAGAGATCCCTGCCAGAAAAGAACAGTCCCAGGCACAAGGGGATGGAGAAGGGTTGCTGGAGCCTCCATCACAAATATATTCCCTGCAACTGTGGCATTGTGTAGTCTATTCTTTCTGCTTGGGCAAAAAAAAATTGTTATCCTAATTATTTTCTATTCTTCCCAACTACACATCCTGGACCCAATTGCAGCTGCTGCCCTGAGAGTCCTGCTCAGCACAGTGAGGAGCTCCACTCATGGCACTCCTCAGTCTGTCCCTACTGTTTTCTTCCTTTCTGCAGCAGGGAAAAGGAACATTTTTATTCTGCACTTGAGCAACGCTCTGCTGCATCCTAGCCAGGACTCACAGGCAGAGCCTGATCCTATATCTCAGCCTCTACCTACACCCTCCAACCAAAAACCCCAAAGCTGCCTTCCTTCCCTCCCTATTATACCCTCTCCCCACCTGACAGTGCTCCCTCCCACCTGCAGCTCCCTAATTCCCATCTGTGGCCAATTCCCTGAGCAGGCATGGGCTCAGTAATGATTGAGTTGAAATAAGTGCAGTAAAAACCCACTTTATGTTAGTGGCACCAGTATTTGACTTCAGGCCACACTTATCCCTTCTCCTGGCAAAGTGTCAGGGCTGCCTAAGCAGGAGATTGTGATAAGCAATGGCAAGAATGGATTTGTTATCTTTTCCCAGTGTGTTTTCCTGCATCTGTGCTGTTCTCAGTGTCCCCTGCCACTCCTGAGGCAGAACCCAACAGCCCAAACCTCCAAATTCCTTTGGCAGCCCTCTCTGGGCAGATGTGCAGGTCCAGATGTGCAGGCTGGTGGCTGCTCCTCTTGTCCCTGTCCTGTGAGCATGTCCTGCTGCTGGTGCTGTGGGTCACAGGCTGGGCACACAGTGGGGAGCCTCACCAGGCCATAAAACCTTTGGAGGAAAAAATAAAACCAGTTTGAAGAGCAGGAGAGAGGCAATTTTCCTCTTGGCTGAGGGAGCCAGGCCTCCTGTGTGACACATCCCAGCTCAGAGAGGTCTCCCAAGGCACAGACCTCTCTTGGCTGCTGAGTCTCACTCTCCCAACTAGGTCAGGGTGTTCTGCAGCTGTTTCAGGCTGAGTTTGGGACTCTTCAGTTGTGGTGCAGAGTTTCTGGTAACGCTGAGCAGCGCTGGGGAATGAGGCAACATGAAAATGCCTCAAGGAATGCACAGTGAGGAAAGCAGGGCCCCACCTAAATGCTGCATTTTTTTTGGCTCAGGTTTGTGCTGCCACTGCTAGACTCAAGTAGTTTTTGGAGGGTGAGCACCAAAACTGGGGAGGAACTTTGATGTTCTAAGAAATTCAGGTTGAACTAATGGTTCAGTCATTTGATTTTTAAAAACATCAAACCTCCCTTCCCAGAATGGGGATATTTTTATCTGTCTCATCCATCTAAATCTGGGGAATGGCTCATTTCCATTCCCTCTCCAAAGATCTGTTTAGACCTGTAAAACACAGGAGGGGAGCAAAAATTCACCCACTATCAGGCCTTAAACTGAGAGCTCAACTTTGTATCAGCTGCAGCAGCATATGAAATGCTCAGGAGTTGTAACAAACTGAAGTCCCTGCAGGCCCCTTCCACTTTTTGTCAAGTTCTTTTTGGCAAATAAATGAAGATAAACCCTCAGATGCTTTGGGTCCCCAAAACAAGAGCTCTAAATCCTGCAGGTCCCTCGCTGCTGCAGTCAGGAGGGCACTGGATAAATCTGGTGTTTGAAACTTCCAGTGATTCCAAAGGGAATTCTTTGGGCTGACATGTATCATATGTGCCCCAGAATCTTTCCAGGATACATTTTCCCTGCCTCAGTTTCAACCCATTATTCTAATGAAAACCTCTTTCATTATGCAAATCATCTCCTCTCTCAGTTTTCAGTTATTCTGTGCATATTTCAAAACCAGCTGTTTCTATCTGTCCCTGCAATCATCCTCTAGAGAAAACTTCACCTGTTTCCAGCCCTGAACTCCTGTGATGAGGGATGTGGTGTTCCTTGTGTGTTCCTCTTTGCCCTCCAGGCTTTCCCCCTCTGACAGGAGCTCCCTTTTCCCTGGGTGGGTCATTATCTGCATTCTTCTCTGGAAAATGAGGAACTGCCTGGGTTAAACCTCCTCTGTCATCTTGGAGAGAAGTGACTTGGACTTGGTGACAAGGCTGGAAACTGCTCTTTCTGGCCCAGTGACTCAGACACTTCCCCCAGTTCCTGGAATTGGGAGCTGCTCCTGCTGCCTGACATGGCAATTCCACCTTTCACACCAACATCCAGGTGACTAAAATGTTGATTTTAGAGGCTGATTATAGCAATGAGTGAGGAACACATCTCTGGGTGATGATGGAGCCTGAAAAACCTCGATGATCCTGTGAGTGTTGGCGTCTCCTTGTGCCCACTCATGCCCTGCCCACAGGAACAGGGAATATTAGAGATGGAGATGTAGCCACAGCATCACCAGCACAGCAGGAGAGCAGTCCAGTGAGCTCAGCTGGTTGATTTCTCCTCCTTCCCAGAGAAATAAGTGCTCCCTACCATGTGTTTTGAAGATTAACATCTGCTGAGGGAGAAACTGGATCCATATTTCTTCTTATGGAAGCTATTCCAGGGTGAGAAGGAATCCCAGCCTGCATGGTGTGGTTGATGGGAAGCACTTCAGAGCCCTAGAACCACATCAAGGAGAGCCAGGGTGTCTGTGCTGACTCTGGCAGCATCAATGGAATCCTCTTCCTCCCCAGGCCTGGTAAATCCAGGCCTGTGCCCAGTGGAGCAGACAGGGAGACTTGCAAGAAGCATCTTTCACTGCAAGAGGGCTCTCTCTGAGCCTGCAAGCTGGTCTCAAATACCCAAGACACTTGCCTGGGATTTTTAATGGATTTTTTTTGAATTTGGAAGATTTACCACGACATTTTGAACAAAAACACTGTAAAATTCCCATTGGTGTGGTTCTGAACACTTGAAGCCTCAGAAGCAGAGAGCACTGGCTTTATCCCTTAAAGCTGGGCTTGGCACATCCCCTGTGTTTTGCAGCACAGCAGCACCTGCTGAACACACATCCTGAGTCTGATAGCCAGGCCACAGAGGAGTGACAGAATGAGCTGGAATGTCACAAATAAATCTGATTGTGTGCCATGAATTTGAGCAGAGCAGCCAAGCAGGACAGTGGCATCAGAAGGAGAGGGGCTGTCCTGGGGCCAGGGGAACAGCAGCAGCCCCACCCATGGTGTGGGACCCCTCTTGTGGGCCCTGCTCTGCCACAGACCCCACTAAAAGCTGCCTCAGAAGGGATTAACATTGGTGTTTAATTAGGACAGGGGATATTCACACTCCAGGGCAGCTGTGGCAGAGGGCACATGAACAACAGGATGTGTGGCTCCAAGGTTTTCAGGCAGGGTGTGTGTTTTTCTCAATAATTCAGGAATTACCAGAGTTTGAAAGGCAGCTCAGTGTTCATGGCTGACTCGACCATTTGCATCTCAGGGATGGAAATGCTGACAATACTGAGATTGGGTTTTGTTTTTCCACATGTTCATGGATCCCTTCTCACCTCCCAGGGAAGCTGAGCCCAGCTCACCCCTTCCTGCAATCTCCATCCACACACATTTGCAGTCATTGTTAATTACAGCTGCCACTCTCTAATGGCAGTGGAACACATCAACAGCCTCCATTTCTTTTGCTCCAGTTCCATTGTGGTTATTGGGAGCTGGGGGATATATATATATATATATATATATATATATTTATATACAGTTAGCTGTCCAACCTGATCATCTCCTATTAAGTGTAGACACAAATTAATGTAATTAATAACTGTGAGAAGACAGATTTTTACCCCCTGCAAGCCTCAAAGAACAGCACAGGAGTCATGTGCTGCTTCTAACCCTGATCAGTGTGAAATAATTGCACAAACTTCAAACTAAAGGGGAGCAGAACAGAAAGGTGCTGGTCCTGGCAGAGCTATTCCTAAAGGACAACCCCTTCCTGTATTGGAGTCACTGCCAAGCTGAACCTCCCCATCTGTGGGAAATAAATATAAATCTGTGCCCATTGCAGGAACTGAAGTGATGATTTAGCTGGAAATTCTGAGAGCTTGGTAATAACTCCCTCTAGAAAAGTGGGATAACTTTTTTTTGCTTCCCAGAGAAGATTAAGGGATTTTAGAAATGCAACCAAAAACCCCACCAGCACCACCCTATCCCACAAATATAGGGCATTTACATTTTTAACCACAGCATCATTCTGATGTATGTTTTCAGCCTGAATTTCAGCATTTCTGGTTTTAAGAAGTCCTTTGGAGTCTGTGTGATCTTTTGGAGCAGGAAGGGACAGGAAGGCAGAGGTGTGTTCAGCTGACCCAGGGCAGTGACCAACCCTTCTGGACAGGCTCTTGATGGAAATCAGGCTGGATTTTGAATTAGGTCTCTACCCAGGCTGATAATTATGAAAAATGGATTCCTCCCAGGGAAAACAGAAATTTCATGAATGCTTTCCAGCTATATCATAATCCTGGTGTCCCTCCAAGGATAAATTTGCTGTGGCACACAAAGCATGGAGACAACCAACCGTGTTTTTCTGGTCAGTTCCTTTCTATGTTTATTCTTAGTAGTTTAAATAATAAATTATTTCACTGTCTCAGCTTGTCTGGCCTACTCAGCTGTGCTTGTTTTACATGTGGATTGTCTCTTGCCATGCTCAGAGTGGAGCAGAATGAAGCCTTGAGTGGCATCTAGAGACTGCTACCAAGGGTTTAGAGATATGAAACTGAACACACCTACTTTAAACATCTTCTGTGGCTTCCTTGTCCACTAGAGACACTGAATTCTGATTATTTCCAGTCCAAATTCTGACCTTCCTCAAGTAATTCTTTCAAATCCTTTGTCTGTTTTCTCTGGTTATACCCTACAAACTCTGTGAAAATAAAATCACATTTGTCCTGAGTGATGTTAACCAAAGAAACAAGAATTATTAGTCCTCTAGATGGTGCTACTATTTCAAATAAAGCAGCTGGATGTTTGAGGATTTCCTTGAAATATATTCTGTAATGCCCCATGAGAAAGGACCACGGTGAGAAATCCTGACTCCAATAAAAGAAGTGATGTCACACAACCCAAAATTTCACCTCACAGGGCAGCCTGTGCACAAACACATTGACTGCTTTTCTTTCAAAGCAGTGGATGTCCCAGGATTTTAGTAAACGCAGCAAAATGACAAGATTTATTGATGAAAGTGATCTGCACTTCATTGAAACCCCAGGAACAGCTGCAGGCCCTGGTTAAACACCTGGTTGTGCACTCTGTTCAAGGCTGTTTACTGCAAGTGCTTTAGGGATATAAGGAAAGAAGGTAAAACCATAAGGAAAGAAGGTAAAACCATTTACTTTTTCTTGCCCAGCACAGCTGCATGTGGCCCAGCACTGAAATATGGGGCCAGCTGTCAATAAAACAAATTTTCTTGTCTTTATTTCCTCTATGCCCACTCACTTTTTAAGAAGATGCCAAAGTTCCTCTTACTCTTTTCTCTCTTTCCAAGGCTCCCATCTGTATTTTCAGAACAGCTGCCTATTTTCCCTCTGATATTTTTCCTTATTCTCTTTACAGATCCAGCCAGATGGATTTTCAGCACCAGATTTTTTTCCCTGTTGCTGTCAAAATCAAGAACAAAAACTTTCTGATTTCAAGATTATTATTGTTGTACATTGTTATACATTGACCTTTGAAACATATATTCTCCATTACCACTATCTCTTACTTTGTGCAAAGTTCATCTGTTATCTAAATAAATGTCAAATTTGGGATCTTGTTAAGCTTTTAGCTTCAGTAAAATAACTGTGAATTTCTGGAGTTTACTCAGACAGTGTAAAAGAAACATTTATTTCATTGATTTTGACTATTCAACCTTTAAAAATTCAGAGTATTTGTTCTTGTGTTATGAGAAAATGATTTTGTATTCTTTCCATGTCCCCATTTATTTATCTACTTTCCAAGAAACTTTCCCCACAGGAACATCTTGGTGACTTTTACTGCTCTTTTATGAGTGCTTTTCCACTGTCATAATAATTTGGTTGGTTGGTTTCTGAGGCAGCAAAGCCACAAAATCAGGGTCTGTGCATGCTCACAAAAATGATTTTTTAATACAAGAGACTCTAAATACAGACTGAAAGTTATATTTAAAAATAACCATGAAGACATGAGCTTAAACAACAAATGGTTTATTTAGCACACATAGTGTAATAAATAAATCCTTGCACATGGTAATTCCCTAAGTCCTCTGACCTTTTTCCAGAAGTCCCTGTTCCTGTAAATGAAGTGCTCTATTGTCCCTTTTGTGAGGACCAGCACAGGCAATCAGAATTAGGCTGACTTTGGAATTGACTCTTTCAACTCCTCAGAATCTTCTGGCTCAAAATAAGGTTCCAAAACAGGTTTTAATTTGACTTCTTCTGGTGGCTTGTGAGGCTCTTCTCTCCTCTTCTCTCCATCTTTTAGAAGTGGAACCAATGTTTTCCAGTGCTTCCCTGAAACTAAAAAGGAAAGGAATGGTGAATTTTTTTCCCCTCCACAGAAACAGAAGAAAATATTCAAGTGGTTTGAACAGGAAGCTGCTGAAAGAAGAAGAAAGAAGCAGGAAGAAAGGACTTTGTGGTTTTCTTCCCCATCCTGTTCCACAAGTTTTCCATATTTCAGGTGGGAAGTACTGACTGCACAGTGAAATACTTTGGTGCTGAGCTCCCACTCTGGGGCTTGGGGTCTCCAAGGCAGCTCCTTGGTTTTTACTCCAGAGAGTCAAACTGTCAGCAGTGAGCCCATTTCATCCTTTTGCATTTTGTGCTGGCTGAAAATGCCATCAGCTCAGCCACTGCATTATCAGGAAGTGCATAGCACTGACTGCCCTCCATCAGCTAATCCATGCTGCTGCTTTCACCAGAGGGCAGGATTTGGGTCCCTGAAAGCCTCACCTCTGCCAGGCTTAATGGAGAAACTGAGATTTCGTCTGAGGTCCCCAGAGTACCCAGGGTCTTCGTTGATGATGCCCAGATTAGTGTTCCACGTGGACCAGTTCACTTCATCAACCCTGGGGAGACAACAACAAACCCAAGATCTATTCTTAGGATCACCAGACAGCTCCAGGATCAGTTCATACCACAAAATGTCACCTCTCAGTCCTGAGATCTGACCCAAAACCCAGATTGAACTGACCACTGCAGACTGTTAGTGCTCTATTCTTCAGAGTGCTCCAGGGGGAAAGTTCTACTTCCCTCCACCAGATACTTGAAGCTGTTTGTCTACTTGCTGGCTTGATACACAAACAAAGAGGTTACCTGAAGCACCATCTGTAATCATCTTGGCCATCAGGGGTGATCCCCACCAGGACTTGCTTCCCAGAGCGGAAGGAGTGCCTCAGACAGTTCAAGTAGCTGTTCTCAATGTCCAGGATTGTGATGGCTCTCTGCCAGGTAAAAGAGAGCAGAGCACTGAGGGGCTGCTGGTCAGACAAAAACAAATCCTGAATTCTGTCTTTGTTTTAAAAACCCTGAGTTTTTATCATTGTCAACATCATAGAGCAGACACTGTAACTCTGCAGCATCCCCCTTTGTTAATATGTCACTGAAAATGCTGAATTACTGCCCTGTGAATAAAACTGTGAAGTTCCTTACTTACCTCCAATAAAAACTGATTCTGGTAAGGACTGGTTTTCCCCTTGCATAATCTCTCTCTTCATAGTCTGATCAGGATTTTCCATCAGACAAAGCCCAATAATTTAAAAATACTTTTCTTACATTCTGAAAATCTGTGGAACACTGGCAGTATCTGCTTAGCCAAAACATCAAATAAACATGGAAAAGGAGCTAATACACTTTTTTTAGGAGCAGTTCAGGTGAATCAGAATGAAGCAGTGACCTGCTATTTAGATACATGTCAGCTCCTAAGGATTTTTTCTGATATCTTTTCTGATTCCCCACAGCTTTTTTTTTGGGCAGCAGCCTGACAGAACCAACACACCTGGAGTTTCCAGATGCTCTTGCTCTCCTGTGCAATTTTGTTGACAGTCTCTCCCATCAGTGCAATGAGCATGTTGAGCAGGAGGATGTAGGTGAGGATGACATAGAGCACCAGCAGGATGACAAACACAGACTTGAACCTGTAGTTCTCTGTGAACTCCAGGTCCCCCATGCCAATGGTGAACTTGAAGAGCTCCAGGCAGGTGTAGTAGAGGCTGTTGTAGGAGGTGCGGCCCCGTTTCACGTGGCAGCACCTGGCATAGTCAGAGCTATTCGTTTCCTGCCCCTCGTTGTCATCTTCAATCAAAGTCACCACAGCTGTGGCAAAGAGAGAATTACATTCACACAATGGAAACACAGTCTGAGATCAGAACTTCATTGCAAGAAGTGAAAAGGAGCAGAGAGGTAACACACGCTCCCTCCACGGCACATTGCCCCCAGGGAAATTGCCCTATAAAATATTCCCCAGAACTGACACCCTCTTAGCAGGTGCTGGCTCAGTTTTCTCCACATAGAAAAGGATAACAGGTTTTCTATTTAGCTTTACAACTTTGAAAAGCTGTATGAAATTACTACAAATAATCGTTATTCTGAAGTGATTTTTTTTTTTAATTAGGTTAATTTGATAGGTTTTTTGTTGGGATCAAAATCTCTAAGCAACTTGAAAAACTAACATTTCTGAGATTCTTTAAGGTAAAAAAAAGTAACTCCAAGTAGAATATTACCTGTGGAAAATCCCAAGAGGAATACGAGATAGACAAACATGAAGCGACATAAATCCCTCAGGATCATCTGTAGCATGGAAACAGAGGAAAAGATTTTAAAACTTGAATGAAAATTTCAACAAAAACTGGTAGAAAATACTGCTTTGGCTCAAGAATGCATTTGCTCTGAACTGGCTGCTCATGCATTGAATTGTTGTTTATCCAGCTGAGATATAAACTTTAATACAGAACATTTTTCTCTTATCCATTCAACAATTTACACACAAATGCAACACATACACATGGGAACAGTTTCCTCTTCATGAGCACAAACCACATAAAGGCAGTTCCATCTTTCTTCCCCTCTTGGGCTGGCTGGCTACATCCCAGAGAGGTTTATTAGCCAGCTACTGCCTCTTGGCTAATTGCTCTGTTTGGCAACATTTTATCTATACCTGGAGAAATTCCAGCTGGTAGAAAGCTGGGCCATCTCCCACCAGAACAGCCTGCACTGTTCTCAGTCTCCTTGCATCCATGCCTACCCAATTATAGTTATTTTGAAGCATGGCAGGTAATAAAAATAATAACCATCATCATCCTATCAAGACTGCTATAAAACATATGGGTGAAGAGAAGGGGGGAGGGGTTTAACATTACTTAAATTTTATCACTTCACTCAGAAAATAATAACAAAGGCCAGCAGAGTCATATGAGAGGCAGGCAGGGCCAGGTGTGCCCTGAAATGAACGGGGCTGTTGGCAGGAGCTCTGCTGCCCCCTCAGGCGCTCCCTGCACTGACCTTGGCGATCATGACCGAGTAAATCCCCATCTGCTGGAAGCCCCGCGTGTAGTACAGCATGTTGGCCCAGCCCAGGGCCAGGGAGAACACCATGGAAGCCACGTAGAGCTCCTGGCCACAGAAGTACAGCACCACAGAGCTCAGCAGGAGCAGGGAGTGGACAAAGCTGGAAGAGAAGAGTGGTGTGAGTGCAGAAGGCTGAGCTGGCCACAGGTGCTGGGAACGGAGCAGAACAAGGGATTGTCCAGTTGGGAAGAGAAAGGGCCTTGGAGAGGCAAAGCTCCCTTAGCAATGGGAGGATTTCTGCATAAACAATGTGTAAATCTCATTTGGATATCTATTCCTAACTCCTGCATGACACACTGAACATTCAGACACTTAATTTGCTTTACCTCCACAGGAGGTCACTGATCCAGACCCATCTGTTCAAGGATATCCACTGGCAACTCTGTAAAGACCCAGGGAATTATAGCAAAGCTCCTGTCACAGGTGGCTTCAGCCTCAACTACAGATCCCACACACAGAGATGCAATCAAAGATATTGGAGCTTACAAAAGAACCTCACTGTAGCCATCAACTATCAGGGTCCTCAGTGATGGGCGCCTCTGCACGAAATACTGGATCTGAAAAGGGAACAAAGACCAGGTTTGCATCAAGGAAATATTAATATCCCCTGTGAATTAATTAACTAAGCACTGACCCCTGTATCAGGGAGCTTAAAACACCTCACAAGAACAGCTCAAAACCAACACTGATGGAAGAGCTAGGGAGGACCCTTCCAGTAACATCAGGTCAAGGAAAATTATTTGTACCTCTTGACTAAAACATGGATTATCTAAGCAGCCAATGCTCATGAATAGGAAAAGCATGTTTGATTCTCTCCTACACCTACCCAAACAGCAAAAGGAAAATTTTCAAATATCTTACCCCTCTGAAAAAAAAATAGAGGCCTCCCAGTACACTCAGGATCTCTCCAGTTACTCGAAAATATTCCCCAGTGCTGTAACCAAAGGTGAAGGGAGGCTGTAGAAGACAGGAAAACAGATATGTTCAGAACTGGAGATAGAAATACCTGGCCTTCCAGCAGCTGGAAGCAACTCCATTCTGGGGGAACAGGGAGTGGTTTAAATTTCTCAGTGTGCTGCAGCAAAGGGGCAAGACCAAGACTGGGAAGCAAGCAGGGTCAAATCTCTCTCCTGCCTTTAGGAAAGGGGAAAATTTGCATGCTAAGGGCACACATTCAGATTGGGATATCATGCAGTGGGTGGTTCCCCTGACACATGACAGGAGCAATGTACCTTTTCATCCTTCTGTACAGGTCTGTAGTAAGCAGCTGCAGTGAGGATGGTGATGTGCATGGTGTAGACAAAGAAGTTGAAGTAAAACAAGTGCTTGACAAAGCGGTCCCACTTGTCTTGCAGCAGCCTGTTAAGGGGCTCCACCAGCAGCATCTCGTGACGGTTCTGTGCAGGAGCAAAAGGAGAATTTTGCTAGGACCAGAATATACTGGACTTTGAAAAAACCCATATTCTATAATTCTTCAGCAAATGGTCCCTGTAGTTCCCTTAAGCTCAGGGTGAAGGTTGCTGTTTCATGGAACTGAGGGAAAAGATGCTCTGTGTGAAACGTGAAGCTCTCCCCAGCTAAGGAGGTGCAGTACTCACCGGTGTCTCACTGCTGTAGGCAAGGATCTCCAGCACTGAATTTTTCTCACAGGTGTCTATACAGGACAGGTCATAAAGAGAGGAGTGGACAGGTCCATAGGCCCATTCAGTGAACTTCCTGGACAAGTGTCTGCACTCGGGGTCTTTGATCTCCCGTCTGAGGATGTAAGCGAAAATCTAATTGCAAAAGAACAATACAACCAACATTTCAGTGCTAATGGACTTCTCATTCCTCAGCCTCTCCACAACACAGGAAGGGTCATTTCTCCCTAGTTCAACTGAGCTGAAGCCAAACCACTGGAGCACCGCAGAGATCACAGTCTGAAATAAACACAGTTAATTTTCTCACTGTGTGATGGGAGATGGGAAATACAAACACCTCTAACCTGGCATTATCTGTTTCAAAACAGCCAGTGTGAAATAAAAGAGCTCCAGTGGTTCAGATATATCAGAGACCCACTTTGTTTCCTCTGGGACTGCCTTGCATACCAGTGGTGTGTGAATATACCAGCTGGGCACAGACACACTCACACTTTGTAGCCTTTAAGGACTGTGCAGTTAAACTGCAGCACCAGTTCCTCTTAACTAAAAGGCCTCAATAATGAAGTTCTAAAATCCATTCTGCATAAATGCTTTACATGTTCTCTCTATAATGTGACACAGCAATGAGACAGTCAAACACCTCTGTTCACCTACCCCTATCTTCCCTGTTTTGGCTGCCAGAGTTAAAGGGGTCAGCCCTTTCTTGTTGGTGAGTTCTTCCAGCTTGAGGATGGGATTAATTTTGGCACCAAGGATCAATATGTTATTGTACATCTTGGTCACAAACTTGGTGTTATCCTTGGTGTTATCTGCAATCTCCACCAGTGTGTGCAGGACCATGTTGCCCATGGAGTCCTCAGCAGTGATGTTGGCTGCCTGGTAGGGATTCTCCAGGAGGAATTTCACAATGCAGAGCTGGTTGGTGCAGGCAGCCAGGGACAAAGGCAGCTCTCCTATGGCAAGCAATGGGAAGGAGTGGTCAGAAAGCCCAGTTCTAGAGGTGCATAAACAGAAACATCACATTGTTTTCACATTTCACCATGAGAAAAGATTAATATCTCTGTCTGGAACAGCATCAATTCTTGTGATAGCTGTTAAAATAGGTTTTCTTTAGTTTAACTACATCACAGAAACACGGCTGCTTAAAAAATCCCTGCCAGGACAGGAGTAGGTTACAAAGGATACAGTGCTCAGAGAACAAAGGAAAGCTGACACCAGGCTCCCACTGAACACCATCAGCTACCAACTGTGTTTCTTTATAAGCTCAGTCTTTGGGAGGAAATGTTTGGCCTAGAGGTGGAACAGCCCATCTGGTACTTGTGAGCCTCCAGTCCCACATAAACAGGATTATTTAACAGCTTGCACTTGGGATGCTGCTAGGACAACTCCATCAATAAAGACCATACTGTGCTCACTCCTACCAAAATAAAAGCCAGATTTCCCTTTGATTTTCCTGAAGAACTCCCCACAGGCTCTGGCATGAACATCTGCTCCATTCTGGACCAGGAGCTTCACCAGGTACATGTTCCTCCTCTCGATGGCAATGTGAAGAGCAGTCTGGCCTGCAGAGACAGCCACCAGACAGAAATCCTCAGCATTTAGTACAGACTGAGAGCTTTCAGCACTGCAATTCCCTCAGCTCCCTGTAAGATGCTGGAACTGAGAGTTCTGCAGGCTAAAAAGCTCTACAACTGAACAGGAAAAAACCCACACAAACAGCAAATGCAAGTCATTAAATCACTGTTTATCAAAAATTGCAGAATATTGCACCTAACTGGGCACAGCCCCAGCACAAATGCACAGATTGTCAATAACACACCAGAACTTTGGGGTGCATAAGACCTCATGCACAAGACTTTGAGAGCCCTGTCTGACCCCATTTCAGTCTCTGCACCCTAAGCATTCACTGCAGCAGCTGTTTCTCTTACCCTTGTAGTAATTGTCAGTATATTCTGCATTAACAAACTCTTTCAGAGTTCCAGTTTTCCTTGCAATATCCAGCAGCAAGGGAATGGTATCATTTTTCCCATCATGTAGATTCAGCATGGCTTTCAGTAAACAGGTTTTGCCAGTTTCAGGCTCTGTAAAACAAAAATGGCAGGTACATAGAAGTGATTACAAACCCACCATCTATACCCAGGCAAGCAGGAATTAATGAGGTTCTTTTCAAAAGACAAGAAACCTCATTTAGTGTTTCACAGAAAATTTCAGCTCCTGTAACCTTCCAATCAATGAGCTGCCCAATCAATAGGGCTATTGAAGGACCTCCTGCAGACACGTAACATAATTATCTTTTTTATTTTCATCTCAGGAGCACTCCTGGAAGAAGAAGAAGGCAACTCAAGGTATGTGACACTAAAAGGTACCTTTGAACTCCTCATCTGTGAGATGCTTGAAGGTTCTGTTAAGGTAGAGTAGCAGGTCACTGAGGTCCTTTGTGTTGCCTTGGGCTACAGCATCAAAGATCCTTCTGCGGTCATAAAATCTGAAAGCTTTTTCTGAGCAGCCTGTGATGGAATCTGTAGATAGGAGCCTAACAAGGGGAAATGTCAGTTACCTAAAGTCAGATATTTAGCAGGCTTTTTATCAACTACCAGAACACTGTTCTTCATTTGCTCAGGTGAAGTAGTAAATGCTGCAGATCAGAATAGGTACCTCTGCAAAGACTAAAAGAACAAAGTCTGCAAGCAACTCTCCTGATAAAATTACAATTCTGTTGCTGAAAAGCTGAGAACAAGTGATCAAAGAGGCATTGAAGCTTGGCAGTGTAACTGCAAGCCTGGAGCCAGGCAATCCCTTGTTCTCACTCTGAACCATGTCCATTCACTGAGCAGCCTCAAGCAAGTGAACTGAGGCCTTCTGCCAATTTTGGGCATAATATCCATGGAGATAGAGATTTTTAGAGATGCCAAGGGACAACAGTTATTGTCACTTTCAGTTGCAACACTCCTTAATTTGGCATAGAAAATAGTGAAACTGAAAAAACGGTCATGTTCAAGTGGAGAGAACAAATGCTGCTCTGAGAACCATGGCCTGCAGCTGTCAAACTATTCATTACAACCAAATCTCACCAGGCAAACTTACTTGTGAAGTTTGCCCCTCTCCAAATTCACATGAGGGAACTTGATGACAGAAGGTGCCATCAGGTGATCCATCTGGCAGAAGGAGTCCATGGGAGCCATGTCCTTGTCACTGTCCCCCATCACAAAGCGGCCCCGTCTCGCAAAAATGTTGCTTTTGGGTGGGTGCACCCTGGAGCTGAGCGGGCCCTGGGGGTTGTCAGGGGCTTCCTGGACAGAGTCCTCCCCATCTGTGTGTTCATCTGTTACTTCAGATTCCTCCATGTCAAAACTGCCAAACTTCTTCATCTTCCCAAGGATGGAGGACATGATGAGCCAGCAGTCTGTGAGGAAGGCCACAAACACCTCAAGTCAGCTCTTGCAGGGCCATGAGTCCCTTTTGCCCAGGGATGTTTTCCACTAACAGCAGGGAGTGGATGGGTTGCTGTCATCCCAGAAATGAGGCAGATGGACACATTCTCACTGTGCCCACAGCCAGAACAGTTTAGTAGGGTCTTTATTCCATTTGTTCCTGTTCCCACTGCCCTTACCCATTCCAGAATGCAGAAAGCAAACCAGAGCATCCCAGAGCTTCCTGTCCATTTCCCTGCAGAGCTGAGCCTCAGCTACCCCTGCCTAAAACCACTGCCTCCTCCTCCAGTCATTGCTAAAGTCTGAACAACCTCAAACCCCAAAAATCTCTGCTTTTCTTCTATACTTTCTGACTGGTTTGTGCCACAAACCGTTCTCATGATTCTATCAGGGATGTAAAAAAAGCCCTGCTTGTGCCATAGCCTGATCTCTGGGATGCTGAGCACAGAGGGCTTCCTGCACCCAGGAAAATGATCCCTTAGGGGCTTTGCCAGAGTTGTGGCAGTGCCTGATGGAAACTGGAGTGTGTGATCCTTGAGAGGCGAGTGTCACCTCAGCCATGAGGCACGGAAACACAGAGGAGAGGTTACCACAGATAAGAACAACCACACAGCTGATCTTGTCTGATTCACAACCTCACAGAACCTGACACAAGCAACAAATACACAGTCAGAGAATGCTTTGGGTGGGAAGAGACCTTAAAGCTCATCTCATTCCACCCCTTTGCCATGGCCAGGGACATTTTCCACTATCCAAGGTCGCTCCAAGCCCTGTCCAACCTGGCCTTGGACACTCCCAGGGATGGGGAGCCCTGTGCCAGGGCCTCCCCACCCTCACAGATAACACACTACCCTCTGCTGAGGGTAGAACAAGTTGCCTTTTTATTTTTTGTTTGGTTTCTTATCAACCTGCTTTAATCAGACAAATATTGTCCTTGTGCCACTGAATGGAAAATATCCTGGAGTTCCAGCAGTAGAGACAGGAACACATCATATCTGAACTGCTGCACAGCTGGCTTAGAGACAGGCTCTGAAACTCCACATTGCTTGGAAATCCTGCAGCTTTGAGCACAGCAATGTCACTAAATCTTTAAAAAGCCTCAAATTATAAACCACATTAGAGTGTCCACTAATTTTCTCTGTACAGTCAGGGTGAAAACAACATGAACACATTTCAAGGTGGTTTCTCTTCACAAGAGAAACATTCTGAGGGTTGTGTGCAAACCTGCACTGAAGCTGGATTTTCAGTTCTGTGGGAATAATTCATATTTACATCAAGGGTCATTTACATTCTTCTGTGAAAGCAGGACAGGGAAGAAAATTTTGTGATTTGCATTTTCTATAATTTTGTACAATTTACACATAAAGAAAACATCAATTTGCAAACTTGCACCTTTGGGGTTACTGGAAACAATCTATCTTAGCACAGATAAAATACTAATGGACTGCAATTTAACTTGCTCACCTTTCAAGTCCTTTGTCTTCTTAGAATCACTCTGAAAAAATAACATAATATCTAATTAACTGAATCCTGTAAATAAGAAGTAAAAATATTTCTATTTGGAACAAGATACTAAAATTACAGAAGAACTATTACTAGAGTGAAAAAGGAATAAAAACAGTTCTATAAAATATAGAAAAAATATAGAAAAATACAGTGGGAATATAGTCATGTATCATTTTAAGTTTTTGTCTATTTAAACTCATGTGGATTGAGCCAAACAGTGAGTGGCTACAGAACACACAATCAATTATTTTCCACAAAATAAATATAAATGTGCAGAATAGGCTCAATCCTGTCTCCCTGGCAATTGCTCAAACCTATATATACTTTATACATGCTTTCCTTTCTAAACCCTGGTAATATATTTGATAATGAAGACAAAGCTGCATTTCCTCATGAGTAGGAATTTGCAAGGGAAAGAAACTTCACAAATCTGTGGAAGGATTATCTAAAAAACCCAATAAGCATTATCTAGTTTAAAAAATGCACAACATACTTGACCTCTTTGAAACCCATGTACACAGAAGTTTGATACAAAGAACAAGGAAATATTTTGGCTAGAATGCCTTGCCACATCACAAATAACAGAGTTTAAAAATAACCAACCATGCTATTCAAATATACATGCAGAACTTACAAATATTGACAATAATCCTGTCTTCTGAAAAATGGTCCAGTCTCAGTAAACACCCACTGATCTACAGGAATTTGCTGCCAGATATTCCTCCTCCAAGGTGCCTGGACTGCAAAGCCCTCAGAGTTTGCTTCTCCACTTCATTTGTCTGCAAAATGTGATGATTTTTAGAACCAAGGGAAGTTCACTGGAAAAACAGAGAATAGAGCAATAAGATAATTAAGAACAATTCTGGAACCAGAAGCATCAGTGGCTTCTATTCCCAGAGGTTTAGCAAAGCTCTTTACAAGAATTGCAGTAAGTTGCTGTTGTTTTTCCCTCCCCTTTAATTGCATTTAGTAATGGATATTCTTCTCCAGATTTCCTCTTTGTAAATACACTCAGCTTTGCAAAAAATAAAAATAAAAAGAAAACAGCACCCAAACCACCAGACAGCAATTGTTTCTGGGGGGGTCACAGTTTCAATTCTTGAATTTCAATTCAATTTACAAAACTTTGTAAAATCTTTCTTGTGTGGCTGATTTAAATATAAATATTTTAATAGTAAGCTGATTCAGAACAGAGTTGAGGAAGAACCAGTAAGTCCAAAACTCTTTTTGTTATTTCATGTTTCTCTGACATTTTATTTAAAGTTTATACATATGTATGTAAGATTCAGCCTCTAAATATTAATATTATGAGGAAAAAAACCCCAATTTACCTAATCCTGGATGGATCTAGGACCCTCAAAAATTCAGAGCTGTGTCATATATTGCTAAATATATAATTTACATAAGATCTTTTTGACAAAAACTAGTCTACAGAAACAGCCTTTCCAGAGGCTGTTAGGCTGGGAGCAACCCCCCAACTTCCCGAGATTTTGAGTAGAATATTAAATTATTCAATGAAATTATCTGTCTTTTGTTTAGCAAAAGGTGGCTGTCTCTCCAGTCGTGCCATCCATCCATGAATATATAAATTATTATGTATTTACCTATTTAATAGCAAACTAATTATACTCCTTAGATCTGTGGTACTCAGAGTAACAAGGCTCTTTATTAATGCATAAATATAGATTACCAATAGGCAGCTCCTCAGCAGCATCCAAAATGCTGCAAAGGCTTTTGATGCGACAGCATTATCAGCTCTTGCCTGCTATGCAATAAAAATGAAAGCAGACCTGCTGATAAAAATATATTTATAATAATGCAAGAGGGAAAACAACATATAACAAATTCAGACTTTTCCCAACACCTTTAGTCTACATTTTCTCTGTAACATGCCAACAGTTCCCTAAACATGACATGGAATGGAAATGAAGCCATCTCTGTAATTAAGATCTCAGAACTCAGCACAGCTTTCTCACCATAAAAATGTCAGTGCTGATGTTGCTAATGAGCAAGAGAGGAATCCATGTCCATATTCCAGAGGAAACATGCTTCCTAGGAATGAAACTGTGTGCAGATTACATGAAACACCTTACTTGTTTCCCAATGTCATTTGAGCAAAAGAAATATACATGTAGACAGAAAAGTATAAATGTTTTAATATTAAAATAAAGACTAGGAGAAAAAATAATTTCTAAGAGGATAAGATAGGGGATAAAACTTGGAAATTTTAAGGGAGTGCACAAAAACATCAGACCAAGTTACAGACAGCAGCTCATCTCTCCCAGCCCTTTCCAACATATTTCCTACCAAGAAAATGAGCCTCACAAGAAGTGTCTTTTTATGCAGAAAGTTAATGGCTCTTTCCCAGTCACTCAGATAAATTTAATATGATAATTACTTCTCATTTCACAAATGGGAATGACAGAGCAACAAAATGTGCAGACCCAGAAGAAGCAGACATTAAATGCAGGGGTTTTGTCCCGCTGTAACGAGTGAGAGTGCATGTGGAATAAAGTGAAAAAAACCATTATAGAGTCAGGAAAAAACCAGAAGCTGCATCTCAGGCCATTCCAAATAATGACTTTATTTACTATGGAACATCACCATAGCTGCCCCCACAGCAGCATCCACATCCTTCCCATAAACCACAGGGAATGGAAAAATCCTCTCCACTTCCTGCCTCAGCACCTCATTCCTGGCAAGGGCACTGCCACTGCCCAGGATCCTGCTCACCCCCAGCTGCTGCAGGTGCTGCACAGGCAACATGGAGCACAGGTTCTCCACGAGGCCACGGCACAGGGCTCTGGTGACATGGCCCAGGGACAGCTCAGAGGCACCAATGCTGCTCACTGATGCCAGCAGCTCAGGAAGGTGTCTCTCTCCAAATATGGTTGGGTGGACGGAGAGCTTGCTGTGCTTTTGGGCCAAGGCTGCTTGGATTATCCTTGGGTAGATGGCAGATTCCTGAACCTGAAATCCTGCAGATGGGAAATATCTTGTTACCAATCTGAAAGGGTCTGGTGTATCTCACATGTGGACAGTTACAACAGACACTGATGCACCTGTTCAGCAAAACATTGGATATCTTTTTTTGTGCTCCAAAGGTAATGGTGTGGCCAAGATTATGAACCATAATTCTCCCATCCAACTGTACCTAGAATGTGCAATAGCAGAAACCATTTTCTGATTACAGCAACTGCCTTTCCTGACAACAGCAGCTACTCCTCATTGTCTGTACTGTTCCACAAAACAATGTCTTTAAAGGGACTAACAGCAGGGTTCAGCTTCAGTGGCTGGATTCCATGTGAATGCAACATTCACCTCGAGTACTTACTGAAAGAACAATTTCAGAGCTGATTTCTGTAGTGCAAAACCCAAGAGATTATTAAAAAACCTGTCAATGCCACGCTTAAAGCACTTAGAAGATATTCCATGAGTTTGAGTCTTAAAACCCATCAGTGCTGCAAAATATGCACCAAAAGGACTCCTTTGGACTGCAGTCCCACAAAATTACAGGCTGTTGTCCTCAAATCTGCCAACCTTGCCTTTTGAAAATCAACTTGCAGAAAATAATTCTGTGCTTGAAACAAAAGAAGGCCTAGAGGGAATATGAATGTGGAGTCCAAGCACGACTGTCCCAGCATGTTCAAAAGCTTCAGCAGGAAATTGCAGAGACCTGGGAAGCATGACCCAGGAATTACATCCTTGTTCCCTTTATGGTATGATGGAACAGCTCTAGCCTTGTCCCTTTGCTTCAGCTTCCTTTTACCTTGATGATCAACCCCAATTTTGTGCTTCAACTCTCCTTGAAATTACTTACCCAGCTCTTGTGTCCACTGTGCCAGCATTCCCACAAACATTGCAAGCACATTCCCTCCATTGAGTGATGCTGCCACTGCCAAGTAGTCACCATTGAAGTAGGGAAAATAAGTGACAGCTGAAGAAGGATCTGGTGCCTCTGGAGGCTGGAAACCCAGGGGCATTGAGATGGTCAGCTGAGCAGAGGTGCTGATATTAAGAACTAAAACATGCACCAAAAAAAAAAAAAAAAAAAAAAAAAAATCAGTGTTTTCCTAAGTTACCCCAAAGGAGAGCAATGAGAAAAACAAATTGGATATCAAAATGACCATACCTGCATCAGTCCTCTCAGTCAGACAGGAATAAACAGAGCACTGGAAATCTCCCAGAGCAATTCCCACTTTTGCTCCTTGGGGTATTCCATGCCATGCACAGGTTGTCCTGCCTGCAATACTGCCAGGGTCTCTCACCTCTGGAAGCAAGTGGACAGGAAAGCCAGATTTTTTCAGTCTGGAAGTAGAACAATATTATTGGAATAAAGCAGTTGGGGAATGTGTGGCACTGCTACAAAAAACTCTTTGAAGTCACAGATGAACCTGGCCACACATTTGTGGCTGGTGAATTTATGGATGCTTTCACCAGTTGAGAAAGCTTTGTCTTGGACAGAGGCAGCATTCCAGTCCAGTGGGCTGGGTAACCAGCCTGGAAGAATAAATTGTTTTCCTTTCTATGCAATTGGAGCACCTGAGATTATACACTGCATGTTCAGCAAGTTTAACCTACTGATGTCATATGGACAAGCAGGTCTAGGGTGAAGGGACAATCACAAAACCAGCAAAAAATGCAGCTAAGTGTCAAAGAACTTCAGTTCTCATGCAATTAGTAGTTCACAACAAAATCATGAAGAGTTAAGTCCAACAAACTCCTTACACAATCAGCTGCAGGAGCTACAGCAACACTACCACATTAGTAACAGTTCGGTTCAGTCAGCAAAATGCAAATTTCTGTCACTCTTTCATACCTTGATGAGAAGATCTTTCACCTTGGACTCCTGGCCTAACCTAAGCCCTGCAATATATAAGGCCTTAGCACTCAGCCCTGAAAGAGCAAATCATTAAAATAGATAAGTAAATAAATAAACTGATTCCTTCTAAGATTTCCTGTAGCTTAATAGCTCTTAAGTATTATCACAAGTATTATCACTTAGAAGTTATGAAGCTCAGCTCAAAAAACAATAGAGTGGTAACTGTTTACCATGGCAGAGGTAACACTGTGGCTGCACTTGTCCATCCCACCCACCACAGAAAGGGAGAGAACAGCCTGGAATCCCTGATAAATCTCTCAGCTCTGCTGTTTGTAGATTTTGGGCCAGATTTGATCAGATTAAACAGAGCAAACTCTCAATAGCTCTTCAGTACAGGCCACAATTGATTAGGAACAACTTTCAATCCCTTTTTATCTGTAGCACATCAACAGACAGGGCCCAAAGAGGGGCTCACACTGCCTGACACAAGCAGTGCACAAACCCCACTGAACGGCCTCAGCACTTACATGTCAGTATTCCAGCTCTTATTTCTGCAGTTAAAATATCCCCAGCTGGCAGCATTCTGGACAGACATCAGTGGCTTCTTCAGGTCACATAGCATGGCAACCACATAGTCCTGGATGGTGCCAGCTGCATCATAAGCCTTCAGAAAATCTGGACTTTTAAACAAGATGTTTTAAAAACAAATAAAAAAACTCAAACAAACAAAAAAACCCACAAAAAAAAAAAAAAAAAGAGGGGTTTTTGCCTTAAAGCAGTGAGAGAAGACAATTTCCATTGTTAGGGGGAACTTCAAACATGTGGGTCCATTAAAATATCAAACAGCCACCTCAGTGATCAACCTCAATTTTATTGTTTTGGTTTGGTTTTTTTAAATGGAATTTGTTATCCAAGCTGCAGCAATACTTATCTGAAGATGGAGAGAGGGCAGCTCTAAGGAACGAGTTGTCAAGGTTCAAAAGCACAGCATTAAAAAAAATAGCAGGAAAGTAGTTATTGTTTGTGTGAACTAAAACAGCACTTTGTTGATCCTGGAGCATTACTGAAAAATAGGTAAATTCCCACTTGCTCTGGGATCCACAAATGATATGAATGGAAATGTACCAAATGTGAAGCAAAACAAAGCAGCTGGACTCATGACTTACGCAGCTCTAAAGATCCCACCATGCTCCATATATTTGCTGGACACACAGTGAAAAAAAACAAAATCTAATAAAATTTTCCCATTTTTTGAACCTTAACTCATTGCAGACCAAGAGCCTGGCTCTTTGAGAAAGATGAAACTGAAGAGCAAATCTTGCTGATGCTAAATCTTAAGTGAAAAATTATATCCTCTGCAAATACACCACAACAAAGCAGAGCACTTGTGTCACCCCAAGAGGATCTGTCTCAGTGTCTGAGGAAGGAAGGAACTGAAATTAATTTAGAGACTCTGTTTTGGCATCTGGCAGCACCCAGACCAAGCAACTCTGTTACTGTTTTAGGCATGTCTGTACTTTCCACAAAGCAGCACAAGGCAAAATGACAGTGTTCAAACTGCACTAGCAGAGCTGCTCTGAGCCATGGTACAGACCAGAATTATTCTGTGATACTTTAAAGCTTCTGTTCCTATATGGTCAAAAGCTTATCCTTTTATTAGTGATCTATCATACTTTTACAAGGTCAGAGACTCTTGCATGCTTAATTGCACATAGTTAATATTAAATACTGCCATTTTAAATATTCTTTGACTACTTAATTAAGATTATGATTACAGAGAAGCACAGCCCTCAGCCTGCAGCAGCATTAACGTGCTACAAGAATACTAATTGTCACATCAATTCAAGATGAGAACAGCCTTTGGAGCAGCAATGTACCTGTTCTTTGAATACCAGAAGACTGTGGCACATCCAAATCCTGTAGCCAGGCTCACATGTGACTGAGGCAGAGGAAGGGAGCTGAGGAAGGTGGGGCTGCAGCGCCCATCCTGCCAGGTGACCAGGGGGCTGACCTTGTCTGCCTCAAAGGCAGGGCCTGTGCCACCCTCTGACCACTTGCACCCTGAAAACAAAACAGAACCCAAGAAATCCAGTGACTCCTGCAGCACAGCCTGCCTGGCATTCCTCATTTCTGCACACACCTGCTACTTTGTTAAATATATCAGAAACAGAGCCAGTGGAGACTGTAATGAAATTAGTCTTAGTCTCCAGCCCTAGATAACATCATAATGCAAATTATCCTTTGTAACACAGAGAATGGTATCCAAAGCTCTCCTTTTCTTGAAGAGAGATATTAAAGATACAACTTAAATACCAGGTGAGCCTCAAAAAACCCCAACCACAGTCTGCTATGGAGGTGAGGAGCTGGCATGGCAGCTCACACATGAAAACCTCAGCTGGGATGTGCCACATCACCACCTGGAGAATGCTGCCTCAGTAATGGACTGCCCAGGATGGACAGCACAAAGCTGCATCACCTCTGGAGCCCAAGCAACAAGAAACCTGGACCTGAGAGTATTTAGCAGTGCACTGCAAAGTGCTTAAGAGTAAAATCCTCACATACTGCACAACAGAGGTGGGACAGGGTTTAATTCAGGGTTTAATTCAGTTTCCCAGTCCAGCACATTCCTTTTGAGCAGAGAACACCACACCTTTGAGGAAACTTTCCCATTCTTCCACTGAAGAGGAGAGGCTGGGCTCAAGCACTGTTTGCCTGCACATTCCAGGGCACAGCTCTGACCCCTCCCAAGCCATCCCTGGACACAGGGCAGGGACAGGACAGGTCACTCACTCTGGAACTGAGGCAAACTCTTGGGTTTTGGCTACAGAGCAGAGAGTCAAGAGAAAATACTCAGCTTCCTGACTCACACAAGTATGGCTAAAAAATGTAATTCTTGGGTTGGATACAGGGCTTGGAAGTCATACTAACACAGTAAAAAGCAGCCCTGGAGGCTGGGAGGTGCCATGAGAAACATGCAAAATAAAACACATACTTTTTCTTGTTTCCTCAATTCCCTGTTCTATCAAATCTGTTTGAACTGAATTTCCAATTGCTTTTCTCATTTTAAATGGATTCTAAGAAATATTAATAGTCATAAATCTAACCCTAAAAGATGCTATTAAAATTTTTATTTGTGTCCCAAAGGTCCTGGATTCACTTAGTCCACTCAAAACAAATGAGAGCAAACACCCTCTTTCACTTGATAGAAATGAAACTAAAGTGGCATGTGGCTTTAGGACATAAAATATTTACCAATATGACATAAGAATCTGTGCCTGTGAATACACAAGGCTTTGTTATGTAGCTCCTGGGACAGCTGGAAAGCAACAACAGCTCCTCCAGTCCATCAGCCCTTGGACTTCTTTCTTTGTAATCATTTTTAGTATTTAATGCAAAATTACAGCCAGTAATGAATAGTACAGTGCCTCTTCAAGCAATTAGGACCCTGACAACTTCTGACAGGCAGTGACCAGCACTTTTGGGAAATCTGCTCTGTGGTTTACAATACATCTTTACCTCATCTGCATAACTCCTGTTAATAAGACTTGTACAATTGTCCAGATGAGCACATTACAGGGTTAAGTGCAAAAGACATGGACCCACTCTCTGGAAGCATTAGACTTCAGAAGGCCTATAAGGCATTAGCCAAGAAGATAATCCATCCCTATCTCACAGGGCTGGCAATCCAAGGCCTGGATTCTTCACATATCCTCCCTATCACAGGGATTATCTGAGTATTTGCACAACCAAGCCCCACATGACTACCTCACTGCAGCTGACTTTGTCTCTGAGGTCTTGGCAAGCAGCTGAGCATCCACAATACTGACCACAGTCCTTTCCCAGCTCCTACTAACAGAAGCATAAGCAACAAAATGAATGCAACATGACATTTATGTATGACTTGCTAGGGAAAAAGTCTTGGGATTTTGGGAAAAAACAGAGTTATTGAGATGCTGGACAACACCTAGGTAATGGATTTATGAGGTGAATAAAATCCACCTGCAAGTTATTCACGTGAAGCAGAAGTTCTTTCAAAGGGCAGCAGACAGCATGTGATGGAAAAACAATTAACAAGGCACAAATATGCTATTCCTCCTTTATATTAATAATTGTGCTGAGTCTGCAGGGATGTCATTAGGCTAAATCCTTTATCATTAACTATAGTGAGTAGCTGAAATTTCAGTAAAAAAAGCAAAATTCCCTTAAGAGATCTTCTGTTAATTCTGTTTTAGAGAAGACCAAAGTGATGCAGCAGTTTAATCACAGAATCACTCCCTGTCACAATTTAATTTTCTGCATCATAATACTCTGAGCAGGAATGTTAAGGAATGAATGTTACCTTTATTACTTTTCCAAAACACAACCCCATGCATTTGTCCAGAAATCCCAATGTGGGTGACTTGCTGAAGCTGCTGCTGAGGCAGAGCAGCAAGGCATTCATTCAATGCTCTTATGATTTTCTGGACATCCTGCTCCATTCCCTGCAATCACAAAGCATTATCCTGAGCATGAAGCCATTAGGATTCACTCAGTGTATTTATTAAACAAGGCTGCTTTAGTCAGAAGTGAAGGACAGAATTCATTTGGTTTAATAGCATTTATTAGAGTAATATTCACTACTAAACTGTAACAAAAAAAGAAAAATTGCAAAAAAAAAAAAAAAAAAAACAAAAACCCACAAACCCACAAAAACTAAAAAATCAATACTACCAAGTTGAGCCTCTTAAACTGAAGGCCAAATTTTTAATTTCCTAAATAACCACACTCAACCATAGCTTAAAAAAATCCATGACCACTGACTACAACCTTTCATTATTTCACTTTATCTATTGCTCTCCATTTTCCTCACAGAGAGAAAAATCCATGTGCTCTGGCAGGTGTGCAGCCTCCCCTGCCTCTTCCTAAAGCTCCTCCCTGTTTACTCACTGATGATTTTGATGATGATGATATTCAATTTCTGGACATTCTATTCCTAGAACCACCCAGCAAACTGACCCAACAGTTCCCCAGAAGATTTCACACTTTCAAAGGTTCAGGTTACTTTGTGACAAACCAGTATGACGATTACAAAACTATTGCAACAGAGTCTACAAATAAATGTGAACTTTGTGCATAGGTACTTTACAGTGCATAAATTGGCAGGAGGAGGGTTGGCCTGTTTGGTATCCTTGGTATCAGAAACAGTGCACATTTTTTATGATTCTGATTAATCCTTTTTTTAAGATTGACCAGCACAATGGATGTAAAGAGCTTTAACAAGAACACTTCTTCCTGGTTATTTCCACAGGGAGTTTCCAGTTATGATTCCACCTCACACTGAAGTGCAAAATAAAACATGTTTCCAGTTGGCAAGTGGCTGTTTCCTTACTGGGAGTGTCAAGGATAAGGTGGTGGCTCATGGGAGAATAGTTTTACAGTGTCTTAGGCAATTTTTCAATACCTGGGTCCTTCTTAAGCCGAGCAGCTCAGCTTAACTTCCTTGAACTGTGAGCAGGGGGTGTTTTAATTCTGCTTTTGAATACCCAGACACATGCTGCCAATCTGGGCACCAAAACAACCCAGGAAAGCCACTGCACTCTGCCCAATGCACCAAACGACCCAAGCGCTGCCAGGCAAGGCCGGAGCCCCGCAATGTCCCTCAGCACTCCGTGGCATCCCTTACCTGCGGTGCAGCTCCCGGCCTATCGCTGTGTGCCCGCGTCTCCCTGGAGCAGCTCTGGGCCAGCGCCAGCCCTCGCTCTGTCCCTGCCACCAGCGCCGCCTTCACCGACGTCGTGCCCAGGTCAATGCCCAGCACACAGGTGGGCCCAGGCCCGCCCGCCGCGGCCATGAGGGGATGGCTGGCACCTTGCCCGGCACGGACAGGGGGAACAACACCCACCGAGCTCAGCCCCACACGGCCCCCGGTGCCGCACTGCGGGCTCCCAGGGACGGGGCAGCAGCGCGACCCGGACTTCGCCCTCAGGCTGGCGGTGCTCCCTGCCCTCAGCACTCCCTGGCCACCACCCCTCCCAATGTAACAGTGACAGAGCGCCCCTTCTCCAGCTGACCTGCCCTGCTTTAAACCACGTTTTTTATCCAAACCAAACCACCACGGCGCCCAGCCCGCGCTGTCCCACCCGCTCACAGCGCTGCCCCCCCCACAGACCCGCTCCGCCACACCCAAGATGGCCCCCTGGGGCGGCCGCAGCGACGCGGTGGGCGCTGGGCGGGGAGTCCACGGGCGATCGCCTCACGTGAGAGCTGAAAAGGGAAGAACCGGGACGGCGCGGGGCACTGAAGGGGGTGGGTTGTCGCCCGCTCCCCGGTATCGCCGCCTGGGCAGCGGCGCGTTCCAACCCACCGGGTACCCCGCTGCGCCGCAGCAACGGCGCAAAGGGCGGCAGGACTACAAGACCCAGCGTGCATCGCGGCGCGCCGCCAGCGGTGAGGGTCTGGCGGGGGCGCGGGGGCTGCCGAGATTTGTAGTCCCGCGCGTTGGGGTGGGGCGGGTCCGTCACGGGAGCAGCGCTGAGGTAAAGATGTGCCCGGGACGGGGAGAATGGTGCCCTCCGAAGGGAGCTGAGAGTCCCTCGGGCGGGCTGGGGGCCGTGGTACTGTGGAGGGAGCTGCTTGCCGCGGCTTCCAGCGGAGGGGATGGGCTGTGTGGCCGTGTGGGTGCTGAGGAAAGCTTCTCCCCTGTTTTTTCCTCAGCTTTTCCACCATGAGGACGCGATACCTCCTCCCCGCTCTGCTGAGCCTCTCGCTGGCGCTGCTGGGGCCTGGCGGTGAGTGTTTGGTCAGCGCAGCTTGGGCCCACAGGGATCCGGATCAGTAAGAGATGGAAAGGGGCGGCTCTTTAGTTATCCCATTACATCTCTCCAGGGGTACCTGTGCCACGCTTCGTATCAGCTCTTCTCTCACGCCTTACCTCGGCTTCTTGTGCTCCTACACTGCACTGAGGATGTGCGCCTCGTGCTCCAAAATCACTTCTGCAGATTGAAGAGTGCCTGGGGTGCAGTCAGTGATGAACTGGGAGCTCCTCTGTACATAACTTCTTACAGACACTGTCTAATATGTGGCAACAGGAAAAAAAAAAAGTGTCCGGGCCAACCTGGGCAACCTATATCTCTCTCTGTTTCTGTAAATGTACATTCTCTCGGATATCTGGATACTTGGATTGAATTTGTGGCCTAAAAAACAATTTTATATTAAATTTGGGGCTTTTATGACTCCTAGATCACCAGGATCACATCAAGAACAGGGTGGGTTTGCAGTACCCTATAACCTTCCCTTGGCATGAACTTTTGTTACACTTCAAGCTTTTAAATTACTTCCTTGCAACGTCTTCAAGTGGCAGTTATGTACTTCTCTTTTTAAGTTGCTTGGTTGCCCCCTTTGCTTTTTATTGCGTGAGCTTGTCTGATTGATCTGATACTGCAGGGACCAATGGGTAAAATGTCTAGGGCACAAAAAAAGTAGGTTGTTCTTCTCAAGGAGCTGTTCATAGTAATTGAGATTTGTGTGGGTGGTTTTTCCCCCCCACAGATGGAGCCATTGTGTTGTCAGTCCCTGAAGTGGTTTCTCTAGAAAGTGGAAGTTCAACAAATGTCACCATCTCACTGAGGTAAAATCATGATTGCAGCTTTACTTTCCCTTTGGAACACAGGCTGTCCTCCATAAGTGAATTTATAGTTCCTCCATAAGTGAATTTACAGTTCCTCCCTTTCTAAAAATTGATACTTAAGAGAAACTTGCATTTCCTGGAAGGATCACATCCTGGACAAATGCTCAATGGAGTTCTTTAGGAAAACTGTGCTGGACTGTGTCACTTGGAAAGGTTTTATTTGTTTTGTTTTGTCTTTCTACTGTAATTTCTGCCTTCCATCACCACGAGTACATGTGCCTTGTTTCAGCAAAGGGTAGAGCTAGGACAGGATCTTTTGGTGACCCTGACACTGGTATGCAGAAGAGGGAGGTACAATGTGGCCATCACTGGATCAGATAAAAGAACCAGTGCAATGTCACACAGTTTGGTGCTGGTTCCTCTGAGTGTGGGGCAGGTCCTGTTGTGTGTGGGCTGCTCGTTGAGAGGCTTGAGCAGATGCTCCCCTGCAGCCCCAAAGCAACCTCTGAGCTCAGGTACCAGCCTAACTTGTTTTTTCTGTCTTCTCAGGGCTCCACTAAACGAGACACTGGTGATAACTCTTAATATTACACACTCCTCAAAGCACAGCACCATTGTTGAACTTCCTGATGAGGTAAGTGAGAGCACAGACTGTAACCTTATGCAAAAAGCTCCTGCTATTATGGTGCAACTCCTCTCTCTTCCCTCTGCTCTGCCTTGCAGGTACAGTTCCCTGCAGGTCACGCTAAAGCAGACTTCCAAGTGAAAGCAGTTGATGTGGGACAAGTAACAGTTTACCTTTATCCCAATAATTCCAACTTAACCAGGTGAGAAACTATTTTTATGTTCTATTTACTGTCCTGTAGCTTCCTAAAAGTTGGGGTAACTATTCCTAGGAGTTAAATGGGACATGGGTGGGATGCAGTTAAGATTGGTAACCCTGCAGCAAATCCCCAAGTACTCAGGTAAATAGAGGGCACAGAAGCAGAGTGGTGTCTTAGATTTAATTACAAGATGACTGAGTTCTCATGGCTCCTTAGTCTGGTTTTAACAGTGCCTCCCAAAAGTAGGAAGATCACATGGCAGCTTTTCTGCTCTGGGGAGCATTTGGCTGTCAGTGTCCAGTGGGATGCTGTTCTTACTGTGCAGGATTTGTTCTGGAGTTCCTGGAGTGTATCAGTTAGGAGAGCCCTCTCCTCACAGATGCCAGTTCTCCCTCCTGGGAAAAGCCTAGCCAGATGGAGAAAGCTGGACTGTACTTGCTCGTGGCTCAGACATTACTGAGCAACAGGGTGCTCCTGTTTTACTTCCTTGTTTTGCTTCTGCTTTTGAAACTCGAGGCAAAGGCAGAGGCGAGCACGTGGAACGCTCACAGGGCAGCACGATCATGAGGGTGAGGAGTGCAGCTCTGCTCTTGCCTAACAGACCCTGTGCTGAGAGAGGGGAAGCCACAGGCACAAAGTGACCTTTGGGAGCATTCCCATGGTAAAAGGATGGAAAGGAAAGACTCAGGAGTGGGAGGTGTCCCAAACATAACAAGGTCACAGATGAAGAGGGGAGCAACTCAGCTGAACCCAACTGAATCTTTATTGTCTTGTCTCAACACCTGGACTTCTATTTCCTCTCTCAGAGCAGAACAAAATAAAATCTGAAAGCTTTAATTAACTGATTCTTCTTGCCTTAACCATCAGGCCTAGGATTCAATTTCAAGTGATTCACAGCATCATAGTGAGATATGCTGATGAGGTGATTGGCTGGATCTATTTTGTTGCCTGGTCCATCTCCTTTTATCCTCAACTCTTTGAGAACTGGCGACGGAAAAGGTAAAGAGATGTGTTTGCAAGTCACTAAAGCACTTCTGCAAATCATGTTCATAGCTTCAGCTACATCTGTCTTGGTTATTGGGAATTATCCATGGAAAGATTGGGGGAAAAGGTAAAGGTAGGGTCTGAATAATTGCAGCCCCAGTGAGATTTTAGACATGCAGGTTAGAGGGAAACCAAGTGCATCCTACAAACACCTGATCCTAAGGTTTGGCATCCAGTATCAATTTGTGATAGAGGAGACTTCCCCATTCCTTTTGGTGCCATGCTGTAAATCATCTGGCTGAGGCAGCTGTGATGACCACTGTCAAAGATTCTCAGACACCTCCTTGTAGTGTCACATTAGCCCAGCTCCCCTTGAGCTAAGTGACTGGAAGTAGGAACATTATCATATATGAGAATGAAACCATTTGATCTGGCAATGATGCACTTGTGCTTTGTGGATTCAGGCTGGAAGGGCTTTATCAGACAGGCTGAGCTCATGGAGGGGTGCAGTTAAAGAGCAGAGACACAAATTGATCCAGGAGAGCTCTGTTATTTCACCCAGCTTCCTGATGAACTCCCAGCATTGTTTGGTCACAATGCCTGAAGCTTTTGCTTACACCAGAAACTGCTGTAAATCAATACATTCCAGGATCAATTTGTCCCTGGAACTGCCTGTAACTCTAATGCATGTTTCTCTTTTTTTTCCCCCCTTCTCTAGTGTTGTTGGACTAAGCTTTGACTTCATAGCCTTAAACCTTACTGGCTTTATAGCATACAGTGTGTTTAATGTTGGGCTCTTCTGGATTCCCTTGATTAAGGTGAGCATGATTCTCTCTTTAACACATGCTGGGGGGGGGGTATGTGCAGAAGGGAGTTAAGACTCGTGTCTGGTTTTGCTGTCTCTTACCTTTAGGAGGAGTTCCTGGTCAGTTATCCCAGCGGGGTGAACCCTGTGGCCATCAATGATGTTTTCTTCAGTCTCCACGCAGTAGCCCTGACCCTCCTCACCATCATTCAGTGCTGCATCTACGAGGTGGGTCCGGGTGCTGGGCTCACCTGTGGGCTCTGCCAGAGCTCCCTCTGCCGGGCACCTTCCTGCTCCATTTGGGCTCCAAAATCCCAAATTCCCTGCACTTCCACCGGCCTTTCCAAGCCAGGCTTCACAGTCCAGCTGCCTTCAGCCTTCCTGAGCTAACCTTATCTACTTCAGCCTCATGGATGTTCCAAGCTTTTAAGTAAACTCCTTAGGGACTCAAAATAACTGAGGCAAACAGCCAAGTTCATAAAGTTCCCAAACAGATCTCTAGCCAGCACACAGATTAGAGCTCTTCACAGCACAAATGCTTTGCTATTTCTTTGGAGCATTCTTCAAGCTATGATAGGATGTTAGATTCTCCCTGCAATTCAAACACATTTTTTTCAGCTGCTTTCCTAAAACAGCTGTAAATGCCCTTTCATAATTCACACCTTTTCAATGAGACTGATTGTTACAGTCAAGTGATTCTTACTTAATCCCATTGATTGTTCCAGTCAGGTGGTTCTTTGTTTGATTTTCATTGTAAAAGCCTCCCATCTGAGCAGGCCAATTTTCTCTAGATGGTAACTGTTTCTCTCTTTGGGTTCTTCCTCTGGTCATGCTAAATCTAAAACTGTAACAGCCCATCTGTCATCATTGCCAGGTACTACAGAATTTTCTAGTGAAGAATTAGAAAGCAACCATAAATCTTTTACCATAATGATATTATCAGCCTTTTGCACATACAGGAACTCTTGATCTCATCAGCTTGAATGTTGGAGATTTGTTATAGTGTATGCACCGTGAATACTGTTCTCCCTTGCTCAGGGACAGCAGTGTTTTAAATGATTGATATGAATATTGCTCATCAGCTCTAGCAAACCTCCAGCTGGCTGCTGTAGCACTTGCTTAATTTTAAAGTTCTCCTTGTGGTACCAGCCTGACTGGTAAAACAGGTTTGGAGTGTAGTGCTACAGGGTCCTGAGCAAACTGTATCTTTGTGTCTGGGGATGTGACCTGGCCAAAATGTATCTGTGTTTGTATTTCAGAGAGCAGGTCAGAAAGTATCCAAAGTTGTTGTTGGACTCCTGGCACTTGCATGGATCTTCACCTTCACAACGCTGTTCCTGGCTGCAGCTGAGGTGATGACATGGCTGCAGTTCTTGTTCTGCTTCTCCTACATTAAGTTAGCAGTCACACTGATCAAATACTTCCCACAGGTAAATCTGAATTATTCTGCTTGCATTCCATATCCCTGCCACCCTAAGCCTACAGTGTGTGTGCTCTTGAAAGTCTGAAGAGACTAAACCACCAATGATTATTTATTAATAATGACAAGCCAGTAGAATTGTACTGAAAGCTGCTTGAGAGCCAATCCCAAATGCCTGACATGACACTCTGACTTCTTGTCACGCTCCCAGGCCTACATGAACTTCCGTCGGAAGAGCACTGAGGGATGGAGTATTGGAAATGTGTTACTGGACTTCACTGGGGGAAGCTTCAGCCTTCTCCAGATGTTTCTGCAGTCATACAACAATGGTAAGCCTGGAACTGAGGTGCTGGTGCCTGTCCTAGTGGGGTGGGAAGTCCCACTACAAAGCAGATATGAGGCAGGTTATCTCAGAAGAATGATGTTTGTGCTGTGTTGTGGGGAGCTGTTCTTATAGGAAGGATAAAGAATCTGTTCATATTCCCTCAAGATATAAAATGAAGTAGCAATCCTGAAGAAACCACGGGAACAGTTAATTAGCTTTGTGTAAGATGTGCACTGCAGTCATCTTAGGTGTGTCTGAGCAGTCCAGGTAATAGACAGGAACTTCTCTAAAGGGTCTTAAGACTACACTTGAGGAGTCAGACTTAACTCTAATTTTGTGTTTGACAGATGAGTGGAGGTTAATCTTTGGAGATCCAACCAAGTTTGGCCTGGGTGTCTTCTCCATCATCTTTGACATTGTTTTCATGGCCCAGCACTACTGCCTGTACAGGAGACGGGGGTATGAACCTTGTGAATAACAAACATGCCTTGTGGAGACTCAAACTTTAAACTGAACTTGGCCCTACCCCATCTCAGGGCTTTCAAGATTCTCGCTGCCAGTTACCAGAAATGCTGATTCTGATCTCTGTCTGTGACTTGATCCTCTCTGGGCTGGAACACAAACTGTTGCCTTGCCAAGCACTGGCTGCCAGATGCCTTAAGGACACCAAGCTCTCAGCTGCACACGGGGGACTCATGCCTGTTGGAGCTGCACACACAGCTCAGAGGGAGCTGTCCAAGCAACACATGGCTCTTTTTTCACCAACCACAGGGAAGAGAAAGACCAAAGTGATGTCTTTCTGACTGGAGGTGAAGCACAAAGAGCAGAGTTCTGTCTTCCAAAAATCTGAGATTATGTTTAAGCAACCACTTAATATCTTTAAGTATTGACTGAAGACTGTCTGTGGGTCCAAGTGCTGCTGCTGACATTTCCCAGACAGCTCACAGTTCACCACCACTCAGGCTGGCCACAGTGGTACATCACAATAATGGAGTTGGTAACAAATGCACAAATATTACAATTTGAACTCTTTATTAAAAAATTCCTAAAAAACAGAAGCTGTATTCTTCTTTCACTGAAAGCTCTTTCAAAGGTGCTAAGACAAGTAATTAGAAGGGAATCTGTGCATTTATACTTGAATGCTTAGAACCTAATGTGTCTTTCTAGGTGTCAACATAAAGAAAACTAGATCCCAGGTGAGGTTTGACAGTTCCCCACCAGTGAAACCAGACCTTGCTGACCTCAGTAATTCCAAAATCTACCCTTGAGCCAAAAATGGTCACAGCTAGAAGCACTCAAGTGATGTGGCACTCTTAAATGTAAGGAGAAACAGCTCAGGAAAACCAACTTTGTTTTATTGTGTGTAAAATCAAGTGAAAAAAGCAGTACAAATAGCAGTGTATCTTTATAGTAACAAAAATAACTCCAACTTGAAAGACTTATAATTTACTACTGAATTCTTAAGTAACAAAATTCCAAAGCAGGATTGTAGTAATTCCAGAGATATAAAATTGATAAGTAGGCATCTGCTGGTGTGCACAGAACAGTCTGAGATGCATCAATCACAAGGTACATGGCACAGCAGTAATACTGAATAAATTAGTCTGCCACCTCCTCGTGCTCTATTTACAACAGCTTACCCCAAGGCTGCTTAAGGAAACTATAGATATGTATAGATCAACTGAAGAGGATTAAAAACTCCAGGTTTTGGGCAACTGTAAAGCTAACTGGCTAACAAACCACAGGATGCTAGATCATGGACTGAGGGTTGCAGCAAGAATCTTCAGACCTGTGGCATGTTGATTTAAACCAGTTAGTATCCTACTAGAGGTTTAAATTTGGTCAAGAGGCACTTCTGCAAAATTACTGGCATATTCATCTCTTCCATCCAATAAATCACTGATTTAAGCAAAGTCTTCTAAAAGACAAACCAAAATCCCTCCCATTTCGAGTCTGATAGAAGTGGAATGAAGGACTGAAAACTCTACAGTTACAAGCAGCATTTCTGGTAAGTTCAGGAACATTGTTTTGTTTCCTGCTCCATATTCTTTTCAATTAAACTCAATTCATCTGATGGTACAAACTGGGAACAAGGAGAATTCAGGTTTTACCCTGCCAGTGAGGTTGAACTGTAGTGTCCATGAAGCTGTAGTGTATTTCACAGGCATTGATCTAACACTTGTGAGTTCCTCAGTTGTTTCTTGCCTGAAGAGGCTGCTTTATCCAGGGAATCTTTGCAGGAAACTGTAATGCCCCAAACCCTTCAGCCACTCTCTATGTTACAGACACTGAAGGATTAGTACAGTGCTCCTCCCCACAGCACTGTGCAGCTCTTAACTCTGGCATTTGAATTTGGTAGCAGTGGGGGGGACAGGACAGCTCCCTTCTAAAAGCTTAGGCACAGCAAACCCTCTGGTCTCCCATAGCAGAAACCACATTTCCTCCTAAAACAGGAGGCTTTTGTGCTACAGAAGAATCCTGTCCAAGTTAAGGCTTTTCCAGTTGCTCTTAGATAACTTGGGTCTGTCCTGTCCTGAAAGCCACGTCTACAGAAGTCTTGCCATGTACCTGCAGGGCAGACTTTAGAGAAGCATTTTGCTGAGGGGAGTATTGTTTTACTACTGCCAGTTACACCAGAAGTTAAAATAAAAAAAAGTAGTGTTTACCACAGGTAGGAACATGCACTCCTTCCAGACAACCTGTTCCAGTCTAATAGCTGATTCTTTCTTTGATACCAGTCTATAGATCTCCCTCCCCACGCCCTCCCCAGCTGGATGATGGATTAGGACATCATGGATTGCTGCACAGCCTTCTGCAGAGACTGCCTGGTCACCAGCAGCCTGACCACCTCCTCATTCCTTTTGGTCAGCCTCTTCCTGGCCTGGTCATGGGTCACCATTGTCATATCCCAGCCATTCACCTGAGAAAAAAGCCATAAAATAAGGCAGGTGCAGGGACTCCCAGGTGTCCTGTAACTGTTCTATCAGAACCATGGAGTGGATATGGCTGTGCCACAGCTCAGTTTATTTATAAACCCCACAAACAGTCCTGGGAAGCACCCAGAAGATTATTTTCCCCAGTAGCTGCTTCTCTGCACTGTGCAGCTGGTACTACATCAGTACTGTCTTGTTTTGGTGCTTACCTGCATGATCTTATCTCCAATCTGGAGTCCTGCAACTTCTGCTGGGCCTCCTGCTGTCACCCTTGTTACATAGATACCCTGAAAAAAATTTGAGTGTTCATTTCCTAAATGAGGAAGGATGCAGCACTCAAGGGCCATTTGACTGACAACACCAAAAAACTCCATAGTGTATGATGAGATTTTAGTTAAAAACATGCTTGTGCAATGCTGGAAAGTAGAAAAGGTGGAGAAGTCACTTAAATAACCTCAGCCTGCAAATGATAACGGGGCAAGAGAGTAACTGTGGCAGAGGGCAGATGATGATTTGGGTGTCTCAGCCTTTGGGAGAGGGAATTGCTACAGAAGAAGATTGTCTGACCTTGTCAGTCTTGTCTTCAGAGAAAGGATTCTGAGTAGGGTCCTGGTCAATGCCACCCCCAATGCTGAATCCCAGAATCAAATTGTCACCTTGACGAAGCTTATGTATTTCAATTCTTTGCTGGAAAGAGAAAGAGATCAAATAGCTGAGCATTGTGATGAGTGGAAGAAATTTCAAGTGCATTTCAGACGCTGATACTTCAGATCCAGTTAGATTGTCTTTCACAGAGATCTCACTACACAGCCCAGCCCCTCAATTACTCAGAGCTGTCCTGCCTGCCCAGAAATAGAAAGGAACAACACTAAAACCAGAACAGGTCTCTGTAAACATGACTCATGCCTTGATAAGCAGCAGTCACTCATGCCCAGCCTCATCTTGCTCATTATCCAAATGCCTTATGTTCCTGCTAGTCCTATCAGCAGAAATAACAACCTATTATTAGGATGCTTCTTTTTCAGGATAACTTTTGTAACCCGGGGCAGGTTCCTCACTGCCCGATGCACAAAGGCATCTGAGCAGCTTTGTGCATTATGTCAGCACTGTAGAAATGCCAACTGGTGCAATTCCTGGGCCAGGGTGAAAAGCCACGGTCTTAACTGACACAAAAACCTCTCAAAAGGTGCTTCCACCCTGTCTAATGGAAGATGTTCCTGCTCATTGCAGCGGGGTGGATGAGATGACCTTCATGGGTGCCTTCCAACCCAACCATTCAGTGATTCTCCTCTCACAGCCCTGTCACGCACTGAACTTCCCCGCTGAATTCCAAACTCCCTGAATTCCAAACATCCGTGTCCTCAGCTGGGGCACCCACCCAAGCACAGCCCCAGTTACAGCCAGGGGAAAGCACAGAATCCCTTCCTCGCACTGCGCGCTGATTTTAGCCATTATCTCTCTAAGAGCTCTGCTTCCTAAACCCCACCCAGACAAGCAGGTGCTTATCCTGCCCCTGCCCGCAGATCCACACCGACACTGGGCGCGGCTGCCGCACGGTCCCGCTACCGGGGGAACGCGCGTCTCGGCGGCTTCGCTCCCTCTTCTCTCGAGCAGCCCCGGTCGGGGGTCGGTCCCTCCTCCAGAGAGTTTCCCCTCTGTTCTCCCACCCGGTATCGCGGACGTAGAATCTGACAGCCCCCGCAGCGGGGAGCGGCCGCCGGGGCGGCAACCGGGGCCGGCGGCGCTGCGGACCGAGCGGCCGCGCCCTTCGCCGGCGGACCGGGGCTGCCCGGGCACCTCCGCCCTCCGACAGCCCGCAGGGCGCTGCCGGCCGGCACCGGCACCCGTGTCCCCGTCCTGGCCCGCACCCTTCGCCCGCTCCTTCCACACACCCGCGAACCGGAGCTGCCCTGGGCGGCATCTCCGCCCGCTGACAGCAGCCGGGCACCACCGGCATCCCCCTCTCCATCCCACCAGCAGCCCCCGGCACGGTATCCCCCGAAGAGCAGTGAGCGGCCGGCCCGGTACGAAGACCGTGCCCACCCCTCCCGTGCCCGCTCACCACCACGGCCGTGACCGGCTGCCCCGGTACGAACGCCATGTCCGCCCCGCCACCGCCGCCGTCCGAACAAAAGCGCCTCACCCAGCCCCGCCCCTCGCTCCCCGCCAGCCAATCCGGCCCCGCCCCTCGCTCCCCGCCAGCCAATCCGGAGCCGCTCCGCCCACGGCGCGCCGCCGGCGCGGCCGCGTCCCGTCGGCCCCCTGGCCAAGATGGCGGCCGGGCGGTGGCGGCGGCGCGGTCGGGGCGGGCCGGGCCCGGCGGGCGGCCCGCGGTGACGGGCGCTGTGCGGGGTCTCTCGGCGCAGTGCGAGGCCTGACGGAGCGGCGGGGCTGCGCGCCGCCGTGGATGAGAGGTATGGAGGACGGGGAGGACGGGCGGGAGGGCCCGCGGGGCTCTCCCGGCGGCCTGAGGGCGGGCGGGCTCGTACAGCGCGTGTTTGCTTCACCTCAGAGTCGGTGCGAGCGAGGAGGTGCCCGAGCCCGGCGCGGAGCCATGGCCGCCGTGGTGGCCAAGCGCGAGGGGCCGCAGTTCATCAGCGAGGCGGCGGTGCGGGGCAACGCGGCCATCCTGGACTATTGCCGCACCTCGGTGTCCGCCCTGTCGGGCGCCACGGCCGGGATCCTCGGCCTCACCGGCCTGCACGGCTTCATCTTCTACTTCCTGGCCTCCGTCCTCCTCTCCGTGCTGCTGGTGCTGAAGGCCGGGCGGCGGTGGAACAAGTACTTCAAGTCGCGGAGGCCGCTGTTCACCGGGGGGCTCGTGGGAGGGCTCTTCACCTACGTCCTGTTCTGGACTTTCCTCTACGGAATGGTTCACGTGTACTGAGCGGCTCCGCCGCTACCGGAGCTGCAGGACTGTTGCCAAAAGTCACTACACAATAGGCCGGCTCACTTTCCAAACTGTTGTCCGTGGCTCGTGTCGTTAATGCTGTTGGTAAATTATGTCCAAGTACGAATTAATCAGTAGCACTGTTCTAATTAAACTGAATGTGAAGCACCGTTTGGATGCCTCCTGTTTTTGTTTCCTTGTTAAGGGGTAATTTCTGTCCCTAAGAGCAGGCACAGCTGTGGGTTTGATTGATAATAGTCCTTTGTATCTTTTGTGGTTTGGATACACACACCAGTTACAATCCCCTCTGGATGGGCTGCCTGTCCCTACATACAAATATTGGAGCAGTAATGCAGCACTCTGAAATAACCAAATTATTTTAAAATAATTCCACTGACACAAGAAAATAATTCAGTGGATGTAAAGGTTTGGAACAGAAACATACATGCAAATGTTCTCTTCCCTGACTGCCATCAGTAAATGGCACTGTCACAGGTGCTTGTCACTGGTCTCCAGAAAAGCCACAAAAGGGGATAAATCCATCACCCACCATCCAGATAATGCCTTTCCTATAGCCCTGTTCCTGCAAAAATACATGATTCATTGATTTGCTCACATCACTATCACCACACCAGGTGGTGTGACCTGAAAAAACACTTACAGAACACTCCCAGGGAGCACTGGCCTAAAGTGACACATTTTGTTGCTGAACATGAAACACAAGGAGAAAAAAAAGTCAAAGTCAAGAAATGAGCTCCTGAGAAGGAATCTGATTATGTTTTATTAACAGCAGGGGTGGTAGGAGTTGTGTTACACAGGCTAAAGAAAGGAAACACTCTGGGGGATCTGGGGGGCCTGGAGACTTAGATTCAGGAAATAGCTTTGGTCCTCTCACAGGAGGATGTTTTGGCAAGTTAAAACAATGGTTTCAGCAGAGCACAGTCAGCTTTGCACGTCAGGAGGAGCTGCTTGCTTGCCAGGAGTTGTGCCAGGCCCTGATGTCACACAGGGGGTTCATGCTGTGTTTCACCATCTAGAAATTACTCAACTCCAATTAAACCCTGACAGTCAAAAGCCTGGTGGGAACTCTTGTGCAGTTCCCCACGTGGTGACTTGTGCTTGCCTTGAGGAGAGATTCCTGACGTGGAGAGAAGGTTTTGGATGAGATCAGAGCACCAAAGGTACACGGCTTCTCCTAAATGAACTCCACTGTTTAATTCTATTTTCTAGCCCCAGTTTTGGCTCACTACACAGAAGCAGAGTGGGGGGAACTAAACTGGGTGGGGTTTGCTGTCAGCGACTGGGTTCAGAGTTTGCCACTGCTAACAGAGGTGAATTTTAATTCAGGATGAACCTGTACCTCAGAGTAACGACCTGAAAGAAGCTAAAGCAGAGGTGGGTGCAGCTGCTGGTGCCATTTGTGCAGACACTCGATGGCAGCAGCTTCCTGATGCCACCCTCCGATGCTGCAGCAGGAGCCCTTTAACTTTTGGTACTCAAAGCATGCACAGAAACATTTAATCTTCATCAGCACAGCTCCCAGTCTGTGGTGACAGAGCAGCATGTACAGAACACAATGACATTCCTTAAGCCCTTTTCTGAGATTGGTTACATCCTCACATGAGATAAATGGACAAAATGGGCTGCAGGGAGACTGATTCTGCTGAGACACAAGCACTTGTGTTTCCTGGAGGTCACTGGTGTTGAAGTAGCAGGCATGTTCTAACTTTCCCTGCTGTTGGTGTATTTGGAGGAGGCTGGCCCAGCCCGTGGCCCTGGCAGAGCTGCCCCTTCAGTTTGCAGCACAGCCCATCCAGACTGCCCAGGATGAGAAATCAGGCAGTGGTGCAGCAAGGACAGTCCTGAGCAAATGCAAGCAGGCACTGAAGGAAGGAGGCAGAAGCTGTGCAGTGCTCCCAGGGCCACGTTGCTGCTCAGTGCATCAACCCCCACAGGAGTGACTGTGCCCCTGCCTCAGGCCCTGCAGGATCACAGCCCCTTCCCCAGCCCCAAGAGCTGCTCCAGTGCCACATTTCCCTGCATTTCCTGAGCAGAGCAGTCCTGTTGTCACACCTGATGTCACATCATCACCCAGGCAGGAGCTGGAGGCGGTGGCTGCCACGCAGCAGAGCAGGAGACAGGTTGGGTTTCAGCTTCAGCCCTTCCCAAAGTGCTCCCATCACAGCTTTTCTCCACATGGAAGCAAAGCACAGCCACAGGACAACGCTGGATATTGACATAAGTACAGATATATCTTATCAGTGGATATAAAAACATTCATTTGGTGCCTTCTTTGTCCTTTTATAAAAATCCTTTTATAAATCCATAGTGACGAGACATGTTGCAAGCTCAGGATCCCAGAGAAATCTCAGGGAAGAAAGGCAGTCTTTAGAGGAGGTTTTTTCCTCTGGGAATCCTGATCATAGCAGGCCTGATCTGGGGTATGTCCACCTCCCAGTGCTGGTGTGATGCCACACCTGTGTGGATTTCCTGGAGCAGGAGTCCAGCTGGCAGAGCCTCTGCTGTGCCTAGAGCCCGTCGAGCTGCTCTGGGCTCTGATTCCCGTTCAGCGTAGGGCTCGACAGGGATTTCCTGGAGTTGGACCTGGGGAAACAGGCACAGGATGAACAGCCTGGGATTGGTTCAGGAGACAAAAGTGTTCCCAGCCAGGCCTGTCTCACCTTACCCAAAGGCCCCTCCACATCTCAGTTTCACAAGGCTCCTGGAGCTGCCCCAATTCCACCCTCGGTCATTAGGGACCAACAGCCATTGCCAGTCCAGCCATGACACAACAGCTGCCTTTGCTCCCCAGCTCACTGCAGCAAGGAATTACAGGGGAAGCCAATAACTTGGCCAAAATCTTTTGGAAGAATATATTTCCCTGTAACTGTGCTCCTGTATCTCCTCCTATTTCTATCGCTCTTAACAAAAAGCCATGAATTTTAACACAAAGCCAGGCCCACTTACTTGACTTCCTCATACTTTTTGCCTCGATAGAAGTTACTCTTCTTGATCAGATATATCAGTACCAGGTCACAAAAGAAAGCTCCCTGCAAAGGGAAAGAGCTTGTGTTTTATCTTTGAAACAGAAGAGGAAGTGTTCTGATTTCATTAGAAATTAACATTAATGAAAAAATAACTTGTAGAAACTGTGTTTGCCTTCATTCTCCATGCATTTTCCAGGGTATGTATATATATAATATACAGTCTGTGTGGGTGTTTAGACTACCAGGTTTATTAACAAATGGTTTTAAGACAGGACACAGACACACACCTGGCTGAGCAGTCCAAGTAGTAAAGATTCTGCTGGAGAAGGTTTAAACCCCCCATCCCATTTGGGGTCTGGGTCCCCTGGGGTTGCTTTAACACAAAACATTCACTTACAGCTCCCATGAGTGCCAGCCCCGAGCTGATATTGATGATGGTGGGAATGATGTTAAATTTCCCTGCCTGGAAGAACAAAGGTCATGAAGTCACCACTGAGAGAACAGCCCACAAAACAAACCCAAGGGTGTGGTACTGCACTGGGGAAGCTGCTGCTGCCCTTGGGTGCATTTTTTTCCCAGGCACAACCACGGGGGATTTGCAGTGAGCAATCTTGGAGGCTGAAGGTCTGTGTGTCTTAGATCTGACTGTCCCTGGCTGCATTTCTGAGCCTGCATCATCCCTGGATTAGTCTCTTTTCTCTCTGCAGTGCTTGCACATGGAAAACAAGTCTCTGGGGCACATTTATTTCTGTTGGGCTTTACACAAGCCTGGTTTTAAGTAGAGGAGGTGCAGGTTCAGCTGCAGTGCAGGCGATCTCTCTTATGGGGGGATTAGCTCCACATGGATGGATGGGAAAAGCCCTTCCCTACAACAAGCCAGAGAGGCTGTGCCCACCTCAGAGCTGCCTCCCCCCACTTCCTTTCTCTGCAGGCTCTGGCACATCCTGGCCTGGCCCTCACCTTGCCATTGACCATCACATCGAAGCGGATTCCGTAGGCTTTAATGAGCGTCCGGTAGTCGACCCCCTCAGCATCCCGGTAATACTTGGCAAACCTGGAAAACAACAATGCTGGCTTCAATTCCACCTGCCCCTCTGAAGTCTCCCATCCCTTCAAAGAGATCTGTTCCCTTATCAAAGCCAGCTTCAGCCTGCCAGGAGCGCTCCCTACCTCCCTCCCTCCTCTGCAGCGCTCTGTGCTCGGCTGCAGCAGCGCCTGGCAGAGGCTGGTGCCACTCCACTGCCAACCTCCAGCACCTGCAAGCCCAAGCAGCCCAGCCCAGCTGTGGTAGTGCATTGTGCCCTCCTCTGTACCCACCTGAAGTTGTACCCAGAAGAGATGGAGGTTTCTGCAGACTTGTTATCCAGCCGGCTAAAAGAATAGTGAGGATTACATTCAGAAGGGGCTTTATCAAGATCACAGTTCCATTCAATCTGAATTCCTATCACACCACCCTTAAAAGAGAGAGACAGGGTGAGTTGTTTAAGCTTAGTTCAGTTAAAGTGTCTTCAGATTTGTCAGACCCTCGGGCAGGCTTTCCCCAGGGGCAAGAAGCAGCTGCACTTCTGGTCAAACAAGGGGGCACACACTCCTGCCTGGGCTGAGTTGTGACATTAATGCCACCATTACCCTACAACCCCACTTCTCCCTGTGCTGGTATCCTGAGGTTTCTCATCCCAGGACATTGATTTCATTCCCCACTTCAGTGGGGAAGATGATCTTTTATGCAGGGTTGGATTTCCAGAGTACTGGCTTTAAACCAATGCTGAAATTAAACAAAGAATCCCTGCTGGCAGAGCAGCAGTTTGGGCAACCCTGAATAGAAATAACTGGCCCAATCAGCTTTTTTAGAGACCCCCATTCCCTGGGGACAGGATAAATGGAACCAGCTTGGCCCCTCTGCAGTGCAGTGCAGTGCTGTGCAGGAGGCAGCTCCCTGGGCAGTGACTCCTCACAGCCTCCCGGGGAGCACTGAGCCAGCTGGGAACACCCAGGAGCCCCGGGGCACTCCTACCTGCGAGGCCATTTCCTGGAAGTCGCCCCCAGCCCAGCGGACGATGTTCCCCAGCACGAAGATGGGGCAGTAGGGATGCTCCTGGCTGTACCGACAGCTCTTCAGGTAGGACTCGTTGTCAGTGGCCAGCACATTCATCCTGCACGCAGGAAACAGGGAAATCCACCTTGGCTCCCTCTTTCCTTGCCTTCAGAGCCTGCAGCAGGCTGCAGAGACAAGAGGCTTCTCCAACACCCTCTGTGCACAGCAGCCTCGTCACCCTGAGGGTGGCTCTGCTGCTGGGGAAGGCAGTCTGTCCCCCAAAAATGACCTCCTGGCCAGCTGAATCTGGGCTCAAGAAAGGACTCACACAGAACAGATTGCCAGACTGCTCCAGAGTGACCTGTTTTTCTCAAGGGAAAACAATAGAATTCTAGAAATGCCTGAGCCCAGGACAAGAGCCAGAACATGCACATTTCTACACTGCTTCAGTTTGTTCACATTGCAGCAGCAAAGGCAACCTAATATTTTTTAAATTTGCATTTTTTGCCAGCCTTGTCCAGGCACTTTATTTTTCTGGAGGAGGGGGAATATCTATTGAGCAGGAGCAGCTCAGGAAGCTGTGGCACTTACTTGGAGAACTTAAACTTGGGGAAGCGAATGGAGTTCTTGATGTAAACAGTGAAGTTTTCTGCACTGCCCAGAAGAGGTTTCCTGCAAGAGAAGGGTTTGCTCTCTTTGTCCCCTGCCCACATGTGAAATCTTAAATTGCCATTTTAGAAGCAGCTTCATCCAGTAGGTTGGATGGCACCAGGCCAGCTGTGCCACTTCCCCCACAGTGCCAGCAAAGGGTTGGTGAGGAGCGTGCAGGTCCAGGGGACACCCCGAGAGCTGGGAGCAGCCAGGGAGAGAAGCAGGGGGAGCAGAGAGCCAGTCCTGCCAGGGGGAGCCTTGCAGAGCCCCCTCCTGCACTGAGCAGCCAACATTCCAGCAAGCACCCAAGCAGAAGGGACACAGGAACTGCCCTGGGTGACACACAAGCCAAGCAACTCGAGCTTGGAAACCAAACACATACTTGGGCTTGGATCTTTTCTCCACTGGGCACCAGGCCAGTATCTCACAAGTCCCTCTGGTGCTGCCCCTGTCTTTCAAACAACGGCCAGTCTTAACCCCTGTGAGCAGACAGCACAGAAAAGGTCACACCAGCAGGCACCTCCTCTCCTTGCCTACAGGGCATGTGAGAATAGAGGATTTTCCCTCTCCTCCCTGCTGTGAAAGGGCCTCTCAGCTGGAACAAACACCCTCTTGTTGTGCCTCTCAGCAGCCTGGGGTTCCCTGGCCCAGCCACCACAGAGCTGCAAGCCAGGCAGGGATTTCAGTAAAAGAGAGGAGAGGCAAGAAAGGCCTTGGTGCCCTCTGCAGTCAGAGATCTGGGGGGGGTACCCAGGCTGAGGGCTCTGAAGGACACCAGACACAGCTCAGACAGGGACATGTCCCTTACCATTGCCAGCCACCACTGCTTCCCCTTCCAGGCAGTCTGTGTCCCTGTCACACAGGGCGTCAGGAATGCTGGCACTCTGCAGAGGGGAACAGGACACAAGTGACAGTGTGACAGGACACCAGAGACACAGAAAGTGGGGTGGCTTCTGTGTGAGCACTGAAATCACACAGCTGAAGTGGTAACTGGGGGTGATGCAAACAGATCCCACCACCAGGAGCACCAGCACCCAGCCACACCCTCCCAGTTTTGGGTTCTGCTCAGTCTGGAGAGGGGCAGACTGGAAAAAACCAACATCAGTACTCACCAAAACCAGGCAGGAGCCCCCTTGCTGTAAGATAAGCCTGCCTTGGATCTAAGCCACAAAGTTCTCTGGCCCCAAGTGCCCCTGTCCAGGCCACCAGAGGACAGCAGTGCCCTGGCCAAGCCAGCTGTGCTCCTGGTGTGACATGGAAAATCCTCCTGCTCCAGGGACAAAACCCCATCTGCTCCATGCACAGCCACACACCTCCTCCCCGGGCTCCAGCCCACTCCAAACATCTCCACAGGGGATATTCCACAAGCACCTCCTGCCTTTGGCCTTCAGGGCACCTTCTGGAAGGTGCTGAGCAGCCACCCCATGCCTGGGAGGTCACCAGAGCCTGAATGTTCAGCACTTTCCAGGATGGGGCTCTTAAAAAGTCTCCTCTCCCCATAACTACCCTGAATCACATCAAATTTGTTTTCCCAGGGCCTTTTCTAACCCTGAGCAATCTCTGCCTGCTCTCATCTCCAGCTGGGCAGAAATTCAACACCACCTAAAGTCAGGAAGTCTCTGCATGATCAATGCCTCTGGAAGTTAAGACAGCTGAGCCTCCCAGCTTTACAGTAATTTCCCAAATTAGCTTTTACACTACAGGAAAAAATACTTGTCTTTCATCCTTCCTTTCTTTGTGGCTCCAGGAGTGTCCTCTGTCAGTTCTTAGCCCCGTTTTTGCAGGGGTCTGGGGGTCAAGGGGCTCAGTTCTTCCTACCTCAGCACACGTGGCTTGTCTCTGGTTTGGGGTCACAATCAGATTTGTCATGACAAAGAAGACACTTTCACCCTGCAATAAACAAAGAGTTGGAAAACTCTGTTTACTCTCAAAGCACTTTTAAAGAAGGAGCATGAAGCTCTCTTCAGAGAGAGCAGCCCCCTCTCCCCATGGCTTTCCAGGCTGAGATACAACCTCACCCTTTGTGTGGACATTTGTGCACACACAACCATGAGAGCCAGCCCTCGGTGCTGGGGGCAGGCAGAGCACCCCCAGCATCTCCAATAAAAAACTCACAGCAGAAAACCCCTTCCAGCATCCCTTTCTTGTATCCCAGCTCCTGCTAACTCTCAGGGAAGACCTGGACAGATCCCTTCAGCAGCCACAGGGGGTGATGCCAACCTGGGGAGGGATGACATAGTCTGCAACATCCCAGATCCTCTCCCCCAGCTCCGAGGTGTTGGTGAAGGCCACCCCTTTCAGCTTGGTGATGACAGAGCTCTGGAGGGACGTGTCTGTGTCCTGGTAGCCTTTCTTGACCACAAACACCCACCTGTGTGAACACAGCAGCGTTAGGGGCAGGCAGGGAATGAGTCAGACAGAGAAATTCACACCGAGGTCAAATGGTCAAATCAAAACATGCCACTGACACCAAACCCTCTGACAGGGCTGCTGCTATTAAAGGATAAACTCCTGGACACGAGCTGTGCTTGCCAACAGTGGGGGAATGTGTAACAGCAGGTCATGAGCTGAGAAACCAAAGCCTCCATCTGTGCCACACTCAGCAACCTCAGAAAGGGAAAGGAAGAGCAGGGCTGTGTCTTTCTCAAGAGGAAAAACAGGAGAGGCTTTTGCAGGTTCACAAGTGCAGAGCTCTCACTTCAGCACCCACACCCTGAGCTGCCAGGCTGGGAGAGGGAACCCCTGCCTGGCAGGGACCTGCAGGGGATGTTCCCAGCTGGATCCAGCTCCTTTGTCAGCCAGGGTGATGGGAACAGCCTGGCTGCACCCTGGGAGCGCTGCAGCCTTGCTAAGCCACCCAGGGAAAGGCTTTGCTCCCTCCTCTCCACTGGAAGCAGCAGGAGCTCCATTTCCCTGGGTGAAAACCTCTGGCTTAAACTAAACACTTCCAGCTGAGCAGCCCTGGTGGCACACAGCCCTTGGTGTCACACCTGCCACGTGTGACAAACCTGCACGTGCACGCTCCCCACTGTCACAAATCCATATTAGAATGTTGGCTTTTCACCAATATTGACATGGGTGATTTATGTATGGTGCCAAAGTAACTTTGCTATGAAGATATAATTTATATTTCTGTTAGTCAGAGTAGGGAAATAGCTGACAGAAGTATTCTCATGTTAAACTGCCTGCTTAGTTGGTTGGGATAACATTCAATGAACACAAGAAGAAGATCCCTGCTATTGATAGTCCAACTGACAACACTTACCATCCACAGAAAACATGGACCAGAGCCCAAACTGCAGGTGATGATAAGAACAGGCTAAAACCACAACCAAGGAATACAGATGCTCTGAAAAGGCAGCCCTGAGAATGAGCCCTGCTAAACAATTCTTGGAACATGTTAACTGCTTTGGGGGCAAGTTTCAATATATTAATTGCTTATTAACATGCAACAGGCTGATGCAATAGAAAGGGTAGATAAAGGTTGCCCCTGATATGGCCAGGGTGCTCTTGGTGGGATGCCAAGAGGCACCTGGCCGTTAAACTGTTTGCTTTATTTTCTTTGTCCCCTGTTGTCCATTATTAAACTTTTTCATTTCTACAGGAGAGTCAGCCTCGTTTTTCACACCCACCCTGGGAAGTTTCCTACTCTCCCCTTTCCCCAAGAACACTGATTTCCTCTGCCAGGAGGGCTCAAAAGCAGATCTTTGCTTTTTCTGCAGTGAAGCAATGGCAGCTGCATCCCAGAAATAGTCCAGAAGGGTTTGATGATCCCCACCCCAAGCCAGCCTGTGAGCCCCAGGCACAGAGGGGTCCCTGCAGGGACCACCAGTGACAGTGCCAGGGGTTTGCAGGAGACCAGAGGAGGAAAAGAACCCTGCCCTGTCCATGCTGCATCTCTCCCAGCCCCCAGCAATGCTCTGCACAGGATTCCTCCTCCAGCCAGCCCTGCCAGGCTGCTGAGGAGCTGCTCTGCTCACTGGAGCCGGCTCTGGGACTGCACAGCTTTCTATAAATACACCCAGCACCTAAAAATGACTCTGCTATATTTAATCAGTGGAAACACGAGGTGTGGGAAAGGTGAAGGGACCAGAAGCACAGACAGTGAAGGGACAGTTTGGTGTCACAACCTGAAAACCTCAGAAACTCCAGAATCAACAGCACAGGCTGGATAATTCCAGGGCTGAGCCTGCAGGGACCGGTCACACACCAGTGTGCCCAGTCTGCTGCAGAACTGGGCCTTTCCCAGGCTGTTCCTGAGCCAAAGCCCTGCTCTGAAATGAATGCAAAGCAGCTGACATTGCTGCTGCCTCAGCCCCCACAGCCTGGCTGCTGCAGCCCACTCCAGCTCAGAAATTCCCCATTTTCTGCTTGCTTCCCTCCCATCTGCACCTGAGCAGGTCGTGGTGCTGTGCAGAGAACTCAGGTGTGCCCCAAGGCTCAGAGCAGGGCTGATAATGCTCTTTTTTCCTGAGGGGTCACACAGTAGGGTTTGGCACCATTCCCATGAAATACAGAAATAAAGGCATAAATAATGCAGGACACAGCCATAGTCACTGGGTCTATTTTTAACCCAACCTTCATCTGAAAGGTAGAGCTGAATCTAGCCACCCCTAGCAGGTGAAAATTCAGACATAACCTATTAGACACTTCAAAATGCAGCTGTATAAACCTGGCTGATTAACTGCATTGAGATCAGGAGGCACAGCAGGCTGCCACGGTGTGCAGAGTGCCCTAATTTATCTTTATCACAGCAAAATCCATCCTTATCACAGCAAAATCCATCCTCATCACAGCAAAACATCAAGCAGAGGGTGATCCTTACCCGACCAGGTAAGCCAGGATGGAGAGCTGCACCACTCGGTAGAGGACCCCAACCTTCTTGTTCTTGGCAATGACGTATTTCTCGGTTTTATAATCGAAAAGAGACAGAAACAAAGCCTTCCAAGCCACCTGCCCCATGCTCCCGGCTGGCTCGGTGGCTGGAGCAGGCACAGCTCGCACCACCCACACGTGCAGTGCCTGGAAACCTGAGACACCAGCCTTGCTCCCCTCCTCCTCCTCCTCCTCCTCCCTCTCCCTCCGCTGCTCTCAGTCAGGAGCCAGCAGCTGCACTGTCACATCCTTCCCGAGCTGCTTCCCAGCTGATTCATCCCTCGGGATAACCCCTCTGCCCCTGCAGGTTTCATTCTCTCCCCCCTAGGAAATGTTTGGAATTCAATGTTCCAGCGCACAGCCCCAGGATGGGCTGGGCTGGACCCGCAGGAACCACCCAGCCCAACTCTCAGCCCTGCACACACCCCAAAAATCCCACCCAGCGCTTCCAAACGCTCCTGGGGCTCTGGCAGGGGGAGCAGAGGGGGCTCAGCCTTTCCTGCTGTGCACCCTGAACCCTCTGCAGCCCTTCCTTCCCCGGGTGCTGTCACTGCCCCCAGAGCTCAGCTGCAGGGACAGGTCTCACCATTTCCCAGGGATTAAAGCCTTTCTTCAGCCCTTACAGGATGAAAACACTTTGGGGTAAATTTCTGAGCAATGAGAGCCTGGGTCCTTGAGAATCAGCCAAAACACCTGCCTGCTTCCCACTGCACACCAAAACCCAAATTAAGGAACTCAAGAATAAATTCTGCACGTGCCTTAGGATGAATCAGTGCTTTCCAGGAACTGGGCATGAGGAAACAAGCACAGAGGGTGAGCAGCCTGGGTTTGTTTCAGGGAGCAATGTGGGCAAGAGGCTCCCAGCCAAGCCTGTCCCACCTCACCCCAGATGTCCCTCCATGAGGAAAAACTCCAGATCTCAGTTCCATGAGGCTCCTGGAGCTGCCCCAATTCCACCCTGGGTCATGGGGAGCAGCCCCAGGCCAGGGGCAGTGACAGAGCAGCTGCCTCTGCTCCCCAGCTCTCTGCAGAATGAATTACACAGGCAGCCAGTAACTGCTAAACTCATTTCAAGAAATATAATTTCCTGTAATTGACCTCTGTTTGCCAATAACAATTACTGTGCTCCTGTGTCTCCTTTTATTTCTGTTAGGCAGAAAAATGAAGAAACTGCACAAATCCCCTCCCTGGGAAAGTCATTCTTAAGAAGATCTCAGGCTTTATGAAAACGTTATCCTTCATCCTCCTTAAATTCCATATCAAATTTTAGCAGATGGATCTGGTTTTTAATGAAGTTGCTCCAAATCACAAGAGAATCACAACCAGCATCATAAGGAGTGAAGAACTCATTTCATCCCTCATCCCAGAGCTGTCCCTAGAGCTCCTCTGCAAAGGGAAAGAAACCTTTCTCCAGAAACCTTCTCCCTGCAAAGGGAAAGAAACCTTTCTCCAGAAACCTTCTCCCTGCAAAGGGAAAGAAACCTTTCTCTTCTCTCTCTTTGTTCTCTGCAAAATTAGAGCACAAACCTGCCTGTGGCCTCCTTGAAACCTGCTGGCCGCCCTGAGCCTTTGTAGTTATTTTCCAGGTCAATTAATCTGAGACAGGTTAAAAAAAAAATCCCTAGAGTGAGGAATGTTCTGCTCTAGGCGAGGCCTGAAGGTGTAAACCCCGTTTGATCACTGAAATGAAAATAAAATTAGAATGCAAAACTGATATTTTCTTGTGGTTTTGGGGGGAGCATTGCAGAGGCACAGGTGGAAGAGCTGTTTTGGAATGAAAAGTTTCCATTTCTATCAAATGTGCCTCAGAACACTTCTCAGCACAAGCTCCTTTTTTGCTGACAATGCTGATGCTGCAGAAGTTTAACTTGCACTGAGCTGTAAAAACAATTTAGCTGGGACTTTGTCACACACTCTGGGGTGTTGTTCTTATCACCTGGCTTTCACAGCCTTGGCTTTTGAGGTTCTTTCCCTTGCCTGGAAATCAAGTCTCCTGCTGGCTTGGTCAAAGTATTTGTGGATGTTCAAGTAAAAGCATTTTTGTTCACAGCACGGGACTAAATAACTCAAAGAAGTCTAATTGTCACCAGGTAAAGATTCAAATAATGGAGCATCTCTTCATTCTTCTCAAGGGACAGAGGCTGAATCCTCACTGCAAGGTATTTCCCTGTTTGACTTTCACATCTTGAATTTCCCATTAAAAAAACCCCCAAATCCCAGTCCTGCTCCATTCCCACGAGGGCTGTTTGCTCAGCCTGGGAATTCTCCCAGGGAGGATTCCTCCTCCACAACTGAAACTTCTCCTTTCTCTTTTTTTTTTTTTCTTTTTCCCTTTCAATTCCTGCCATGTCACATCTGTATTTATCTCCTCACACTACTGACAGTGATTCCCTCCTCAGAATTCACACATACTCACAGGATGCACATCCCTGCCTGCCCAGACTGCTCCTCATCTACTTCTCCTCCACCTGCCCCAGAGCTGCTCTCAGCCTCCAATGCCCCCTGAAGGGACTGTGAAAATCAAACTTTCAACCTCTGCCCTGATCCAGGGGCGTTTCAAACGCTGCAAGGTCACATCTGAACCTGATGCTGGAAAGATTTCAAGATCAGCCCAATAATATCTTGAAATTACACCCAAACAGAGCCTGTGCTTTGCAGGCAGTGGCAGACAGCCCTGGCCAGGATGGTTGTGATTCAACCAGGGCTGGTTTTGGGGTTTTGGGCACTTATTCTGCTTTTGGGCACTCATCCTGGTCACTGCCAGTCCCTCCAGGCAGCCACTGATCCCCACCCTGCTCCCAAAGCTGACTCAGAAATGCTGAGATGTTTCTCCAGCACTGAAAAGCTCCTGCAGCAAATGTTTGAGTGGTGCAGATCCATTTCTGCCAGAAACAGGCGCCAGGGCAGAGCCTGAAATAGCAGAGACAGGGAGGAAGGAAAGAGGGGATTTGGCAAGGAAGTGATCAGAGAAAAGGCAGAGGTCAGCTCTCTACATCAGTCATTTGGTTCTGTCATGTCTGTAAGCCAACACCAGCAAAAAAAACCAAGGTGGAGAGTCAAAGCTGGGAGAGGAATTTGCTTCAAAGCTCAGCTCCTGGCCCCAGAAATCAGCAATACCAGGCAGGAGCTGCTCTCTGAAGGTGATGGGCTTGGAGGCAAGGACAAAGAAATGTCTGGAGAAAAATGCTGAGTTCAGCTCCTCTTGTGACCCTTGGCTGGGTCAACCAGCCACTCTTTATCCCCAACCTGCACAGCTGCACACCCAGCCCTGATGGAAGTGGAATTGGGGGCAGAGTTTCTGTCCCAGGGCACAGAGCTGTCTGTAGGAAGAGAAGGGAAATGGAGAGTGCTGACATTGCAGAGCAGGTTCTCCATTTCCAGGAGAGCCTTTCCAGCCTTTGAACGTGTTCCATGTTCCTCCCCAAGTCCTGAATCTCCCATGCAGGGTGCAGGGATGTTGTTATTATTAGCTGGAACATTTTACTCACTGCTCTCCCCCAGCCCAAGAAGGGAAAGTGCTTGAGGAGAAGCACCAGAGGAGAAGGAAAAATAGTGCACACCTAATGGAACCAAGGCACCATGCCCTGTTCTGTGAGGGAGCTGGCACTGAATCAGGCAAGAGAAATTAATAAAAGTGCACATAAAACACTGCTGAGAGACTGAGTGCAAGGAGAGCTGTGCTCTGTTGCACTGAATTCACCTCCTAAGGTCAGACAATAAAAGCATCACTGGGAAATAAGAGAGTGTTGAAAGATGAAGGGGTTTAATAAAAAGTGTATTCACATTAACCACTGATTTAAAGGTGAAACCCTGCTCTTGAATACACCCAACAGAACAGCATTTACTTCTTTGGTAACACAAAGACATGAAATTGGTGCTGCCTTGAGACCTCTGCCAGCTCTTACCCTGCTGCAAGTCCTGAGGAGAGCCCTTCATCCCCTCCCTTCACCTCCCTCACCATCCCAGGGAGCCTGGGATGTGTCCCCACCCTGCTCACCCAGCTGGGAGCTCCTTGCAGCCACAGGAAAACACAGGAGCTGCCCAGAGCTGATCCCCCAGAGGAAAAAGTGTCAGCCTGGCACCTGAGCTCACCCCAGGTGTGCTCTGAGCCAGCCTGACCCTGATGCTGTCACCTGCCCAGAGCAGCTGGGTGCAGCTGAGCCAGGCTGGCTCTGGGGCAGCCAAAGCAATCTGTCTGTGGCACTGCAGCCTCACTCAGCCCTTCAGCCTGCTGCAATGGGCACAGGAAATGTCTCTGCACAGCTGCAATTCGCTCACCCTCCAAACAAAGCTGCCCCAATGGGCCCTGGAGCCCAGCCAGGCTCTGCAGGCTCAGCTCTGCTGCCCTGACCCTGCTGCCTTGTGCAGGCTGCCCTGGAGCAGAGGCTGCTCAGAGCTAAGGGATACAGCAGGGATTTATCCAAAGGATGCACCTTGGGCAGCACCAGAGCCCAGCAGGGCTGCACCCAGGATGAACCAAAATGGGCACAAAATGAACCCAAGATGAACCAAAATGGTCCCAAAATGAACTCAAGATGAAACAAAATGGGCACAAAATGGTCCCAAGATGAACCAAAATGGGCACAAAATGCACCAAAATAGTCCCAAAATGCATGACTGCTCCCAGGGTCTCTCCCTGGGATCAGTTCAGCTCCATTTGCACCTTGCAGTTCATTGTCCCATCCCAGCTTTAGCCCCTGCAGTCCCACCCTGCTTGTTTTTCTCTCTCCAGCCCACTGGGTTTGTGCTCCTGGCCTGAGATTTGGGTCATTTGTCCTTGGTCCCCAGCCAGAGCAGGAATTGTTTTGTCTCCCTGCTCTGTGCAGAGAGCTCACCATCCCCTGATATGAAGCTCAGAAATACACACTAAAGCAGCACAGAATCTGAGAAATATAAAATATAACATCTGAGGCATCAGTGCCAGCGCCCTGTGCTCTATCATGAAGAAGTACTGATGTCTTCCTCCTGCTGAGCTGAGCTCCCTTTCCCCTGCACACACTCAGGTCACTGCATTCCCCAGCTCTGCCCACAAACCTGGCAGCTCCTGAGCACACCCAGGGAAACCCAAGGTTTGGGATGTTCCTGCTGAGTGACAAAGCCACCAGCAGCTGGTGTCACCCCCGGCTGAAGCAGCATCACCAAACGCATCCTGTCCTCCTGTGGGAGGCACGAAACCGTGAAGAAATGCAAAGCTGGATGGGTGAGGGGGCCCACAGAGATGAAAGCAGGAAACTGTGGCTCTGCAAACCCTCTGCCACCTTGGCATGAGGCAGACAGAGAGGTCATGAACCCTGCTGGCAGCTCCAGGGCTGCCCTGGCGGATCTGCAGCAGCCGCTCTCCCACAACTCACGGCCCCAAAGTGCTGCCAGCTCCCTCACCTGCCTGGGGACAGGTGGCTCCTCACCCAGAAGGAGGCCAGAATTTGCCAATTTTCTGAAAATTTGCCCATCTTCTGTCTCTCAGGGAGATGCCACAACCATGCCACAAAGTCAGGCAGGCTCCTGCACAGGGCACTTTATAGAAAATGTAGATTGCAAATAAATTTAGCAGCAGCAGCCACGGCCAGGCTCCCATGGAAACCTCACAAAAAGCCAGCTGTGGTTTGGATGAGGTGAGTCTTGGCAGTCTTGGCTAATCCCCTAAGTGCCATCCAATTACTGCAAATGTGTTTGGCATCTGCTGCTGTGATTGCAAAGAATTAAATGGTCGATGGCACTCGCCGGAAATTACACTCACAGAGCCCTGTAATGCATTTAGGAGAAAAAAACATCTAAAAAGGAAAATAGCATTACCCACTGCAAGAGCTGACCTCCTTGAGAGCCATGAGGGACAACAAAAGGCATCCAAGTAATGAAGGAAGATTAATTCAGAGAAGAAACTAGAAAAATAAAGGAGAGAAGGATTGTTTGTTCTTTTTCCAGCAGGCAATATTGGTTAGGCCAAAGGAGACAGGAACCCTTTTGTCTTCTGAGGGTCTGAATGAGAAATATTTGTTTATTCTGCTGCTGTCTGCAAACACACATTAGATCTGTGGGGTTTATGGTCAACCAAACACAACAGAAATAAATAAAACAACCACAAGAATAGGAGACAGAGAAAGGAACATTACCAAGTGTGCATCCTTGACTTTCTTTGGAATTCACAAAGAGGGTCCTGACATAATTTCAATGGGAGAACACAAGGCTTGGCCAGGCATCTTCTTTCCCCAAAACCTCCAAATTGCAATTACTGATAACCTGCAGCTGATAAATCCCCAGGGTCAGTCTCTCAGATTAAAGAATTAAAGATTTCCCTGTGTTCAGTGGGGAAAGGGGAGCATTCAGGATAAAATCCCCCAAAAGAACAGGAGGCCTCTGCTTTAACTGCACCAGGACAAGAGTTCCCCAGAGAACCCTGAATATTCTCTGCTCTGCAATGACAAATATCCTCCCTCTGCTTCTGCCCCACGGTCAAACCTGATTTCACTAAGCTCAGAGGCAGAACAAACGGTGCAGAATTTAACTCTGGGATTCGATTGCTTCTCTGTGCTCAGCAAACCCCTCTGGCTGTCCCACTTGTTGCTGCCCCAAGGGATGCTCCAGGCTGCCTGTGTGACCCTCAGGTTCTCCTCTTCCAGGTGGAGTTCCCTGATTTTGTTGGGTTTTTTCCCCCAGGAATCAGCAGAACAGCTCTTTAAGCTTTTTAAGAACAACGGGAAACAGACACGAAAGGAACAAACCATCAGCAGCTTTCCAGCTGCAGGATCCCTGTGCTGTGCTGCCACCAAGCTGCGTCCCCTGTCCCCAACCCGAGCGACAGCGACACCGAAACCTGCAGGGCTTGGAGGGGCAGGAGTTGCTGGAGGCAACAGGAGAGCTGGAGAAAAGACATTTTTGTGCTGTTCTTGTGAGCCAGCGAAGATAAGGAAAGCCCCGCATCTCTCTCGAGGAAGGTACCAAGGCGATCACCATGACAACGAGAAGAGAGAAGATCAAAAGATAAGAACTTTGGTTGGCTCACAGAGTGGCTCCTTTTCACCTGTTGAGAGTTTTGTTTCTTTTTCGTGCCCAACGGGCAGCGTATGTGTTTGTTAAGCCAATGTAAATATCCTGTACAACTATAAAGGCAACACGTTGCTTTATTTAATAAAAGAGTTTTATGCAGAATTCTGATCTGAGAGCTGCTGCTTGTGCCGTGCCGGGCTCCACAGCGACATCGAGCAGCAGCATCTCTGCCGAGCCCTGGGAGAGGCGGGCATGGATAAAACACGGAGAAAAGCAAATAGCATCGCCGTGGTCCTGCAGGGCAGGGCAGGGCAGGGCAGGGCACACCCTGACCCCGGCACGGCCCTGGAGCCTCCCTGCGATGGGAATACCCGAAATAAACCCCATTTTTACACACAGAATCATAGAATGCGGGCGTTGGAAGGGACCTTAAAGATCGTCTGTTCCCAAGCTCTCTGCCATGAGCAGGGACACGTCCCCTTATCCCAGGCTGCCCAAGGCTTTGTCCCACCTGGCTCTGGGTCGGGGCACCCACCCACATCCTCCCGGGGCAAGGCGTGCCGGGGTCCGCCGAGCCTCCCGCTGGAGCGCACACGGGTGTGACACACACACACACACACGGGTGTATTCCGTGCAGAGGTACAGAATATAATAAATTAATTAATTCTGCCGTGGCAGCGACGCGTCTCGGAGTGGGGATGGAGCAGCCCCGGCACCGCCCTGCCGGAGGGTCGTGAAACGCCACGGAAATGGTGCGGAGCGACAGCACCGCCGGGACACGGCGGGACACCGGGAGCGACATCACCGGGATTGAAACCGGGGCATGGCGGGACACCGGGAGCGACAGCACCGGGAGCGACACCGGGGCACGGCCGGACACCGGGAGCGACAGCACCGGGATTTAAACCAGGGCACGGCGGGACACCGGGAGTGACATCACCGGGAGTGACACCGGCGGGACACCGGGAGCGGCGCCGGCTCGGGGGGTGTGTCCAGGGGCGTGCCTAATGGGGCGTGTCCTGTCCGTTGGCCCCGCCCCGCGGCGTGGGCGGGGCGGGCGCTCTCGCGTGCTCTCGCGATACCCGTTCGAACGGGCGGCGGGCGGGCTCGCTCAGAGGGCCCGGCCCGCCCGGCCCCGCCATGCCGCTGCAGCCGCGGCTGCTCCGCACCTACTCGCGGCGCGCCGGCTACCTGCGCCCGCTGCCGCCGCCCGAGCGCTGGATCTCGCCGCTGCAGGACCGCAAGCGCCTCTTCAGCTCGACCTCCGCCGCCTCCAGCGCCGCCTCCAGCGCCCTCTCCGCTTCCAGCGCCGGCTCCACCCCCTCGGACGACCCCGACTTCTCGCCGCCCGCCAAGTGGGCCCCGCAGGCCCTCGGTAAGCGCCCCGCCTGGGGCCGGCGGCTGCGGGCCCGCGGGAAGGAGAACCGGGAACCGGCCGGGAAGGAGAACCGAGAACCGGCCGGGAAGGAAAACCGGAAGCCGGAGACCCGGGGCCGGGAAAAGGAGAACCGGGAGCCGCCGGGGAAGAAGAAGAAGAAATGGACCCAGGGCAGAGAGCCCCGCGGGCGCAGAGAGGAGCCCCGGCGGTCGCCGCCGTCGCTAACCCCGCCGTCGCTGTCGTCGCCGTCCCCGTCCCCGCCGCGCGGTTCGCGGCGCCGCCGGCAGGGCCCGCTGTGCGCGGCGCGGCCGCCGCTGCTGTGCAGCACCCCGCAATGGGCCCCGCCGCCCCGCCGCGCCCCGCTGCTGCTCAGCTCCGCCGCCGACAGCGCCTCGGCCTCCGGGGACAGCCCCCCGCGCCGCCGCCGCCGCTCGCCCGTGCTCCTCAGCTCGCTGCTGCTCAGCACCACCATCGAGGGCGGCTCGGGGCTGGGCGAGCCCCGCTCGCAGCACCGGCTGCCCCGCGGCTCGCCCGAGGGGTGCTCCGGGCAGCGGCCGTCGCTGCTGGGCGCTGGCGAGGAGGTGCCTGAGTGGTTCCAAGCGCGAGGCTCGGCTCGGAGCTGTGAGCCCCAGCCCGGGCTGCGGGGGTCCCGCCGTGTTCTGAGGTCGGCTGTGCGGGGATCCAGCCCGGCAGAGGCTGTCCCGTCCCCAGTGAAAGCCCCAAGCACTCCCCCGCCCCTGCAGGGTGAGCCACAGCCCTCTGCGCCCTGTGACAATGGCACTGCTGAGGAGCCCTGTGAGGTCCCATCTCATCTCACCAGAGCTTCGGCAAAAAAAAGCTTGAGCTGTCAGAGAGACCTGGCCAAGGAGTACCGTCTTGTGCCGGTGGTGGTGGTCCTGGACCCTCTGGAAGTGCCAATGAGATTGAAGAGCATGAAACTCAACAATCAGGCTGATGTTCAACCTCCCTGCCTGCAGCCAGGATCTCCCGTGGGCCGCCAAGGGATCTTGGAGAACAAACACAAAAGGACCAAGGGTGTCCCTGGGGAGGGCAGCACCTGCAGGAAAGCTTGTATCAGTGGCTTCAGTGCCAGCCGCTGGGGCAGGCACACCCGGCTCCGGCCAAAAAGGCACAAGAACAAGAGGCAGCAGCAGCCCAATAATTCCCTTTTCAGACTGCAGCCGAGGCAAAAACGAACTCGGAGGGGAGCTCTGGAGATGTCTGTAGGTGTCAGAGACAATGACTCTTCACTCCTCAATAACTCCTATTCCTGGGCTAGAGTTCGAGCATCCCTGTCCTTCCATAAAAAGAAGAAAGTGACCACAGATGAGAGTTTCTGCAGCAGCATCCTGTGCACCCCTTCAGGGAAATCCCAGCTTTCGGGGTACCAAGCCAGCCTGTCTGGTGGGAAAGCTCAGGGCTGCTCCTGGGTTGCTTCCTCCATGGTCCTGCTGGCTCCCAGGGATTCCTCCTCTGTCCTGGAGCTGCTCCTTACAGATGCTGAGAAAGTGTTTGGAGAATGCAACCAGGAGGGGCCTATCGCTTTTGAGGAATGCATTCCTTTAAATAAGATGAAAGATTGCAAGAAAATTGGAGAAGGGGTTTTTGGAGAGGTGTTCCAGATTGACAGCGAGAGAGGACCCGTGGCCTTAAAAATAATTCCCATTGAGGGGACTGAAAAAGTAAATGGTGAAGCTCAGAAGAGCTTTGGGGAGATTCTGCCTGAAGTAATAATTTCAAAAGAGCTCAGTCTTCTGTCTGAGGGCTCTGTGAACAGAACCGTGGGGTTCATCAGCCTCTACTCTGTGCACTGTGTCCAGGGGGCCTATCCCAGGTATCTCCTGGAAGCCTGGGACAAATTCCACAAAGAAACAGGCTCGGAAAACGACCGGCCAGACTTTTTTGGGGCCCAGCAGCTCTTCATGGTGCTGGAGTTTGAGTTTGGAGGCCGGGACCTGGAGCGCATGAGGAGCAGCTTCTCCTCGGTGGCGTCAGCCAGGAGCATCCTGCACCAGGTCACTGCATCCCTGGCGGTGGCAGAGCAGGAGCTGCACTTCGAGCACAGGGACCTGCACTGGGGGAACGTGCTGGTGAGAAGCACGAAGCTGAAAGAGCTGCAGTACGTGCTGAACGGAGAAACACGCTCCATCCCCACTGCTGGCATCCACGTCAACATCATCGACTACACCCTGTCCCGCCTGGAGAAGGACGGGCTCACCGTCTTCTGTGACCTCTCCACGGACCTGGAGCTCTTCCAAGGCACTGGGGACCCCCAGTTTGACATCTACAGGAAGATGAAAGAGGAGAACTCCAACAGCTGGACTGACTACCACCCCCACAGCAACGTCCTCTGGCTGCACTACCTGGCTGATAAACTTTTGAAAGCCATGAGCTACAAGAGGAAGGCATCAACTCCTGCCCTGAAGAAAATCAAGATGCAGCTCAACAAGTTCCACAGGGAAGTGCTGACATTTGAGTCTGCCCATGATGTTCTGCACCACAGCAGCCTTTTCCAGTGAGCAGGGCTCCAAGGACTGAGCCACTGGTGCTGCCTTTCTCCTCTGCTTTTTGTATGTGTTGGCACAATGAAGTGTTTTGATTGGTTCCCAATATTTTTTAATACTTTATCCAAAATGTTCTAAAAAATCCCCCTCAATGTCTTCTGCTCTAAGATATTTCCATACCTGCTGGTTTTGAGGAGTGCTGGAGGGGAGACAACAGAGCTGACTTTGGAGAAAGGAGGGGAAAAGAGACTTCTTCAGGCTCAGTTAATGCTCTGAATTTCACATACGTTTTCTTACCATTTTAGCCTTAGATTATTAAAAGTTCTTTTCTTACTGTATTGTCTTTTTTACAGATTCTTTTTTTAAAGGTAAAAACTCTTCAGTTGTGGACAGTGAGGACAAGGGTTGAATATTGTTGGCTCATTGGAGACAGAAGGGAAAATCCATCCTTTGATTTAATTTCAGCAAAATTTACCTGGAATGGAAATATAAAATGTAAATATGAGAAGTTTCTGTAAGGGGTTTTAAACCCACTAATCTGCACTAATCTGTTTTTTTTTTTTTTTTCCCCCTCTCTTAAGGACCAAGGAAGAGGTATCTGATTGTGAAAAAAAGGGCAAAGTACCTGTGTTCCTGATTTTTAATGTTTATCATGTTGTGGTCTTGTGCACTTATAGAAACTCAGATTTGTAACCTGGTGGTAGCACTGAAGCAATTCCTTCCTTTATCTACAGAAGAAAATGCCCAAGGTAATAAATGTTCTTTAGCCCTGACTGCAGGTGGACCAGGTGCCCCAGACTGGAGGCCTTACATTAAATCCCCATTCCCTGTTTTCAAGAAGTCCTTTGCTATAACATTCCTGTTTATTCAAGAAACTGGCCTAAAGAGAGCAATAAATCAAACTGAAGTGAAAAGTGAATTAAATTCTGATCCAATGACACAGATGCATTAAGAAATTAAGAGGCAGCATCATCAAATTCATTATAACTGCAATGTTCCCCATGCAGTCCAGTGAATCAATGTTGAATTTGTGCATCTCAAAGATTCATCTTGGACCCTCTCTTGGAGTCTCCTTTTTACAAACCCAACAAGGAGACCCTGGGGTGGTTTTATTGTTCTGCCTTCAAGACACTGCAGAAAGTGACCTGACAATCTGCAGTGCTGCAAATTATTAAGATGGAAATTGTGCTGGAATGTTCCCAGGCATCCTCTCAACCTTTTTTTTTCCTCCTCTAATTGAATAAAGTCATGCACTGTAATTGAATGGTTTTAAAACCCACTTGGTAAGGCCTGCAGTGAATGCTTATCTGACATCAAGGAGTGTTCCTCAGTCACAATGGTGCTAATTTCATTTATGCTTTAAAAGAAAAGAAAAAAAAAAAAGGATGGATGAAACCACGTTATTTTTTGCCTGCCTTGGTGCTTTGTTTCTGATTTGAGAACTGATTTGGGCTGTACAGGAGGGATGGGGCATTGGCAGGAATTAATGCCAGATGAGGTGACAGCCCCCAGGGGGACCTGGTGCAGGAGTTTGGAGATTCTGAAAGTTGAAACTTCAGAATGTTTCCCTGCAAACCAATTTGCTGATTTGTGAACATGTAGTAATTTTCATTAGTCAAAATGTAAAGCTTCTACCTTCCCCTCAAAACTGGACATTAAATTAATATAGAAACCATTCCTTTAAACTGTGCTTGCAAGGAAGTGCAGCTGCCAGAGCTGAGCCCTCATTTCCTTTTTTAAAGATGCTCTCTGATTAAAAAAAAACACAGAAAAAAATATCATGTACTAATCAGCCCTCATAAATTTTAATGGGAGGATGGTGACAAAAAAGGAATTGGAATAGTAAATTTCCCCTAATCAAGTTAAATGCCCTGAACATGTTTTCATCTGAGTGAAAGCTTTACTTGGAACAGAGCTGGATTATATATTTTAGAGATCTGCTCTCCCTGCTGGGGAAAGAGGATTCCAGAACCCAATTTGCCCCTTCAGAGAACACAAGTTTTTTAATAATCACCACACTGAAATCAGAGCCTTAAAGGGTGCTCCATCTTTTACTGAAATAAGGAAGATTGTGCAAAGCTAAAATTATCCTGAGGGAGGGAAAGGTTTTTCACATGGATCCAAAGGCTTTAGGAGAGTGAAAAGAACAAGCCTGGTTTTGTGTAACTGGTAAATCAGATAGATTCCAAGTAGGAATTCTGGTGTTTCCAGGTCAAAGTGGATTTTGTGGTGAAACCAGCAACCCTCACTTGGAATATGCTTTCATCCAAGTGCCAAATCTCTGAAAATTTTGCCTATTTTGATGGAGAAGACAGATAAAATATGGATTACCCTGTGAATACTCTGTAACTCACCAGGGTGCTGTTAAAACATGTATTTTTTTGCTCATTCCCTTTTGGAAAAATGAGACATTAAGTGCAGGAATATGAAAATGATCTCTTGCCTTGAGAAGCTGAAAGAGAAGGAAGAGCAGCTCTGGCCTCAGTGTAGAGAGAATGCAGAGCAGCTGCTCAGAATATCTTTCAGAGGCAGGAAAAAAAGGGAAATTTTAATTTCTGCCCAATTCTGCAGTTCCAGACTGCAGCAGTTAATGGTGCTGCTGGTGCCCAGCAGGAGAGGAGGCTGCCAAGGGAGAAGGAATTCTCCTTAGAGCTGAATAAAAACACTGGGAAATTCAACTCGGCCTGGGACTGCTCCCATAAAACAAATTAGGTACAAATAGCCCAATAAAAGCTTGGGACTCTTGAATCAGATAAATCCAGTATTTAGGCTCTCCTCCTAACAAGTGAAATGCTCCTTCCCCTCCCTGGAGCTCTTTGCAAGGTTTGTTTAGGTAGTAAATCACTTGGTGGCTGAGCTGGGTTTCCTCTCAGCACTTTGCTGAGAGCTCTGGGGCTGTTCTACAAGCTCACCTCTTAAAATGCAGATTTTTGGGGTAGTTCAGGAGCAGAGTTGTCACACAGAGTCATCTCCACTGTCCTTGGCACTTTTATGGTCACTTCAGTGTGGCCCCCACTGATCCTTCCTAGGAACAGACAGAAAATTGGCTTTTATTTAATGAGGGTCCTGCAGCATCCTGGTTCTTGGAATTTGGGGGAATTCCTTCCTCCAAAAGCTTTCACACACAGGACAATGCAACAGCCCAATTAATTATTCAATATTCTTTAGGGTCTGTAGGAAAATGGTTCCTTGTCAATCTCAAAGGAGACCCCTCCATGCTTTATGTGACATTTTATCATTCAGGGGTGACTTTAAGCACTCCTGCACTTGTTCAGCCCCTCAGCCATCTGCAGGGTGGATTTTCACCATGGACTGATGCCTTCTGTCAACTGCAAACTGAGCAGCTCTTTGCTGCAGTGCTCTGCTGTTCATCTGTTCCTAATGAAATGCCAGAATTGGGATTTTTAGGATGATTCTTGTTTAAAGCTCAGTCTGTGCTCTGAGATCTCCTGGGGCAGCCCCAGAGATGAGGCACTGGATGAATGGGAGGTGATTGAAGGATGAATTGCAGGGAAAGTCAAAAAACACCACAGAGGGATTGAAAAAAAAAACCCTTTTGCACAAAGAGGATGTTCTATACAAACTCTAAATGCAAAATCTGGGGAGTGCAACTCCTCTGAGTCACGGGATGTGATTGTCAAAGGCAGAAGGGCTTGTGGCTGCAGCCCCTGGGAGGTGCTGAGAGCAAACACAGGTCAGGTCACATCAAACCATCCTCATTTTCCTAAGGCAGCAGGTTCAGAATGTCTTTACAGACACACAAACAGAATTCCCAACACCTCAATGGAGAATTAAAACTAAAAGATCCTCTAGTGATGAGTTCAGCTCCCAGGAAAAGGTTTATAAGCATCACTGTGGACAAGGTCTTGGTAAAGAAACTCCAGTTCTTTACCCCTGGATTACAGGACAGTAATATTATTTTTTTTTCCCCAGTGATGAGAAGTTTTTCTTGATTAAATATTCAAGCTGAGAGGCACAGCTTTGCAGAGATGAGATTTATTCCTTTTTCTACTCACCAGTAAATATCTCCTGTCTGTGCCTGATGTTCCTGGAGAAGTTCAATGATAATTAACAATTAGATGTTGTGTGTAGAGGTACTCAGCAGTGCTGACCAACACTCCAGAATCTCATGAATTATTCTTAGGAAATAAATGTACAACAACATCAGAATCCCTGAGGGCACTGCAGCCACAGTCATTAGTGTTCATTACTGCTCAGGGCTGAATGCTGTGCCCACTTCTGTGTCCTCTGCTTTACGAACACCTAATTAAATATTTAATTGTGGTAAGGACTCCTAATTGCTACTAGAGCAGCAACACATCTCAACTTGACCAGAATTCCCAGTTTTTACCTTGCCAAGGCACTGTAAGACTCAGATGATTGTATCAAAACACAATTTTGCTGTTTTGGAAAATGAGGATTCTCTCAGGGTTGAATTTCATGCTGGCGAGACAGGGGACAGCTGGTCTTGAGTTAGTGAAGAGCAGATCAGGAACAGAATCAAATATAAATTTGGAGCTGAAATATTCCAGGAAAAATGTTTTAAGGAAGCCTGGCAGCAAGAACAAGAACTGCTCAGTGTTTCCATGCTGTGTCACCTGGAGCAGGCTGGCCTATTTACAGAAGTTCCAGTTTCTGCTGGGAATGTTCAGAACACACAAAATCCCAAGAGCCTGAAGGAGCAGACAGCCAAAATACACCACTATGGGCAGAGCTTCAGGATTAAACGTGGTATTTATGTTTCCATTAGATAAACACATTATCTAGCAGTTGCAATTCTTTATCTAGAGTTTGTTTTCAAATCCAAAATGCAAAGAGAAAATCAAACCCATCTGCCCTGCCTCTGTCTGTGTGAGCTCCACAGGTCACTCAGCTGACAGGGGTCTGATTGAGAATGAGGGACAGTATGTAAATAAATTAAATTTTGTATAAATAAGCTAAATTATCAGTGCTGAACTGCAGACATCAATGTCTTCTCAGACCTTCCTCTGAGTTAATTCACGTTCCTATCTCGTGCTTGTCCAAATCTTTAGACATACAAGGCAAAACCCTTTGTGACTTGCACTGAAGGGTTTATATTTTAGATAATTTCTATCACTGGGAAAGATTTTTTTTTTTAATGTCCCTCTGATGCTGAATTAAAAATAGAATAATGACACATTGCATGGAACACAGATTCTATATTTGTCTTTGAAGCATTTCCCCAGCACACTAAAAAACAACATTTATTACCTACCAGAGCACAATCACGTCCTCCAGAGATCCTGAAATGTCCTGGAGACCATCAGGGAAATCAAAGATTGTCCCAAGGAGAGGCCACCTGCACCTTGAAGTGGCTTTTCAAGGTGAATGAACCAGCCTAGAAAAACACCAGAGAAGGATTTATAGCAAATGTAGCGCTCTTGCATTTAAAAAAAAAAAAAAAAAATCTTACTGCATGGTCTTTTCTGAAATCAGCAGGAACTAAGGGGGTTCCCAGGCTGCTCCAGAGCAGGATCCATCCCTGTCCTCACCCTGTGACAGGACAGAGCCACGAGAGGGTGCCGTGTGTGAGCCCTGCTGTGCCCAGGCTGCTCCCAGGCACCCCGAGCAAACTCCAGCAGGGCACCAAAGGGTTTCCTGCTGGCTGCCCAGAGTGACACAATTCACTTGTAGCCTGGATTTTGTCACAGATCCTGTAGGGTCTCTTGTTTCTGCCTGGCCCCAGAAGCAAAGGGAACAAGCAGAACACTCCCCAAACCCATTTGTGATGCACAGAAGTGCCAATATCTGCACACAGGCAAAAAATCAGAATTTTACCTCACTGGGACAAAAGGGACTGAATAACTTTATTTCTTTATTTCTCTCCTATTTTCTACTGAGCAAGGCAGGAGCTCTGGCTGCAGCCTGCAGTCCTCTACCATACAGGGAGAGCACATCCAGCTGGGAGCACAAAGCAGGAATGTTTTATTTGTCACTGCTCAGGCATGGTTGGAAAATCCCCAGCACGGAGTGTTTACGCTGCCAGTGTTTGCACCTCTGTCTCCAGGCAATGGACTGAACCCTTCCCTCTTCCCTCAACCTGCACCAAACAGCTCCAGCAGGGACAGCATCTGCACACCCAGGGGCACAGCTCAGATCCCAAATAAAACCCAACCTGTGCTCCAGAAGGAGACAAGCAGCCCTTTCCCTGGAATTCTCTATATATAGCTTTGTAGAATTAGTGTCCTTTGCAGCAGTTAAGGGCAATTTTTAGAACAAAACATCACATATCTACTTATATGTGGATTGGTTCCTATTATTTATTTTATTCCAGCCATCCTCAGGGACAGATCCTATAACCAGTTTAGCAGCAGCAGCAAAATCATTATTCAACAATCTGACAGCAGAAAAAGGAATAGCACAGCTGGCAACCTCCCCCCCTGTGACCCAAGAGAGTGGAACAGAAATACAGCACAGCCCAGTGAGGTGAACTTTTCCCCACTCTTTTTCCAAATTCCACGATTCCTTCCAATGTATTTGCTACAGAGGAAAAGCACTGCAAGCTTGGGATGAACAAAAGGAAATGGTTCTGGCACTCTGCAGATTCATTCCTGTCCTAATGGATGAAGGTTTGCATCCAGAGGATTCCAAAATAGCAGAATTATTTTTTTTTCTGCAATGATGGAATCCCTGACTTTAGTTTGGAGATGTGAACAGCAACAAAACCAACACTGCCAGCTGGGGATGGCTCTTCTGCCCAGTGAAATAGAGACATGCTTCTCTTTGCCTAGAAAAATTTAAATTTTCTAAGGATTCTCAGGAAAGAGTGCAACAAACCCCATGGGCACTTTCCAGCCACCCCCAACTCTCCTCTCTGTGTGTTCAACATTTGACAGCCATCCTCACAGACCAGAAATGCTGTAAACACTCCACATGCCACAAATCTCAGCTGAAAAAAAAAAAAATTATGGCAAAAGAGGAAGCAAGAAAAACCCCTTTGCACTCAGATTTAGTACCAGTTCTGTTCCACCCCCAAGGCAGCCACAGCCACATTTTCTGAGCCTTTGCCTGCTCCTGCCTGGCCCCAGATTTTTGGGGTTTTTTTTGTGCTGCTGAAGCAGATGTGAGGTTGCAAAGTGCAAGTTTTATTTTTTTAAAAAAAAGAAATTTTAATTCTTGCTTTAGTTTTTTATTTTAATTTTTGTTTTAGGCCCAGAGCAAGAAATGAAATTTCTTGAGCACAGCAAAGCCCAAAAAGTGAGAGGCAGCCCCAGGAGGAGTCCAGCTGCAAACTCCACCAGCTGCAGCCCTTCAGCCCCAGCCCTGGGCAGCTCCTGGGACTTGGAGAAAGCATCTGGTCTTTGTCCCAGCCCCGGGGCTGTCACATTTCAAAGGCTCCCTCTGAGAGCTCCAGAGGCAATGGAAAATATGTTCAGTTGCAAGTGGGGTCACAGGGAGATGGAGAGGGAGGATCCAGCTCCCTGTGCTGGCTCCAGCTTCAGAGCAGCCTTTGGAAAAACAGGGGGGGAACTCCCCAAAATGTGCAAAGCATCTGGAGAACAAGGAAGGTTTGATTCCACCTCTGCCCCTGAGGAAAACAGGGAATTGGGAACCACACAGAGCAGAGATGGAGGTTTTTAGGAAAATTGCAGAGAGCTCAGAGCCTTCCACAGAGGGCACAGGGAGCAAGGAGCAGGCAGAGGGTGCTGGGGGAAAGGAGGGCTCTGGGTGCCCAAGGTTCACCTCTCACCTGCCAGGAGCTGAGGAACTCTGCCCAAAGCACATCCAGAGGGTTTGAACAGCCCTGGGAACTGCTGGTGTCCTTCCAGGGCAGGGCTGAGCCCCCAGAGCCTCTGACAGAGGGAGGAACTGCAGCTGCTGCTCCACTGCCACTTGTGAGAGGGGCTTTTGTTCAGCCAGAGCCCTGCAAAACCTGCCCTGGGCACAGGAAAGGTTCCCAGGGGGGTTACCTGTCAGGGGGAGGACAGCTCACCTGCTGAGAAGCTCTTGTGTAAAGCTGAAGGGTTTCCTGCCAAAACATTGGCATCTGGTAAGAGTGGACCCCAAAAATTCTCTGGGGCCTCTCAACCACCATCCATGAGACTGCTGGGCTGGGACTGGGAAGCTCTGGGGAACATTTCTGGTGCAGATCAAAAGATAAATGAGCACTGCCAAGCTTAAAAAGAGCAGCAGGTCCAAGGAAGGGCTGAAGAGGAAGGTGATGCTGAAAGCTGTCAGTGCCCACAGCCTCCCCAAACTACCAGCAAGGTGATTTATTGAGAGTCCAGCCAGGGATGGCAGATCTGATCCTGCCTTTCTTTACAATCTCCAAGTGTCCCTGCCACAGCAAAGCCCCAAGCACAGCAATAGATTTATCATAGGCCAGATGAGCACCTTGCCAGATCTTGGGAACACTTAGGACAAAGCCATAGATGGAAAAAGCAGCTGAAGGCTTCACAAAGCAAGAAAACAACAGAAGGTGGAGCAAGAAAAGTCAGTTCCCACTCAGAGCCCCAGAGCAGTGAGGCTGGAAGGGGAATTGCCCAGCACAGGGGGAAGAGCCCATTGAAGTGCAGGGAAAAAGTTTTAAAACAAAATTTTGCTGCCTGTCACGTGCATGCAGTGAGAATTAAGGTGATGGTCTCCAAAAGGAAAACCTCCAAGGCTCACTCTGAGAGGGGAATTGAGACAGCTCTCAGGCTGCATGGTTTATCTCCCTGAAGGGAAGGGGCTGCAGCTCTCCTGGGATTCTCACCAACCTCCCCCTGGACTGGAAGGTGCATCCAGGGCAGCAGCAGCTGCTTCAGGCTCAGAAGTGGCTGCACAAACTGACATCAGGCCATGAAACACAAGAGTTAACTCCCACAGCAGCAATCTGAGAAAAATTTACAGTCCACACTGATAACACCTTCTCTCCCTTGCTGAGAAAGGCAGAAGCTCTAAAAGTGCATCCAAAAATGAACATTTTCAGTTAAGTACACTTGCTGTATTGTTTACAGAAATTTTACATGTTATTACTGTTAAATAGAGTGAAAAGTGAGACAGCTCATTTTTCTCTTTTCCCACAGAGTTTACTGCAGGCTGCAAGTCACAAAAGGGAACAAAGTCCTTGCAGACATTTGCAGCAAGACAGGATGCCCATCATGAGTCAGAGGAAGCAAAAACCACACACAAAGTGTTGGCCCATCAGTCTCTCAGGGGCCACGAGCAGGATCCTGCTGCTGTTTATTACAGAGACACAGCAACCATGAGAGTCCCAGAAATCCACCAGCCAATTTGCAGGTCCAGGAAATCCACACCACTCCCTGTGATTTTAGGGAAACTTGCAGAGAATTTCATTCTGGAAGTGTGAAATGGGGATCCTGCAGTGGGTTCACCACAGAGCCCTGCAGGTGCTGCACAGGGTGAGGGTTTGTCCACTCCCACAGACACAACTCCACCCTCAGCAGCTTTTAGGAACTCTGCAACACTTTTTATTCCAAAGCACTTCAGTGCAGTCCCTTGTGGCAAGAGAACAGGCTGGGCCATCCTCAGCCAGGTGGTTCCTTGGGAATCATCCATGGGCATCATTCCATGGGCATCATCCCTGCGCAGCTCAGAGAGCTCTGCCTCCCCCACTGCCCCAGCAGCTCACTACCACTGCTGCATCTTTAGGAATAGCAATAAGAAAGTGTCAGGCAGAGAGAAGTCCAGTAAAAAGAGTTTCTTCAGAGGAAATGAATCATTAAAGTGCACGACAACGCTGAAAGCCGCGGGCTGAGCCACCGCCCTTCACAAAATGCACTTTGCTGCTGCCAGTGCCTTCAGCTCCTCCAGCTGCTGGGGGAAGAGCAGCTCCTCTGAAGGTGGAGGCAGGTCCAGAGGAGCTGTCAGAGCTCCCTGGGCTGTCTGTGCAGAGGAACCATCTCCGTGCCCGGCGCCTGGGGCGGCAGCAGGGCCAGCTCCTCCGGGGCAGCCGCTCGTGGTGGTTTCTGTGCCGGTCTCCAGGAGCTGGTGTCTGCAGCAGGGACACAGAGCAGCCCCTCATCAGCAGGAAGCTGACAAAGGGACCCAGCTTTAGAAGGGTGAAGGCTCAGGGAACGCCCAACACACACCACAGAATGCTTTAAGCGCCGCGACCTCCCCAGTTCTGGAATCTGCTCTGGAGGTTGTGCCCAAATCCACTGGAGCTCCTGGCCAGGCTCTGCCAGGCTGAGCAAGATCTTCCTAACAGGGAAACAGCTCTGATTTCCACTGAGCTCCCTCCCAGCTCTACCAAGGGAGGCAAACAAAGGTCTCAGGCAGATTCTGACAGCATTGCCAGAGTTAATGCCCAAATTCAGGCTCTGAAAGCCCTGAGATTTTAACATCTGCAGGATGAATGGGCCTAAATTTTACCTTTCCTCACATATTTGGGCTCCTGAGCCAAAAATATGAGCAGCCCTTGCTTTTCCCCAGCAGCATTTCCTGCCCATTTCTCCCAGAGCAGAATAGGAATGGCATCTCCTTCATCCTCAGTTTGTTCCCAAGCTCTGGCCAGCCCCAGACCTACACTAAATCTTTATTTTCTCAGCTCACAAGGGATGCTGCTGTGGGGAAGCAATTTCCAGTTGGCCTGCCTGGAATGCCAAAGACAAAACAACATGCCAAGAGCAGTTTGCTGAGCAGGAAGCTGAAAGGAAACTGCAGACCTTTCTTCATGATTTAATTTACCTTCTGGATTTAGTTCTGAATCATAGGTGTTCCCAGGTTCTTCCTTCAGAACTCCCACATCCTTTGCCCAGTCTGTCCATTTAATTTCCTCTACTCTGGAGAGACAAAATGCAGCTGATGTCTGGAATGCAGCATCTCAAGCCAGATCTCATTGCTGTGCAGCCTCCCAGCCCAGCTCATCCTGCCAACACCACCCTGATGGTCTGGCTGCAGCAGCAGCACCTTACAGAGCTTTTTTATTTTTGAGCAAAGATCTTCTGTAATCAAAGCTCCATGAGGTAAAATATCTTTTCCCTCTGTCCACTGTTCTGTTTGGTTTCAAGTTCTTCAGCTCAGGGAATGTTCCTAATACAAAGGTGGCAGTGCTGGAGGATCAATTAATTCTCAAACCTCCAGCCTGGCAAGCACCAACAAATTTGGATGTAGCCAGGAGTGTGTGGTTGGTCAGTGCTGAATTCCCTCTGCTGCTCCAGGCTGAGATCCCACTGGAGCTGGAGTGTCAGGGGGGATGGTGACTCTGTCTCACCTGAAACACCACCTCTCATCCTTCTTGTTGAGCCCCACGGACATGAAGCAGCCAGATCTCCTCTTCCCCCCCTGGCGCCACAGCCAGGCCTTCTCTATTTCCAGGATTGCAATTGCCCTCTGAAAGAACAAAACCCAAAAATCAGAGAGAAACCAGGGCACAGACAGAGCCCAGCCCAGCCTCTCCCCACTCAGAAACTCTCTGGGCTTGGGAATCCCCAGGGAACCCAACCCCAAAATGCTCCTGAAGTGGAACCCAACCCCAAAACGCTCCTGAAGTTCTGCCCCAAGTCACCCCTGCAGAGAGCTATAAATACACCTAAAAATGCACCTAAAATTTAGCTGTAAATACACCTAAAAATGCACCTAAAATTTAGCTGTAAATACACCTAAAAATGCACTCCCAGGGTGACAGCTTCATGTGAAAGGCACAATAATAGCTAAGCTTAGGACAGACACGTGGCATTCACATTTTCTGGAAAAATCCCTTCGCCCAGGATTTTCTTTCCTGAGAAGCCTCAGGGAAAAAGGAAAACAAGAATTATCTGATTTGCTTCTCCTGTGTTTTGCTCCTTTGGAATGTGTTTGGAGATTGTTCCATTGGATTCTGCTGTGAATTATTTTGACTCTTTGGCCAATCAGGGCCAAGCTGTGTCGGGGCTCTGGCGAGACTCACCAGTTTTCATTATTATCTTATTTATTTATTCATTATTTCATATTATCATTATATTAGCCTTCTGTAAGTTTCCTTTCTGTATTCTTTAGCATAGTATTCTATATTGTATAGTTTAATATTCTATATTCTGTATTATATATTTAGTATGAGTTAATATAGTAGCATAAAATAATAAATTAGCCTTCTGAGACCATGGAGTCAGACTCATCATTCCTCCCTGCCACGAGGGCACCCCACAAATACAACGTGAGCTGAAGAGAGAAAAAAACCAATCAGGATGGGACTTGATGGGCTAAAGCTGGAATTGGACAGTGAACTGCAAGGTGCAAATGGAGAAGAACTCAATAAAAATGAGAGACCCCGTAACCTTGTGCCCATTTTGGTTCATCTTGGAGCTCCCAGCTGGGTGAGCAGGGTGGGAACACATCCCAGGCTCCCTGGGATGGTGAGGAAGGTGAAGGGAGGCAGTGACACCCGTGACTCTGAGCCTCACCTGCAGCTTCCAGACGCTCTTGCTGTAGCCGGAAATATCGGTGACAGTCTCGCTCATGAGGGCGATCAGCATGTTCAGCAGCAGGATGTAGGTGAGGATCACAAACAGCAGCAGCAGCAGCATCACAAAGTACCTGAACCTGGCGTGCTCCTGGAAGTCCAGGTCCCCCATGCCGATGGTGATCTTGAAGAGCTCCAGGGAGACGCTGAGCAGCCCCCCGTACATGGCGTGGCTGCCCGAGCTCTCCAGCGGAGCCAGGGACTTGTTCTGGGACACCGAGGGGGCATCGCCCATCAGCGTCACCAGGGCTGGGGGGAAAACACAGCCTGAGCCCTGGGGAAGGGATCTGGGCAGCCCTGGAGCTCAGAGAGGGCTCACTGAGGTCAGGGCTTACCCCAGAACCTCGGCTCCCTCCCGTGAAGATTCCATCCCAGGTGTGTCAGTCCCCTCTCCTTCCCCCTCCCAGCACTGTCTGTCAGTCCTGGCATTCCAGGAGGGAATGGCAGGTTCAAAGGATGCCCTCTACCACTGGGGGGGCATTGGGCCATCCAGGTGTCCTTTGTCCCTTGAGAGCTCCCCTCCTGTCCCTGGCTGGTGGCTCCCTGCCCCTTCCCTGCCCCTCTCCCCGGGTTAAAGGAGCAGCAGCCACAGGGTCAGGAGTTCTGCTGGAGCTGCTGTGGGTTCAGAGGCTGTGGGCCAGAATAAAGCTCTGGATCCAAACCCTCCAGCAGAACCCACTCCTTTCCTTCCCCATCACCCCAAAGCTTCTCCACAGAGGGAAACCTGAGGAGCAGCCCCTGCTATGGGGGGAGGCTCCATCCCAGCATCACCAGAGCTCCTGCACACCTGGATTTGTCTGCAAGCACCCAGCCAGCCCAAAGTGTCTGTGGGGTGAAACACCACACAGCCATGGCCAAAAGTGTCTGTGGGGTGAAACACCCCAGTGCTGCTGTTTGGTTCAGCACCAAGGGCCAGACAAGCTCAGGCACGTCCTGTCCAGCTATGCTGTAAATATTCCAGTTGCTCACCTGCAGCAAAGCCAAAGAGGAAGATCATGTAGACCAGGAGGAAACGCAGCAGGTCTCTCATGATGGTCTGAAACACAAACCAGGGGAAGGACTGTGCTTTATCTCACGTGAAATCAGCAGGATGATCTCACACATCACAAACCAGCCCTCAGGAGCTCTGACAGCAAGGTTTCCACCTTTTATCCTGTGTAAAAAACTGCTAATTACTTCCACAGGTAAATAATATCATTGGCAGCTTAATCTGGCAGTGCTATGAACTCCTTTTTTTGCTCTGCTAGTGTGAACAGTTCTTTGAAACAAATAAATACCTGTTGGCTCCCCACTATGGCTGTTCCCAAATTGTTCCAACACATCCCCCTCTCCTTTCCACCTCCATTGGCTTTACACAAATGGTGACCAGAATTCTTCCCTGGCACCTCCTGCTTTGGCTTTCCAGTCCCAGGTTCCTCTGGAAACACCTCTCAGGCCCAGCTGAGCAGCTGCAGGGAGCCCTCACTGGTTCCAGTGCAGTTTGGAGCTGGATTTTGGCACTCAGGTGCCACCTGCTGCCACCTGGGATGTCCCAGGTTCCCCTTGGAGCTGGATTTTGGCACTCAGGTGCCAGCTGCTGCCACCTGGGATGTTCAGCCGTGCAGCTGAAGATGAAGACACTGCCCCAACCTCCTTCTGCAGCACCTGTGCTTCCCCAGGACAGAACCCCAGCTGCCCCAGGCTCTCCCTGCAGGGTTTTGGGCAGCTCTGACCTTCTGGATCATGACGCTGTAGATGCCGGTGCGCTGGAAGCCGCGGGTGTAGTAGAGGGTGTTGACCCAGCCCAGGAGCAGGGAGAACACCATCACTGCCACGTAGTTCTCTGAGCTGGCTCCATACAGCACTGCTGAGAGCAGCAGGGAGAAGGCCTGGATGAAGCTGGAAACAAAAGGAAGAGGCAGTGGCTGACCTGGGCAAGAAGGGCGCTGGCAGATGTGCTCTGCGATGAAGCACATCTGGGGAGGCAGAGAGGAGCACACAAAAAAGGGCTCAGCACGGTGGGGGGAAGAGAGGGGCAGAGGATGGGGTTTTCCTGCTCCCCAGCTCTGTGGCAGTGTTGGGGCAGCTCAGCTGCACAAAGCAGGGCCCAGGACTCACATCAGGATCTCGATGCAGCTGTCAGAGCACATGGTCTTCAGGGACTGGCGCCTCCTCCTCAGGTACAGGCTCTGGGGAGCAAAATCAATGCACCATTCATCAGAGCCAGGCCATGTGAGAGAGGCAGCCCTGCCCCAGGCAAGGCTCTGCTCCATGTGCTCCTCCTTTCATCTCCTAGATCCCCAATTTCATCCCTCATGGATGAAAAAAGCCCTTATTTATAAAGGGCAAGGATAAACAAGGGCTGAATCATGGCTCAGCCCAATGTCTTTATTAATAGCCTGCATCAAATGCCAGGGATGCATTTTAATGCCATAAATCACAGAAGTCTCTCAGAATGATTTGCTGTTGTGGAACTGTGCTCCCCCTTGCCCAGCAACCTGGCTTGTGCTGCCCCTGCCAGATCACAGAGACTGTCCCAGAGCAGGATTCCCTCCTGCACATCCTGGTGCCAGGAGAACAGATCCTGCTGCTCCACATTGTTCCCCTTTTCCTTCATCTTACCATGAAACCAGACAGGAGATCCCCCTACCTGAGCAAAGATCAGATAAATTCCTCCTAACAGGATAATGATCAGTCCAGAGACCCACAGGAAGCCTCCAGCTGTGAACTCCACTGGGAAGGAAGGCTGCAAGACAAAAAGAGAACCACCCAAAGCAGTGGGGATGGGCAGAGGCAGTGATGCCAACCACCCACAAGTTTTAAACTCTGCTCCATCCATCCATCCATCCATCCATCCATAGGACTGGACCTACCTTTACCCTTAAGGGCTGATAGTATGCAATGGCAGTGAAGATGATCATGAATGACAGGTAGGAGGCAAAGCTGAAGTAGAACCTTTTGGAAGCAAAGGTTTCCCATTTTTGCTGGAGCAGTTTGTTCAGTGGCTCCAAAACCACCATCTTGTACCGGTTCTGTGGGGGGAACAAGGAACCAAAATGTGTGCCAGCAGGAATGGGAATGGTCTTTTTAAGGGTTGGAGCTGCGTGGATTCAACTGGGGAGACATTAAGGGGTTATTCAGTGCGAATGATAACAAATATTGCACAGAAGTCACTTTGTGGAGGTATTTAAACAAACTGAGCCTTAAGACAACCAAAGCATCAAAATTTCTCTCTAATTATGAATGGTCAGAGCCATGCCAAGCAGCCTCCAAACAACAAAACCTGCAAACATTCCCACAAATCACTTTTTTCAGAGAAACCATCCCCTGAAGGCCCACACAAAGCTGAAATGCCCCAATTTCAAGTTAACACCACAATAAACACCCTGTGGCTCCCCACTATGAAAACAGGAGAGAAAGAGCCCGTGCTGGAGCTGTGCTGAGGGGCTCACCGGGGTGTCACTGCTGTAGGCCAGGATCTCCAGCACAGAGTTCTCCTCGAAGCTGTCCAGGGAGGACAGGTCATAGAGGGACACGTGGATGGGGCCGTAGGTCCACTCGGTGAACTTGCGGGACAGGTGCCGGTACGGGGGCTCCTGGATCTCCCTCTGGATGATGTGCCTGAAGATCTGACACAAACACAGACCTGTTCCTGTTCCTGAGCTGCACAGGGACACCCAAAGCAGCACCCCTGGGTCTGGGGCTCACCCAGCACCTGGGTCTGGCTAAAAGCAGGGAAACAACCAAATCTGGCTGCCCCAGGAGTGGGGCAGTTTTGGAGTAGGGACAGCAGGGACAGCTGAGGCTCTGCAGGACACAGCTGGGTGGCTTGGAGGTGCCCTCCAAGCACAGGTTGGGCGTGAGAAGCTCCAAGCCCAAACCCCACTGGACAACAACCAGGGGGGCAAATCACACCAGCCCTGCTGAACACCAACCAGGGGTGCAAAAATCCCACCACCCCTGCTCCCCATCACCCCAGGGGTACAAATCCCACCATCCCTGCTCCCCATCACTCCAGGGGTACAAATCCCACCATCCCTGCTCCCCATCACCCCAGGGGGGCAAATCCCACCACCCCTGCTCCCCATCACTCCAGGGGGGCAAATCCCACCATCCCTGCTCCCCATCACCCCAGGGGGGCAAATCCCACCACCCCTGCTCCTTACCAACTAAAGGTGCAAATCCCACCACCCCTGCTCCCCATCACCCCGGGGGTACAAATCCCACCATCCCTGCTTCCCATCACCCTGGGGGTACAAACCCCACCCCCCCTGCTCCCCATCACCCCAGGGCTCCCCTCTTTGTCCCCACCTCCACTTTGCCTGTCTTGGCAGCCAGCTGCAGGGGGTTTAAGCCATCGTAGTTGACGATCTCCTCCAGCTTGCAGGTGGGGTCCAGCTTCACCCCTGCCTTGAGGATCTCCACGTAGGTGCTGCTGACAAACCTGGTGTTCTCCTCGGTGTCGTCTGCGATCATCACCAGGGCGTGCAGCACCGTGTTGCCCTGGGTGTCCTGCTCCTGCAGCCTGGCCTTCTGGTGGGGGTTGTTCAGCAGGTAATCCACCACATCCAGCTGGTTGGTGCAGGCAGCCAGGGAGAGGGGGAGCTCACCTGAGGAGATCGGGACACAGCATTCGGAGGGGAAGCGGGGAAAGAGGATTCAGGAAAGGGGGGGAAAAAGCAATCCTAGGAAAATATGTTAAATATATAAAAAAATAAAATATATAAAAATATAAAATATATAAAAATATATTTTAAAATTTATTAAAAGGTATTAAAATATATTAAAATAACATATCAAAAGGTATAAAAATATATTAAATTAATATATGAAATATAATAAATATTAAATATATAGAAAATTAGAAATATATATTAAAAGGTATAAAAATGTATAAAAATATATTAAAATAATATATAAAACCATATAAAATATATTAAAATCTAAAAATATATTTTTAATTGTATAAAAATGTACTAAAAATATATTAAAACATAAAATATATAAAAATCTAAAAATATTTTTAAATGTATAAAAATATATTAAAATAATATATAAAAACATATAAAAATATATAAATAGATATAAAACTATATAAAAGTCCAAAAATATATTTTAAATGTATAAAAATATATTAAAATAATATATAAAAACATAAAAATATATAAATAGATATAAAACTATATAAAAATCTAAAAATATATTTTAAATGTATAAAAAGATATTAAAATAATGTATAAGCATATATTAAAATAATATATAGAAATGTATTAAAATTTATAAATATATATTAAAATCATATGGCCTAAATCATATATTTATAAATATATATTAAAATCATGTATAAAATATATTAAAATAATATATTAAAAATTATTAAATATATTAAAATCTACAAAAACATTAAAATATATAAATATATATTAAAATATATAAAAATAGCCCAGAGTTTTATCACTGAAACACAGAACAGGTTCTGCCTCAGTGTCTCTGGATTCTGAAAGGGTTTTACAACTAACAAGTACTCTGTTTCTGGGGCAGCTGAAACACTTGGCCACATCTCAAAACTGATCTCTCAAATCTGAGCTGGCCAAGTATTGGTGTTTGTCTGAGGGCACTCAGACAGGATTAAACACATAACCCCAAGGGTGATGGAAATGCACAGTGAGCACCCCAGATTAAAGGGCACTGAAGATGGCACCAGAGGGGCAAACCCATCCAGAATTAGCGCCATCACACACAGCGTGGCAATACAAACCCCAAAGGAACACATTCCCCAGTGGCTCACCAAAATAAAAGTAAACTCCTTCTTTCTTCTTCCTGAAGAACTCCCCGTGGGCCCTGGCGTGGACATCAGCTCCGTTCTCCACCAGCAGCTTCACCATCTCCAGGCTCCTTTTCTCGATGGCAATGTGCAGGGCAGTCTGGCCTGGGGCACACAGCCCTGTCACCCTGTGCCACCCCAGGGGACAGCAGGGATGGCACAGCGATGGCCAGGCTGGGCTGGGCTGCCAGCTGGGGGCTTTCACCGAGCCTCAGAACCCTCAGAAACTCAACAGCAGGGCAGGAAATTCCCCCTGCCTGGCACTGAGGTCCCCAAGAGCCTCGGGAGGGCTGAGGCAGCCAAACAGAGCTCACCCAACAGCCACAGAGCACTTCACTTTACAAGTGCTTTTTATACTTTCCCCAGTAAATCATCTCACTTGTTGGCTTATTAAAAGCATGTATCATTTCTGTTTTACAGACCCAGGAGGGTGTAACTCGAGGCTGGAATCAGAAACAAGAGATGGGAGTGCTGTGTGTGACTGCCCCAGAGCTGGGGCTGCAGGAGCTCCAGGTCCCCCCTTTTCCTCTCCCCTGCTCCTCTCACAGAAATCCTTCCTTACCTCTGTAGAAACAGTCAGAGCAGGACACGTTGACAAGTGGCCTGGGGTTCTGTGTCTTTTGGTCTATTTCCAGCAAGACTGGGATTGTGTCGTTCCTCCCATTTTTTAGGTTCAGCAGGGCTTTCATTAAGCAGGTCTTCCCAGTCTTTGCATCTGGCAGGGAGAGAGGATTGAATGGGCTGTGGGTGTGCTCTGCAGTGCTTGACTTAGACAGCAAATATAATCTTCATTTTGAAAGTTTTTATCAGTGTTTTTAGCTGTCCTGAGGCAAAAACCTTAGGATATATCCAATCCATGGCATTCTCTGTGGGGGTGTTCGCAGGGGTTCCAGGATGAGGGAAGGGATGAGGATCTTGACTCCATGTTTCAGAAGGCTGATTTATTATTTTATGATATATATTATATTAAAAGAGAATGATATATTAAAACTAAAGAAAGAGAAAGGATTTCATCAGAAGGTTAAAAAGGAAGCAAAGGAATGATAATAAAATCTTGTGACTGACCAGAGAGTCTGAGACAGCTGGACTTTGATTGGCCATTAATTAAAAACAACCACATGAGACCAATCACAGATGCACCTGTTGCATTCCACAGCAGCAGACAATTATTGTTTACATTTAATTTCTGAGGCTTCTCAGGAGAAAAGAGCCTAATAAAAGGATTTTTCATAAAATGTGTCTGTGACAATTCCCCTACCTTGGGGTGAACACGGACAACAGAGGAGGACAGAGGGCTGGAGAAAGCAAAGAGAACCAGGAGCAGGGATGTACCTGTGTACTCGGAATTGGTGAGGAATTTGGAGTTCCTCCTTAAGTACTCCAGCAAACCCTCCAGGGCCTGGGGGCTGCCCCGCACCACGGCGCTGAACAGCCGCTCCCTGTCAAAGCGATTCGGGTCCTTCTGGCTGCGGGACAAAGGCAGAGTCAGCCGGGGACTCCGGGGGAAGGGGGAAAATGCCAAGGACTCGGCTTTAAAATTATCAAAGTTCAATAGTAATGAAATGGTTATAAAAGTAGTAATGTAATTAGAGGCGTAAAGATTTCCATCATTGGGATTTAGGACAATATGAGGCAAGAGAAACAAAGAGTTATGGATGGTCTGGGTACCTTTTCTGGGCAAAATAAGCCCGAAAAAGGACACGGGTTAACAGAGGATTAACCCTTAAAAACAATAACCTGTTGCATATTCATACACCTCATACATGATGCACAAATTCTATTTAAACAAAGGATTCTGTCTGGTCAGTGTCAACTTCTTAATTTTGACAGCATCTTCAGGGCTGAACGAGGCAGGAAGAAGTTAGTTTCCTCTAACTATAATAAATTATAATGAATTATTATTATCATTATTATTATTATTATTTTCTCTTTCTCTGAAAGATTTAGGCATCCTGTGGCTGCTATCTGATGTGAACACTTTATTCCTTTCCTTAAAAAAAAAATCTCCCACATACATATTTTCTATTTTACTATGATGTTATAACCTGAAACTACATCTAACACATCGCTTAAAAAAATTAATACAGCATAACTTTCTAACACAGCACATATAATATTCATTTTAATGTTTGTGAAAAGCCAATCACAAAATACACATTTTTCACAGGAAGTTCTGGAGAGCAGGGCCAGGAAGATACCACAAGCTCCAGTGGGACAGTGGAAGGAAGGAGGGAGATGGAGGAGATTTTGTTGGGGGGGAAGAAAAACCCACATAAATGTTTTATTTTTGAGTCAAGGGAAAAATAGAGACAGTTATTTCCCAGAATTCTCCTAAGTGGCTGCTCTTTCCATCAGCTGGAGCCGTTCCCAGAGCCAGGCTGATGTGCAGCCCTGGCAGGAATCCAGAGCAGAGAGAGGAGCCCAGGATGGGGGCAGGACCAGGTCAGGCCCATCCCTGGGGGGATTTAGGATGGATTCTTTTAGTGCAGACTTGGGAAAATCCACAGGATCAGGGTGGATCACCTGGATCCACCCAGATTGGTCAAACACCCCCCAGTTACTCACTTGCTGACGAGCCCTGGCCGATAATTCAGGTTAATCTTGATTTTAGGGGCAAAGTCGCTGCTCTCCTTCTGGTAAGGTGTCTCCAAGGGCTGTGGCTCTCCTTTCCTTCCAGCTCCTGACCTTTCTTCCTTTTTGCTGGGGGCAGGTTTCTCTCCCTGGGGGCTGTCATCTGTTTCCAGCAGCCCCATGAGCCTGTTCCTCTGAGCTGGGCCTGGCTGCCCATTTGTGAATTTATCCATCGCCAGGAGAGACGGTCCTGCAGGTCACAAAGAGGTTCCCTGTGGGGGCACTAAACCTGCAAGGGATGGGGAGAATTTAACACAATTTCTTCACAAACCCCAAAGGCTTTTGGACACAGAGAAAGTTCCCAGGTTGACCACGGGTCCCTTGAGAGGGAGATTGGGTAAAACTCTGCATGGAGGAGGAGTATTTGAATAATCAGGGTCTTAAGTGGGGTTCTAGTGGGGGAGAGGTTTAGAAGCAGCTCCTGAGGCACAGGCAACTCATCTGCAGCACATCTGCACCCCTTGTGTGGGATGACCTCACCTGTTGGCAGCAGCACAGGTTCCTGACATAAAAGGCAAGGAAAGTGGCTCCTTAGGAGTGTGTGGTCGTTGTTCTTGTCTCAGTGCATCCAGCACAGCACAGGCTGCTCACCAAGTGGCCAAGAAGATAAAGGTTCACAGGGAACCCTCCTAGAACAGGGATGGGTTTGCCCACAGTCCCTGCTGGGCAGCTCTGCAGGGAAACACCTGCACAAAGCACCTGGCATTTCATCCCTGATGGGCAAAATGAGCTCCTCAATGTTTGGAGCTGCTGGTTGTCCATGTGAGCGCAGGATTGGAGCTCCAACTGCAAGCCAAGCACACTGCCCCTGCCCTGGGAGCCAGCAGAGCCCCCAGCCAGCTCCCTGCTCTCATCTGCTGCTCCCTGAGCTCTGTTCTGGCTCTTTGGGGACATCCCTCCTCTGGGCACATCTCAGACCACACCCAGGGCACAGCACCCGAGTCAGCGTTTCACGGGTTTGAGAGGCAGAAATGGAACAGCCACAGTCACCCACCTGCAGCAGAGCTCGGCTCAGCAGCTCCTCCTCATTCCCCGGCACTCCCTCCAAAGGGTTAACAGCTCTGCTCTGGAGAGAAATCCCCCTGGCTGGGGCTGCAGCCTGACTCCATAGCCTGCACCAGCAAAGAGGTAAATGGACACAGCACGAGCGTTCGGGCTGTGGAACAGCTCAGGTCTGGGCAGCGAACAGCCCCAAAGCATCACCGTGCAGCTCACAGCAAGGAACCCGGGGCTGCTTCGGAGACAAACCGCTGTGATAAGGCAGACACCCGGTTTAGTCTGCGCTCCGGTGACAAGCATTCCTCGGCACACACCCTTTAGTCCCTCTCGGACTCGCCTCCCTCCCCAGAACACTCACTGCTGCATCTGCCGAGTCCTTCAGGAGGATATTCGCACGTCCGTATCAGTCTGCTCGTGCTTTTCTCGTCTTCCTCTCCCCAAAATCATTCCTCAGCTGCAGTTTCCATCTCTCCACCGCGCTCAGCGGAGTTATTTACTGCCAGCCTCGCACAGACACAGCGTCTGGGTTAACAGCAAGAGCAAAATGGTCCCACAAACCAGGACCTGAGAGGGATCCCCCCTCTCTGTGCATCCCTGGGAGGGCAGGGAGCGCTCTCTGCCTGCCAGCCCCGCTGGCACTTCCCAAGAACTGAGTTCTCCCTCCCGGAGCCCTCTCCAAGGCTGTCAGCAGAGCTCAGCACTTACCAGAAGTTGCTGCGAGCTCCACCCAAGCGCTGAACTGCTCTGATGTGAGGAGGAGTCCCCGCGGGTCCGTCAGAGAGGGGAAATCACCTCCCAGCAGAAACCAAGGCGAGCACCGGGAGGTGTTAACAGGCGTGAAGGCAGAGCCAGAGCGATTTCCATCCATGGGGGAGACGCCGGGCAGGGAAACCCACGGCTCATCTGGCAGTGGCACAGCGGGGAGCGCCTGGCTGCTCCATGAGGGAATCCAAGGATCCTGTGGGAAGGAGCACCCCCAGATCCCTGTGGGAAGGAGCACCCCCAGATCCCTGTGAGCAGGAACACCCCCAGATCCCTGAGAGAAGGAGCACCTCCAGAGCCGTCTAAGCAGGGAAACCCCCAGATTCCTGAGAGCAGGGACACCCCCCGAGCCCCGAGAGCAGGAGCACCCCCAGATCCCTGTGGGAATGAGAACCCGCAGGTCCCCGTGGGAATGAGCACCCCCGGGTCCCCGTGGGAATGAGCACCCCCGGGTCCCCGTGGGAATGAGCACCCCCGGGTCCCCGTGAGCAGGAGCACCCCCGGGTCCCCGTGAGCAGGAGCACCCCCGGGTCCCCGTGAGCAGGAGCACCCCCGGGTCCCTGTGGGAATGAGCACCCCCGGGTCCCTGTGGGAATGAGCACCCCCGGGTCCCCGAGAGCAGGAGCACCCCCGGGTCCCCGTGAGCAGGAGCACCCCCGGGTCCCCGTGGTTTACCCGGTGCGGTTTTTGCCGGGGGAAGGAGGCTCGCACAGGAAATGACTGGCTGGGTTTCTCACAGAAGGGGAGAGCCAATGAGTGCGGTGCTCTTATATGGCAAAGCTGCTGCCTACTGCAAGTTCCGAATGTTTAACCCCTGCCTGCACAGAGCCTCTGCCTCCCCCCACAGCCCCCTGAGCCCCCCAAGGCTGCCCCGGGGCACAGCAGAGCCCGGAGCATCCCTCACACCCCCAGGCCTGCAGGGTGCTGGGACACCTCTTGGAAGAGAAACTGTCCCAGCTGTGAGACCCCTCCCTGTAAATTCACCCAGCAATGGCACAGGGCCTTCCTGTGCCATTGATGTATAATCTATAATGTCTATATTATATATATATTATTATATATTATATAATATATAATATCTATTCTGTATTATAAATTATGATACATCAAATATTAATATAGAAAATCTATATTAATATATTATCTATCTATATGAATATATTATCTATCTATATTGTAATTATAGATGAGTAAATCACAGCAGAAAAAGCAATGTCTGGAACCTGCTTAAGCAAAAGGAAGCATGAGGGTGATGATGATGGTGTTTGGAAAAGATGCAAATGAGAACATTTCCTGAAATATATATTCTGTGTTCACCTGTTCCCATTTTTACCAAATACTGTAAAACATCAGAGTCCTATCATTGATGCCATGTTTTCAGTACACTGTAAATAGAAGTTCAAAGTCACTTGTAATTTAGTTACAGGATTGATCTGTGGCCACTCAAAATCATCTTCTCAGGAGGAGGAAAACCTGTAATTAAAACATGCAAGGGTGGAGAATTAAAATACAGCAGGTAAGCCAGCAAAAGAAAAAATAGTTTCTTTTAAAGATGTATTTGCACGCTCAGGAAAATATCAAGTGTTTTTGCAAGGCCCCTTTTTTTTTTATTTTTCCATGTAACTGTTATGTAAAAGCCACACTGAAATGATGAATTTGAGCAGCTTCATTTCTTAGTTACAGATGGAAATCAGTCCCTCAGCCAGTGCCCAGTCTGAAATATAAATATTCCTAAATATAATCCCTTGTCAGAACTTGTCTGATAGCCCAGGGAGCCCCATCAATCCACACAAGGGCATTTCTGGAGCTGCAAGTCCCACACCAGAACACTGACAGGCTCCAATCTATATCCTGTGAGGGACCCATCCACCTCTCATCCCTAAAATGGAAGTTTCTTTCTCCTTGCCTTCCCTTCCTGCAGGATCAGAGCCTGCAGGAACGCTCTGCTGACAATCAGAGAGCAGCAGAGGAGGAAACCCAGCTGGAAAATCCGCTCTGTGGAGGAGCAGTGACATCCTGTGGCCACCGGGGCAGCCGAATTCCTGCTGCTTTTCAAACAGCCAAATCGGGCAAAAATCTTTAAAAACACCCCTGGTTGCTGTGGGCAAGGCTGCAGAAATACTGAGGGATTGATTCCCAATATTCCCAGTCCTATAGGATTGTGTTATGGGGCAGCTGAGAAAGGAGAAAACCCCAAATGTATCCAAACCCAGCATAATGGGTTCTTTCATTTCTCTTTTTATACCTAGAAGTAGTTTTTTAGAAGCACAGAAGATAAAACCCCAAAATCTTGGCTGTTTTTTCTTTTTTGTCTTTTTGGGGTTTTAATTTTTTTAAAGGGAGAACAGACTAGAAATTAGCTGAAGCAATAAGAAATAAAACTCAAAGGCCAGTCACAAAGGCCAGTCAGATTACAGCAGGATTTAAAAATGTCACCAGAATCTGTTGTAAATAGGGGAGCATTAAGATTATTCTAATAGCATAGAGATTCTGGCTAAAACATATTGAATTATTATTTTAGTTATGAATAGTTGTCTCTAAGCAGACTTTTGAGGTACCACTATATCGTAGGAATAAAAAAAGTCTATTTTAACAGCATCAATAATTTGTATTGCCTGACCTCTTTGTTTTATGCTAACAACTTTGGTGTAAACACTGCAATTCATATTCCCATTTCCTTGTGATTCATATCCATTTCCTTCATTTACTTAAATTGCAAGGATTTTTTTCTCATTAATGAAGAAATCCTTGCAGTCACTTCCTGGAGCACCCCAGGTACCAGTGGAGGCCACAGTTCAACACCAGCTTGGCTCAGGCCAAAAACCCAGAGCAGAGGGACCCGTGCAGAGCCCTCCTGTCCCCTCCCTGGGGTCCCTGTCCCTACAGGGCACCCCAAACCCCAGCAGGAAGGTCAGGAATGTTGCTGGACTAAGCCCCTTTTTTAACTTAGAAATGGGGCAACTGAGAGGCATTTTAAATTCTATTTTTAGTCTCATTTGAAGGGAGAGACAATACAGATGTTACACACTATACAAACTTTCTGTCAAATTTAAAATTTTTTCCACAAATCTAATTTTCCACAGAATGTCAGTTTGTTCAGTGCCCACCCCAAACCCCAGCAGAAAGATCACTTCATTCATCTTTATTCAGTGCCTTATTCCTGTGGGGCTGTGAACTGCTCAGGGACTCCAGGCAGGGCTGAAAACCCCAGCCCAGGAATGGTTGGGGCTGGAAGGGACATCTGGAGGTCACCCTGTTGAGGCCACCCTGAGGCAGTTACCCCAAATTATTTCCTTTATGGCCTTTGAGGCCCACACAGGAAATGCCTGCACAGCCTCTGTGGGCACCCCGCCAGGGGGTTAAACTGCAAAAAGCACAAAAGCAAAAAAGCAATTGCAGGAGAATTCCAACTAAGGGAAGTCTCTTGAGGTAGGGACAGCAAATGTTTATATAACTTTGTATTTTTGTTAGCTCACCAGAGAAGCAAAACAAAACAAAAACCTAATCATGGATGTAACCCTCAACCCACACAGAACTTGCAGTGGGTTTGCTGTGAGAACAGCAGATTTTTGGTTTTATTTCCCATGAAGTGCAGCACTTACCACAGATGCTCAGTGATGAAATCCAGGAGGAACAAACCAACTTGCACAGCAGCACTCCAGGGGTAGGAGGGGACCAAGGTGGTGCCCAACACAGCCCTGGGGCAGGGCAGGGTGAGCAGCTGCCAGAACCCAGCCGGTGAGGACAGGGACAGCCACCCCCACAGCCCAGGGGTGTTTTCGGGGCAGGGCAGATGGGTGCTGCATCCCCTCCTGAACACCCACCGCTGCAGCTGAACCAACCCAGCCCATAAAAAGCAAACCCAAACCCAGCTCACCCAGACTGCAGTGCGAACTCACCAAACCAGGCAGTTGCACTGCTCAGGCACCCACTGCCATTTCAAGTTTCCCCTTCCCACCCAGCACACAACTCCCTCTGTGGTCAGTCCTCCTCAGACCAACACCCCCAGGCACAGAATCCCTTCAGAGCAGTGCCAGGCACTGGCACCCCTCACCCCAGCACACCACAAGCCCACGACCTGCAGCAAAACCCACCCCATGCAATGGCCACCACACCATTTTGTGGGGTCCTTATATCCCACCTGGAAGCAGAGTGCTGCTATAACCTAGGAAGAAAAAACAACATGGTATTACTAGCACTTAAGATTTTAATCCAGATCCATTTTAACCACAAGGTTGGTCCTCATCATACATGCAAAGAGGTTAAACTGCCATGGTAAGAAGCCAAAGCATTTCAGTTTAATACACGTTTCACCTGCTTGAACTGAGACAGACTACAGGGTGTAATGTGCAACAGAAAACTTTATTAGCATTTCAACAAGACAGTTGTTCAGCAGTTACTCAAGCTTGCATTAACCTTGCATTAACTTAATATTAAGACATTGAAGAACTACAGTGCAAACACAAGTGCCACTGGCAACCCTGGTGTCAAGCAAGATGCACAAGAACTTAACAGCCCCCCCTGAGGCGCAGCACCAGGTGCAGGGTGGATTCCTTCTGGATGTTGTAGTCAGAGAGGGTGCGACCATCCTCCAGCTGCTTCCCAGCAAAGATCAGCCTCTGCTGGTCTGGGGGAATGCCCTCCTTGTCCTGGATCTTGGCCTTCACGTTCTCGATGGTGTCACTGGGCTCAACTTCCAGGGTGATGGTCTTGCCAGTCAGGGTCTTCACAAAGATCTGCATGCCACCCCTGAGGCGCAGCACCAGGTGCAGAGTTGACTCCTTCTGGATGTTGTAGTCAGAGAGGGTGCGACCATCTTCCAGCTGCTTGCCAGCAAAGATCAGCCTCTGCTGGTCAGGAGGGATACCTTCCTTGTCCTGGATCTTGGCCTTCACATTCTCAATGGTGTCACTGGGTTCAACTTCCAGGGTAATGGTCTTTCCAGTCAGGGTCTTCACGAAGATCTGCATGCCACCTCTCAGACGTAGCACCAGGTGCAGGGTGGATTCCTTCTGGATGTTGTAGTCAGAGAGGGTGCGCCCATCCTCCAGCTGCTTGCCAGCGAAAATCAGCCTCTGTTGGTCTGGGGGAATGCCCTCCTTGTCCTGGATCTTGGCCTTCACATTCTCAATGGTGTCACTGGGCTCGACTTCCAGGGTGATGGTCTTGCCAGTCAGGGTCTTCACGAAGATCTGCATCCCACCCCTGAGGCGCAGCACCAGGTGCAGGGTGGATTCCTTCTGGATGTTGTAGTCAGAGAGGGTGCGCCCATCTTCCAGCTGCTTCCCGGCAAAGATCAGCCTCTGCTGGTCAGGAGGGATACCTTCCTTGTCCTGGATCTTGGCCTTCACATTCTCGATGGTGTCACTGGGTTCCACCTCAAGAGTGATGGTCTTGCCAGTCAGGGTCTTCACAAAGATCTGCATCCCACCTCTCAGACGCAGCACCAGGTGCAGGGTGGATTCCTTCTGGATGTTGTAATCGGACAGAGTGCGCCCATCCTCCAGCTGCTTCCCGGCAAAGATCAGCCTCTGCTGGTCTGGGGGAATGCCCTCCTTGTCCTGGATCTTGGCCTTCACATTCTCAATGGTGTCACTGGGCTCAACCTCGAGAGTGATGGTCTTACCAGTCAGGGTCTTCACAAAGATCTGCATCCCACCTCTCAGACGCAGCACCAGGTGCAAAGTTGACTCTTTCTGGATGTTGTAGTCAGAGAGGGTGCGACCATCTTCCAGCTGCTTGCCGGCAAAGATCAGCCTCTGCTGGTCAGGAGGGATACCTTCCTTGTCCTGGATCTTAGCCTTCACATTCTCGATGGTGTCACTGGGCTCGACTTCCAGGGTGATGGTCTTGCCAGTGAGGGTCTTCACGAAGATCTGCATCCCACCCCTGAGGCGCAGGACAAGGTGCAGAGTTGACTCTTTCTGGATGTTGTAGTCAGAGAGGGTGCGCCCATCCTCCAGCTGCTTGCCAGCGAAGATCAGCCTCTGCTGGTCTGGGGGAATGCCCTCCTTGTCCTGGATCTTGGCTTTCACATTCTCGATGGTGTCACTGGGCTCCACCTCAAGGGTGATGGTCTTTCCAGTCAGGGTCTTCACAAATATCTGCATGTTGACCTGCAAGACAAACAAATGTTTCAACTACAGCCACTTAAATAAAGACTTCAGTAAATACTAAACAAAGGTATTAACGTTGCTACTTCCAATCAGTTAAAATTTTTCACTTTGGTTGTACTAAACGTGAAATTAAAAAATCATTTTCCGGTTTGACTAACTAAACCTGGTTTTGAGGCAAATTCTGCTGAGTTCTTCGAACAGATTACTCACATCACAGGACCCGCCAGGCCGCCCCTCCTTTATGCCCGCAGGGCGGCAAAGCGGCAGCGGAGCCCCCAGATCCCCCTTACCCCGGCAGGGCACCACCGGACCCCCACGGCCCGCCCGAGGGCAGCGCTACGGCAGCGGAGCCCCGAGCCCCCCGCAGCGCGGCACCAACGGAGCGCTCGGCCCGCCCCGCGGACCCGCCCCGCGGCGGCGCCGCCGCTCCCCCGCCCCGGTAGTGACTCACAGCCGCCTTCCGGCACGGACGGCCCGGCCCGCGCCATCTTCCCCGCAGCGAGGCCTGCTCCCCGGACGGGTACCAGCCTGATTCCCACCCCCCTGCCCGGCCCAGCTCTCAACGCCGCGGCTCAGAGTGCCACACAACGCTGCGCAACTCCGCCAGCGGCTCCTTCCGTTACCCTGCTGCAAACCGCCCGGCAGCGCCCGGCACGGCCCTGCCCAGAGCACCGGGCCGGCCTCCCCCTCCCCGCACCCCCAATTCCCCTCAGCGCACTCACGTCTGCGGCCCTGAGCGATAAATCGACAAAAAGTTTCCAGCGGCGTTAAACCTCGGATCTGCCGAGTGACGCACACCCGCCCTTATTTATAGGGCTTCTGGCCACGCAGGCCCCGCCTACCAAAAACTAAGGTGTCCATCCGCCTCCCAAAGTAGTCCCCAGGAAAAGGTCCCTGCTGGGGCGCGCACTCGCCTTTTCCCCGCTCCAATCCCTCTTCCGCAGGCAAAGGGGTCCCAGAGTTTCAGCGAGGGGGATCAGACCCTAAAAAATCGGCAAATTTCTGAGGGCGCGGATGGATCTGGGACCGTTTTTCGCCCCTGCCCTGCGACCAGACGTTGGTGGAAAGACCGGGAAGTCTGGCGGTGATTGGTGGGGAGGACCGCAGGGCGGACGCTGATTGGCTGCTCGGGCAGGGGCAGTTGGCGAGGGGCGGGGGCGGCGGGGGCAGGGAAAGCTCTGGAAGGTTCGGCGCTGCTGGGCGCTGATTGGCCCGTGGTGAGGTCACGCTGTTGCTGAGGGGGAGCCGCCCAGCGGGGCAGATTTCGGCCGGGGCGGGGGGGGGGGGAGCGGGGCCGTGAGGGGGATTAGGATGGGGATTGGGATTAATAATGGTGATAGGAACGATACCGGGCCTTCTTAAACTTCTGCCTGAACCCCAGTAGTGCTCAGGGAACAACCTGGTACAGACTTGGGGGAGAAGTGCCCTAAAAAAAGGGGGGTGACCCTTGGTGCCAGTGCTTTGTGACCCACTGGGGCCTCTGGCCAGCCCTTTGCCCAGGATGGAGGGAAAATTGGCTTTTTTTTCCATGGAAAAGCCCGGGACGGGTCGTAGCGCTGGTCCTGGCCTATAAAGCTGTGAGGAAAAGCAGAACTGAGTTAGCAGGGTTGGAAAAACAGCATAATCCAGGAGGATTATGACAAGCAGGAGGGTTGGTGGCTGTGGGGTGTGACACGAGCCGGGCCCGTCACGCGGCCCAGCTCCAGAGCTGCCCTGGAACGGGCTGGAGCTGGCTGGACAGGTAATGCTCTTGATGAGAGCCTGCTAAACAAGCCCTGGGATGAAATGCTGACATTTGAAATTCAAATGGTTGTTTACTCACTGCCAGAACAGGAAGCTTTGATCGGTTATGAAGCAGGCACCCGTCTGTGAATTGATGTGGAAACGTGCCTCGGGTTAATTAAACTTCATTATACCTTTCAGACTGGCTCTGAACCCTTTTTGTATGGTATTAAAGATGGAGTGCACAAAATCCAGGATGGGTTTTGTGGTTTTTCAGCAGTTTTATCTGCTGCTCCTTCAGTGAGGCCAGATGACCTTGTTAAATCCTCCACTCACAAAGCATCAGCACGTGTCTGACTGACAAGATTCACCACAGAGCTGCTCTATTTCCCCCTAAAAACACCTCAAACTTGGACAAAAATACAAAGCCACAAACCCCAACGACAAAATCCTTTTGCTTTCCTTTCTCCTAACAGGGTTTCTTGCACCTCCTGGTTTACAGTAAAAAGGAAATAAATCATCCTACCAATAATTGCTCAAAAATGCGGGAACAGGAAGAGGGAAAAATGATTACTGGAAAGTTCAGACAGCTCCACAACAATAACCAACCTTGGCAATATTATTTTGGCTACATAAATTTGGGACAAAAGGCAGAGTTGGGCAATGTCCTGAGGTTTGCTCTGTGCTGCCAGCTCTGCTCAGCGTTTCCAGCACGGGTTTTGTCTGGGGGTGCCAAGGTGGCTGAAGGTTTGCTCCAAGGCTGTCTGGGCTCACTGCACATCCCAGGCACTCTTCCCAGAGGAAAGGCCACCAGTGACTAATATTTACAAATATGAAAGGTCACATCTGTAAAGCTGGAGATTAATGTAAAGCCTGGGCAGTGTTAAAGCACGTCACATATTAAGGATTTTAGGGTGCATATTTCTCTTTTTAATGTTCCTCTAGAGAGAGAAGGAGGAATTTCTGTAATTTTTCTTTCCTTTTTGTGTAAACCAGAAAGCACAGGAGCCCTCCCTTGTTTTTTTGTTTGTTTTTTTTTTTTTTTTCCTAAATATGGCTAAATCTATGGTGTGGCTGTACAAAGCACATGCATTTAACAAACATTCCACTCTGCCTCTGGTGGCTCTTGGCGAATAAAAACCATTGAGAAGCTGACTCTGAACTGTACATAAATAAATGCAAAGCTGAAAACCCCAGAAATCTGTACCTTGTGACTGCTCTGACCGCAGGTGGCTACAGCCTTTGCCAGGGCACAGGGCCTGCAGTTGGGAACAGACATTTCTTTTCAAAAGTGGGTCACTGGGCAGTGGTACAGAGCAACCTACTTTCAGGAGAGAAGAATCTGGGGTCAGGGAAATGTTTCCAAGGAATCTGTACGTTCTGGAACACAAGCTGGGTCTGGTTTTTATGTAGGCTAATGTCCTAGCAACGAGGTATCACTTGTACATGAGGCAATGTGTTTATCTTTAGCTACCAGGTTTAGCTTGGGACAGCCAGCCAGGCCATCACAGGGCGTGTGGCAAGTCCAGTTACTGTTCTTTGTTCAGACAAAAATAGGGCTGCTTGCCACAGGGAAAAAAACATATATATTTATATACATATTCCTATCTCATAACATTACTCACACTTGCCTCTCACTGTGTATGATGCAGAATAATTATATTTACAGTTGGGGAGATGAATATTGTCTCCCTGTAGCAGTGCAGGAAGGTCCAGGCTTGGCTCAAGTTCCAGCCACGAGACAAACAGACCCGTGGCATGTCACTGCTTGTCCCCAAGCTGCCAGCCTGGAGGGTTACACAAACAGTGAGTCAGAATTCAAAGTACTGGGAGATTGACTGTGATATTCTGAGATTACCAAAAAAAGACAACTCCCCCGGTTTTGTTTTTATAGCTTTATGCTAAGAATAAATTCACTAAACAAAGTTTTTAAGAAGCCACCGACTTCAGGAGCTGAAAGAAGAAAAACAAACTTTAAGAAAAACAAATAGATCGGTAGTAAAAGGATGAAAATTAGTGATACTCCTCTGTCTCCCCGTCTGTCTAAAGTGTATTTTAGCTTTGTAGGACACATGGGATTCAGCTTTCAGATCTGTGCTGCCCTGATAAACAGGCTTGGGCAGCTCTGGGTGACCCAGAGGGACATGTGACAGCTCTGCTGGCAGGAGACGTCCAAAGGGGATTTTGTAAAGGGCTGAAATCACAGGTTTGTGCCTGCCTGGTGTGCCAGTGAAAGCAACAGCTTCAACTAATAACTAGGTCTGTTCTGCAGCTCCTTGTCTGCATCTCTGCCTCTGCCTGGGAATGGTTTGGATCCCATCCAAGCTGCAGTGCAGGGAGGGAGCTGCTTTGTTCACCTCCTCTGCTGCCGCTGAGCACATTCAGCTTTCTGGGGTGAGGTTTTCCGGCAAAACAGCCGAGAGGTTCCTTGGGAAACAGGCAGACAGAAGAAGAAATGGCTGAAGAAACAGGCAGAAGAAACAGGCAGAATAAACCACTGTTAATCATTGTTAGTGTGTTCCACAGGAGCTCTGTAACAGTGAACAAAAACAAACACCGCCAAGGACGTTCTGAGCAGCCCGGGGGTGTCACCTCCTGCATTTTGTTTTCAGATCCAGCTCGGGTCCTTTGATGGTGGGGAAAACATCTGGAATGTTTCCCCCTCCACCACAGGGAGACTAAAACCCAAGCACAGCCATTTTCCCCCTGAACAAACCACGTACTTTGAACCACGTCCATTTTTTAAAGTGTGCTGTCAGCTGTACAGAACTCCTAGTTCCCTGCTTATGAGATATAAAAAACATCCACAGTTCCTAATTCTCCTTCAACCCACAAACATGTAGCTGCTTTCAGTGCTGCTTTGGGGATAAAAATGCTCTCACAGGCAGAATTTCAATGCTGGCTGCGAGCCAGGGCTGCAGAGCTGAGTCATTGTTATACAAGCAGAGCTGAGATGGCACAGAAAAGGCCCTTTGTACTTTACCACTGAACACGTCAGCTGCTGCTGGCCTTTCAGCATCACAAGACACCTACACAGAACCAACTGTAATTTACTGGACTTTTCCTCTTGTCCACCCCGTCATCTGTCTGGATATTTCCTTTTCCATTTTGCCTCTCAAGCTTAACAGCAAATGCATTTTTCATCAAGCTTGTTGGCCTCTCCTAAAGCCTGGCAAGCATTGCATCAGCTCTGGAAGCAGTGAAATGAGAGCTGGTAACTCCAGGCACTGGGAAGGTGCTGCCCAGGTATACTGAGAATACAACATTTGACTGAAATTTGACTGAAATTGACTGAAATTGACTGAAATTGACTGAAATGTAGGGCTCTCAGCTCAGAATATCTGTGACACTTATGATCATCCCAAGTTCCACTGTAAAGCTGTGGAATTGATTATTTATGTGAGACTCAGTTTTGTGTTCTGAGTCCTTCGTGATGAAATGTGAAGAGAATGAAAAAAGAGAAACAATTTATTTACTATGGCATTTTGCACTTCCATTTTTGTCCTCCAGTTCTTTATTCTGAGATATCACAGGAGAACAGAATTGAGCTTCTCAAAACAGCTTCTGCATTTAAAATAAAGTGAGCTAATTGTGGAGAGGCATGGAGAGTGACAGATTTGCAGATATTACATGGACAAACTCACTCCAGTTTTCTCCTGGAACTGCTTTTTTGAGTGCTGGTGGCTCCTGTTTTACAGAGGGTCATTTGTGTGAACTGACATAACAAGCCCCTAAAATGAGCTCCAAAAATTCCCCTCTGGCTTTCAGTGTGCTGAGCTCAGTGTTTTTGGGACAGCACAGACCGTGAGTGCTGCTGGCCCTGCCCGAGGGGAGATGAATCCCTGCTGCAGCCAGCACGGGCTCCGTTTCAGTGCCTTCCCAGTTTCACCTCGGTGACTTTTTCCTCCCAAAACACGAGGTGACTGACATGATATCTGGTTTGACCAAAGGTCTGGGAGTGGCTCAGATCAGGAGCTCCATGCGAATTTGTCACACAGGGTGTATCTAGTGAGTAACCGGAGCAGAGCTTCGCAGAAGGGATAACAGGAAACTGTAACTCGGTGCCCTTTCCTATCATCAGAGAGCTGCTGAGCCACGGGATTCTTGAGCAAATCCTGGCATGTGCCATCTCGGGAGGCAGCCTGAACACCAGAGTCACATGTTTTCAAAGCTCTTTTCCAGACAGAGTGCTGATGGATATTTATTCATCACTGTCCTCCCGCTTTGCCATGTTCCTGGCTGCCACTGGATCCTTTGGTGCCTCTTTGCCTCTCAAGACTCAGCTCGCTTGTTTACATCTTTCCCCTTCTTGGAAAGAACAAGACATTAAGTTCTGTTGACGACAAATTCTTGATTATATGTCAAACAAAAGAAGGTTCCGGTCTTGCAACACTGGACACAAAGGTTTGTCTTTGGAGTGATGATTTTTTTCCCCAACTGAGTATGACTTGGACACCTCCAAGTTTTGTACTTTTCCCAGCACTTGAGTTTTACTTGAGAAACAGCACTGGATTTCAGTGTTAAAAAAATAACCTTTTGTAAGACATTTACCACTGAAGCGTGTCCCCAAGTGCCACATCCAGCAGTTTCTGGAACGCTCCCAGGGCTGGTGGCTCAAGCACTTTCCCGGGCAGCCTGATGCAATGCCAGCAGGACCAGGGCAGTGCCTGTCCCTGTGCTGGGCACCACACCTGGAACCCTGGGGCCAGTTTTGGGCCCAGCACGAGGGACATTGAGGGGCTGGAGAGTGTCCAGAGAAGGGAACGGAGCTGGGAAGGGGCTGGAGCCCCGGGAGGGGCTGAGGGAGCTGGGGGGGCTCAGCCTGGAGCAAAGGGAGCTCAGGGAGGACCTCGTCCGTCTCTACAGCCCCCTGACGGGAGGCGGTGGCGGGCCGGGATCGCTCTCTTCCCCGGGTAACAAGGAAGGATGAGAGGACGTGTGTGCCAGGGGAGCTTTAGGGGGGATGTCAGAAAAGATTTCTTCACTGCGCGTTCCCCTCGTTGTACCCCAGCCCCTCCCGGTGCCGCTGTGTTCCAGCGCCCCCCGGTCCCGCTATGTCCCGGCCCCTGCCGATTCCACCGTGTCCCTTCAGCCCCTCCCGTGTCCCCTCCCGTGTCCCCTCAGCCCCTCCCGTGTCCCCTCCCCGGTTCCCTCAGCCCCTCCCGTGTCCCCTCCCGTGTCTCCCCCCGTGTCCGCGGTGCCGCCGTTCCGCCCCCGGGCCGTGCGCGTCGCGGGGGCGCCCCCCGGTGGCGCAGGCCGAGGCGGCGCATGGGGCGCGGCGCGGCGGGCGGCGCGCGGCGCTCCCGGCGGGGCAGCGCGGCCGCGGCCGGGACGCGCCGGGCCCGGAGCAGGAATGCGGAGAGAAGCCCGGCCGGGGCCAAGGCGGAGCCCCCCGGGCCCGGCGTCATCGATCTGGGGGCGCAGAGCGGGCGCTGGGCCGCCTTCCAGGAGCGGCACCGGCTGAGCTGCGAGGAGGCGGCGCGGCTGCTGCTGGACGCCTAGTGAGTAACGGGGCCGGGGCTCCGCGCTCCCGGCAGCGTTCTCTGCACCGCGGGGACCGAGAGCCGCCCAGAAGGGGCGCCGGGGGTGGGATGGGGAGGGGGCGCACGCACCACGGAAGAAAAAAAAAAAAAAAAAAAAAAAAAGGCTTTCTGTGCTAAAGCTGCCCGTGTTTTACGGTTCTCCCATCGAAAATGCCCTTGGGGGCTCCGCCAGGCTCAGCTGCTAAATCTCCACCCATTTCCTGTGCTCGCTCTGAAGCTGTCCGTGGGAGGCAAAATCTGGAAGGAAAATGTTTTCTCCTTTGCATTTAGCGATAGCCCCGGACGGTGACTGCCCAGCTGCTGAGGAGGCGGATCCGGGAGGGGGAGAAGCACAGGCTCAGAAATTCCTTGGTCATAAAATTCCTTTGCAATTACAACCCAAAATAAAAGACATTTCAAATATTATATAGAATCCACAAATCTCTGCTGTCCCCAGCTCTTAAATGGAGGAATATTAATGGTGTTGGAGGAACTGTGGGGAAAATTGTGGGGAAATTCAGTTCTCAGTTCCAAGCAGTCTGTTTTAAGGTGATAGCCCTGTTTTCTGTATAGGGTTGTGTATGAACACAGCTGTAGGGTCAGCACTGTGACCTGGAATGTGATGGGGAGCTGTGTTGTACAGAGTCCTCAAAGCGGTGTTCTTCTTTCCTTTTCACCATTTTAATTAAACCACAAAAGCAATTCCTGCAGAGGACAAAAGCCAATCCTCTACCTCATTCTGACACGTCTTAATAAATACATTTGAGTGGATATATTTCCTGGTGTGTTCTGCAACAGCTCAAGACAGAACTGAATAATGAATACATGAATGTCATGTATAGCCTTACTTGGCAAAAACCAAGAGAGGAGGATCCCAAAAGCTCTGTTGTGTCTCTCTGCAGTGAATACAGGGGTTTGGTGAAGCACACAGGAGGCTGTCACTGTGGAGCCATCCGCTTCGAGGTCTGGGCTTCAGCAGATCTGCACGTGTTCAACTGCAAGTGAGTTGGTTTGTTCCATGTTCCCAGAGATGGATGTCAGCTGTCTGCTTTTCCAATCTTAGAGCTAAAGATGAGACAGCTGCAGAACACCCTCTGAGCTGTTTCCACAGGATTTGCCCCTAATTATGTCCTGATCCACTATGAGATCAGTGTTGGTGATTTCAGGTGCTGCTTTGGGCAGGACTTCATGTCTCAGCCAGGCTCACACAGAAAGTGTCAGGAGAGATCTAATGAGTCCAGGTGCTCAGCCATCTGCTTTCTGTTTCCTCTCATGCAGGGGGCTCAAAGCACATTGGTCTTTTTTTAACTTGTTCTTCTCAAGTGACATTACAGCTCTGACCACATGTGTCTCAAACTGAAACACTCTCTGGTTTCAGTAGTGACCCCTCTTTGCCTGCAACTCCTTTGCTTCCAGCTCATGGGTGAACTTCTGAACTTTACTTTCTTGTTTGCAAGGTAATGAATGTTGGCAAAATTGCCCAAATGTGCTCTGAACCATTAAGTGGATTTCTCAAGGCTAGAGTTTGTCCTCAACAGTTGTGTGTGAGAATATCTTATTGGGGTACCTGTGTAGGGCCAGTCTGTTCATGGGCGTGCTTGACAAACACTGCTGACACCACAAATCCACTTTTGCCACTTACCTCTGAGCCATTCTAGCTGTCAGTGGGATTTCTGTTGTCAAGAGGTCAGATTGCTGCTCTACAACCTGTCCACTTCTGGAAAGATCTGTTTTTTCTTTTACAGTTGCAGCATTTGCACAAAGAAACAGAACAGACACTTCATTGTGCCAGCGTCGCGTTTCAAGCTGCTCAAGGTAGAGTAAGGACTCAGTAAGAGCATGGCCATGAGCACGAGCAGTGTTACCCTCACAGAGCCAAGAACAAGCAGTTCTCTGCCCTAAGTTTGGCTGGCTGGGGGACATGGCTGCATTTGAAGCTGTCTGGGGTGGTTGTGTTAGTGCATCTTGTTTAGAGCTCTTGTAGTTCCTAGGCCTGACTGTTACAGACACGTGTCCATACAAAGCACAGGGGGGTTCAGGAAAGGAGCAGGAATGCACAGCTCTGTATCTCAAGCAAAGACAGGAAGGTGGCATTTTAAATTGTACATTTCTACATTGTATCTTTTCAAAGTAATGAATCCATCTATTTCCACGGAAAACTCACAGTGCTTTTCCTTTGCCTAGGGTGCTGACAACTTGACAACATACACCTTCAACACACACTGTGCCCAGCACACGTTCTGCAAGACCTGTGGTGTTCAGAGCTTTTATACTCCTCGTTCCAACCCTGATGGTTATGGTAGGTACAAAGCAAGCTGTGCTAACCAGAGTTAACCACCAAGTAAACCTTGGATAAAGATTCCACTGGATGCTGACATGACAGCAGTGAGCAGCATGTGTCCTAAGAGTTTGTTCCTAAAGGAACTGCAGTCTGAACCTGCAGCTCCTCCATAAAAAACAGTCTTACCTATAAATGTGTGTGACATATTTCTCATCCAGGCTCCTCAGCCTTACAGCAGTAGCATTTACAATTCCCTGAGATGCCCCAGCCATGGAATGGAGCGGGCATCTCCCACATTTTATGAAAAGTAGGTTTCTGTGTACTCTGTTTATCTTCAGGAATCGCTCCCCACTGTCTGGATGATGGCACTGTGCAGACCATTATCACAGAGGATATCAATGGCAAGGAGTGGGAGAAAGCAGTGGGGGAACATAAGACCATCAGAGACATGTCAAAACCCTGACACACCCTCCCAGCAGCCTTGGGAGCACTGCCATGGAACTGCAGTCTGGGCTTTCCTGGGTGATGGTTGGTGAAATCAAGTTCTAATTACTGTTACCTGTTCTCTGTTTCTTAAATAAATCTTTCTATGCTGATTGTCTCATTCCTTTGTGACATTCAGTTTTCAGACTGCCTCTGCTGTGTAAACCACTGCAGGGTTGCTCTTTTGGCACTTTGCCTTTAGCTGTGCTCAAGTTTAAATCACAATACAAAAGACTTCATTAGAATCACTTGCACCTCATTCCTGTGTCCTGCTGAGACTCTTGTGAGTTGACCTCGAGCCCTGTTTTGAATCAAGAAGAAAAGCTTGTATTTCAGGAGGTAAAAGTGAAGGTGGAGCCTGCAACACAATGTATATAAAAGAAGCAACAGCAAACATCAGTGCAATTAGAAAAAATGCATGATTTCTGGTGTTTTATTCAATAGGTTTGGCTTTTTAAAATTCTTACTGAATAACAAAGGTGTTGTGGTCATGGACCTGTGGAGATAGCATGAGCTTTGAAAAGTTAACTCCTGATAGCTGGATCTTACAAAAGCACCAAGGGAGAGTTGCCAAGCAGTCCTTGCAGCTCTATCTTCTTGGGGAAACAGTTTGTGCCATATCTTCTCCAATGCAGAATCCTCCAGAGCTTGGCTCCCAATTAAAGTTAATCCAAATTCCTCATCTTATTTAAGCTTCTATGATGAGCAAATAGAGTAGCTATAGCCTGTTCTCAGGCTTTAGCCCTGTTCTCAATGTATGAGGCAATGAGATATTCAGGAGGAGATTCACCCAGCCTGGGTTTTGTAGCGTGCAGAATTCCACACAAAGAGCACCCCATCCTGTTGAGCACTGAACACAGGAAGTTTCTGGAGTCCAGGGCCTGGGCCAGTCGTGGTTTTGCTCAGTCTTTGCTCCTGGGAGTGGTGTCCTGTCCAAGCAGGCGCAGGGAGTTGAGCACCAGGTACCGGGAGAAGAGCAGGTAGAGCTGGCGGAACCAGAGGAGCTGGCTGCGATGGCACCGCATGGCTCTCTAGGAGGAGAAACAGGGCACAGAGCATGACAGAACCTTCCAGAACTGCTGGGGGGGCACTGTCCTGCTCCTGCTGTGGGGCTCAGTGCCATTTATAGGGCAGTCTGTTTTCAGTGAGCAGGGAGAGGCAGGGCAGGCTGCCTGAGCTCTGGGCCTGTCTGCCACCGAGGCTGCTGTTGTGCTGCCTGATGCTCAGAGGGTCCTGCTCCAAAGGACACTTCATGTGTCACTTCTACCTCCTCCTCCTCCCCATGTGATCTCAGGCCTGGGGAAGTGTTCACATGCTGGGAAGCAGGAGCCTGGTAAGTGTGTCTGGGAACATCTCTGCTCCTTCTGACCACACTCTGCCAGCTGCAACTGAGTCTATTTATAGTGCACCAGCCTAGAAAGGTCAGATTTCAGGAACAAAAATACATGGGATAATGAACACCACCTTTATCCAAGCTGTTTCCATAAGTAACTCTTATCTTCTAACAGCCTCAGAAGCAGGAAAAGTCTGTAATTTGTGAATTAACAGCACTGTTTGCTGGGTAAATATTTTCATGCTGCTAATCAGATTCTGATATAGGGAACTGTGAGGTAAATGTGCAAGATCCTATGCAGCAAAATAGTTTAAAAATGTACAGTAAAGGGAACTTGTGAAGAGCTTTGGACCACAAGTTCACAGGCTGTCTCCATTTTTAGTGAGAGCTGTGATCAAGGATGCTGTTCTGGCATGCAATCATGCCAGGCTTTCACAGGCCACTCACATGTTCAGAATACTGTGTTGGATCCAGTTTCCTTTGAAATGCAACCTGCATCCTGGGGAGTGTAAAACTCAGTGCCCTGTGACTGCCTGAGCTGCAAATCTGCTCAGCCCTGTCCTGTCACACAGGACATGAGGTAACCTGGCTTGTCCGTGTTTCTAAAATCACTGCAGACATTCCTCAGTGACATTTCTAACCCGTGGATGACACTGCTTCTGGCATCCCCTGGGAATGTGACACTTGTGACTAAAGTGCTCACAATGAGGATGAGCCACTCCAACAGGTCAGGCAGGTGCCACTCATCTCACCTTGGCTTGTTCAGTCTCCTCCTCTGTGAGGATGAAGAGCGCATCCCTGGGCAGGAGGCAGGAAATGAGGACATCCAGGAAGGAAATGTATTTCCTGAAGAGATTTACTGATTCCAGCACGAGCACACGGCACCCTACACAGAGAAAGAGGATAAATATTTCAACCAGCAGCAATTTTTGTAAGGTGCCCTTTTCTCCAGGCTCAGCAGCTCTTTGCAGCTTCCCTGTATTGCTGGCCTTGGGAATCCTTTTTGTGTAAAAGGGGAACAACTTCTGATGCTCCCACCAGGATTTTTTTGTGCCCAGTGCACATCTATGACCTTTTGTATTGTCTGTTATTCTGTACATGACCCTTTGTACTGGTTCTTGTTCTGTAATACCCTGTGGAAAGCAAAGCTAGCTTTGAATATCCCAAAAACTGGGTGTTTTAAAATTCTTCCTGCATAATTAGGCTCAAAAAAAATAGGTGCAGATGATTCTCTGAATGCTGACACTGTATCATATAATGGAATTTTAAAAGAGTAGTTTCTGGTTCAGCTACCAAAATGAAATTCCATCTTTCCACTCCAGTTCTTAGCTACAGAATAAATATTTACAAGCCTCAGGAATAAAATATTAACTCAGGCAGGCAGTAACACTTTAACAGAGTTCCTGAATTCATTGTTCAGACGTTTGTGATGAAGCAGATGAAGGTAACATGGTTCAAGATTCTGCTGATGTTGAAGGGTTTTTTTTTTTCTGTTTCAAAGATCCCTTTGAACTCAAAAGTTAATTGCTAGGTTTTTTTATTGTCTTCACTGATGAGTTCAGAGCTACTGATGGTCCCGTTAAGAGCCTCTAGCTCTCAAGGGAGCTGCTTTGGGATTTCCTTAGCTTGGCAGCTGCTGTGATTATGTTCCACACTTCCCACATTGTATTAAAGTTTGACAGAAGAGGCCAAAGTCACAGTTTACACAGGTGGGCAGAGATGTAATTCAATTTGCAATGAAATTTCCTTCAGTGAGCCCTGAAACAGTGAGATTACACAGAAGAGACAGAACAAAGCTCTCATGGACTCCCTCTGGCACATCACCAGGATCTTTCAATTCCTCTCTTTTCTTTTCTCCAAGGGTGTTGTTCCAACTTTTCAACAGCCTGTCCCAGTCTCCAAAGTTCACTGGCTAACTTCATTTCAGCACCACAGAGGGCTCCAGGGCCATGCTCCCCTTCCACTGAGGGGACACAGGGAGCTGACTCGCAGCAGGTCACACAGAGCATCACAGCAGTGATTTCCTCCTGCTCTGGGCAGCAAGGGGCAGGGGCAGAGCCCTCAAGGGCAATCCCCGCCGGGGCAGCGGCGGAGAACCCGCGCTGGGCGCGGCGGGCGCTGCTCGGGAGCCGCCGGGAGGTGGCGGCGTCCGCCGGCCGGGAGGGACCGGGAGCGGGACCCGCATCCCTCCGGAGCGCTGCCTTCAGCCCCTCCTGTCGCCAGCGCCGCGTCCCCGGTGCCTCCGCGGGGTCACGGAGCAGCGCTGGGCGATGCCGGGCGGCCCGGGACGTGCGGGAATGCGGCTTCGGGAGCGGCACGGCCCGGACACTTCCTGAGCGCCGAGCTGAGCCCGCCGGGAGGACGGACAGGCAGAGCTGCTCGGCTGCCATCGGCCCCAGCTGCTCTCCCAGGGGATGCTCTGCAGGCACAGGTGCTGCGGTCGCTCACAGAAGGGCCCTGACACTCCTTTAATCCACTTGGAGAATTTCTTGTTTGCGAATAGCAAACGCGGAAGGAAATGTGTGATGTGCTGTCAGTGGGGGAACCATTCTTCCCCTTCCTCTGCAGAGATCCTCTGGGCTGCTGCTGGGGTAGTTTCAGAGGGAAGAATTACTACAGTGCTGCTGTCAGAATTCCCAGTGGCACCTGTTTGCTTTTCAAACACGGGACAATGATCTTTCCTTTCCTGGATGGCTTTAATGGACTCTGGCACATCTATTCCTACTCACAGGGATGGGAAGAGAGGCCTGGCACCACTCTCTGAAGCTTGGGCTGCTCTTTTTACCCAAATGTGCTCTCCCTTCCATCAATTTTTTCCCCCTGAGAAATATTAATTCATGCAGCAATTGCACCCTTTTGTTCCCCAAAGCTCAGGAATAAGGATGCAAAACCATGGCAAGTGATTTCAGCGTGGATGGGTCTGACCTGCCGGGCCCTCCTCGGTCAGATCAGGTGAAGTGGTGGCATCCAGCTCCCCAAAAAGAAGGGCACTGTGAGAGCCCTCTGTGTCACTGATCCAAGCAGGATTTCCATGTGCTGACAGCAAAGCCTGCTCTGCATGGCAACGTGAGATGCAATGAGGCAGGGAAGGAATGTACAGTCCAGGGAGAGATGGAAAAGGGTTCAGAGAAACAGGCTGCTCCCTGCCAAGCAGGGTGAGAGCAGTGCTGCCATTGAGGAGTCCTGTGACACCAGCAGGTGAAGCTGTTCAGAGCCTGCTGTGCCTGTGACCTGGGCAGGATGGGATTAGCAGTGTAATGCAACCTCTCCAGGTTGGCAGAAAGGGCAGGATCAATATAGCTCATGGATTAGGCCGAGAATAGAAGTGTGTGAAGCCTGCAGCCTGCTCAGCTTGGCTTTCCACTTCCAAATCACTCAGGCAGCAAGGATGCCTAGAATGAGGAGCTTCTGAGTGAGCACTGTGTGTGCTGCAGGCCTGCACTGCTCCTGATGGAAGGAGGCACAGCTTCCTCTGGAAGAGCACTGGGTGTAGCTGGAAAGGGCCAGTGGCAGGGGTGGGAGCACATCCAGCAGTTGTCTTGGCTTCTTGAAACAAGTGCTTGTGCCTGGGCTGGAGAACTTGATTACAGATTATAAAAAGCCTGTTGTGTTTGTGCTGGCTAAAGGCATTAGAAAGCAGAGCAGGATATTTAGGGTGCTCATTTGCATATCACTGAGGCAATGCAAGGCTTAGCTGGCTTTTGCATTTGCAGGGAGATTTTCTGTGGATTCCCTGATCACATGGGCTTACACAGGCTCACCCACAAACAGCTCCCTCTTCCCAACAGCAGCACAGCACTTTTCCATGGCCTGAACATGCCTTTCAGCTCCATCCAGACAGCCTCAATCCCAGCATCACCCTTGTTTCATTAAGCCCCTCTGGTGCACAGCCCTGCACGCCTGCCAGATCAAATTATAAATACTGGGAATTTCAATGAGACTGGAACTATATTTGGAAAGGCTTAGCATAAGCAGCAGCATGGGAGCTCCCCGTTCCTTTGGTGTTTGTAGGTCATGTCAGATGTGATGTAATCAGAGCAGCAAGGCTTGCACAGAGCTCCAGCAGCCTCTTGATGCTGCTGGAGAAATGGAAATGTTCTCTGTATGTGGGTCTGTTTCAAACCTGAATGGATTTGAGGCACAGCCCATACTCAGGACCAGAGTGAAACCTGCATGAGCAGCACATGAAAGTGGCTCAGTGTAGATGGGGCCTGACAGCCAGCAGTGACATCAACCACTGCAGCCCCTTGTCCTTTGTGCTGCACACAGAGCTGTGCTGCAGCCCAAGGCTGAACAAAGGAAAGGTCCCAGGAATGAAGCTGGCACTAATACTCCTCTTTCATGAACTGGGGAGTGAAGGGACTGGAGTCAGAGCTCAGCTTAAGGGCATTCTGCCATCTTGGCTCATGCTGTCTCATTAGGCCTGCAACTTCCTGCTAGCAGAGAATTAAAACTGATTTGCTGTGACTCATTCAAATCCTACAATGATTTGGGAATTAGCATTAAAGGAACACAGCCTGGATGGCTGCTGAGGGAGCAGGAGGTTGACTGGGTGGGCCTGGCTGAGCCACCTTCCAATGCTCTGTCCTAACAGCTGAGTGACAGCTTTGTGCTTAAAAAAGGTCCACACATTTGTCCCTGGGCAGGCACTGTTTGCTAGAGATAAGGGCTGCAGCTCTGCTCTAGAAAAGGGGTCTGCAGCTACCTCCTTCTGTACTTTGTTTCTTTCCCTTCCCTACTTGTACAGAGAATTTCTCAGAGATTCTTGCTCACAGGTGGAAGCAGCCACTACAGTTTGCTGTGCCACTGCAGATTTCAGATTCCTTTCTGAGCACATTTTGGTGGAGGCTTAAATTGCTGCATGCAAATATTTTTGGCTAAGTGGGTAATCGTTTCTGAGGCTTGTGTCACAGAAAAGAAAAAAGGCCTGTAAGCAGGATGTGACCAAAAACTCTGTGACTAAGCTGAGGGACCTGGAAAGAGCACTCAAATTCACCCAAGAGGCACAGGCCAGACACTGCATCACACCACTGAGGCAGGACAACCCCAAGGGACTGAAAAGTGACTGTACAGAAGCCTGAACTGGTAAAAAATTGCAGAAAGATAGAAGTTCAGCTGTGGGTTCCATCTGCAGCGCAGGGGTGAGTTGGGCAGCTGGAACCCTGGACACAAGAGGGATTTCAAGGACTGCAGGGTGGGGATGTGGGGTGGGAGGGGAGGTGATGGATGCCTACCTTCAGGTAACTTCCCCTCTGAATGCAGGTACCTGTGAAAGAAGAGATACAAGGGGTCAACACTCAGTGGAATGACTCAAGCCCTGATTTTACAGGAATAAACCCTGCACATTAAACCAAGCCTTTTCATTTAACACCCAGTGACAATGGCCAATCTTGTGAGGAACTTCAGGAGCCCACACTGGCTGCACCTCAGGCAGGGCTAAGCCTCGTTCCCCACACTACTCTGCCATTCCTTCCCTCATCCTGCCTGCTGGGACACACCACAAATAAGCTCCATAAATCAAATTCACTCTCAGACTTCCCAAGGGAAACTCAAGAGGCTGCCAAAGGCGGTTCAGCCCTGGGAGCACCTCTGGCTGCTTGAAGCCCAGGCTCTGCTGGCCAGGGGCATTATTTCAGTGGCTGCTCCTCTTTGGGCACCAGCTCTTTTTTTCCAACCCAGGCTGGCACTGGGACATCTTTTTGCTCACCAAGATTTTGATCCCTTCATGACTTTGTCCTAGGAAGTCTCTGCAGCAAAACAGAACAGGAGGACCAAAGATGGGAGATGTGACTGGTGATGGCACTTCCATCAGGAAGTGTAAGCAAATGGCCCTGGGGTGCTGAGGGCATCAGGGGGTGTTCATTTCAATTCCATTCTCAATTCTCTTGTTTTTCCTGCTCATGGCTTTGGAGCCATTCTGGATTTGGCCCACGGCAGGGCTGGGAAGCAGCAGGTCTCCAGCAGATGGCACTCAGGGCTGTCCCACACCCAGTCCTGCTCTTCCAGGAGAAAAAGACATCCAAACAATGGAACATTTTACAAAAGGAGAAAGGAAATAATAATAAAAAAAAGTTATTTAACCCTGTGTAATATTTAAAGAGATTGTTATCACCTAATAGTGGTGTATCTGACAAAGGACAATGTGCCAGTTCATGTGTAAATCAGCCAGGATAAAACATGCATTATATGTAAACTGCTGTGTTTCTCCAGTCACTTTCAAACTAGGATTATCTCTGGCTGTTGGTTAAGTTCAAGGAAAAGGATTAGCTACACAGGCCTAGACAAAATAGGAAGCACGGAGTGATGAATACCCAATGCAATACAAAGCAAAAGTCAAGCCAGAAATGCAGGTCATGACAGAACTCAAACAGCAATCAGAAAACATATTTAAACAGATTCTCCTGCCAGTGGTGTCCTCTGCTCCAGAGCCAAAGCAATGCCATTTCCTGCTAAACAATGGCCTTGGAGCAGTGACTTGGCCACCTCCTGCCCCACCACTCAAGCCTTACTGCTCTGACAAAGCCTGTTAAATGTAGCCTTGTAATTTAAATATCTCCATGAATATCTGCTCTGCTCTTCTGCCAGAGGTTCCTTCCCCCACAAGTGGAATCTGGCCACCCAAAGAAATGATTCAGCACTTGGTACAGTTAGTAGGGTGGGAAACTTTTAGAATAAGCTTGGAGAGATAAAGCAGTGAGTGGTTGTGAAATCTGGCAAACTCTGAAAGCCCAGTGTCTGTTCTGGGTGTGCTGCTCTGCCATGGAGGCACCTTCAAAGCCCTGAGCTGCTCCAAGAGGGAACTAATAATAACCACTCCTGTCACTAGAAACAGGAGTGAGAGATCCACATCATATGGAAACGTTTCAGCAGGAGCAGGGAGCATCTTCAGCAGGGAAGAAAAGTGTGATTCAGCGGTAAATGAAGGAGTTTGTGCTTGTGTAAAGGTTCAGGGAGACACAAACTGTGTTTGGTTACTGAAAGGTCCTCAAAGCTGCTGCCAGCAGACCTGTCACTCATTGTGAGGAGCAGGCATGAAGAAACTGCATCTCTCCTCATCCTTTTTGTCCCAGTCCAAGTGCTTCAATTCTCAGCAAGGCTCAGTGCAGAGCCCTGGGAACGGGCTCCACCCAGCTCTGTGTGCAGAGGAATTGCAGCCTTGCTCATTTGTATTTCTCTGTGGTTGCAGAGAGAGAGAGAAACATGAAGCTCTACCTCCTGCACACGTTCACAAAATGAGCCAATCCTCTCCCAAATCCATCTTCTCACTCCCATCTCCACCCTGCTGGAGTGTCTCCATGGGACACTTCCAAGTAGGGGAGAGGTTGCAGCTCTCAGTTGTTGCCATTTTGGGAATGTTGTTTTACAGATTGGACTTGCTGTGGTTTGGTCGAAATGAAAGAGTTTGGCATAAAATCTCAAAAAGTAAAACACAGGCTCTTTTTCAGGAGATTTTTCCATGTGGGTGTTTTGTTTTTTCTTCCCGGAGAGACTTTTTATAATCCTTTTTAAACACAAAGTGACCAAAGGTGGCTCAATCCCACCCACTGCCCAGGTGCCAGAGCCTGCTGGTTACAGGGCACCTTTCCCTGCAATGCCTGTGGTAGGTTCAGGGCCACGTGTGAGACTCTCTGCAGTGAAGAATTTGGGAAGGCCATGAGACATCCAAAGGCTCCAACCATTTCTGCCCTGCAAGATCTCAGCCCCAGCTCCTCCCTCAAGGCCCAGCTGCTTTGAAGGCTCTGCAGCCACCAGCTCCATCTGCTCAGCAGAAACACTGCAATGGCCCAAAGCCCTCACCCTGCAAACTGCAGGGCTGAGCTGGCTCCCAGATTCCCTGCCTTCACTCAGGCATCCTCAGGAAAGCTGTGAGTGGCTCAGCTCCTCTGTGGCACTGACCAGTGAAACCTCCCAAGCTGTTCCAAGAAGGAACAAGTCAAGATGGAGCTGAAACTTCAGTCCTGGGGAGCACAGAACTCCTCTGGGGCTCATATCCATGAGGGTGTGTTACAGTTTGGGTGATGTTCTGTTTGATGAGGAGTTGATCATTGAATTCAATGACTTCACTCTTCAAATAGTTTCCCAAGCCAGAGGCAAAACCCTTCACTGAACTGACTGCTGGCTGCTGTGGAGCACTGGGGAAATACAGTTTTGAAGAGTATGGCAAAGAATGGATGTCTTAAAGCTGCACTGGGGCTCCATTTAGGATCCCAACCTCTAATCTACCCAATTAATCTGATGAAACAGATGTGAAGGAGGAAGAACAGGCAGTCTCCTAGGAATCACAGAGACATCAGAAGGATATACTTGCCAGATGTTGGATGTTTGCTCTCTGGAACGCCTCCTCCCTCCCTAGCTGGATTTTCTGGATCCATTTCCATGCACCCTGAACTACACCATGGAGCAGCACTTTGTACAACACTGCTCAGGCTCTCTGTGCTCACACGTGGGGCAGTGGCAGATGGTTCTGCCAGTGACAATGCAGAGATGTTCCAGCTGACAGAGCTGTCCTGGCTCTGTGCTTTGGGCCTTGCACTGTCTGGGAGAGGAATGTGCAGTGTCACTGCTCCCCTCACTGTGACACAGGGAAGGACACCCCTTAAGGCTGTTTCTTTGGAAAAAAAACCTTCTTTAGGAGGAATCCCTTCTGTACTGGTGCTCCATACCCAGCTTTAATCCTGATGGCTCTCAACAGTGTCATGGAAGGGCACTGGGATGAATGAACTTGGCCAAATGAAGGAATGAGGGAAAGGGATAAAGGAATGAGATAAAATCTAGAACTACACACCCAGCTATAGGATATATGCCAGGGCAGAGAGCTTTGAGGGGAAGTCTCAAGGATAGACAGCAGAGTACAATTCTGTCTCAGCCTTATGGGGACAGTCTGGCTGCAACCACAGCCATCACTCATAAGCTCCCCCAGGACATTTAAGATCAGTAAAACAAGTGAGAAATGCATGGGCTGTAGCTGCTGAAAGGAGAGAGAGATCTTCCAGCCCCACAGTATAAGAAGGCACCAAATAAAAATGATAAATGGGCTATCATTCACTGTGTTATCAAGCTAATCACCCAAACCCAGCTTCCTCCCTGTCCTTTAAGACCTGGCCTTGGAAATTCCACAGAAGCTCACAGCAGAACTGTGCTTTGTTGGGGTGGGACGCAGTTGGTGGCCTCTGAGAATGGCTCCCACCAAATGGGACTGGCTGGACACTGCTCCTCTTTGTTTCCATGGATTTGCAGCTGGCATTTACCCAGCCCTCCCCTTCCAGGGAGCCTCAGTGCAGCCCTGTGCACCATGTCCATGGCATCCAGGAGCGGGGCATTCAGTGGCCAGGCTGGGACATGGCAGTGCTGCATCCTAATCCACTGCTGAGTGACAAAGCTCCCAAATATTATCTCTGCACAGCCTCATTTACAACCTGCCACAGAGCTGGTGAATGTTCACAAACATCCTGCAGGACTGGGAGGTGTTTTTCCAAATGGAATTGACGAGAATAGGCTCAGCTAATGATTCCTTGATGTAGCTTTTTATATGGCATCATTGATAGAAGTTTTATGGATGCAGTTGCTATAACAACATAATGCACAGTGGTTAAATATAGCAGCTCCTATTTTCCACTCAGTTTGCTCTGCCCTAAGCAGACAAGACTATTCTTTTCTGTTCTAGCTGGGATAAAATGGATTTGATAGCTCACTAAAGAAAACAAGAGGTACAGTCCTCCCTCCTCCTCCTCCTCACAAAGATGATTCCTCTCCATCCTAAACAAGCAAACAACAAACCCAACAGCCCCCCATTGGCCAGGCTCCTGGGCAAGAGGGGTTCTTTAAAATCAAAATGCACGGTGACTCATGCAAAACTAAACCACCTTGATATTACATGTGATCTCAGTGCAGGCACTGTCATTTCAGAGTGCAGCAAAGAGAGGTTCTCCAATGTTCCTGCCACAGAGTATCTACCAAGCTCATTACCACAGTGCCTAGTGACTGGCCAAATGCTGAGGGGATAAAGTGACCTGGATGTCACTCAAAACCTGCTCTTCCTTCAGGATGAGTGTAAAGGATCCAACCTCCCATGGCCACAAGGAAAGCTCCTGTTTTTGGGGATAAAAGAGGATGATGTTGCCAAATCAAGCTACAGAAGATTGCTTCCAGTCCTCCCTGCTTTGCTGCAGTGGGTTTTTCTTGGGTTTGGGTTGAGCTTTTTTTCTGAATGGAAGCCAGAACTGAAATGCTCCCAGGGGAGACTGAAATCAGATAGTAATTTGTGTTCCTCTCCCATCCTGTTTTTTCTTATTTTTGCCTTGAACCCTGGCATTTCCCAGTTCCTCCCAGATCTGAAGGCCAGGCAGGCACACAGCAGCAGCTGGACTCCTGCAAGCTGTCAGGAGAAAGGCTGCTGCAAAGGAAAGAGCTCATTTCTTCTGAGTAGCTCCTGCTCCTTTGAACATAACCTCTGTTCCAAACACTGGAAAGAATATTTATGCCCTTAGCAGGCAATACTGAGCATCTGCTCAGCTATGACCATTCCCTGAACTGTTTTATTCCTTTTGGAGCTGTTCAATAATTGGCACCTCCTGAAGTGAGGAGTTGTGGGACGGGTCACAGAGCCCGTTCCAGCCCTGCTCTTGCAGAAAATAATCTCATGGAAGTGGGCACAAGCCTGTCTCCCAGAGACTGGGAGCCTCCAAAAGAGCTGAGGATGACTGCACCAGCCCCCTGCTTCATCCTTTCCTCCACTTTGCACAGTGGAGGCAGAACCCTGCAGGACTTGTTTAAAGAAGGTTAATAAATACATTGCAGATGATACCTGGAGGGGAGAGGTCGTTTGCCTTTCCCTTGCCTTGTAGCACTGGGGCTCCAGGGGCAGCCACTGCTGCTCTGCAGAGCTCTGCTGGCACAGGGACACAGGAGAAGCCTCAGTTTATGCTCCCAGAGCTGCCTGTACTGGCCAACATGTGAGAACTCATCAGGGCACTGAGAGTCAGGAGTGATACAGTCACGCTCTACTTCCTCCATAACACAAACTGAAAAATAATGAGGGCAAGCAAGCCACTAAAAATAAACTTAACCTTTCAGCAGCCACGGCATCACTCCTGCCACATGCAGATGATGGGGCTACCATGATTAATTCTGCTGATTCAGGACTGGAAGGGAGACAAGACACAAAGCAGCCCTTAGTTAATGAGAACTGCTCGTGCTCTGGTGTCCCTATCAGCATGGATCTCATCAGCCCAGTGTTCTGCTCAGCTGAGGACCAGAGCAAAGCTCTGGGTTCAAGGGAATTGTAGACAATGAGCATTTCCTGGTAACATGCTCTGAGACAAGAAGAGGGTTAGATCCCCACTGCACACACAGGAAACATAAAGCATGAAGGTGGGAAAGTGATTTCTGCACAGCCACAAAGTAAGAGAAGAGTAGAACTGGGATCTAAATCAAGAGTTTTCCTTAAATTTCTCATATATAACTCAGCTGCTAACTTGTTTTCCTATGGGCTCTTCAGGGTGGAGGAGGACACCTAACAACCTGCCTTTCATTCCTCTTTGCAGGTCATAGAGCAGTGGAGAGAGCAAACAGAGGTCCAGGCAGCTGGAAGCTCTCTAGGCCCTCTGTGCCAATGGTGTGAGCATTGGTCATCAACCTCTGCTCTCAGTGTTCAGCCTCTGCCCAACCTCTGCTCTCAAGTGTTCAGCCTCTGCTCACTCCTCAAGCTGTGCCTGAAACCACCTCCCCACCCAGCCCAAATAAAGCACTGCTTGCTTTAACCCCACCCCCTCTCCTCTGTTAGGCAATTTCAGAAGTTGCTGGGAAAAGCCATGATCCCTCTCTAACACTGAATTCCAGCCATCAAAGCTCTCAGCATCTTCCCAGAGGAGCTGAAGGTCCCAGTGTGGGTTCTGTGGCACTGCAGCTTTCTCTAGGCAAGTGAGAAAGGCAAATCACTGTGATGTTGTCAGCAAGGACAGCCAGAAGAATTTGTTTATTTGAATTGCACAGATGATTCAGAAAACAAATGGGTGCTATAAATACAAAGCTGTACTTGCAAAGAGTTCTTCTCATGCCTGGGAAAGGCAGGGGCAGCTCTGGAGGAAATGTCTCTAGGACACAGAAAGGTCTGAATGATCAGAGGGTTAAAGTAAAATACAGTGCCTGTCTTGCCAGCAAAATCTGAGTGATTTTAATCAAGGGATTTCTGTCTATTAACCTCACCATCACAGCAAAGAGACAGAGGGTCCCATCATGTAAGGAATAAAATGGTGAAGGAACTAACAGACTATTCCTAGGAGTGGTAAATAGGAACAGCTCCAGTGAAAGAGCAGTGTTCTTGGCAGAGAGGTAAATTCAGGTCCAGACAAGATGGCAATATCCTCTGGTGAAGAATGTTTCAAAACCCACCTGCCACCAGCTCAGCCATCAGGTATTCACACTCTCCTCAAAGCAGAGTGCAACGTGATCTGTGGCATATTTTAGTGGGATCAAGGACAGGAAGAGCAAAGAGGGCCCAGTGAAAGGGAGACTGGCAAGGTCCCAGCTGATGGAACACTAAAAGATGCTGTAGGTTATTTCCAGAGCTGTGGCAGTTTCCCCAGACAGTGTCATGTCCCACAGCCTGGCACTGAGCTGGAGCAGTGAAGTGAACACTGCCCTGGTTCTGCTTCCACAGCAGCACCAGCCCAGGGGGGCACCCAGAGAAGTTTGCAGACATTGTACCTGACAGCAGTGTAGAGAGAGATGTGGTTGGCATGGCCACTCACTCCTCCTGCATCAAACGTCACCACCTGCAATAAACACACACACAAGAAGCATTTAGGAGCAGGAGGAGGAGCCTGTGCAGTTCCCAAATTTGACATCCAAGCCCTGTCCCAGCCTGTTGTGTCTAACGAGTTGTTTATGTGTCACACAATGAGGCCTTGTGTGTGAACTCCTCATGCCACAGAAACACAACCAAACAAACAAGGCACTCTGGAACCAGATGACTGCACAGCCCAACAGCCTGAACAACAGAAAGATGACAAAGATCGTGTCCCTGCTGGCAGGATGCACTTGTTACTTATTACCAGGGCAAAAGGTCACTTTCAGAGTGATCTGTTGCAAATGTGTTCCTGACCCGAGAGGTCCAGCTCTATGAATCACTCTCTCCTGGACCTGAGAACATCCTCCAGTGCCTGTGGATGACAGGGTGAAGCTATGGTTTGAACCAGGACATTGCTGCAACACGAGCCACACAAGCATGTCTGACTGTCCTGGTTCTGATAGGAGAAGAAGCCTTTTAAAATAATCTGAATGCACTTTTGTATAACCAAATCAGGCTTTTCACTGAATTAGATTGTATTGTTAATTGCTTCTCTGCAGGGAGAAATGGGAACTCCAAAATGCAGAAGTAATGTGTGCACACAGAGCAGTGCCCAGGCACTGTCCAGAGCCCAGAACACCCCTGGGTCCCTGCCCTCAGACCCACCAACAGAGTGCCAGGGCTGAGGCATCACCCTGGGGATCCCCTCCCTCTGTGGGGCTGTGCAATGGGCATTTAAAGGCTCCCAGGTCCAACCAAGCAGCCAAAGTGGCAGCACAGAGTGTGGAGAGGGCAGGGAGTGTGCCATCCTCTTTGCAGGGAGTGAAAGTGACATCCCTGGACAGTGCAAAGCCCAGTGCTTGCTCTGGGAGAGCCCAGCAGCAGAGCTCTCCACAGCTCCCTTCTCTGGGAGCAGGAAGAAATCATCAACTCCCACGTTTCAGGCAATGTTTGCTTCCTTGCCAGCTTGTTCTCTCTTCAGGGAAGGAAATGCTGTAGCCCTGCTCACTTACAGCACCTCCCTTCCCAAAATCTATTTATTATGCAGGGCCTGGAGCACTGGGTTAGAGATCAGGGGAAGATCAAAAGCCACCGTGCCCATCCTGCAACCTGCTCCTCCAGCAGGAGAGGCCCTCCCAGCCAGGGGATATTGAGTCAGGAGGGAGAGGAAACACAAAGGCAGTGATAAGAAATACTTCAAACCCCACAAACTTCACACAAGCCTGCTTATAAACCCACCCAGGACAAGCCCACAGTCAGATTTTCCACTTTGCCCAGTGGCCAGCAAGCCCCAGGTTGCTCTTTGCTGGCAGGAACTGGTGGGACCAAAACTGGTTTCATTCACATACAAAGAAGCATTTTTTGGCCAACCCCTATTTTATAAGGAGAAGAAGGATGTGTTTAACCTTGGCTGCTGCTGCACATCAGCATTGGCAGAGAGCTGTGCAGGGCTGAGCCCTCCCTGTGCATATCAGCTTGTGGAGGAGCTCATCATGAAATTAGAGTGAGCACAGCACCCTGGACTTTACAGATAAGAAAAAAACACACTCTGAAGTCACTCCTACTTAGAGTGGTACTTCCTAAGATGACAACATCCCTCACTCACTGCAGGCAGAATAAATTCCTATTCAGGTGAATAACTGTGAGTCTGATAAGGGCTGGACTTGCACTAAACCTTTTTACTCAATGGGGACAGAGAGAGGCTTTGTCTCTTCTGCCTGCTCCCTGATTTTCATGTAACCTGGACAAACAGAACATTTTTAAGAGCAGCACCCTGCTGTCAAACGTGGTTGAAATTAGTCAATGGGCTCTAAAGTCCTTTGAAACATGCATGTGCACATACATATAAATACAATTGCATTATTCCTGTTTCCTTAGGAAATCTAACTAAAAGCCCCAGACAAGCCAAAACACACATTTTTTCCTCTGTGGAGGTTACAAGAGAACAAACCAGAAGACTGAGATAAGAGACTTCAGTGAGCAGACTAAATAAACTAATCATTGTTTTTACAAAACTGGCTCGGGCCAACTGTGGGAGCAACAAGGCTGGGTTAGGAAATATTCTTGACATGGGAATTATCTGTTCAGAAACACCTTTGGAGGTTTTCCTTCTCCACATCTGTTTTGAAATAGAAGCTGCTGAGCTTATGTAATGTCTGACTACAGAGAGCACATTTTCAATTGCTGTAGTCCAGTTTACTGTTATTGTTTACTGAATTGCCTGTCTCTTTAAATAAAGGAATTTTTCAGTACAATTCTCAAGGTATCTGCACAGTGGCTTGGCCAAGGTGGCATTGCTGTATCTGATCCCTTCCAGCACACATCTGGCTCTGGGACAGCAGGGATGTTCCCCCCTAAATATATCATATATCATCTAAATATCTCTATAAGTCATCTAACAGGGCTCTGATTCCACAGCACCACTGTTCATGACTTAAAGCAGGCAGCAATCACATGTAAATCAATCCCTCTGGCTTCAGGGATTCATTTCATTGATAAGGAATTTGAATTTCTTTCTCACATGCTGAAGATATTTTCACACGGGAGCATTTGCTCCCTCCACACACTGCAGCTGCTGCTGTGCTGGCTTTTAACTCCCAACCTGAACCAGGCTGATGATGAAATCAAGCAAACAATCAGGACAGGATGAGAAAACCTGAACATCTTGAAAGTGTCTGGCTTAAAAACAGGCTTAGCCAGTTCTGGGAGCAAAAGGCTGGGATAGTAAATATACTTCATGTGGAAATTATTGCTCAATGAAATCTTTAGGGCAAGAGGGAGTTCCCTCCCCACACCTGTTCTGAAATGGGAGCTGCTGCTGTTGCTGGTTTTTCTTCTGGGTGACCTTGGTATTCAGGAAATGGAGCTTTCACTGGTGGAAGCCAGAGCAGCAGCCAAGACAAACAGGTCCAGAAATCCCTTCCGGAGAGGGGAGAGCACAGAGGAAATTACTCCATTACCAGCAGAAAACTCCTGAGAGCTCTGGAGTCCATGATTCCTCCTCACACCTCAAAGCTGAGGTTCTCCTCCTCTCTCTGGTGTCACACAGTGCTTCACACACAGCACACATCTGCTGTAGAGGCACAAAGGTCTTTGCTTTTTAACAAGGGCCACCCCTTAAAATGCCACAGCAAGCAACTCCTCTTCTCATGGCCTTCCCTCAGCATCCCTCCTTGCACTCCCAGAGCCCATGGAGACACCAACTCCCTCTGAGTCCCTTCTGAGTTTGGAGATGTCTTTTGTGTCTGATTTAGGAGCTACAAGAGCCTGCCTAGAGCTCACACAATACTGTGTAACATCTTTTTTTACACACCAAACACTTTCTAATCTGGATCGAGACAGAGCAGCCTTGGCTGCCTCTCCTTGCAACACTGGCTTTTGCTTGGAAATCCAGCAGGCAGGAAATAATTCCCAAAGTCTATAAATTAGTTTTGGCTTTGAGTACACCAACCATTAATTTCTGTGTCTGCACTATTTAATGTAGAGCTTGGATGAAATATGTCCCTGTAGCTCCCAAAAAGATTGAGCTACTCCTGGACTTCCAGGGCAATTGAACAAATGAGTAACCATGTAATGGAAGGAAACTACACAGAACATGAGGGACTCCTTGCCTTGCAATCCTTCCTTTCAGGCATGCTGGAACTGCAGCCCCTGCTCCACTGCCAGATGGCACACAACATGTTCTGTAAATAAAGATAATAAAGATACCACTGTCGATGCTGTGACTACTGGGAGAACTGGGGAAAGTTTTCCCACTGGGATAGCTACAATACACACCCTCCAGTCATGCTGACTGCACTGAGCTGGTCTGAAACTCTTAGTTTTTGTTTTTTTCAAGGCTCTTTTAACATGTTCAGCCAATTCTATCAATTTCAACATTAGTGATAAATGGACTCAGTTTACCTTTCAAGGCAAGGCTGTTGGGTTAGGACAGCAGAGATATCACAGAGAGCAAGCTCTGAAGTTTTAAATTGCAGGATGTTTAACAAAGGTACTTAGGTAGGTCTCTCACTGTTGTTGGCAAATTCAGTCTGCTCCTAAATGAATGGTACTACAGCAAACAGCTGAGACCTGTGTGATTGCTTGGGACCCTTCAAATAATGAACATTTCCAGAGCAGTTCATTACCAGCAGCCCTGAGGAGCTGCTCCAGCTGCCCCTGGTGCTACTGCTGTGTCCTGCTGCAGTGATTTGTGCTCAGGGAAGAGCTGATGGCAATGCAGGGGCTCCCATCCTGGCAGGGCCAGCACCATGCCCAGGGATGTTTCCTGCTCTGCAAACCCCATATTTCCTGCTCTGCAGACCCCACATTTCCCTGCTCAGCTCAGCCCTGTCAGTGGCAGACTCCAGCCTCCCCCAGCACAAACAGGTGGAGTTTAATTTTCCCTGAGACAAAGATCTAATCCTTCCTAACCATCCAGAGGAGGTCTGGTGTTTTCAGAATTTCTTCTAGGGTTTTGGTGCACTTGTCCCTGCACCCCTGAGAGTCACAAACATGCAGTAGAAATCCTCCTGTGTTTGGAGCTTTCAGATTAGATTAAAACCTATCCATTCAGGGGGCCAAAAGGCACAAAAGGAGTTCAGGAAAACTGCATTTGTCTCTGTGCACAGCAATGAATTTCATGGAAAATTAGCCTCAGAATCAATACAAAGTTGGATGCATGATGGTGGTTTTGTGGGGCTTTCATGCTGCAGGAGATATGGTTTCTTGTTTTGTGAAGTGCTGAAAGGCTTTGAGAGTTTCGTGATTTTGCTGCTAATCAGTGTGTGACAGTGCCATGCCTGATCAAAGCAGGGTTCAACAGAGAAGAACAGAACACAACCCTTTCCATGCTCAGGCCCTTATTCCTGTTCTGTGGGAAAAAAACCCCAAACTATTCCAGTGCCAGGAAATCTCCCCAGTTTAATATCCTTCAATCCTGACCTATAACCCTGCTAATCAAGCTCTCTAACACACATCTGCCAATGGGCTTCAAATCTAAGCCTAAACCTAAGTCTAAAGCCCAACTTGGCTCTCTCCATCACAACATGGTCACTTTAAAATACAGAAACCATTTGAAGAGTTAGAAAAGTGAAACTCCTCCACTGTTTGTTTTTCAGTGGGAAGCAAAGAAAGCTCTCCTGAGAGAGAAGATACATCCTAACCTTAGAGACTCCAAAGAAAGCTTCCAGAGGGAAAGGCAAAGCCCAGAACACTGGCTCAGGAGTAATGTGGTAACTGCCTGTGCTACAGAAAGTGTCACATTACCAGGTTGATGTTCTTGGCTTCTATGTGCTCCAGGACAAGGGTGGCCAGGAGCTGTGTGTCCCACTCCACAGCAGGGTCATCAGGAAGATCCCTGGAAATGAGAAGGGCATCAGTCACTTCACTGCTGAGAACTTTGTAAAGACCACTCTGGAACAGAGAGATCATCTTAATCACAGAATGAAATAAAATAAGTTTATTTACTATATAAAACCAGCTTAAGAGTCTTACAAGTTTGGATACTGGAGGGTTGAAAGAGCAGTTCCAACACCCTCCTCATGGATTTGTCAAGGTCTCCCTTTCCTCTTACCATCAAGGCAGACTTTGTGACTGCTTTACTTCAAGCAGCATCTATTTTGTAAATTCTTTTTCTTGATTTATCCCAATCAAATTTAAAACCCTTTTAAAAACACATTTTTCTGAAAGACTTCCCAATCATAATCTACTGGTGAATTACATTGGGAAGGTACCAAACAAACTCCTGCTGTCATTTATTCAGGAATAATCCACTAACCACAACCAGAGGACAGCAGAGTTGTAATTATATGGCTTGGATTTGATAGTAGCTGTTCATGTGTTTATTTTGTGCTCTGCGTGCCCAGCTGGTATGCAGAGCACACTGTGACTGAACTCCCTGCCTGGGTATTTTGGATTGCAGGACTCTAGGGGCAGGGACCATGAGCCAAATGCAAAATAGCACCAGACAGCCAAGAGAACATTCCATATTTACACAACTGAGAGCTGAATGTGACCCCCCAGTCATTATGTTTGAATGATGCCAAGAAAACATTGCTCACAGAGCTGCAAAGGTTATTAGTAACAATAGGATAACATACAGCTGCTAGAACCCAATAATGACATCTTAAACTGGTCTTTTTCTCAGACCTTTTCCCTGCTCTGGAAGTCTGATAATCGCTGTGAGGTGGTTCAGCAGCAAAATGACTGCACAGCATTCTCCCACAGAGCCAGGGGCTGGGGCTGAACCTCTCCAGCTGTTTGCAGCAGAGAGCAGGAGCCACATCCCAGCCCTGCTCAGGCCTTGCTCCCTCCCTGACTGCAGGGACAGCAACATCTGCAACAAAATGACAGAGAAACTCTCCATGGCACATCCCAAAATAAACCTCAGCCCGGGTCTTCAGGAGAGATCTTCTGGCCACACATTTTCCCACTGCTGTTAACAGTAGTTGGAGTGGAAGGAAGAGCTTTATGTCCAAACTGACTCTTAGATTTTTTGTTGTGTTACATTTTCCTGTTCAGCTCGGGCCCAAATAATGTGGATTAGAAACCCCAGCACAAGGGAAGGAGTTCCTACACCAGGCTGCACATTCCAGCTCTGGCCCCTCTAGCAGCACTACAGCAACAGAATGTTTGGTGTTGTTGGCAATTCCCTCTGGTACAGACAGCACCTCTGCCTGATGGACACCAGAACATCAGCCCTGGGAGGATGCCCTGGTGCATCTGTGGCTGCCTCATCAGCTTAACAAACCTGAACCTTTCACACAAACTTTCACACCTCCTGTTTGAGGAGGAAGTGGCCCAGGTGACTGAAGGTATGACCAGTCCCAGCATGTCAAAACAAGCCTTAAACTGAGCAGATTTATAAATATGATTCACCTACAACATCTCAAGAACCAGCCAGACTGAGTCCAAGTGCCAGTGTGACAGTGCTTCAGTTGTTTGAATGATTCCTTCCAGGTCTGTCAAGCCTTAACCTGATAATAATAAAGCAGCAAATTATCCAACAGGGATTCTCCCAGTGCAAGTATAATTTTCCTTTTTGGACAGGGCTTAAATGGAGGAAGTGAAGAGTCCCATTAAAACAGGAAGGGTGCTCCAACAGTGAGAGGTCAGGAAAAAAAAGTAGGGCTTGGAATTTATGATGTCCAGGAGGCTTTGGTGTCACAGCCACTGCACTCAGCTTTATTGGGCTGTTTCCAAAAAGGCTGCTGGGTAGTGGAGCAGGTTTTAACTAGTTTAGACAGATAAAGATCATCCTCGTCAATGGAAATGAACAGCTGGAGGCAACGGTTTAGAATCCCTGGAAACAAAACAATCTGAAGGCATGAGCAAATTAACTCCATCAACTCTGAACTGATTGAGCAGGAATATTCTACCCAAAATTCTGCTTCTACCCAGTTACTTCTGGTCATAGAGAGACCACTTACTGCCAGCAAGGAAAAGGAAATATTCTTCTTGCATCATATTTGTCAGGTACAGAAGAGAAGCTGATCTTGCCAAACAAGAGACACATGCACAGAAGCACATTCCTAACTCATTAATAGCCACGATGGCCCATGGAAGCATTCCCAGCTCATTCTGCAAACACAAAAACTTACACACAGCTAACTGACAAACCCAGAGGCACCCAGGGAAGTCAGCAGTATTCATTCAGCAATAAATACATTCATCTAGACTGCTCCAGGAAGTGACTTTTCTTTCATGGTAAGAGTTCATATAATACTTTATGAAGTTGGAAATGTGTTCCCATGATATTAAGGGACCCACAGAAAACATGAGAGCAGTAATTTTCTGTCTGTGCTCTGGATATCAGTAATTGGGTGCAATAAGGATGAAAAGGTGATGGAGAAAACAGAGTTCATACACAGCCATGCACACAGGACAGGCTTACACGAGGTCTCCACATGCCCAGGGAACTCTGAAGGGACATCAAACTTCAAAAACTGCTCACAGAATCATTCCTGAGAAAAATACTTTTCCTAATAGCATAAATAGGTTCTGCCCAAACCTGCAGAGTCCCCCGACGTGCTGCACTATTAAAATAAGCCGCACTCATTGCTTTTACCTTCAGGACCTTGTATGAGAAACTTTCAGCATTTCAGTGGTTAACTGCACGCTGCCTTTCTGGCTAAGGCTGATAATGCCCCTGAGCTCAAGGTCGAAGGGCTGAGATAAAGGACTATAAAGGAGTGAAAATTAGCACATTCCCTGGAGCAGACTGGAGCTGGTCCCAGGAGACACCGTTCCCCTCCCCGTCCTCTGCCCCACTGAGCTGCTCGTTGCTGCTGTCAGTCACTGCCACACACCAAGACATAAATCCTGCACCGAGGCTCCCAGGTCCTGCTGCTGGAGGGGGCTGTGGGAAGGGCACAGGGCTTTGGGCACTTGGCCATATTTCCATCAAACTATTATGGTCTGGAAGGGATGTTTATGGGATTCCACGTGTCTGATATTGAATGCAGGTGGCTGCTTGGATGCAGGGAAAAATGGGGAGATGAATAGGAGGAAAAAAATACCTTTAATGGAATAAGGCTCCAGAAGAGTTGTTTTCCCAGGAATTTTCAGTGAAAGCCACGCTGTGCACTGTACAGGGAATTAACAGCTGTGCCAGCTGATCTGCAGCCTCAGGAGAGGGAAATGGAGAATTATGCTGCAGCGTGGAGAAGAGTCTGTCTCTGCTCACTGATGTCAGCAGTCTCACGAACCATGTTCAGAAAATAAAATCCTGCACCTTCCTCTGTACCCACCCACTGGCAGCAATAACCAGACAGGACCCCTGGTTTTCTCCATCTGTCTCCTCTGCTTTCCTCCCTGCCAAGCTGAGCAGAGCAGACACTGGCATGTGCAGCTGCCCTTCCCAAGGTTTGCCCAGGAAGGAGGCAGTGGATGTCCTGCATGTCCTGGAGCTCCCTTGTGGGGATCTGTAAGTGCCCACAGCAAATCTCATCAGCATGAGGCACCATCCCACCTTGTGCAGGTTTGGCCCAGCAGCCTCACAGCTGAGAATGAGAGATGTCCAAATAATCATCCATCATTTCTGCCTGGTGCCAGCCCCTCTCCAGGGCTCTCCTCTGCCCGCCCTGGGCTGGAGCTGCTCTCCCACCTCAGCCTGGAACACTCTGCACTTTGCCAGCCCTGCTGGCCCTGCCAGCAGCCAGCAGAGTTTTGTAGGCTCATCTTTCTAGGAACATTTGTGCTCAAGATGACCAGATTCCTGTCATTTGGGAGGTCACTTTTGGCCAAGGTAGAGATTTCAAAGCCTTCACAGATACATATTGCCAAGTTATACCTTCCTTGCATGATGGACTGCTCAATCCCTGTCCAATTTTCCACTGCTCACCTTCCACAGAGCTTGCAGCAGCAGCCAGGGTGTTCAGATGGACAATCTGAAGCCTTCCATGTAATTTATTCTGCTCATGAACTAAGCTCTCATGACTGCTCTAAAGGTTAAGCTAAACCCAACAGCTGGTCTGTGTGATGGCCACGTGGCTCCACAAACAGCAAATGGGCTGTGGGATAACCTTGAGACCTGACCCTCTGTGAGCTGGGGAATCCCCAGGCCCTGGGGACTCTGCTTACCCCAGAGTCACCCCATGGGGACCAGCAGGGACCTCTCTGCCCTGACATGAAACCTTTGTGGGTGGCTTTTACAGGGAGCAGGCAACAGGGTGACTTCTTGGAGATGTTAACGTTTCCATTTACACATTCCAAGGTACCAGTGCCAAACTTTCAAGGTGCCCATGTGATTTTCCATCCCACTACACACCAAAAGGGTCAGGATGAAAGAGATTTCTCATTTCTTATTGCCTTTTTATCCTGTACAACCTTAATCAGTCCAAGGCTAGGGACCAGGAAACTTTTTGGCATAACCTCCTCCTTATCCCCAGTGCCTGATTTTCCATTAAATCAGCCCAAAGGTCAGTGGGCTGATGGTGGAAGCAGGTGAGCTGCTGTGCACGAGGCTCCCAGCAGGGAACAATGACCACAAAGTGTTTGTTGGAACAGAGGATGCCCTTTGTATAAAGTTAAAACTGTATGAAATGAACATCTGGGCAATGCAACTGGATCAAGAAGCAAAAGATCCCACAGAACAAAATGAGGTGAGTGCACAATTAGTGAAAAAACCATGTGATGACTAGAGGCAATCAGTGACCTTTATATCACAGCTTCAAAGTAATTGAAAAAAAATGTGTAAACAGAAATTATTTCATGCTCTCCAAAGTAGAGCAGAGAATTTTATTTTTGAGATTATGCTAAGATAAGCTAAGACTGGCTAGCCCTAGGTCTTGAAGAGCAGCCTCTAAATCCTGACTTTTATAACTATTTATAAATTCCTCTTCCTATAATGGGCAATTACAGACAGGAGGGAATTATTGCTGTTAGGCTGCATGTACATCTCTGATTCAATTGAAAATAGCCCACTTAGATAAATGATCAGCATCTTGCAACATCATGTTCTACAGAGAACAGATGCTGTGTGCTTATTGGAATGTAACAACCTCCAATTTGGGAGAGAAATGGACTGGAGCAGGATGCCAACTGTCAAATGAAAAGCCACCTACAACAGGGAAGCTCAAGAAATTTTTAAACCAGCAGCATCCTCCCTCTCCTCATAGTAAAGAAATACTGATTATTCTGAGAGTTGTATTTTAAGATTGGAAATAATAATCTTAGGGTTTGGTGTAGGTAGAGGGTAAAGGAAGTAGGGAAGATGTAATGACTGGAATATTAACAGTGAAATACTCTGGGAGAGCTCTGCATGTTCCCATGGACAAACCCACAGCTCTGACAGGTGACACTCCAGCTTCCTCCATCCCTCCCCAAAGACAAAGGGTAATTAGGTCCTGAGGGAACACCTTTTTTTCACTTGGGCATGATCATGTGTTTCTCTTTAAAAAATAAGCATCCTTTGGGTTTAAATTCACAGGAATTATGACAGAACACAGGACTGATTGTTTGCAAAGACCTATCCAAATGGCCCTGTACTAATTTATTTTTTTAATGAATTATTGATGATTTCTCAGCAGAGACTGATGTCTATTCACAGGGATGACACAATTGCTTATCATAATTTGAAATCTGGTATTCATTTGACGTCTGTGCCTCAGTGCCTTGTTGATAAATTACAGCACAAAGCTCTGTAGGAACAAGTTCATATTCAATGTCTTCAAACAAAAACAATTGATGGTTCCTTTCAAGACCAGAAATACATAGAAGCTATGATGGCTAAAGCTAATTTTAAAAAGTAACTTTAAAAAAATAGTTTGGAGAGGGTATCAGGCCCTGCTGTGTAAGACAGGAAACAAAATTCAACTCAATTATTTCTGAACTGATATTTAGTCACAGTATTTTTATCTTCAGCTCTTCACACCAGTGAAATGGAAATAATTATATGTTTACCCCTATGTGAAGAAGTTTGGGATCCTTCTAAAGAAAGTATTCTGTCTGTTCTCTGATTTCTAGATGGAAATCTATGATGTGTCTCAGCAATCCTGGGTACTGGGAATCCCACAAACCTGTCCTTTACTCCTTGGACTGTCTTCCCATGGGGTATTGAATCAAATTCAACATCTTGGTCTTTGACTTGAAGGTCTAGCCCAAAATATACAAAATACTGCATAAAACTCAAAAAAAAAAAGTATAGTGAACAGTTCTGTCCATTTGGAGCTGAGGAGCTCTGTATCAAGGATAACATTTCAAGCACTCAGGACTTCCTTAGAGGCTGGTGCCAAGCAGTGAATGGGCTCTCAAATCAAGTAATCACAAACTGCTTTGATTTCTACTGCAAATACCAGGAATGCTCCTGGGAACCTGTCCTTTTTAGCAGAAAACACAGTAATATTTAAAGTTTGAAATTCCCCAGGCTCTCCAGAGCAGATAAGAGAGCTGAGGCATCTGGGCCAAATGTCATCCCAACGATGGAGACCCTGTTTGCCAAAGCACGTGCCAGGGGCTGGGTGTGTCACCCACCGGGCACCTCGCTTTGGTCACGTAGGTGTCACCTCACCACGCTGCAGCTGAGGGACACCACTCCCAGGAGGGACAGCTCCTGGCCAAAGCAGCAGCACTTCAGTCCAGCTCCTTCCTAAGGCCAGCAAGGTGGATGGAAATACTCAGTGGAAAGCCTGGACAGCAGACATGGACTACAGCAGCTGGTGGCCTTTGGGAATTTCAGAGCACACTCTCAGAACCATCTGCTGTTGTCTGTGTCAGCTCCCAGGGGAGGGACAGACTGACCTGATCCCCAAAAAAGGTGGGCTGGTCTCTACTAACTCCATTATGTACCCTTTGGGATGTCTCTGGTCACTCTGGACAGTCCCAGGGGAAGGACCCAGCCCAAAGCACCATCAGCACTGTGAGGAATGAGCATCACCAGGCCCAGATGAAGTGATCAGGAATGTCCAGAATAGCTTCCAGATCATTCCTCATTATTATTGTTGGCTTTGCCACAGTGCCTCGGAATTCATCTGGGCCCTGACAGTCTAAGTTGCCCTGACTGAGAACAAAAAGCCCAGCAATCCCACAATGACCACTGCTGTTTTTAAACTGAAATACAAATCACCAGCAAAACCAGGAGTCTCTGAGGAGCAGACCACAGGACTTCACTCCTTCCTTAGTTTATTTTGTTTTGTAAAATGCTTGAAGAAAGGAACAGCTCAGTGGGGCAGAGCTTGGGACAGGGTGTGTTAAGCCATTCACCAAGAAGCCATGTCCAGCTCACATGGGTCCTGGCACCACTGGCTCAAGGACAGAGTCCAGTTCCAGACTGGGCTAGGAGGTCTCCCTGTCCTGGCAGAAGAGCTGTAAGAGCATAGGTAGAAGGCAATACCCTGTTGTTCTTAGCTAGTTTTGCTCTGCAGTTCTGCCACATAAAAGGTCACACATGCACCCTAACGTGCCCAGGACCTCACAGTGGAAAAGGTACAAACCCAAGGGGAAGGAACAAAAAGTCTCTGACAGCAGCCAGCAGTATCTTTCAGAGGCAAATGACTGAAATACCACAACCTTCACATGCCAAATAAACCTGGTGACCCTTCAGCACAACCTTAATATTAAATCTGTTTGCTCTTGGAACGATAAACACACCGCACTGTGTAGGCAAAGCTGCAGTTCTGATTCTGGCCCATGGAAGTCAAACAGGACTTTGCCACCGACTCAATGGCCAGACCCTCAAAAAGCAGGAGAGCCAAAAACATAATGACTCCAGCCAAAGAGATAGACCTTGGTCTATCCCACATAACAAAAATACTACAGTCAGAAGCCTCAGGAGACAGCTTGTAGCCAAATCAATCCCTCAGCCACTTTAATTAATCATCTGGAAAGGGAAAGCACAGAATAGTCGCTTCATGGACATTGATTTCTCATGCCAAAACTTATGTGAATGCAGATGTAACTTCAGCAGAGCTCTCCAGAGGATGATGGCCTGATTCCAAACGCAGCTTCCCATGTTGCAACGTTCCAACTTCCCTCTACCAATTCTATCCAAAAAAGTTTCCTGACTTCTCAGCCTCCCACAAACTCCCATCTCCTGCAATGCATTTGACCAATGCAATGATATGGGAGCATTAATTCTTGCAGTCACGCTGTACCCACGTAATGCTGACGTTCTGATGCCCCGGGCCCTCTAGCTGGGTGCAAATTTCAGTCCTCCACCAAATCACTTCCTTTTAGAAGACAACGTATCAGGAAGTCAAACACCTCTCTTACTCCCACAAACTTTACCGGCATGCAAAGTTTCTGCTCGTGCAAACAGAACCAAGTGCCTCCTGCAGGCACTGAGAGCGCCCAGCTCCAGAGCTCCATCAGCAAGCTCCTCTCTCTCCCTGCTCCCGGTGAAACCTCCCACAGCAGCCCGGCCAGGAACTATGCCTGGAACTCCATTTGCGACAGCAAAGTGGGCCTCGGCAACAAAGAACAAGCCGAGCAGAAGGAACGCGGGGCCCTTTGTGGCCGGGGCCGCTGCCAGCGTTATGCAATGCTCGCTATGGCAACGCGGGCGCTCGGCAGTAACCCCGCCGCAGGCACTGAACTCTGCCCCACTGGCGAGCGCCGAGCCGCCCACTCGCCCGGCCGGGCTGTTTACACTGCTCACATGACGGACGGCCCGAGGGAGGCTCCTGGCAGCCGCTCCAGCAGCCAGCCGGATTTCTAGGACCGGCCGGCACTGCCAAAGGCTGGCAGCCATTCGCTCTTGCGAGCCGCGGGGCCCGCCCGCAGCGCCCCGGAGAAGGGAAGGGCACCGGGGCGGGGAGCGGGGCTTGGATCTCCCGATATCAACGCACTGAGCATCCAGCGAGGGGAGAGAGAATCAGGAAGCTTTAAGGAAGGGAACTGAATTGTTGCAAAGTGTGGAATATGTAAAAATCCCTTTGCTTGCTAAAATGTATAAATAGTAAAGAGTTCTGTCGGTTGATTTGTGGAGTTCCACCTGGCACACCCAGGCTTGGCAGCTCTGAAATAAATAATCAATGTCTGTCTCGAGTGTGCCATTATTGGCTTGCTGCACACCGGGTAACAAATCCGATTTTTGCAGACAACAGTATCTTTTTTCTTTCCTTAATGAGTGGCAGATGAGTGAGGATAATGAACTGGAGCTGGGCACTCGTCAAGAGCTGTGTGCCATGAGCTGCACGTACCTGGGTTACACGAGGTTGCACAGAACTCCCATAGTGGCACAGAACTGTCCCAGCCCTGGGCTCGGGAGCATTCACCAGGGCACAGAGGAGGATGTGGAGACAGGGATGCTGTGCTCCACAGGTGCCTTGCTAAAACGGTGATTTAGTCTCACAGCACAATCCCGAAGGAAAAAGCTGCAGATTCCCAACGCGCTGTGTGAGCTCTGCTACTGCTCCGGCACTTCCACAGCATTTATTTCCACACGCCAACAGATGTTCATTAACTCACACCCCTGCGAGGCTGGTATGGGGAAGTGAGTGAATAATAACCTCCACATTTTCTAATGAGAGAATGAAGAGCTCAGGTAACTCTCCCTGGAGAGCCCGAGGCAGCAGAGCTGAGTCAGGGGCAGAGCCTGGAAGGGAGCCCTGAGCCCGGCTCGGCTGCAGCACCCACACACACTGCGGGAATATGCTTCACTGCCTGGGGCAAACAACAACCCAATCCTCAACAAGCCTCTCACCCGTGCTCTGCAGAGCCTCCTATATTCCTGGGCACTTGGACTGAGCAGAAAACATATTTACAGTTGCAAATGATCCACCATTACCACCAACCTCAAAGAAGCTGCTTAAACACATCCCCAAAACTTGCCAGGGGCCAAAGTGTGACCTCTGCATCACACAGCCCTGGATGACTCCTTGTGTCAATACTCTTGGCTGCTCTTCCTTTTAGGAAAAAACCCATGTCTTGCCCTAAAATATTGTGTTCTCCAGTAAAACTTTGCTACTCTCAGTAAGAGTTTGTGTGGATTTCTCTTCTTTGCTATGATGACAAGTTCCTTGTCACAAGAATGGACCCTGCAGATACAGTTCTGAAAAGCAGTGCCTTGACACCAGAACTGCCTTTCACATGTTCATCCAGTTATCCCTACATCCAAACATAAAAGCTTCACTAAAACATAGAAAGGAAATTTAGGTCTGGCTAAAAATCTTGACACTCCTAAATTTCAGCTTAAATCAGTGGCTCAGTCTCATTTCTGCAGGAACAGGCTCTTGCAGCTCTCTGACCCCCACTGGTGACAGCAGCTGTGGGAGTTCTCCTCCAAGCCTCAGTCTCTTGGCACCAATCCTGCAAAGCCTTCACCTCTCTCCCCCACGGGTCAAACCTCTGCCTGCAAATGTTTTTATCCTGCAATATTATACAGTGCCTTTCCCAAGGCAAATGATAAACCAGCCTTGGCAGCCCATCGTGTGGCTACTTACAAGAAGAAGAGAAATGCTGAGTATTTGGCTTATGAAACAGAAATACAGGAAGAAAATATTTATAACAATGCTACTGTTTAAATAATGGAGACCATAATTTATCACAGATGTGACCCTTCTCCAAAATGAAAGGTTTAAATCTTGCTGATGCAATGTAATAACAAGAAGTAGAATGGACATCATGAAGAATTCAACCAACTTCAATTCTGAATTGCCCCCTTTTATCACCTGCCATTTTGTACCCCAAAATAGGAACAAAATTTGCTTCTTTCAAGCATTGTTTGTCAGACTTTTCAGTGCTCACATTTAAAAACTGATTGATAGGAAAACATCCATCCTTCATCCTAAAAGAGACTGAGCACTTCTACATTTAACAAAATTCAGTTAATTATTAACAGTGAAAGATGAGAAAATGGCATGGAACTCAGACAAGATTTGTTATGCTAACAGTCACATATAAAAAATGGAGAACGTATGTGCATGGAGGGGAGGATGTGTAATGAATTATTTCAGTGCAAATGGCAATTGCAGAGAAACAGACTGCAACACTGAAATGAGAAACCCTGAAATTACTGTACAAGGAGTCTGCAGGTACAGTGAGATTGAGTTAATATGTGACTGGTTAGAAGAGGGGGCATGACTTGGCATGGAACTGTAATCAAAAGGTTTTCATTTAATGCTTCACTTGGCACAGAAGGATCAGGTAACAAAATATTCACCCAAATCCCATTTCAGTTGCTAAAAAGGCATTTCAGTTCCCTGCACTGAAGTAAAAATACTTTTTTCATTTTAACTAAAATGGATTTAAGAAGCTACAAGTGGCAAAAGGTGCTCAGTGATGTCCAGCAAAGAGTTAATTTCCCTTGTCCTGATGCAATAAGACTGAAATCATAAAACACCACCCACATTTGCTAATCTAGTACACATTAGGAAAAAGGTGGATGTGCAACAAATGAAAACATCCACTTCCTACTTGCTTCATCCAGTTCTGTTTTCTCCTTTTCAAAAAGCTGGTGTTGCATCACCTGAATAGCATTTCCTTCAGAACAAATTATCTAAAGTCTTCAAAATTGGCTTCAGAATCTACAGCAACAGTAAAACTCTATGAGCAAACAAGTAAAATTCATTGAATTCTTTGAGATACTGAGTATCTTTCACACTTTTTTACTCATTATATGACAATACCTGAAAGTGTTTAACCACTTGCCATCATCACCTATCAGCTAACAGAACATCTTATTCTATTCTATTCACAGAACATCTTATTCTATTCTATTCTAGTTGCTGTGAGTTGGGCATTCTGCATTGCTGGCACTCTGTTGGTGGGGCTGGGTTCTCTTAAACAAAATTCCTGCTTGGTAGTGGGGTTATGTTAAATGTACTCCCAACCCAGCAAGCGTCCTTTAAGGAACTGATTCTTTTTAATAGTTTGCTCTAATCTGAAGCACCACACCTACCACCTTCTAATTCAATTTTACACTGGAACTGAAAAACTTTGTCATTTCATGTATGCTGATTGAACTGGGGCCAAGGGGAATAAAACCATTAAGGTTTCACGTGAACTCAGAGAAGAAAGACTTCTTTGGTAATATAATTACAGAGCACAGAGCTCGTAAGAGGAAATGAACTACAGGGATTTATTTGATTAGACTTTTTTTCTTTTTCCTTTTTAATGATAGCAAGGGCTCTCCTTCCCCCACCCCTTCCAGTCTAACAGTAGATGTTAAGCAAATTCTTGGCAGGCAGGAACTGGGACTGTTACAGAAGGATGTTTCAATGGGACACTGTTATGGATGGAGTGTGTCCAGTTCAGTTTTGAGTATCTCACCCATTGCTGAGGAGCCTGAGCAACACTCCAGCTGCATGAGGAGTTTGTTTGCAAAAGGAGCTGAGGTTGTGTGCCACCACATCACCTTTCCAGCATCAGGGCAAAGCGGGAGCAGGGATCTGTGAGCCACTTCAGCGGCTGTGCAAGCCTCAAGGGCAGTGACCAGTTTACTTCGTTGTCTTGGTAATGTTGTGGCTGACCTGGGTTGACCAGATCAGTGTGACTTAATCATCCTAAGAAGGAAACAACTGCAACAAGTGGAGAGCTAATTACTGTAGGTTCCCTCCCTGAATAGACTTCCTCAAGCTCGTGCCTCACGTTCCCAACCTTTGGCCTGCCTAAGCATTCAACCAATTCTGATTGTGCACCTCCCTGGGACAAGCAAGTCACCTGCAGCACTCAGTGCACTCTGCACCATGGATCTGTATCTGTTCACACCCACACACTCCCTGGGGTCTCAGGAAGCAGCAGGTTATAAACTCTTATTTACACTGTGTCAATAGAGAGGATTTTACTGTTAGTTACAATGTAAAGTGCATGTTTTATCTACTCAAGTGTGTTTAAGCCCTGTTTTTCTCTCTGTACAATAATGCAGCTGTGGAGATCATCTGGGAGACTGAAACAAATGGTGCCCTGATATAATCATAACAGAGTTGGAGGAAAGGCAATTTCAGCAAAAAACTTGACAGCAGAATCTGCTTCTGTTTAAGTCTGACCTGTTCTCCTTGCAGAAGCAGCATGACAGAATGTTTTGCAAAAATTTGTATTTATATGCTTGGCTGTCAGCTCTAGATGTTGCTCCTTGTCTGTATAATAATTACATGGAATGCTCAGTGGAGATGTTCTCTAAATTGAAATAAACAGAATCAATACAGACTTAACTGCACTGTCACACCACATGAATAAAACATGCTGATGGATTTTCTTGGCCAGTGTTCAACAGGGATTTATTTGGTCATTGTTATGCTATGCAAAGTACATGTTAAATGGTGTGCCAGCAGTTGAAATATGCCATTTCTGTCTAACTTTTACCTGCTCTTGTGGCCAGTAACTCCTAGGATTCTTCAAACAGAAAGAGTTGCATATTTATCTCTGCCACACAATACAAGTGAAGAAAAGGAAACATTTTGGAAAATAGCTATGTACAATGGTTAACACTGGATAGGGATCCAGGGGACAGATATTACATAAAAAATTACTTGACATAACTACCAGTTAACTTTGAATCCTCTGCATTTCTTGTACTTATTTCTCCAACATCAAACCATTCTTTTTTCATGTTGCCTGATGAACTGCTGCAGTTCACTGACTCCTGGACCTTTGCTTGGTTTTGCAGTTTATGTATCTTTTAGAAGGTCTCACAAAGCAACAGCCAAACCCCTAAATGTGGTCACTTCCTTCATCAACCCAAGCAGACCAAGGTTGTTTCAGTTCACTGGAAGGCACTGAAGCATGTACAGGTCTCATCTGATTACAGAGAGCCTGTAATGCCCCAAGGCCACTGAGACTGTCAACACAGCTGTCCCTGTGTGCTGAGACAAATGTCCTGCTGGGCAATCCCTGAGTCAAAATGGAAACAACTTCTGACACGGATTAGGGGTAAGGACAAGGACTGGAAATAGGCCAGGAAGCCAGGGAAGTTTATTAGGTATTACTAAAGGAGATTCTATTGAGCTGTTAGGAAATACCTTGACCCTGGTGCTGTTCTGCAAGTCCAAGGATTCTGAAGTATTCCACTTCTCTGGTCACCTATTGCTAACATAACATAAAAATGAACATTTTCTGAGCATGTTTCAGACACAGAAGACTACACAGAATATGTATAAAGCTCACAAAGAAGGGAGTTGCAGAGATCTGCACTCTAATGGCATTATTAGCTCTTGTGAGAAAAGCAGTCTTGCTGCTTCAGCACTGAGCAGCTCCCACCTTCACCTATCCCACATCTTCACCCATCCCATACCCTCATCCACTCCACACCTTCACCCATCCCACACTCACCTTCACCCATCCCACACTCACCTTCACCCATCCCACCCTCACCCATCCTATACTCTCAGGAAAATCCTGGCAGAGCTGCAGTCAAAGGCAGAAATTCTGTTTCCTGACACAAACTCTGCAGCAGAAGCAAACTGGAGCAATCCAGTCTCTGAAACCACTGAACAATCTCCTGAATGCACATCCTGAGGGTTAAACATCCCCAAATAAATCACAATTACTGTTCATGCAGATCACCTTAAGACCAAATGAGTCTGGCTAACAGTGTTTAAACATTAAATTCTGCAGGTTTATTTTTCTAACACCTCTTCATAGTCTTTCTTTTTAATTAATTTTCTGGTCATCTGTGGCTTAGAAAATGATTGATTCAGTAGGTATCTGCTCTCACATCTGGGCTTCCTTTAAACCAAGTCACAAAAATGATGAATCTTATCCTACATAATACTTTATTGCTACCTACATCCATGCTTTTGGTGTTTTAATCATAACTAGAGGCTCACACACTCTCATCTCAGCAAGTACAGTATGCTGGATAAGCCAAAAAGCCATTTCCAGTTGAAGGCTTGCCCAGACATCTAATATTTAATCATAAAAATCTGAAATTTTCTTTTGCTCTGTGTCACTGATAAAAAATTTACTTCATGGAACATTTGAAATGGAAAAAAAAAAAAAAAAAAAAGAAAAAAAAGGGAAAACAGGCCAGTCAAACAGGACTCAAAGAATTGGCAGGAGCATTCCCAACCTTGGGCTCCAAGGGCCAGGGAGTGTTGGTGACACCACAACAGTGACAGTGCCACACACAAATTCAAACCAGGCTGTGGTGAGGGCCAAGCCAGCAAAATTCCTGCCCACCTCTTCCTGCAGCCTGGGACAGGTGGGTGTCAACCCACTCCCTAAATAAGTGATTTAGCTCTTTCTAAAACAACTCTCTCTCTAAGGATAGAATTTAATTTCTCCAGTTTGTTGTATTAATAGGGATGGAGTGACGCATTTCTCCTCACTAAATTAACTTTTAGTCATGGTTTGTGCAATTTTGAGTTGAGATGGAAGCTGGAGCTCCAAATCATAACAGTATTTTATAATTGTTTCCAAACAACTGGGTAAATTATATCAGAATTTTTAGAAATAATGGAAAGGCTTATCAAAACACAGTATTAAAAACTAACACATGCAGTAAACAAAGATAATATTAACTGTAGTTAAGGAGATAAAGCATTTGGTTTTGGATCACACATGCTGTTGAGGCATCTAAAAAATTAGTAGAACAGACTTTCACATCTATTTTTATTCACAGACCACAGCATGAAAAAGGATTTCCTCCTTCAGTTTTGAATGAGCTTCTCAACTCTGAATTACTGAGTGTCTGATAAGACAACTCAAAAAGAGTCTCTCACTCGAAAATAGTCTAGTGCTAAGAGAGAGGACTTCATCCATTCTGTGGTTTTACTTTCTCTTAAACAGTGGCAGGAAAAAGCAGAGTGCCTACCTCTTAAATTTCATGTAAGTTATCATGTTAAGAATACATGAATCTCAGCTCTTAGAACAGATGGTCATAAATGCACATTAAATCACAATGTTTTATTTTAAACCATTTAATTTAACATAATAAAATATTAATAATTGCAATAAATTTTGATCCAAGCTGCTCCAGTGGCTTTTGGTTTTACAGGGCAAAATCAGGCTTGTCAGCTAATTAATTCTTGTGACTGATTGTAGTTATTATCAGTGCCACAGACTTTTAAAGCCAGCAGGACCACTGTGGTCATTATTTTCATACAAAATGTGTGGAACAGCTCAACAGATCCCACCCACCAAATCTCTTCCAGGTGTTGGTCCTCCTGCACGACCATCAAGTCATCTCATGGATAAAGCAAACAGCTCAAGCATTTTAAACATCCATTATTAGGCCTGGTTTCCACTTCTTTCATCATTCAGGTGGCAGTTTTCCAAGTATTTTACACCAAGATATTGAACTAGAACAAGAGAATCTCAAACAACACCTGAAGAGGCAATAAATAACAACTCCTTACTCCTGTCTGATACTCAGAACCTGGGAAACACACATGCACAGGTGAGGTGACACAGGGCAGCACTCCTTGAGCTGGGCTTGGCTTCAAACAAAGGACTCCTGGCTCTCATCTGTACACTCAGATTCCTGAATACTCTGCTTCAGCAAATGAGAGTGTGATAATCCTGTGAAGGACCCCTCCAACCCATTCCTCTGTCCACAGGGCTGCTCCTGCTGCTGGTGGTTTAATGGTACAGAAAAGAACTGAGAGCCCTGTGCTTGTCCCCAGGTTCTGCTGAGAGGGCAAAAAGAGCCTCTGGTCACCTCCTTCCCACGAGTGAGCTGAGCATGAGGACTCAGTGAGTTCAGTGTTTGCCCTTGAACTGGTGTGGGCTGCATTTGGCACTCTGCTTTTAGATCAATACATAACCCAGGAGTAATCTTATCTGGCAGGAACAGGGGGGTTGGGGGGAGGAACACAGGCCCAGAGGTGAGGAGAGCAACTCTTCTAAATGTTAATGGGTTAAGAATAGAAAGGTCAAATGCCTGCCTTATCAGAAGGCCCCATGTGCAAACAGGCACCAGCTCAGCAACCAGAGCACCAGCTGGGGATAAATGTCAGAAGTTAGTTACTGTAGCTGTAAACACCAAAAGCAGGATGGTGCAACTGGGAAACCTCCCAAGACACTTCTGGTTTATACAGATCACTGGGAAAGTCCAACTGCCAAGTCTGGCTGGAAATTACTTCAGTCTTAGAGCTGCTGTGGAAGCAGAGAGCACCTGTGAGCTGTGTGGTGGCCCCAGAGTGAGCCACTGTAGGAGGGGTGTTGAGTGTGTCCTGTGTCCAACATCCTGTGCTGGCTCCAGATTGCTCCTGCCAGAACTCACACATTCTCCTGGAATAAGGAGTATGAGGATGGAGACACAAAGTCCTTCCCCACCTCCCTGCAGACACAGAGGGCACTAAACAACAGAAGCTGCATGAGGACCCTGAGCACAACATGTAATGGATTGGGGTGGAATAAGAGATGAGGCAGCACAGGAGAATATATCCTAAATACTAATACATTTTCAGCCCAGTTCTAATTAATCTTCTTGTTGGCATCCAAGGAAAGAGGCCAGAAGTTGTATTACAGTGGGCAGTAATCTTCTTGCAGATACAAGCAATCAACTTGCAGGAATGATGAAGAGCACAAACACATCCTGGTGTGAGAATTACTGTGAGGGGCCTTTGCCAGTCCCCAGAGCATCCAGCCTGGCACCTTTTGCTTGCAATAAGTTGTCAATAAAATTAATCAGCTGATTCCCATTCTCTGAAAAGACTGGCAGTGAGCAGCCATCTTAAAGACTACTGCTGTTCCCTCTCTCCTGGTACTGGGATTGCCTCAGGAGAAGGTTACCTGAGTTTGGGAAACAGATACAGGATACCTGGCACAGTTCCCTGCTTCCTGCAGAACAAAGAGCACCATTCTTGGTCACCCTGCTCCCAGCTGTAAACAGCTATCAAAGGAGAGGGTTAACTGCCACGTAAAACACAGAGAAGGAATAGTAACTACAAATCCAGCAAGGCTAAATATATTTTATCCCACAAAAGGGATAAACAAGATCTGTGCTCATAGCTCAGAGATCCTATTCTAACCATTGAATAATTACTTTAATTGGTAAAGATAGGGTTACATTTAAAAACAAAAAAGGAATGCACCCATTTGAAGACATTGCTCTCTGAAAGATGATTTTTTGATGTTTGTACCGCAAAGTGACACTCTGCTGTTAACTGGCCATGCCTCCAGCCCCAGCCATAGGGGAGAACATCATAACCTACTTAATCTGCAGGCTGCATCCTCCCTGCAGCAGGGCACAAACTGCTCCTTCCTTCCACCAGCATTACTGGGCATCTGTTTATCCCCCGCTCTCCTGGCAGCATCTGCTCCCTTGCTGACACACAGGAGCAGCTCCTCTGCATTACCACCCTCGTTTGCAGGCTGGGAACTCGAGTTCATCCATCTGAAAGAGCACAAATATTCAGCAGCACACGTTTCACACACATGGCATCACTGAGCTCTATTAACAGTTCTGCTCAACCCTGAAGCTACTGGATTTTCAGCGACAGCTCCAGCATGTTAACGACTTGGGATGTTTTCTGAATTCATGTAGGGAAGAAAAAGCTTTTATAAAAATACAAGATTTTACCTTTTTCTATTCACAGCAAGAATGACCAAACTTATTTATCCTATGAGTCACATCCTGAAGGCTTCACATGGCTGACAGCCTCAAGAGATATAATACACATTCTGGAGAGCCACTGCAGGGGAGAGAGAGTCTTTTCATCTCTCATTTCTTGAGCTGAGAGCTCAATTGAACTTAGTTCAATTTAGGAATAGGAAACACAACCCAAGCGTTCCAGCAGCACAATGACATTTCCCGAGCTGCTGCAAATTTGAACGAAATAATTTGCCAACTCTGAATGAAGCTGTGGAGATTCTGCCACAACTCCTCTGTTTCATTATGCAGGAGGCAATTTTGAGAATGCTGCCTCAGCTCTGCTGTTTATTGTGTGGACGTGTCTGCCTGCTACAAGTCCTGTCACTGCCTCTCATTCTGACACACGCTGGCGTTTTCTTGGCTCTGTCACAGCAGGGGAAGAGCACAAGGGTACTGCAGAAACACCTCCTTTCTTCATCCCTCTTGAACATGTTCACATTTTAAAGACGATTCTGTGAGCACATTTCTTGCAGCTGAAACTGTTTCATAGAGATTCAAAATTGGACAATAAAAATGCATAGCCCACCACAGCATGAAATGCAATCCAGGAGAGACCATATGCAATTTTCTGACCTGTGTTATTTCCATGCTGTCATCATTCTGAGGCATTTGATATGCTACTCTTTGGTTTAAACCCAAGAATGGCATCTGAATTTTTACCATAATAAACTTTCTCAACAGACTTTGCATTCTCATTATTCTACCCATGCAAGCCACAAGGATTTTTTTTCCTCCTTAAATGTCCAATCTGCAGGCAATGGTTGTGAAACTCCATTATTTCCAGGAACTGCTGGCAAACCTACTGCTGTCTGCTCTTCTCAGTATTGCCTGTATTTTCCTTGTTCAGCCTTAAAAGCCAAACCCAGTTTACAAAAATGTCTGGGTTTCTTGATGCCAGAACTGAATAAAGAGTAGAACGGGACAGAATTAGATGGTTTTATTATGCTGAAAAGCCATTAACTCACATGAAAGTCTGTAAAACAACAAGAGCAAAAAACTGGAAATAGATGCTCAGCCTTAAATCCTGTTACTCAGAAATTTTCCTAGGCATTAGCAATATTTTTAGTAATGTCTTTTTAAGATCCACCTTAAATCTTTTTAAGCTCCACCACCCTCATCTGATCTTTACAATAAAAACAATGTGGAATATTTTTTGAAGTTGTAGCTACTTGGATTCTCATAATTCAGTAAAGTGAAAATAATCTGTAAAGAAAGGCAGCTTGACTTGTCCAATATAGGTGATGTCTGCCTCAATTTGGTCTTCAACAGGTAGAGGTAAAGAACTGACAGGTATTCTCAGTTACCTGGGAAGAGAATACAAAACAGCCAAGAAAGCTGGGAGATGTGATAAAGATTCTGGATTATTCAAATCTTTCATCAGTCACGATGATCCAAAAGCTACAGTGGAAAACTTCCCACCTAAGGGTTATCTGCAGGACCACACAGTGATCTCAGCCACACACAGGAGGATCTTCACAGAGAGAAAGGGAATTACTCCAAATTTATACTGGCAGGACCAAGATCAGAATCTGACCAGATCCAAACAAAAACCAAACAATGCCACAGGCTGTGAGAACAATCAGCAGTCCATGGGGTGTGAAAGCAATGGAGACCTCTGTGATTCCAATGCACTTCAGTGACTGAAAATATTCCAGTGCCATTGTTCTTCCTCTCCAAAACATCTTGGACCTCATCCTGTGTTCCTGAGCCCTCCTGACAGACAGCTCTGAAAAGATAACTGACAAACTCACAATGGCCTGAGCTTCCTCAGCTGAGTATTCCCTTTCACTCCATTTGGGAAAGCTGCAATGCATGGAGCAGTGGCTGAGGCTGAGCCCTGGGAAGGGGAAAGCGACCATCCACAACATCAGCCCAGTTCATTCCTAAATGCAAACCACATTGGGCTGTCGAGCACGATAATAAAAACCTGCTGACCTAGTTTCCTGCAGAACAAAATCCTCTGTCTCCCCTCCTCCTGTGCCAAACCTAAATCAGATCTCGAAATTAACCCTTTGACTAGCAAGGAAAACTCTAATAATAATCCTCAACACTCACACCATGAGAATAGCATGGAAATAGCAACTGCTCCATCCCCACAGCTCTGCAAACAGGGAGGGTTATTGCAGGATGAAAGTAAGACCCAGAGAAGGTCAGAGACCTTAGCAGACTTCAGCAGAGAACTTATTCTCTTCCTTCCAAAGGATTTTGAAGCTCTGTGCTCCAACTGCTTTGTTTGTAACATTTCTTCTATGCAGATATAAAACCTTTATTCATTATGTTCATGTGGCAAAAAAACAACAGCACAGCTCTGCTTTTTTAAAAACTACATCAAACCACCCAAGAAAGGACCATTGTTCTTCCCAAATTTTGCAATGTCAACTTGCAAGTCCTTTTCTGGAAGATGAGAGCTGACTGTGTCTGCTCCAAGTGTCTGGCGAAAGTGCTCCCTTGTAATGGCTTCACTTCCTCAGTGATGCAATGTTTCATTTGAAGGGATGCCTGGGGGAGCTTCAGAATGCACCCAGAATGCAAAAATAACAGGGCATGTCACAACAAACTCAGCCAAGAATATACAAATGGGAATTCTTTGGCTGTAGGATGCTTCCAAAGGCAGCTCTGGATCATGCTGCTGCTGCAGAGCAGAACCCACTGCAGTCAGGTAGGAGCAGCTGGGGAGCCTCAGATTCCAGGCTGCTGAGAGCACCTTTGCTGGCTCACAGTGACACTGTCAACCGGAGGAGTTTTCAGTCATGTGTCAAAGAGGGTTTTAGTATCACAAGAGTGGAGATTAACAACTGCTACAGAGCTTTACAAATGGGCATTTTACAACGAGGTGACCAATGTGCAACCTGCAAGTGGAATTGCTGACTGCAGCCAGAGCTTTCAGATGCTGTAAGAAAGACCCTGCACTGAATAATTTAATCACTTGTTGCTCCTGTATGAACTGAGAGAGCTTTGCCTACATCCAGACAGAACCCAGGACCTGGAATGACTCCAGAGTTTCCTACAACAGCTTTTAAAAAAAGAAGGAAACAGGAAAATGACAACTACAAGGCATGTCAGCAATGCCACTTCACCTGAGAAGAGGTTCCTGTCTCTGCCACTCTGTCACTCTCTGCAGGGAAGCAGTTAAGGCTTACACAGTAAAGACAGCACTTTATACACTCTACCCTCCAGGGAGTTTGAGGTGAAGAACAGAAAACCTGGATTAGGGAACACTGCAAAGGTTGTTTTAACTATATCTGTTCTCTGGATGCTGCATCTTCACAGGTGAACTCCACAACAGCTTCTGCTCCACCTTGGAAATGAGGAAGACAGAAGTCTGAGTTCCCACAGTCTTACTACTAACATTGGTCAGGGTTAGAAACATGATGATGGAAAAAGAGCATCTTATTCATCATATCTGCTCCCTGAGGGCTTAGGAGTTGTACATGCTTTTTTTTATTGACACAAACAAGCTTTAACTTCTATTGTCTTGCAGAGGAAGAGAAGGCTGAACTCAGTTCTGGCTCACACATCATCTGCAATTCCAGCCAAATCCCAGCCACACAGCTTTTATTACTGGGAGGATGTCAGAGGCAAAGACACAGCTGGAAACTCAGAGCCCAGACTGAGCTTTGCTGTGCTGGCAGGGAGACAAACCAGTTTTTGATTTGTATGTAAACAGAGCCAATCTGAACTGGAAGGTCATTAAGAGAAAACACATTTTACACAACACCCATTGTACAGTTCCCTTTCCAACTTTCCCCATACCAACTTTTTTTTTTTTTATTAGACTTTGTCTTCTCTTGCTGACTGTTTCAGTGACAATTCCTGGGTGTGCTGAAGTCAATGGCCAATCCCCACTGGAAGGGATGGAACTGAAATTCTTTAGACTGGATCCCAAGGAAGAGTTTGCCCAAGAGAGACTGCAAATCCCTTCCCCTGCTTTCCAATACAGTAATTACCTGCAGAAAATGCAAGTCCATTGCAGATGCAGAGGATGATGTCTCCAAAGCATGCCACGGCCTCAGATCTCACAGATTTACTTTAACTGAGGTACTTACATTTTCTACTGTAGCTACAGTTAAAAAAAGATGATTAAAATCCACAAAGAAACCACACAGTTCTTGTGATCAAGGTGTTAGTGCCTGAACCATTATTGTGAGAAGGCTTTTAAGAGCATTCCCAGCAGAAATAGGAATATATTTTCCCTGAGTAAGCTTGGAGGAATGCAGAGATTCAAAAGCTTAAGCAAAATCCCTGCTAGATTTTTTCTGTTTGTTCCTCCTTTTTAAATTGCTGTGATTATTTGATATAATTGTTACTCTTTAAGGGTAAGAGTTAAGCATTTCTCTGAAAAAAGATCTGTGTCTGCCTTTAATTAACTGCTGCAGGTTCAAATGAGGGACTAACAGAGATGTTGCTGGGCTATCAAAGCAGGGAACCTTCAGAAGCAAAAGGAAAGTGCCTGTCATTCTCCATTAGTTCCTCAGGGTCAGTGTTGGCAAAACACACTGAATTGTTCTACATGTAACCAGCAAAATAAAGAGGTTGTTGTAGTTTGCTGTGCTTAAAAGGGGACTCCTGGGTATAACTGTTGAAAATAGCTTTAATCTAACGACTGGATCTTTCTATAGCTTCCTGGAAGCATGAAGAAAGTCCACTCAAAATGTTTTAACAGGAAATCAGCAAACTCAAAGACACTTCCTTCTGCTTGGACACAAGTGTTCTAGTGACAGAATGGCACCCAGCCAGGAAATCTGTGTTCCCAGGAGACAGCAAAGCTGGGACAAGAACCATCTGCAAATCCAGGATGGCTCCTTGGAGCTTTCTTTGCTCTGAAGATGATGCCTGTCTTTAATGTATGTGGAGGACATTCAAATATCATTCATGAAAGAATAGTAAAAGGCAGCTCTGAATGAACTAAGCATGAACAAAAGAAAAAAAAATCCTTGTAATGGATTTTCCTGCTCTCCAGCATGTCCCTATCTTCAGCCCCAGACTCCTGAAATGCAGCCATTATGCACAGCTTTATTTCTTTTCTTACCATAAGCTTAGCAATGCTGATGGTTTTTCAGTCAAATCAAACTTTCATCAGCTTCAGGGGATGGCTGGGATCCCTCTTCTCATCTTTCATGTTTTGAGATCAGTATTTCATAGTTTTTATTCTGCTAAAATCATCTTGAGAACTAAAAGTATAAATTTCAATGCAGAGTATTTTGATTTGATTTCCATAAACCATTTTGTCCTCTAGCTGTACTCCTTCATTTCCCCCTGCATTTATTCTGAGCCCTTGGCCTCTCTGGCCTGGCTGTTCCCCTCAATCAGTCCCTGCTGTGACTTCACTGATGGGCTGGGACAGGTCCCTGCTGGCATCTGAGGGAGAATCCTTGAGTGTTTCCAAAGGTACCATTGCTGAGAGAATCCAGGGCCCTCTGGCACTGAAAGGATCTTTTTCCTTTGCCCATCTTTCCCTTGGTGGACAGCAAGGAAGTTCCTTTTGCTGGAAAACTGAGGAAGGACCTGGTTCATGGCAGCCCCAGGGGGAAAAAATGGCAGATTTCCTTATTGACAAAAACATCTAAGTCAGGACAAAATAGCTAAACCTAACTTAGTGCAATACAGGGCTTTGTTTCAGAAAGCAGCTCTCCTGGAGGGCTGGAGACAGCTCAACCCCCAGAAGAATTTCCTCTTAAATTATTGCATAGAGCAACACTTATAAAAGCAGATGCCTGAAGGCAGACTTTGATATAATCCTTTTTATAAAGTGTTCTGAGGTCCTAAAATGCCAGCAGGAACTGCCACGTAGGAAAGCATTTTGAAAAAATGATCTATTTAGAAATGTAAATATAAATAGGTGGCCAAATCTTTTATTGTCCTCTCAGAAAGAAAACAATTTACATTTCCAGAATTACACTAAACAGAAATTAAATTTGGCTACAGATTGATAAATATCAAGATCCCCACCTGACTGACAAAGTGCCTTCTTGTCATGATGAAGCTTGTTAGAGTTCAGGATGATTTTGAGTGTGTGTGGCTGATTCAAGAGATGTAGGTTGATTTCCCTGCAATACACACTGATCATGTGATCAACTTACATGTCAGATTTCTGGTCCCACAGATGTCGTTCTTAATTACAGAAAATTCTGAACAAAAAAAAGGCCTTCACAGCATTGCTGGGATAAGGAAGATTAAGAAAATCCCATCACTCACTCCTGAAATATGCAGCTCTTCCAAAATAAAGTATGGCAGCAATTTTAATCAGCATACAGATCAGCTTTTTAGAATTAGCAATAAAATAAAATGTCAAATTATGATACCATGGGGAACTTAGGAAGACAAAATGTAACTCATTATCACAATTACTCCAGCAGAATTAAAACTATTAACTACTGATCCCAAAATATGAAACAATAGAACAGGAAAGAAGAAATATTAAGGAATAATATCACCTTTGTGATAGAAACACATACTAAGTAAGATGAACACATTTTTTAGAATCTCACAGTTCTGTGCATTCAGCAACCCCAACAATAAACCCAAGGACAGCAAATCCAAACTGGATAAATGGGATGGACTTAATAATTGTGCTTCTAAATTCTAATTTTAAAAAAGGCTCAGATTTCCAGCGATATATTTTGTTCTCTGAAGGGCCTGAGTGTTTTTGTATCTTTGTGATCACCACAACCAGACACACACACTATTTACTTAAGGATATATTTTTCCCATGACCTTACAGACTCATTTCTCTGTCATGGAGAGGTCATGGAAGGAAGTTTGTTAGAAGTTAAATATGAGGAAGTGCAATAAAGCCTATTTATCTTATAGGAGGAAAGAATGAGTCCAACAGCACAAAATTATTACATAAAAAATGTAAAAAAAAAAAAATATTTTGAGCCTCTCTGCAGCCTCATAAAAATAGCCTGTGATAGTACATGGGCAGATGTCCTCTCTGCTGTGCAGTGTCTGATCAGAGCCCTTTTGGACTTCGGTGAAATAATAATAATAAAGAGCAAAGGGAGTGCAATTTCCATGGAAACTTGGAAAGAGATGTAACATTGTTTGCCGTAAGCGTCCGACTGTGAATGGAAAATTTTCCAGTTTACACAGATCTCAGCTATTATTTTCTTTGCAGTGCAAACTTGGGCCAAATATTTTCTGTCATATTAAAGATGCTAATAGTCAGTTTTACTTTCTGTCCAGAACAACGGTGCACAAAAGCTTCAGAATCCACAGTAAAACATCTGATATTTATCTTTCCATGAACCCAAAACACACATTAGAAAAAAAGAATAATTTGGGCTTCCTTTTATCTGCTTCTCTTCAGAAAAAGAAGGCAGACCAGAAATCATCTCCTCTTTATGTGCAGTGTTTCAGACTAATAGACAGCCAGAGCACTGGCAGATGTGCCCACTGTAAATGGGAGCTTAACTCACAGGAAAATCTGCTGTTGAAGCACATAAGATGATAAAAATATACCAAAAGCACAGAGTTTACATTAAGATTTATATAATTAATGAAGTGACTTTTATCTTACATGAGTTTCAGAACTCATTACTCCTCCCTTACCCAGCAGCAGGAATCATTGTGACAGTCCAGAAATTAATTTTGAACAACACAAGCCCAAGTTCTGAGCTAGGCTGCTCCAAGTGTTAAGCCTTGTGTGGGAATGGTAACAAAAGTGGATTGTGAAACTTTTGTCCCCTAAATGCAGCTGGTTGATGTAGCGTGGGAGCTGTGATAATGACATGACAGCTCAGGGAACACCTCTGCAAATCTGGTGCCTGACCTGTACTAGTCACAAGTTGCAAGAGTCCAGAGCTCAAATCTAAATTAGTCTGGAACATGTGTGCATGCCCAGACATTCCTGCCCTTCCCACTCCTGGACATGCCCCACAGAGAAAAGAACTTTCCTGCGGGAAATGTGTGGTGATTTCAGATCTCTAGGGCTGAAATGTGGGTACAGTTTGGGGCCATAATTGTGCAGATTTGTCTTTAAGTGAGATAACAAACACAATGGCAACATCAAACAGCTCCTGAAGGATCCAGGCAGAGCAGTTGTGTGATAGAGACTGAAGTGGTCCTGCTGGGAATCCTGCATATAATTGAGAGAGGCATTGTTTAAGGCAAGGCACTGCTTAAGAAAGATTTGGTGTTTATCACAGATTCCATCACAGGCTGACTGAAGCTTTCTCTTCACAAGTTCACACACAGTCCCAAATGTCATGTTGATTTTATACCTGCCTGCCCAGAGAGATGACAGAGCAAGTCAATCACCTGGCTTTGAAAATCTATTTCCCCTTTTACATCTTGCAAATTCTACTCACTCACTTGTAGAGCACACAAAGAAAGAGGAAGCAGCATGACTCAGCTCCACACTACAATGGCTGGAGCAGATCCAGACCTTGCAATCCTTTGGGCTTTCCTTACCAAAACACAAAGCTGCAGCTTGGCTAATGTAAAGCATGCAGTGTTTGTGTAAGCAATGGGAGATGGGCAGCAGGCCAGCAGCTCTCCCAGAGCAATGTGCTCCTTCTTTACATTGATGGCAAATCATCTTCTGAAGAGTTCAGCAAGGAACAAAAGAGTCAAAGGGCTCTGATCTTAAAATGCTAAGGAGGAACAGCCTCCTGAGCTGTGTTCTGTAGGCATGAATTTACATTGAAATCTAACAGTAAGTAATGAATTACTTTAGCAAGTTCCACACAATGCCATACCAGCAAATATTTTTGTGTAACCTGTAAATTACATAAATCTTAAGAGACACAGGAAAACTATTGACCTTAATGGATCCAAGAACTTGGAGTAGGTTTCAAGAACCCTGAGTTGCAGCGTTTTGTCTAAACCACTGGAAAACAGTATCTAGAAATCAGCTACACTAGAAATTCAGTGTGGTCTAGAAATGATTCCTGATCCTCTACCAGTTTGCTAACACCTGATCCACATGGTGAGTGATGGCACAGTAAATAATGCACTGTAAACACACTTAACTTTGCTGTGTAAACAAGCTTGGAGCAAAATTCATCAAGAACTTCACTTCATTTACTCCCTGAATGCACAACAAAGTTGAAGGGTTTGATGATTATCTCACAGCAATCTAACTCAGAGATAAAGACCTCAAATCTAAACCTCTTTCTTGGAGCAAGGATGTACATTCCAGCCCAGCTCCGGGCAATGGGACGGCTCTATCGTTTCAGGCACTGCCTTCACAGAGAGGGAGCACAGATCAGGACAGAAATGTGTGCACTAATAATAAAGTTAGAAAGAAGCATCAGCCAAAAGATTTCTCTGAAAAGGCCCTCACCTTCCAAAGATTGACTTAGAAGAAGCAGCTCCCTGGGCTGTGTGTGTGGGGTGACTGAGCAGCATCAGAACTTGCATCACTCACCAGCCAACCTCACATTGCTTTAGAGGATAAAAGGCCAAGTGGCTTCAGGGCTTTAATGTCAAAGATGGTTCATTTAGCAGACTTTGTGCTTAGCAAAGCTGAGCAGCTTTTTCCTTATTCCTGCCCAGAATGTTTTGGGCATTGTCATATGCTTGTACTACAGAACTTGCAGTTACCCAAAGCCAGCTCATGAGAAGTGAACGGAAACATCTCTTTTCATTCCAAAGGAAAAACAACTTTTATGCTGTTTTCCTCAGCAAGCTGAAAACTTGGAGAGAAACCTAAAGCTAAAAAAAGCAAAGAACTCAGAAAGATTCATATTCTGGACTGTGGTTTCTGCTGCCTTAGCTCAAGGGAAAATATGGTCATGGGAAAAGGGCCTGCCTGGAGCCAGAGTTTTTTTCAACTCTGACTGTTCTAGCTGGAGTGGCTTTAAATCAATATGTTGCCATTATTTCTTCATAAACAGAAATATTCTTTATGGGCTGTGTGACAGCTGTTTACAAGTGAAACAACCACTTGTATCGTGTTTCCTAGCAATCAGTGTCTCATTCAGATCTTATACACAGACAGTGATTGGGCAATTTGAGAGGCTTTTACAACATTAGTTCCAAGTTACACTGATTCAAAGTGTTAAATCACCCTCCCAAAGGAGAGTTCCTGCACAGAGAAGTGTCAGCTTTGCCACCCTCTGCAGCTACACACAGCTGAAACAACACCACACCTTAGAAAAACAGACCTTGCATGGCTTAATTTTGAAGAATCTTACTGTCGTGTTACTGTGGACTGTCTTTAGCACTGCAATTCACTTTTGTCTTTAGCCAGGACTAAAGAAGATTGTAAATATAATGGAATTCCACACTAACCTTGCAAAGACCACCTACAGACAAACCTGCCCCAGGCAATCCAGAGAATTTCTGTCTGTCTACAGTTGTTATACAACAAAATGTGATCATGCTGCCCAGACACACTGTGCCAGATCCCAGCAAGTGTGGTTATCATTATTCCAAATGCTGTTTGAACAGAGCTTCACCTAGGAATTGTGATCCCCATAATGCAAAAGAATTGTCTTCTGCATTGATTAGATTTATGAGAAGAATTAACAAAAATATCTAGTATTGTCTTTCTTGAGATTCCTCAAGGCTTTTTAGAACAACACAGTCAACTCTCCTGAATGCTAAAGTGAACTTCAACCCCCTTTAAAACTGGAATTCTACTGGAAAGGAAAACCAGTTACCTGTGATCAATGACTGTGACATCAGAAGCAGGAATCCCCAGCACACAACAGCTCTGCTCCAGCTCTTTCTTACGGATCTCTCCTTGATTGTAATAATTTCCTGAAAACAGCAAACACAGCAACACCATCTAACTCAGTTTAGGTTCAGATCAAGGGGTCCAAACAGCTCAGCATCTTCTTCCTTGTTCCATTCACAGAGGAAATTAAGGCAGAAATGATATGGCAAGACTGCAAAAACTTAAGAGTGGCAAAAGAAGAGAGAAAACCTAATCAGGATAAAGGCAGCTGGGAAAAGTTGTAACAGAGACCAACAACTAACAGGGAAATGGGATTCATCATCTTTAAACATTGGCTCCTTCTTCACTGAATTATTTTCCTCTCATCTTGCCCTGACATTCCCTTATTCTTTCTTGGCATCAGCCATGCAAAGTCCCTGCCAGAGCTGTGATGCCCCTTCCAGAACGTTGCTCTATGCAGGGCAATACTTGCAACTCAATTTTAACTTTGAAGTAATAAAATTAAAAAAATACAGTTGAGTATTAATGTGTGATTCAAGTCTGTAGTCAGCTGTCTTGAATTACACCAGAACTTTTTATTGTTGTGGGTGTGAGTAATCTAAATCTAGCATTTCTCTGGAGCAGTGTTGCAATCTGAGCCATCACTAGCAAGCTTTGTACAATTTTCAAAGGGGGAAAGAGTAACTAGAAGGAAAAAAAGCCTCTTCCCACAGCTTGTGACTGAATGACTTTGGGAGACTGACAGTGACTGACTGTGGGATGAACCTTGGATTGCAAGCTCCAGCTCCAGCTCCGTGAACTGAAGGGTGCAGCTTGTCTGGAATGACTGAGTGAGTACAAGGGGGTCATTTCAGAGTGGTTTTTACCAGGCCATTACCAACACAGTGCTGGGAGGTAACAGCTTTTGCTGCAGTGCAGTGGCACAGCAGACTGCAGGTGATGCTTTATCCAAACACTCCCACTGCTCTCAAAATCCCTGACTTCTGCTGAACCCAAAGAAACAGCTCCACAGCTGCAGAAATGTGTCAGGACACCAGGAGTATGTCAGTGCTCACCAGAAAGAATGGGCAGCTGTTGAGAGCAAACCCAGCTGAATAGCTGATACTGCTGGACCTCATCCATGGAGCACTCCCAACAGAGCCAGCTACTACAGAGAGCAAAGCACATTTAGACTGAGTTATTAATTCAATCTAAGATTATTCAGTGTGTCAAAGACTGATTTCTTTTCCCAGTGCTGTAATTCTAACTCATTTCTAAGTCAAATTGATTGATAACTGAAAACTGCAAGTACAATGGTTTTTAAGTAATGATTTTGTCTCAGCATTAACAATTTGCAGTGCCTTTGATCAACTCACTTGTCATCATCAATCACTCAAACAATGAGAGGATGAACCATCTGAATCACCCACAAGACTAATCAGAGGCTTTTAAAATAAAAATCTCTTAGCTCATAAAGGTGCTCTCCCCTACATTTCCTTACAAGTGAGAAAGTACCTAGAAGGAAACAGCAAACACACTGAACATGTCATGCCACCGAATCAGGAGTAAAGAGAAAGAAAGAAATAAACAGAAGCACAACACTTCCTTGGAAAGTTCTCTACCAGCAGCAGTGTATTAGTCCCCAAAACTGAAATGGCAGAGTTGCACTTCAGTCATCTCCCCACAGCTGGGGAGAAGCCAAATGGGATGCACAGACCTCTCTGTCCCTCAGCAGAGACAATGAAAGCTCTGCACTAAGTCTTGAATGGGAGGTGCAGAGCCATCAGTGAAGCCACCAAACCACTGGACTTCAATAGTTCAATCCCTGTCTTCTCACCTGGGTGGTCTGGCAGGACAGAAAGCTTTGAAAATGACAGAAATGTTGGCAGTGAACTGGCTGGAGCTGCCAAAGGCACTAAGCAGCTCTCAGTGTAAGAATTCTGGTCCTGCAATATGGTCTGAAGATCAACTCAAACAAGGTTGTTTCTTATGCACAGAAACTTGAAAAGTGGAAAAACTGCTCAGGTGTCAGTTCTGCAGAACAAGCTGGAGCTTCAGCAGATCATGAGAAGAATACAAAAGTGTCACGTGCTGTGGAAAGTTCTTGTTCTGGGCAAACAGTGGAGCCTGTAAGAATGTCTCAACTCTATTCGGCCCCAGCAGCAGTGCTGCTTCCACTTTGTCATCACTGCCCTTCCAAAAATTACATGAACCAAAGGAGGAGTCCAAGGGAGAGTGATGAGAATGATTAGAGCTTTAGAAAACATGATCTATGAGGGAAGACTGCAAGTAATCAGGTTGTTTAGTCTGGAGAAGATAAGGCAGAAGAGGCAGATAACAGTCCTAAAATGTGTAAGAGGCTGTTACAAAAGGACACTGATTTCCACGTTCCTGTCAGGCATGAAAAAATAAACAAACAAGCTTAAATTACACCAGTGACTCAGGAAAAAGTGATTTGAGGGAAAGCTAAAGCAGCACCGACACAGACCCCACAGGCTGAGGCACCTCCCCGGACATCCTGGAGAATAAACATTTGCCTGCAGCAAATGAAGACACATCGATGCTGCCTCCAGGTCAGCACCGATGGACAGCCCGGCCTCGCATTCCCTTCCGGGCTATGGTTCCATGATCAGATTGCAACGCAAGTGCTGCTTTAGATGTGTTACAGTGGACGTATCGCGACATTAAAAAGGGACCATCCAAACAAGTCTTCTGCAAGACAACAGAATTATAGGGAGATGCCAAAAGGCCGCGCTGAACAGCACCCTTGACAGCCCACTGACACCGCCACGCAGCCTGAAAGTGCCTCAGCTTCGCAACTTGTAATTTGGGCACGTTCCCCTCCGTTCCGTCACGCTCGTGGAAAGGAAAGGGGGGGCGAGGGTCGGGGAAGGGCGGGCGATGGCCGCACCGTGCCTCAGTTTCCCCGCAGCCGGGGACCCGGCACCCCGCGGTACGGCGCGAGGCCACACACGCGGGGAGCCATCGCGGCGGCCTTCCCGTGCCCCGGGGGTTGGCGGGGGGGGGGTGTGTGGGTGCGTGGGTGGTCCCCGCTCACCTGCGGAGCAGCAGAGCACGGCGGGGGCGGCCCCGGCGCTGCGCAGGCCGAGCAGGGCGGGGGCGAAGAACATGGCCTCGTCATCGGGGTGCGCCGTCAGCACCAGCGCGCGCCCGCCCCGCGCGCCCCCGCCCCGCGCGCGCCCGCGGGACTCCGCGCGGCCCCGGCGCAGGCGGCGCGCGCCCCCGAGCAGCAGCAGCAGCAGCAGCAGCGCCGCGAGCGCCGCCGGCGTCCCCCAGCACCACGGGCCCGCTGCCATGGCGACCGCGCCGCCGCCGCGCCGCCGGGAAACGCCAGCCGCCGCACGAAGGTTCCGCCGCACAAAAGGGTCCCACCCTCCCCAGGGCCCTCCCGTCCCCGCCTCGGGGCGGGGCCGCTCGGCCGCTGCCGCGGAAACGGGGCCCTGGCCGTGCCACTACGGGGAAACGTGTTCCGCTCCTGCTGCCCCAAGGCCGCCCGTGAGGAGCGGGACCCTGCCCTGGCCATGCCTGGCGGGTCTCAGCCGAGAGTGTGTGCTGAACACCGGCTGTGCCCCTGGGCCAAAGCCGTATTGACGTGCCGGTGCCTCCACATTGATTAACAGTGAAAAAGTCGAGCTGTTCAGCGTGTGGTACCTTTTATCCCTACTGTGCTGCTGTGGAAGAGGCGTGGGTTAAGGGGAAGCTCAAAAGCAGGGCAGGAGGAGCTTTTCTTCAGACACCTTTTGTGGGCTATCCTCAGTGTGGCTGCAAACGGGGGAAACTTTTGGGTATGGTTTAGAAGTGAAGTCAACCACTGGAGAAAGCTGCAGAGCAGAAGGAGACAGGAAGCGTTAAAATAAACATCAAATAGTCAGTCAGATGCACGATGGCGTGGATACTTTGCTTTTCCTAACAGGCAATATGGAAGACAAGTGTACAGAGCAATGGTGGAGTGTGGGAGCTGGGTGGGTTAAAGCATAGAAGGCGAATACAATTTAGAAGAATTCTGAGGAGCAGCTCAGACCTCAGCAGGTGTATACCTGACTGGCCTCCCCTGGCTCTTATTTGGACACCTTTAACTTCCAAATGATTCCAAGCGAGAGTCATTGGCTTGTGCTGGGATTAGAGAGTGTGAACATCAGCCTGGAGATGTGCCGTGTCACCATAGCGTGGCACTTTTAACCACTGTAATAACCCAACCCTTGGTACAACACGTGTTTGCTGAGCGATCCTGCTTGCCACAGGGTGAGCCCCGGCTTTTTTCGTCTGAACCAGTAATTGTGTGGGCACCCATCCTGCAAATGCGGGCACGACTTCTCCATTTAATGGAAATTGTGACCGTGAAGTAATCTAACCTTGCCTTCCCATAGTAAACCTGATTAGAGATTCATTTGTGATTTTAGCGCATCCTGAGTTGCACATTTGAACGCACGACGCCGTGCAGATTTGAAACTCCTGAGAACGCAGGGAACGAGTTACACACTCCTCATTCTGGGAGAGGAATGAACAGACATTTAACGAGATATAAACCTCCCTCACATTTTCGGAAGTCATTCGTCGCCGGGGCTCGGGCCCGACCTCAGGGACAGCGCGGGAAGCACCGCGGACGGGGCGGGAAGAGCCCTGCGGAACCGGACGGGATCGGGGCGATGTTCCCGTGAGGGGCTCCTGATGCTGCGTTCATCGGCACGGCCGCGGCCCGGGCCCCTTATGGGTTATTATCAATTTACATCGGTCCGGCGGGGGCCAGCGCGGCGCTGTGGCTCCCTGACGGTCCGAGCCCCGGGAGCCCCTCACGGGCCCGGCCCCGTTCGCCTCATGGCGGCCGCGCCCCCCCCGGCCCTCAGCGGGAGGGGGAAGGAGCCCCTCCCCGCCGCACCGGCCAGCGGTCCTGGAAGGGGCATAGCACCCCGCCCTCCCACCGCCGCGCTCTCCGGTGGCTCTTCTCGGCCTGTTGCTGCCTGTGTCTCACCACACACCGGCACAGCCTGAGAAAGGGGAAAGCCACCGTGGCCGGTGACAGGTACCGAGCTGCGGCGCCGCGGCTTGTTCGGTATCTGGCAGGACCTGGCGGGAGGGGGCGGAGCGCGCGGGGCCGGGGGAGGGGAGGCAAGATGGCGGCGGCGGCGGCGCTGAGGGTGAGGTGAGACGCCGCGCCCGCCCAGCCCCGCCGGGACCCGCCGGCACCCGCCGCCCGGGCCGCCCCCGCGCCGCGCCTCGGTAAGCGCGGGGAGCCCGGCGGGGCGGCGCGGGGGCAGCGGGCTGAGAGCCTCCGCTGTGAGGAGGAGGAGGAGAAGGAGGAGGGGGAGGAGGGGGAAGAGGCGGGGGCCCGGCCATCCCGTCCTCCTCCCTCCTCACGGGGACGGAGCCCTGTGGTCTCCGGGGGGAGGGCGCTGGAGCCGGGAGGTGCCCGTGGGGCAGCCGCCGGGGGTGCGGGGGGTTGGCGGATCAGGGGCGGGGGGTGCCCGGTGCCCGCGGGGCTCTCCCCCATTGACGCTGAGGGTGCGCGGGGGGATGGCGGGGCGCCGAGCGGTGGCCCTTGCTGGGAAGTTTTTGCAGAAATCCCAGAGCATCTTCGTGCTGGGTGTTCATCCTTGCGCTGTGGGCAGGAGGAGTGCTAGTTAAAAAAGAAAAAAAAATTAAAAGAAGGGTCAGTTCTTCAAAATCGTCCCCTTGGAGGCTCGGCCAGGAGCGCGGTGGTTCCTGAGGATGTGCTGCGGCCACAGCTCCGTGTCGGGCGAGCATCGCTGTCAGTGCCGGGGAGTTGTTGCTGATGCTGACGCTGAATTATTCATATGGGACCTGTAAACATCCCCGGCTTCTGTCATCTCCGGGCTGCTGCAGGGCACAATGGAAGTGGCTTTTGCTAGAATTATTCTGACTTGATGGTAAAGAACTTCGTGCTTGCTGATTTTTCTGTACTTAGAAAAGCTGTGTGTATCAAGTTGGTTGCAGTTAGGCAGGATTCGAGGTGGATGTATGAACTGTCAGTGGCAGACAGGCTCAAGTAAGCAAGTAGATATTGTGAACAATCTGTTGTCCAAAATCTGCTTCTTCGTGTTTCACAGATATGGTTTTAACAAGTCTGTTACCTTTTCATGACTAAATATTGGTGTAACCTGGGACAACTTTCTACAGTGGGATGTCTAGTCTTGATTTTTGTGGCAGTATTCTTTTATTAATTTTCATACAGCACTATAGTTATGAACTGTTTGAGCTCTGATAGGGATTTTTATCCTAGGCAGGATGATTTGAAAGGTAAAATCCAGAGCAATTATAACAAAAGCTGGTGGTGGTAAGTGGGATGGCACAGTGTTAGTGCCTGAAGAAGTGGACACAATTATGTCACTGCACACAAGGACCATGCAGCTCCGTTGCAGTTTTGCACTGGAATTTTATTCTGCAGAATGTTGTTATTCCTGATTAACTAAACAACCTTGACATTTGGAAAGGAAGTCTGGAATATTTGAAGTGGATTTCTAGTTAGCTGAACTGTGGTGTCTTGTGTTGGGGGATGAAAGAGCTTCGTGCTTAGCTCAGGGATTCAAAAGTTCAGGGGAAAGAAGCCAACTGCAGTGACCCTTTTTTGTGAAAGCGTGGTTAATTTTTTCTTTACGTCACTTTTCTTTGTGATATGGTATGGGCTGCTGAAGAAAGAGAGTTCTTTTGTGATTTATGTGCAGGGTAATTTGTTTGATGTTGGCCACTAAAATACCTAAACTTGTTGCTGAAATGTGGGGAAGAGCAGCATTTTGGAATCTTCTTTCTAGGAGTTATAATGTGTGCTTTTTAACATGTGGAGAGGATGTTACAAGTGTTTGCTTCCACATGTGTTGCTTCTCTCTAGCTTCTTAATCGTTGCAGGCATGAATTAAAAGTAACTCTCCAGACTGAAATGACATGCACAGAATCAGAATATATTCATTTTGCTACATTGTGCTGCTGCTGTTTTGTTTTGAATACACTTTGTCTCCTACAACCTCTCATTTTAGTTGCTCTTTCATGGCAGACGTGTTTTCCATTGTAAAAGACCTAAAAGGATCTGCAAAGCTCTCTCAAAAACTGTGGTAGAAGTAGGAACAGACCCTAAAGCTCCTTTCCAATTCTTCCCTCAAATCCCTTTCCACAGCCCTTGTGCTCCTCTGACTGCATCTTCTGAGTTATTTCATTTCTCAGTTGTAGCATGAATGAGAGATGCTCGCAGGGAAGGGAAGGGAAGCTGCCTCTGCTTCAGCTGCTGTTAAATGCATGAAAGCAACTGAGAAAAACCTTCTGTAGTAGAGAACAATATTTCTTATAAATAAGGAATTTATACTCTTTCAAAGCTCTCTGCAAAAGCTCTGGTGAAATGTTTTATTCCTGTATGTGGCCTTGTGCCTACAAAATGATTTAAATTAAGGATTTCTTGGCTGATTGAAAATACTATTTAGAGTTCTGGTGTGTGTAGTGACTTATGCTGAAGATTTTAACAATTGTTGGAGCTGGAAGGGGTCTATTCCTCGTGCAGGTGCAGTGCAGCACAGAACAATCTCAAGAACAGACCTGTAACCAGACAGTGGTTTCATAATGCAAGCAAACGTTTCCTGGATGCCAGGCTTGAACTCTTCAAGTCATTTATGTTCTTTAGTCAAATCGGAATCTGTGTTTCAGTGTTGGGCTATTAACTGAACATGGTACCTCCCTCCCTCCTGCAACTGGTCCAGATAAAAATTCTGACCTATGCAGGATTGCTGTCTGTAAATATTTACTTTGTGATACTTCTAAATCATGCACATAGCCAGGACAGTGCTCAATGTATCTTCCATTTCAGTGTCTCTCTCCTTCAGTGATTCTCCCTCCAGTAATGAACTTCTGTGAGGTTCCCTTTCCCTCCCATGCTTCCTCAGTGCTCTCCCACCCTCTATTGAATACACCCTGGGCCTGCTGGGGCCCTGCTCCGTGAGCTGTGTGAGACAGGGGCTCAGTCTTACCTTGGAGCTGTGTTTCTTCCCAGTATCCTAAGAGATATTCCCATGTCCTTGCCCATCTCTACATCTAAACCACTCATAGTGTTGCCCCTCCCAGACTGTCATGATAGACCTTCTTTTTTTCCTTCAGGTTCAAGGAAGATGTTGGTCTATGTGGTTTTGAAGTCAGCAACTTTACCTCCTTAGGATTGCGAAGGTTATTGCAAAATTTAAGATACTCTTTTGGTACAAAGATGCATCAGCCCTCTCTGAACAACCCTATTGTTCATAACTTTCAGCAGTAAAAAAATGTAGAAATGAATGTTTCATGTAGATGGATTACCTGGACAAACTGTTGGCCAGGATTTAAAAATTCTGTGCATGGTGAGTGACTGCTCTTGGGTAAAACTGAAAATGAAAATACAGTCACAAAGGTGTTGGGGAAAAGGACACCTATAAATGAGAAAGAAGGGATGATGTTAAGTGTAAAATATGCTTTACTTGCTTGTGCCTCATGCTGCAGGGAAAGGACATTTGGGTAATTCTCTTTTGTGTCCTCACCATGTCAGAGAGCTCTTGTCCTGTGGGAGCTGCAGACAGCCCAGAGCATTCCCTGGCTGTGGGGCACAGAGCTCCACTGAAACTCTGCTGGGCTTCCTGGGCACAGCCTGGGGCTGCCTGCAAGAGCAAATGCTCTCCTGGAGGGATTAGAATGTGTTCACGTTTCAGGGAACACAGCTAACAAATGTGAATATAAATCAGCTGCAAACCCGACTGATTCCTGTCCTGTTTGTCAGTGTTACAGAGTTAACACACAAGTTCATGACAAGTTCAAGTGCTGCTCAGCAAATGAGGCAGGTATATCATATCAGATCAGCTGCACTCTTCACCTCATTAATAGTATTTTGGGGCAAAATGATGAATTACTGTAAATCAAAAATTGTATATACCCTATAGAGTTTTGTCTCACCAGGTTCATATTTTTCAACTCTTGCTCTGTTTTAATTCTGTCTGAAATGTTGGATTTGCAGAGAAGGAGTGAATTATTATATTCTCCCATATAATCATTCAAACTTCATGGTTTAGCTGTGTTGGAATGTTGTATCCAGAACCTGGAATAATAAATGTCACTTACTTATTCCATTTTAGCCATTATTTGTAAAGGTGCTGATGTTTCTCTGTGGTCTCAAAGATCAGACTTAAACATATCTAGAACCTTGAAGTTCTGGGTTGGTTTTGGGTTTTCTTACTCCAGATCTAAAGGATTATTTATACCACTCATTGTTAGAGGTCTCTTTCATTCCCTGCCTTTTTCTGTGACTTGGAGGCTGTTGTGTGAGTCCCAATTGGAGTTATATCTTTATATATTGTTGCATTTCCTGTGAAATAGAGTATCTTAAATGTAATGCTATATGTAGTAGCAATAAACTTTGTTTCCAGAAGGCCCTGGTGCATTTCCTGTGGAGTATCAGAATGGACCAAGTCATTGTTCTTAGATACAGTTTAAAAAAAGTTATTTTAGCCTTTCTGTACTTTTTAGTTAAAATCTAGACTTGATTTTATCTGAACCCAGTCAGCTGAGGGGAATTATGAGGCTGATACTTGGTTTGCCCTGACCCCTTTCTTTAGAAGTGTTTTTTCTTATAATCCATCATAGTTTGTGGATTTAGTCAGTATGGACTAGTCAAGTTATATTTCCTTTTCCAAACCAAAGCTGTTTTTAAAAGCTGTCACTGCAGATCCACTTTTGATAATCAGTGAACTACAAGAAGATTCTGAAAACTTGAAACTGTGACCACAGAATTTCTTGGCTGTTAGGTGATGTCAAAAGGAATTTTACCTGCAGGTGGATTAACAGTGAAGGAATAAATTCATGTGTAGGAGCTGTTCTTGAGCTGTCTACACTTTCAATCCAAAAAAGGAGAAGAAAAATGGTTGTTCTGAGAGAATATTTTATGCATAGTGTGTGATGCGTATGAAGTTTGAGACATGGTTATTTCTAAGTCATAGGTGAAATGTGAGGAAAGAGGTGAAATGGAGCAAACCTCAGTGAGTTGTTGGACACTTGTGAGTGAGGATGAGTTGCTGAGGAAGGTTTTTGCAGTTCTTATCGCTGTGGTTTGTGTAGCACCTCTTAAGTCTCTTGCCTGCTGCACTGGAGGATGCCTGGGCTGGTTTCTGTTTCACATTGCAGTTTTCAGGGTGAAGTTTGAATGCTCCAGTTGATGTTTCAGAACCAGTGGAATTACCCTGTGGCAGGGATAGGGCCCTTCAAAAGGGCTGAGGGAGATGTCTGGGATTTGGGAACTGCTGGAGTCACCCCAGAAAAAAGCTGTTTCCTCTTGGGAATGTGGGTCCTTCCCTGTGCAGTGTTTGGGCTCTGTAGGGTTTGCTTTGCACATTCAGTTCTGGAGATTTGGGTTCTTTGGCTCATGAATTTTTTTCATGGTGTGCATTAACTGTGTGCCATTTACCATATTGGGACAACCAGGAATCTGGTGTTCCTTGGAAAATGTTTTTAGGAAAGAAGCTATCTTTGTTTCTATGACATACTTTTAAAACAAGAAAACCCTGTAATGTTTGTACCCTTCTCAGTTTTAAGTCATCACTCTGTGGTATTTTTAGTCAAGGAAATGTCTACATCCTTAATTTCCATTTCTGAAGGGAGGACTTCCTCCTACCTCTTTTGGCTGGTTTTGGTGTTCTTGTGACCCTCCTTGGCAGAAGAGATCTGGATAAGCTCCATGGCTGGGTGTAAGAGCTGTTTCTCCATGAAAATCCAGGAGGAGCTTTCCTCCCTCAGGAATTCTCTGTATCACAGGGTGTTAGGTGGTAACTGGTGAGTGGATGCTGGAGATCTGGACTCTTATTGGAAGTGGATGTGCTCAGCATCCCTCCATTTTTATTTTATTTTTTGGTAGTCAAGTGGGTAATTGATCAGAAATTTCCAAAGATGTTGATGTGATCTTAGTTTTTCCTGTTATTTCCCCTCTATAATACAGCAAACTTGTGTATGGCCTGGAACCTGAAATCATGTATTAGCAACTTTTCTTTGAGATCATCAGTTACTGGAGGGATTAAAATAGAATTTCCAGGAGAGGAGTATCTTGTCAGCTGAATTTGATCAACCCCATTTTGGTAAGCAGAAATTCTATTTGTATTTGTAGCAGAAGAGAGAGAGAGAGAAAGAAAGAAACTGTTATTAAAAGATGAAGTATAACAATGTGATCCTGAGATTTGGCAAGAGTTTGGATGTAGATTACATGTGTAAGGATACAACCAATTTCCTTTGGAATGGCAACAAAAATTGATTTGAGTGACTCTTTAATACTGATTTAATATTTAGTGTTCAAAAACTATTAATTGAAGTACTTTAAGCAGCTGGTTACGTGTGAATGGGGAATCTTTTCCTATTGGAGTATATGGAGTATAAAAACCTACTTTAATTTTTTGGCTCCCTTGATGGAGATGGAAAAGTCTTCCTAGTATAGAGTCAGTGTGACATCTTGAATTGACAGCTGTAATGCTCCTTAACTTGTGTCACGTCTGTAATTGGCTAAATTAAAGTTTACCATGTGTCATGGAGAATATGTCAGGCACTGTAGAGCTTTGGATGTTCAGAAATAAGATTATATTGTACATTAAGGGAAATATCAGGGTGTGAAAAGGGTTGAATTGAGATGTTTGGGCTTTTCTTAGCATCAATTTTTCAAATACTCCTGTTGCTTGATTTATATGATGTTAATAATTAATGGGGAGAATGTTGTTCAGTGTTGGTAGTAAAACACAGCCTTACAGATGTAACTTTTTTACTGTATTTCTAGCAGGGATAGAAATAGTGATTTTTCCATCAATAACTTTGTAAGTAGAGGGAGTGCCACTGAATGAGATTAAAGTTCATGGGAATTTATGGTGTATTTGGGAATTTATGGTTCTGTCTGTCACAGAAGAAGAAAAGGCATTTGCACATGTGGAATTGTCTTGGAAAATTCAGCAGTGAGTTGTTCTCAACTTGGAGAAAATACATTCATTGTTTCTGTTCATTCCAATAGCATATGTCCTTGTGCTTTGACTACAAGCTTTTGAGTCTTCTGCAGCATAAAATTGAGTGAAAAAAGAGTGAAAGAAAGATTAGAAAAAGTGTGGAAGAGGCCCTGAGCTTTGGGGATGATGCCTGTGTTCTGCAGAAATGGGAAGCACAATACTCTGGGGCATATTTAAAAGACCATTACTCAAGTTGTCTTTAATTTTAGTTTTGACCTTTGAACCTTTTTTTTTTGCGTGTAGCACACAAAGAATTTTTCATCTTTTGGAGAGTATGCCCAGCAGATTTTCATACTTTGCAGTACATCTCATCTGTAAACTTGGCCATTGTAGCTGGAATACAGGTCCTTCCGTTTTAAAGCACAGAATTATCTTAAATCTGCTCAGGCATCAACCTTCTGGTAGGTTCTTGAAAGAAAATCTTCTACCTTTCAGGATTGTCTAATCTACTGATCTTGTAGCTCACATCTCATTCCATCCATTTTGCCATCTGAATAAATGTCATTTGACTTTGCTGGTGAGTGGACACTGAGGAGGGACTGAAGGACTGATGAGTTCTCTGGCAGTGTTTGGTGCTTCTTTAGGGAAGGCTTTCTAGACTGTTAAGACAGTGTGAGCTTGCAGCCCTACTGGTAATGTTCTGAGCACAGGGATTTTGGATGGGAGATGATACTCAGCCTTGTACTGTGTCCAGTAATTCAAATAAATAACTTTTTATATGGAATTGGACCCACTGAGCTATTTTTAGCAGTCTGTCCTGAATGGACATATTAGTGTTTTCTGGTGAATGGCATATCCCCAGGATGCAGAGTTGATATTTTTGTTTTGGTGTCTGAACAGGTTAATGATTACCTGGTAAAACAAAATACTGTTGGGAAGATTTGTTTTGCAAAGCTACCAATACGCTGAAGGTTTTTTTTTTTTCTTGATCTGTAATTTAGATTTGTTTTATGCCATTTGAAGCATTGTGTCTTGAAGGGTCTGTAATTCATGAAGTCTGGTCAGTGTGATTTAATAGGCTGGTCCATAAATGCAGCCTGATTTTTTTTTTCCATGAGGTAGTTTCATTACCTTTTGATGAAGTGAAATCACAGAAATAATTATTCACAAGTTTTGTTGTCATGCTTTGGATAAGGCCTTTCGAACCAACTGCTGAAACACTCCCTTCACTCTTCATTCTCTTGCCAGAGTAAACTTTGAATAAATATCCCTGAATTCATTTTGTGATTCATTGTAGATCCCCTGTGCAAGGCAGAGCCTCCCTTGCTCTGCCATGGGTTCGTTACATCAGAGCTCAATTTACTAAAGCTGCTGATTTAAAAACAAAATCCCCCAACTTGGGTTAGACTGTAATCTCATTCTTTGCACTCTTTCTATCACACTTAGTTTGCTCAAAAACAAGATGAGGAAAATTCCCAAAAGGATGTGAAATTTAATTAGCAAATGTTGGTTAAGCAGTTCAAGATGGCACGAAAATGACTCGAAATGCAGAAATGTCAGCTTGTTTTGGATAGCTGAAGGAAAACCGAGTTTACCCATGAGGCTGGTCTTTTGTCCATGAAGGTAAGAGTTGGAGACAGGATATTCCAGCAAGTGGAGCAGGTGACTGCCCTGCCCTGGGACAGCTGCTGTCAGGTCTGTGTGGCCACACAGTGAAGGGGTTTGGGGAACTGCCCTGCTAAAAATAGTCCCAGTTTTTAACCTGCTGTGTTTTTCCAAGTGAAGAACTGCTTCACTCAGGCAGTGCCTTCAAAGTGCTGCAAGAATCGAGTCTTATTTCTGATTCAGGCTTTGACTATTTCCTGGGGAGTCTTTGATAGATTTTTTAACCTTTATGTGAGTCATTTTCCCACATGTCTGCTGAAGATAGTTTGTACTTCTGCTTCTGATGCATTTTGAGTTCTGGAGATCAAGCTGAAATTATGCCATGATTGTTGCCATTATAATATTCAGTTCCAAATTATTTCCAACTTACTCTAAATTCCCTGCATATGGTGAATGTAAGTGTGAACAGTAGCTTTTAAGGGAATTCTGAATAGGATCTGTTCAGTAGTTTGAGCTGGCCAAAGACAGAAATATCATCATACCTTTAGAAATAAACATTGTTAAATCATTTCCTTGCCCGAGAAGCTCAAATTAACACAAGGCCAAGTATCTCTTCACTGTTCCTGAATCCATTACTCTTGTCATTGCTTTTTCTCCCCTGGGTGTCTTCCCTTAACTGCTTCTTTTTTGATTCTTTGCTCCTATAATTTTTATTTTTTTTATTATTATCCATTTGATGCTTTCCTGTTTTGCCATAGAGTCTGGGAGTGTCAGTGAAATGGGACATGATAGCACAATTTCTGGCTTCTGAACTGCAAAACAAGAAATATTTCTTTCTGCCCCTTCTGATTGTCAATATTTGATGAGACAGACAATTTGCCAGCCTGGTTGGCAGCTGTATGAAAGTATTCATGACCTAACTTTATCTTTGTGAGACATGAGGCAGAATTCCAAAGTCTGTAACAGCTCTTTTAAACGTTTATATATTTAACCTCTGAAATTTGCAGGATAATGTGAAAAGGCACAAAAGTACTTGTCTGAAAAATAGAATCTTGCTGTCATTGAGCAGGGTTGAAAGCTGATTTCTGGTGTTGTAATTTATCAGGGGTGCTGAAAATGAAGATGAGCAGCCTCTGTTGTGGCAGGGGAGAGGAAAGCAATGCAAAGATCAGAGAGGCAGAGAGAGTTAATAAATAGTGAGGAACTTTCCAGGAGGATTCTGGTTGGCTTTGGGTAGAGCAAGAGGAGGTTTGTCATGACTAATGAAAGGATACAGCAGGGAGGAAAGCCCGGATGAGGTTGTTTACAGTCTGCACACACAGTTACAGTTTTATGCAAAAGGATGGCTGTATTTAAACATAATCTGGATGTATGGAAATTGGAGAGGTTACAGCAGGAAGCTGGCACTGCCCTCACTGCCCAGGAACTGGATTGATGAAGAATAATCTGTGTCTGCTGCAAATGTGTGAGCAGATGCTGAAGAGAGAGAGGCAGATGCTCTTGGCTGACAGGTCAGAGGTTGCCTGCAGAGAAATAGGAGTTGAAGTCAAGCACCTCCATCCACAACTGCAGACAGGGAGAAATGAGCAGAATATCAGTGGTAATTCTACTGGCAAAAATTGGGAAAAAATCCCTCCCCTCCCAGCAGAGAGGATAAACAAGCTCATGCTGTAGGAGCCTGGGAGATGAGGGGTCAGATCAGGAGAGTGTGCAGGCATGTGGATGTGTCTAGCAGGAAAAGGAGGCTTAGAGGGAGGGAATATTGTACTTCAGTGTCATTTTACGTGTTTGTACTCCAGGGTTGATTTTATCTTGAAAGAAATGAGATCCCATGCAGGATCCCCATCCTTTAGTTCCCTCCCCACCTTGTAATTGCCAATATGTGACCACATGTTTTCCTCTGCTGTTACCCCCTTATCTCTGCTGCTGTTTTGCCAGTTCCCTCAGGGAGGAGGAATAATGGTCCCCCACCTCTGATAACTTCATGGTTTCTTTTTTCCTCTCTGTGGTTCTCACCTCTCATATTTACCATGATTGTAATCTCTAATGCTCCTTGTTGCCTTCCTCTGCTGGCAGCTTTCATTTATTCCCCTTTAAAAAAATTCCACTATGAACACTATGATCACACTTGTAATTTTCAATAGGAAAGTCATCAGATTCAATGTTGTCCTATTTTTTATGTAAAAGATTGTCGTTATGAGGGGGTTTAGGCTGACATTTGTGGATGGATGCAGGATGCTCATTCTTGTACTCCATGCCCTGTCTCTCATCTTTCCATGTCCAGTGCAGAACCTGGAGAGATGGTCAGGCTCTCTCACTGCAGTTGGTTGTGAAAGATTTCAAGATAACACCAACCTAACACTGTGTCCACTGAAGTCCTGGTGATTGGAGAAATGGCTTTTATAGCATCATAGAAAGTGAGCGTGGCTTGAACTTTCAGCACCTGGGTTAATGATCAACTTGGGGGTTTGGCTGAATATTGTGGGAATAAGGAGCAGATGTAGCTTGAGAGACAGAAACTTGAGGGACCTTGAATCATGCAGTGGTTGACCTATATTTGTGTGTGACTTTTTTCCTGATCCCCTCTGCATCCCCAAATTCTTCAGATCTCTGCACATGAAACTGCTGAGGGAGCACAGGTTGGGGCATCAGCAATTCATCAAACTGAGATTTGTATTCCCATAACCTTAAAGTGTTTGAGCATCTTTATACCATGGAGCTAGTTCATTATTGATGAATGTGCCCCAGCCTGTGACAGGAGGAGTTATCCCATCAGCAAACATTGGATGGGGCTGACAGCTCTGTGCCAGAGCTTTCATTCCTGTGCAAGTCCATGTAAGAAAGGAAAACCAGAGGTTTTCTTTTGCCTGGGGCTGGGTTTTAGGGGTTCTGTGGAGTGCTCAGGGACAGCTCTCTGCTCTCACAACTGTGTGCAGCTGAACCTGCTGGCTTTGTGACACTGTGCCTTGATTAAATGGAAATCATATGACTCAGAGCCATTAGACCATCACATAGCAGGTAAAGCTGTACTCTAATGAATGCAGTGTGAATGATGAAGTATAATAAATGTTAATGGTGAAGCATTCTGTTACAGCTTGTCACTTGGATATGAATTATAGGTACTATAATAGATGTATAGCTACTATAAAGCACACTACTAGTGATGTGTAGTGTTGCTGTGAAAGAGAAACTGTTGTCTTTTTCTTTGATTTTTCATAGCTGAAGATCAGGTTTAAGAGGTAAATGTAAATTTGTCTCATTATTCTGGTAGTTCAACATGAAAAGCTTTGTTTGATGGAGAGTTAAGGAGTAAAAATCCCCCAACCAGAACAGAAATGATAAAATATTACAGATATACTTTAAGATCTGTTTGTATAGCTTGCTCTTTGCTGAGCTGGTTTTGCCTATTGACTGATAATGGAAAATGCAGTTTATAGGTGATGTCTGTGAAATGCTGTGGATTAATGCACTGTGAAATGTAACCATTGAGGCAGAGATCAACAGTTTATTTGAAGGTCTGATGTGTGTGCTGGGGTCTGGGCAACAGGTTGAGAATTTGCTCTACATCTGATAGAATTCTGGAATTAATACACAGGCTCCTGGAACTATCAGAGAAAAATATTTTCTGTTTAAAATATATTTATGTCCTACTTTTTGCTTAGAGCCATAATTTACCCACTCAAAACACTGATGGGGGAGCAGGATTGAATCAGTTTATTTGGATCTTCAGCAGCTGGAGCTATACTCAGCCTCAGGCATGCTCAGACTTTGCTAGGGAACTTGTCTGGATTTCTGCAGTATTTTAAATCTTTCCCCAATCAGTTTGCAGCTCAGTGTTTGCTCTCCATCTGCAGCTGGAGAATGCAGTAGAGGCAAAGTAGCCATTGATTGTCAACTAAGCAGGATTGTTTTCAGGCTTTGTAGTAGATTCAGTTTTTGGCATCCTGTAGGAGCCAAACTATGCTGGCATTTGAAGCAGAGCTGGTTTTCTGCTTTGTGAGTGCCTTTTTTACTGACTGCTTGAGTTAAGCTGCTGTTGGATGGTTGGTGATGGCATTCAGGGCCTGACTAAAGCACTGGGATTTAGTGAACTGTAGGTGACACTGAGTGCAGCCCTAAGACTGCCTGGATCTGAAAGTCAGCAATAGTTCCTGGAATCCAAAAACTTTGTAGAAAAAACAAAAGTGAACTTCATGATATGCTAAGGAAATTTACTGTAAATGCAGAATTCAGCTATAGACTTATAAGCTCTTTAAAATTTATTTAAAGTGACCTACTTTACTTATCAAATTCCAAGTCAACTGGTAAAAGGATGTATTCCGACAATATAATCCTCAAATCTTTGTATAGACAATGCTGACACGTCTCATTTTGAGCCCATTTAAGACCGGTTAGCATGTTTCAGACTGGAGTAACCTATTAAATAAATACATCAGGAAAAAGCTTTTACTGGTAATGGTTGTTTTGCTTAGGTGACTATGGCTGTAATGTATTGTGAGTACATCTGGTACTTCAGTGCTTATCAGCGATCTTTTTCCCTTTAGGCGGTTTCCTAGAAACATGATTGCTTGCTGGTCTTGATCTCACAGCTTTGTGGAGACTCCTTCCCTGATAATGTCAAGTTCAGGCTACCCTCCGAACCAAGGAGCTTTCAGCACGGAGCAGAGCCGGTACCCGCCCCACTCTGTGCAGTACACCTTCCCCAGCACCCGCCACCAGCAGGTAAGGGACACCCCAGGGCCTGGGCTGCAGCCAGCCTGCACTTCAAGGCTTTGCCCTGCCAAAAAGGGATTCATTCTGGTTTTTAAACCAAGATAACACAACTCGTTCGCATTTGAAAACACATCCATGTGCCCTGTTGGGAGAGCTACTGCCAGTCTGCTTGGTTAAATACCGCTGGGGTGGCTTCTGCTGTTTTACTTTGCCCTCCTTGCCTGTTATTAATAGAAACGTCCTGGTTTTATCATTGGTTTCTCATGGTTTGAATAAATTCAGCAGGGATTGTGTTCCTAATCTTCTGTTGCAGTATTGGGCTAGAATCTCTGTAAGTTAAGTGTGGTACTTGTCAAAATTCTGTGCAAGGTGGAGAATGTGTAAAAACTTGTGTTACACTGATTTTTTTTTTCTGAAGCAGCTGTACCAGTGCTGCCAGCTGAGTTCTGCTGCAGAATGGGAGTAAAGGATTTCTAAGGATATCCAACTTGCTCATTTCTGCCAAGCTTTTATTCTGCCATCCTGTGCTCTGTGCTGTGGAGGACCAGCTGTTGGCTTTACAACAGTTCAGGTTTCCCTCATTTTCGTTACATTCTCCTCTTGCTGCAGATACTTTGGATGATACTTTCTTCTACTTCCATGTTATCAAAAAGAAATTCAAAAACTGAAGCTTTTTGGCTTGCTCTGTGTTTATTTTTAGATAATTTATGAAAACTGCATCTCATGGGTAATTATCTATTACATGTCTTGTAGAGCTTCTCTTCAGTTAGTGCCAGCTGCATATAATTTTTAAAAGCAAGTAGTTGATCACACAAAAATACAAATAAATAATCTTGTAGTTCACTTTGATTGTAAATTGTAGCAACTGGAAGGTGCATCTTGTGTGACTCTTAGTCCTGATTAATTATGTCTGATATAAAAATGTCTTGAGGTGGTAACAAAAGAAATTGCCTCGAGGTTGCTCTCATTTTACCACTTTCCAGTTGGATGTGCAAGACTGATTTTAAAGGATGTTTTTTAAAAGCTATTCATCTGCTTGCTGCTGACTCATCTGTGTTTTGTTAGAAGTTGCTAATAAATTAGGTGGAATTCCCAGTATAAATATTTAGTCTCTCTAAAGTTTATTTAAATCTCGAACTGCCATTTGCAAACATTTTTTGAGCTGAGGAATAAGACTTTCTCAATCTGGTGTCACTCTGTATCAATATCTTTGGAAATGATCGTGGTCAGTGAATGCTTTTGTTCCTGTTAACACCAGAGGTGTTTCCCTCAGGAATTTGCTGTTCCCGACTATCGCTCCTCTCACCTGGAGGTCAGCCAGGCCACGCAGCTCCTGCAGCAGCAGCAGCAGCAGCAGCTCCGGCGCCGGCCCTCGCTGCTCTCCGAGTTCCACCCGGGCTCTGACAGGTGAGGAGGCTGTCTTGGGGAGGGTGTGAGCTCCAGTCTCATGCCTGCAGCTGCTGTGGGGTTACCTGAGGACACACAGAGTGGACAGCAGCAGGGAATCAGGTGCTGGAGTTTACTTTCAGTTTGCCAATATCTTCGTTCCCAGTGAAAGGAGTCACTGCATGGGAGATGTTGAGGGATGATCAGTGTGCATCATCGTTGCTGTACTGCTGGGAGGTTCAAGAAGGCTTCCAGACAATGTCAAGCATTCATTTGAAGAGCACTGAACGTTCTCTGAACATCAAACTCAGAGATTAAAATCCCACTGCAGATCAGAATAATGTTAACTGGATTGTAATAAATTAGCAGGAACATGCTTCTCTTTAGGGAAGAGATTAAAATATGATTTATGCCCTCAGTTCTTTAGTGCGTTAGGCTGCTGGTGTACAGTCATAAGTGTTAGGGCCTGTAACAACCTCTTCTTTTCTTGCACTTACTGCTTGTACAAACCTTCTTTTGCCTTGGACTCTTAGTGAGTATATCTGCTAGGAGCAACTTTATATGCAGGATTACTGCTGGAGGTTTATTTTGGCTGTAACTGACAGATCTGGTTCTGAACAAATACCCATGATGAATGTTATGTAAATACTGGTCTGGCTTAAAATCTCATTAGGATATTCCCAGAAATAACTTGATGATAGTGAAATCTGGGGCTCCCATATTGCCTTCATCTCATGTCAGCAAAATGTCAGTAAGGCTCTGTTTTAGTGCTGAGAATCACAGCAGCTTTTAGAGTTCTCAAAATTGAGTTTATAGCAGTAGTAAATCACCCCCCCCCCCAGACTGTAAATTTGTAAAAGCTTATTTGGTAGTTCTGGAAAACTGCAGGAAACTGCTGCTGTCATCTCTTCAGTGGCACTTCATAGGAAGATGTTGAAGCCTATGAGGGTCTTTAATGGACATCCTGTGCACTGCCCTGGGAGCAGCAAGTGATAACTGTTGAGCATTTTTCTGAGAAGGAGGAGTCTTTAAATGAGTCACGGATTGAATCAATGACTGCTTCTGTCACAGAGTAGCATTTTAGTAAAGATCAAGTTCCAAACAGACCCACGGCTCATCTCAAGTGTTCTGTGTATATTTAAAAATTATTTGGCTGCAAAAACTCAATAATGGAGCTGTTGTGGCCATCTTCAGTGAAATATAGTACTGTGTTTTTCTCAGGGATTTTTGGTGTGTTTATAATTTGAATCAGAGCTTTGATTTGAACAATATCCTTGTAGCAGAGCTGAGTTTCTTTAAGGTTGTGTAATGATAGGAGTGCCTTTAATTTGTGATTCAAGTTGTCTTTCTCTTTTCCAATGGATTTTAACTGTTGTATTTTTGAAGTCATATTTAAAAACATTTATCTGCTTTACTGTTTAGAAGGAGCTTCAAATGACATCTCCTTTAAAATAAAAAAGCATTGAAGATTCTTCTCATATCAAAAAAGTATATTTTAACAGTTAATCTCTTCTGTATAGGCCTCAGGAAAGGAGAACTGGATACGAACAGCAGTTCCATCCAGGTCCATCTCAGACTGATCATGATTCTCTGGAATCTAAGCGACCACGTCTTGAGCAAGTGTCTGATTCCCATTTCCAGCGTGTCAGTGCAGCCACTGTCTTGCCTTTAGTGCATCCTCTGCAGGAAGGGTTGAGGTCTGCAGATATTAAGAAGGTAAAGCCATTTGCTGTTACAGTGCTGAAGGTCTGACTTTCTGTATTGCAGTGAGCTAATCACATTTTTTGTGTTAGGTAATTTTTTTGTTTGTTTAGGTTTTTTCTTTAATCCCAAAAATTTACTTTTACACATTATCAGAAGCTGTGATCATGAGTCAGTGTTACTCTCTTACACAGTCTGACTCAAACACAGTAAATAGACTGGAATTCTGAGTTGCCACTACTCTCTTAAGTCACTCAAACCTCAGTTGTAAAATGATTGTAGCATAGTGCATGAAATATTTCTGCTTTTCAGCTGAATGCTGCTGGCAAATCCATGCAAGTCCATTTTTTCCTGTAATTAACATTGGGACTGAATAGTCAAAGTACTTCCTTCCACCCCCTTTTCCCTTCTAAGCATTTGAAATGAATCTGCTTATTTACATAACACTGATTATACTTGTCACTGTCTCATTTTGGCTAAATCTGGGACAATCTAGTTTGGGGTGGGTATTTTCTATTTTAGATATTGAATATTAGAGCCAAATTCAAGAGAACTTCACATTTATAACTACAACTAACTCCAGATGTGCTTTATCAGGCTGGTCATGATTATCTTCAAGAATATCCTCCTCAGTATAGGTGCAGAGTATTGAGGAGTGGCTCTCAAGTAACCCTCCCTTTAAAAATCAAAGTTACTGTTCACATTTATGAAGATCTATTTTAAGAGGAAGGTGTTTGGGTCATTTAAGAGGAAGGTGTTATTTTGCTTTCAAGGTAAATATTGCAGTATGGTGTTTTTAAAAAAAACTTTGAAATTACAGTGTCATAAAAGATTTAGAGCATTATGAAAGCTTTAATTGACCTCTCAACAGAAATATAGATAACTGAAAATTGCTGTTAATTCCTGGGTTACTGGGCACTCATTCCCAAGTTATGACTGATTTCCTCTCTATCTCCCCCCCATCTCCTATCCCCATGGAAGGACCCAGCTTTTGGAGGAAAGCATGAGGGACCATCTTCTCCAATTTCTGGTCAGCCTTGTGGGGAGGACCAAAATGCTTCACCTTCCAAGCTGTCAAAGGAAGAATTGATCCAGAGCATGGACCGCGTAGATCGCGAAATTGCAAAAGTGGAGCAGCAAATCCTGAAACTGAAGAAAAAGCAAGTAAGCACAGCAGGCACTGCTCTTGTTTTCTGCCAGTGAAAGAGGTGTGGAAAAACCTTATTTGGTGATGGTGAATTTTTTGGTTACATGAATCAGATGAAGAAGTTGAGAAGGAAGGGTTATATGTGTGATTTTATTTTGAATAAGTTTGATGTCACGCAGTTTTAAATATTTTTGAAAGCAGGAGAAAGCCACGTAGGAACAGCAGCAGTAGATGGGTTTATATTTGAAACTGCTGTGAAACAAGGGCACTGTGACTGTAATTTCAGCTTCAGAGCTGCCTGCTGGCTGGGGGGAGGATCATCTTTCTTCTTTTGCAGTCTGTGCAAGGGGAGAATCCCTTACATGCATCTCCAAAACCAGAACTTGTACAAAAACCTCTGGATAATCTGCTTTCCCAAAGGCAAGAGATCCTCACATCTGGAGCAAAGGCCAGCCTTGGGTGAAAGTGCAGTAGGAGGGGTGCAAATAAACACAGAGAGCAGAGAAATAAAGAAGGAAATATCGCTTTGTTTTTGCATGGCCCTGGCCATGCTTTGCATCAGAGATCTGCACTTCAGCCACTGGAAGCAAAGGAAGTGTTTGCTGGCAGAAGTTGTTGCTTTCCCAGTAGCTGTTATGGCCAAGTAAACCCACCCTTCAATCGAGGCATCTGTTAGTCATTGACAAAAACAAAGTCCTTGTTTCCTTTTCCTTTTCTGACTTTCAAAGATCCAGATAGAAAAAGTGCCAGCTTTACTCTTTTTTAGTTGGACCTCTGGAGGAAATGAGAGTTACACTGTAGGATTTGTTAACTGGTAGGTCCGGGATAACAAACAAACAATTTTTGGTCTGGAGGAGTTTAATTACGTCTGAATTTTAATGAGCTGTAAAGTGACCTCCAGCAGAAAAACAAAAAAGGATGTCACTGAGTACCTGTTTGTGTGGTAATGATGCTTATCTCTCTGTGCACTTTTCCACAAAATCAGCAAGTGCTGTGCAACTCATCTATAAAGGGTCATTTGTGCACATTTGTCTGTGATTTGACTTAAAAAAACTACGAAGTTGATGTTGAAATAATTGAGCCCAGGTCTAGGGCATTCTGCTAAAATTTTAGGGAAGTCTTGCACAGCAATGTAGCACATTCTAGCCAGGACTGTAAAGCAGGATGGATCCCTGGTGTCAGAAGTTCTTTGCTGTATATTTGTGGCAGGCACAGGTGAAGGATATTTTAAAAATTAAGATGTCACTGAACCAGATTTATTTGATGTGAAAGTAAATCACAGCAGTAGATTTAGTAGGAAAGGTAGTAGTTAAGCCTAGGGAAGGAGTACAGGGTGGGTTTTTTGCTTTTGGTTTTTTTCTTTGCTTGTTTGGTATTGTAACAGTCTTGGAACTTTAATCCATGTGGAGTGGTTTATTTTTGTTGTGAAGTACCTTTAGAATGATGTTCTCTGTGGTGTGTTAGAAGGACTTTTGTACCTTTTGAAGCCATAAGACAGCAGTTATGGTGACACTTGAACATCTACGGTGCAGAAAGGCAGCTCTGGTTTATTTCCACTGTGAGAAGGGCTCTGATGTAACTGTTCTCCAAAGTTGATACTTTTGTTTAAAGTTAAATAATGTAAATTACAAAGTGACAGTGGCTTTAACTGTCAAGCTCAAATAAGTCTTGTTCAAGGCAGGTGAATCTTGTAAACACTAAGAATTACCAATAGTACAGAAAATAGTCTTGTTATTGTTCCTATGGGCATTAAAACCATTTCATTCATTCCTTGTCAGTGCAAAGCGAAATAAGAGGCAGTGCTGACTGATCAGCTGCGTATTTTATCTCTGGTGACTAATTACTGGTGGGGGGAACATGGATGGCTGATTTTCTTTCTTTGGTCTCTTAGCAACAACTTGAAGAAGAAGCTGCTAAGCCTCCCGAGCCGGAGAGGCCGGTGTCCCCTCCTCCCGTGGAGCAGAAGCACCGCAGCATCGTCCAGATCATTTACGATGAGAACCGGGTGAGTCCTCTGCACCTCACCCAGGGCCTCTCACTGCCTCTCTGCTCACATTCATTTGGTCTTCATTTACTTCATGGGGCAGATTTTTCTCTTTTACTGATATGCCCACCCCTCTTTTGCTATCCATTCGGTTCTTTAAATGAAAGACATTTTACTGACATTTTTATTCTCGATCACGGGAATCTTCCTTCGATCTTGTAAGCACTCTGAGCTGTGGGTCTCGTCCTTGTACTGAGATGCATGAATTATAGACATATATAAACACACATATATATCCTCTTAAGTGTGTGATATGAAAAATTCCTCAGAAACTCATCTTGAATTCCCTGTTCCTCACATGAGCTGACAAACTTGGCTGAAGACTCTACTTTTAAATGAGCTAAAGAGAAAAAACTGCATATGTTGTAGGATTTTGTGCCTTCTTTATAAACTCTGACTTCTGGCACTTCATATCTGTTCATTTATCCAAATCTTAAGTAGTAATATATGGGTGAATTATGAGCTTATGTTGTTTAAGTGGTGAGAAAAGTTCAGGAGCTCAGTAATATTGCCAACAGTAACAGCAAAAATGCTTCCTGCCTTTTTTTCCCATGGTAGTTTGAGATTAGGGAGTCAGATATCTGGGGGTTTTGAAAGTATTGTGATCTGTGAGTGTGGTATACATTTGTTTAATTTCCCAATTTTGTTCTGTTCTTTAGAGGAACAGCTAACTTCTATTACAATAGATTGGGGTTTTTTTGAGGAATTAAAAACCCCCTGCAAAACAATGCTAGATTTTGTACAACTGTGTCCCAAGAATTCAAGCATGCATGTAAGGAGGGGTCAGAATTATTTTGTGGTTTTCACTCGGTGTGAATGAAGGACCTTTGACACAGTTTCTGTGTTTATGTACTCATGGATTCACACTCCCAGATTTGGCAATTGGAGAATTTTAGTCTCTTAATCCCATTTTTCAAAGCTATTTATACTTTATATTTTACTGGACACCTTTCTTCCTCTTTATAATTATTTGCTGTATTATGAAATACACAGGGATTTTTTGAACTGCAGAGGTCAGTTTCTGCTTTTATGCTCTATCAGCTTCCAGACTGGGAGATTAGAGTCACTACTAAACAATTCAAGTACAGGTTTCTTTATTTGCTGAGGCAACATTGCAGAAGTAGGTTAAGAAGGATCTTGTGTGTTCAGGCAGGGCTTTAGCACAGAACAGAGTTCAGATCCACATTGGACATGAACTTCAGAGGATTTACTCAGACTATACCAAAAAAATCTTATTTGCAGAAAAAAGCAGAAGAAGCTCACAAGATTTTTGAAGGTCTTGGTCCAAAAGTTGAATTGGTAAGTTGTGGAATTCTGTTTTTTTTCTTTTGTACTATTTTCTGTGTTGCCAGTTGCTCTAATTCTGTTGTGCTGAACAGCTGTAGTTCTGTGAGTATGTATAGAAGAAATGTGTGTCTGAATGCATTGGTGAGTTGGGGCTTGAGTGAGTTCATTGGCCATGTAAGTGTGATTTTTAAAGTAGATTTTAATCTATTTGAGAGAACAGTTTTGAAGTATGAAGAAATGAAGTACTATTATATAGAGAAGTAGTTATAATCCAATTTTAAGTAATGAAATTTGTGCTTTGTGCTGGATATCTTGTAGTCCCTTCAGCTCTCCTGCATCTCAGATTGAGTGCACTGTTCTCAGAATACTAAAATATTGTTAAATGTGGTGCATACACATTTACAGTTCCATGCATTGCAAAGTGCTAAGTGTTCCTTTCTCCTCCCAAATTGCAGCCACTTTACAACCAGCCCTCAGACACCAAGGTCTACCATGAAAACATCAAAACGTGAGTGCTTTAATTCCCCTCATTGTCCCACTCAGGGGATCTGGACTTGAACATTCCCTGACATTTTTCATTGCTATCATCTCCAAATAGGATGTGTGAGTTTAAACCATAATTAAAAGCTTCCAGTCCATGTAGCTTTCTGATTTCTTTGCTGTAAAACAGTTCTGCAAGGTGTGCATTATATGTGCTGAAGGCAGAGGGAAGCTCTGGCTTTCCATCTTCATTTAAAGACATAAATAAATAATAAACATTAAGTTGGCTGTCCTTTAAAAACTTCTCTTAAAAAAAGTAATTCTTGCTCCACTCTATCAAATAGAATTGTATAGCACTTCCAAAGTACTTATTTCTTGAATAATATATTGGAACTTAGCTTTAGGGCTGAATTGCAAAGACTTTTCCCCCATAAAAGCATAATAGCTTAAACCAATTTTTTTTCATTTTAACATATTATATCTCATGTGGTTAAGGAGAGCACCTGCCTTGAAATTGGAACCTTTTGTGTCTCAGTTGCTTATTCCAGCCATCTTCAAGAATCTCCTCTCTGAAAAAATACAGTATTAGGTGATTTAGGTATCTCAACTTCATTGGGAATTTTCCCTATTTTTTACCCTGAAACTGTTATTCATAATAAAGATCTGACATCTGGAATTGAGATGGGTTTTGTTGAGTAGTTTTGAAGTGCTTGATTTTTATATACTTCACTTTTTTCCCCTAATTTTGTTTTCCAGAAACCAGGTGATGAGGAAAAAGCTGATCCTATTCTTTAAAAGAAGGAACCATGCAAGAAAACAACGGGTAAGAGCACCATGGTTTTTTAAAAGGAGCCTGTGACTGGTTTTGCATTCCCAAATATATTGATTAGAAAAACAAGACCTTAAGCTGAAACAATTGGGGGATATTTTTGGAAAGCAGTAATGACAATTACCAAATACCAATAGGATGTGTAAAGCAAAGAAATCATGTATAATATTAAAAATCTCCATTTTTGTATCCACTTCCTCACTCTCTCTGTGTTGGAAATTTGATATAAGCCATCTTCAGCATGGCAGGGACTGGAGGAGGAAAAATCTGTGCATTCCAGAGGCCTGCCCATGTGACATGTACTGATCACTTGGTGTATTTTGCTGAGTTTAAGGTTTGCTTTTGGAATTTAACAGGAACAGAAAATCTGTCAACGTTACGATCAGCTGATGGAGGCATGGGAGAAGAAAGTGGACAGGATAGAAAATAATCCACGCAGGAAAGCCAAGGAGAGCAAAACACGGGAGTACTATGAGAAACAATTCCCAGAAATCAGGAAGCAGAGAGAACAGCAAGAAAGATTCCAAAGGTATTACTGGAGATTTGAAACATTCCTGCAAAATATCTCTTTGGTCTTAAGTTATAAAATGATTTATAATAAAATTAGTTAATTTTAATGATTAAGTTTTATGTTCATGACTTTATTGCTTTAAAAAGAATATTAGTGTGTCACAGAGTACAAAGTGAAATGTTCTTCCCTTTGTTCACTGTGTTTCCATGGCACTGAGCTCAAGTTTCATTTCCCATCCTAAGGATCTCCATGACTTTATCTGTCCACTGTCACATATGTCCCTTTGCTGTCCCTCCCCTGCAGTGTGCCAGCAGTGCCAGCCTCATCCCTTGGCGTCCTCTCAGGCTGCTGTGGTGATGTCCAAGGGTTCCTTTCCCATGTCCCTTTTCAGATCTGCTGTCAAACCCCAGATTTTCCAAAAGCAACACAGGAAAAGGGCCAATTAGCAAAGGCTGCTTAGGTTGTGGTGTCAGTGAGATGAGGAGAGTTAAGCTGCTCAGAAAGGGGTTTGTGGAGTTCTGAAGATAGTTGGAACATCAGCTTCCCATGAGCCTGTTCATTTTGGGCACACACCCTAATTTACACTGCTATTTTTCTATCACTGTCTGTGTTACTCCTCTGTTTCAAAATCCCTGTATTCATTAGCCTCCACACTTAAAAACCAGTTATCTTTTTAATTAACAGTTTGACTGATCTTTTATTGTACTTGCCAGGTAATTTTATTCCAGACAGTTTTGCATTTTAAAATATTCAAGGTGCGACAATTAAGGCCCTATTATTTAATTTTAATCTATCAGACATTTGTTAGATGGAAACTGCAAGGAATCTTAAAAGGAATGAAGTGCAGTTCACTTGAGAGTTCATCTTGCAGTACTGTAGGTAGAGAGATAGGATTTAAATAAGAATTAGGTCAAGTTTGATTCAGTTGTGTTGAAATCTGTTTATCTGATGTTTGAAATTATTTCAATACACCTTGGAGAGTTCAAGCCCCATAAAGATTTAATCTCATCTCTTGTAACCATCTGTCTACATCACCTTTTTGTCATAAAACGTGGGGAAAGTAGAGGGTTTGCAATACACTGTGAAGGCTGCAAGATTTTTTGGAATCAAGAAAAGAAGAAAGTATACTGTTAGAATGGGAACAGCACTCATATATAAGAGGTTTCACTTCAAGAATATTTCATGTCTTTGTCATTGCAAACTACTTGGGGAAGGGTCATCTCTTTACATTACATTTACATTCTGTAAAATAATGGCCTCTCTGTCTAGAGCTGTGCTCTAAGCCGTGCAAAAATGGAGGGTTTTTTCCTCAGATTTTGTGCAAATGGATGAATTCAGTAAAATCTTTGATATATTTTGTCTCTCCATTTAGTAGTGATTTTTACCTCTGAAATGCTTTTTCACCCACATGCTGTAGTATATTTTTATGATGTTCCTAAGGGTAAAGATCACAAGGTGAAAAATCCTTCCAAATTACAGCTCTCCCCATCAATTCACAAGTGGAAAATTTTCTTTTGTTGTAACAAATCTCAGTGCTGTATTAGTAAATTGATCAAATTGATAAAAGGCAAATTTAGTGTGGTTTCCTTAAAAAAAAAGGCTCTTTTAAGCTGTATCAACTGTACTAATTAAGGGGATAATTTCTGTGCCACTGATGAACATTTCTCATGCTCAGCAGAAGCAAATTCATTTATCTGAAGTGCCTATTTTGCCATGGAATTAGTGGTAACACTTTTTTTGTGCCCTTTCTGCTGAGCTTTGCAAACTCACTGTAAAGCCAAGCAGGACATGACAGAGTTTGTGCTCTGACTTTCTTTAAGAAAAACCAGTCCTAGCTGATTTGAGAGACTGCTAACAGCATTATAAGGAATTTTGGAAGTTGTTGTGGTGTACAAAACCTGCAGATAGAGCTGATTTCCACTTTATCCTTTTTCCTTCTGTTTTCCCCTCGTTTCAGAGTTGGCCAAAGAGGGGCTGGCCTTTCAGCAACCATCGCCAGAAGTGAGCACGAGATTTCAGAAATCATCGATGGGCTCTCTGAGCAGGAGGTGAGCTGGTGGCTGTGCTTTGCTGTAGAAGCACAGCCAATAAATATCCTTTCACTGGCAGTGCGAGGTGTCTTGTAGAGGGTTTGTTTCATTGAGAAGAGAAAGCTCTTCTCTCTTTAAGAGAATCTGTGTGAAGTGTGGCTTGAAGCAGATCTTACAAACACTTTTCTTTTGAGGGTTTTGCTTTCTAATTGTATCTGCCCTAGATTTTTCTCATGTGGCTGTTCATTGCAGGCTTGCTGCAACCTAGTTTTTTACAGCTGTAGCAAACATGTGAAAACTCTTCCTCTTCTCAAACCCTCCATCATTTTGGTGTTTCACCAGTTGTGACACTATTTCCTTTAGCTGCCCATAAGCGTTCATTGCAATAGTGACAACTTCTGCAAGAGCTGTGTACAAAAAGAACTTCCAAGCTGCCTGTGAATGTGGAGCTTTAAGAGCTGTGTAATTCAAGAACTGTAAACATCAGTAGCAGCATTTTGGGTGTTCTTTACTTTGTCTTTTGTTCTGCAGAATAATGAGAAGCAAATGCGCCAGCTCTCTGTCATCCCCCCCATGATGTTCGATGCAGAGCAGAGAAGGGTGAAGTTCATCAACATGAACGGCCTGATGGAGGATCCCATGAAAGTTTATAAAGACAGGCAGTTCATGAATGTCTGGACAGACCATGAGAAGGAGATTTTTAAGGAAAAGTAATGGCCTTTCTTATCTTTTCTTTTTATTGCATTGAAATTACAGAATAACAGTTAAATGCCCAAGCCCATAAAGCTAAATCAGGAATGCTGAAGCCTTTGGCAATACTGTTTGAAAATGTTCTTAATTGGCTGTCATGAATATTGCAAAAGTTTTAGACTTATTTTTCATCTGTGTGTGCTCACATGCACTTAGTCCTTAAGTCTGTGCTAAGATTAAAATGAGAACTGTAGATAAGGAATTTCATTTTAAGTGTTCAATTCTAAATTTGCACAATTTGAAAACTGGGCTTTTTAGGTTAATTTCACTTGTTTAAATGAAGGGCTTGCTGATGGAACAGATTATTTGCAAGATTGCTTTGCTTGTTTGATCATGGATTATGTTGTTAAACTGAAATAATTTCTGATTTGTTAAAGGTTTGTCCAACATCCCAAGAACTTTGGTCTAATTGCTTCCTACTTGGAACGAAAGGTAAGACATTTTTTAATATAAACATAACTTAGGGTGGCATCCCTAACTTTCCAGAAGCTTTTTTACTTTAGTCAGGGGGATAAATAGTTTTAAATGTTTGGAGAAATTAAAAACTCAAATCTTTTCATTAGGATTAAACTACTTTCTCCTGCTTTTTTCACTTTAGAATGTTCCTGACTGTGTATTATATTATTATTTGACCAAGAAAAATGAAAATTATAAAGCCCTTGTACGAAGGAATTATGGCAAACGCAGAGGAAGAAACCAGGTACATTGAATTTATTCATCACTTGGGTATTGTTATTTTATTGCTTCATATTTACAACTGTTTCATTTTCTGAGATGGCACCATATTGTAAGCATGGGGGGGAAATAATTATTTTTCCTTTATTGTATTGTTGCCCTTTTAAAATTTAAGTGATCCTGACCTCAAGGGTGTTGTTGATTTGTTTGGTTCTAAATCTCTGAAATATCTTCTTTCTTTGCACATTTCTTACTTGTTTTAATATGACAATTCATTTTCTTTGAGGACTCTGCCACAGATATTGAGGTTGAATCCATCACTAAATCCTATGTTGGAGCCAAGAGAAATTAGGTTTAGCATGTGACTTGCAGTGGAAAATATATAATCAGTTCATAATGTCAGTGTTTGTCAAAAAGCAGAAATTAATAGTGATCTTTATTTGGTGGTTAGGCTCAAAGTCAAAGTAGAACTCCAGAGCCAGAAGAAAGAGACCAATTTAATGCATGTGAATAAAAAATCCTGCTGATTCAGGAAGTGTTCCTTTGGAAGTCTTCAGGGAGAAAAAGAGCAGCATTTTATGTATCAAAAGCTTATAAATACATGTGATGGGCTAGCAGGGTTAATGTGGGTATTGGGACAGAAAATAACCCTGAAACTCTGGCACTGCACAACTCTGCTCTGCAAGCAGTAAGTGCAGTAAATATTGCACTGACATACACAAAGACTGAACATTCTCTAGGAATCCCAGTAAAAGTATATTTTTAATATTAAATTGTTGCAAACAGCTTCAACTGAGGAGTGGATCCTAGAAACAGCCTTGGGGTTGTGCTTCTGTGGTGCTGTTGTACTTAAACCTTTGGAATTATGGGCTGGTGTTCTGCCAGAGGAGTCCTGTCATGGCAGAGCACCTTGTCTGTACCCCACAAGTGATGGATTGCTTAGGATAAGGTCATTGTCATTGTGCACAGGATTTCACAGAGCTTCTGCTCTGATGGGAGAAATCACTGGAAATAACTTCAATTTTGCCAGGATTTCTGTAAGAATTTCTAATTCTGATAATCCTTTTTAGTAGGAAGGGTTATTGCTGTTGGAGTAGTGGCTGGGGAAGGATTGCAGTTAAAGTCTGGGTGTGTGGCAAATGAAAAGATGGAAATAAATGTGGACAGTCAGTGTGGACACTTAGCAGAGGTAGTGCTGCCATTTGGAGTGGCTCAGCTCCTTGTGCCATTGTAAGATGAGGCTGGTGTGGCCATGGAAAGTGTCACATGTTGAGGGGTGCCTTTGCTGAGTGCTGTTCTGAGGGGTGAGGAGACAACTGGCTCAGCCTAGTGCAGTGGAACTGGAGATTTTGAGATATTTAGAAAGTCATTACTGTATGTTTAAATGTCTTTTCCACATTGTTAAACTTCAGAATAATGGTACTGTTAGAATTCAAAATTTGCATGGGCTTTTCTATCCATAAATGCTTTCTTACCTTGGATAATGTATATAGAACAGAAAGATCTTAGTTCCAGCTTTATGGATTTGCTTGGTGAACTCAGCTCAAGGGGCTCTGCCTGACTTTGTGACTGCTCCTGTGAGTGCTGATTTATATGTGAGTAACTGAATACATCAGTTGGAGCACTGAAGGTTTGTTCAGCTCAGATTACTTGCTCTTGGAATTGTAGCAGAGTTGTACTCTGTAATTGCTGGTTGTTGATCCACTCTAAGTGCTACAGCAGATCCCTAAACTTTGGGCAACTGCTGGCCAAGCTTAATGTGTGCTCTGTGAAGGATGCAAGAAAGTGCCAGGTTTTTAGCTCTGGAGAGGGTTGAGCTGACTTGCCAACTCTAGGAAATATTCTCAGTGCTCTAAAAGGGAAATTTTACTACTTCTGGAAGTTTAAATTCAGAAGTATTGCAGTTAGCATGTTAATAGAAAAGAACTACATGGTGCAAAAAATAATATTTGTATTTATAATTTTATTATAGCAACATCTATAACAGCTAGTAAAAAAGAACTTGAGAGGGTTGAACTGCCTGCCTTGCCAGAACTTTTATCTTACAGTTGCAGAAAGCAGCTCACCCCTTCCCCCTCCTGTGCCCCAGCTTTGTTTGAAGCTGATATTTTTCATATCTCTCAGTAGCAACTTGAAACTTTCTTGCTGATTGGCAAACACAAGTCATGTAAGATTTATGAGGTGCTCCAGGATGGGCTTAGGCCAATAACAGGTGCTTCAGCTTAAACTCTTAAGAGTTCATATATTTTTGTAAATTAGAAGGCAAGCAAGTGGAATATTGCAGTGGAGGAGATATTAATCATGGTAAGGACGTTGAAGTCCTTCAGAGAATGCAGTGAGCACAACTTGGCTCAGGTTTCAGTGTGGGGGCTTCCACATGAGAGAGACTGAGTGCTGGACCAAGGATCTGAAGAGGTGCAAGACTAGTAAAATTCTGACGTGTGTTTGTCCTCAAATAGGTCTAGAAAGGGCTTTTTATAAAATGCTGCCTGAACTGTTCCAGTGTGTCACAGAGGCAAAAGAACAAATGTCTTAAACCAAAGCTTGTCAAATGTAGAGCAAGTCTGTAACATAGAATTGAGAGAAAGCCATGGCTGTGTGGTGCTTTAACTTGCCTGTCTCTGGAAGTGTTCAGGACAGGCATGGAGCAACTTAGTCTGGTGGGAGATGTCCCTGCCCCTGGCAGGGGGTTTGGAATTGGATGATCTTCAAGGTCCCTTCAAACCCAAACCATCCTGTGATTCTATGATTACAGAGAATTCCTTAAATAACTCATTGTAAGAAGGCTTCTTTAAGTGAAGTTTTAAATGAATGTGGTGGCCAAGCAGTGCTCAGTGCTGGCTGTGTCCCTGCAGGGTGTGTGGCTGGCAGCAGGTGGGAGGCCAGTGATGTGAGCAGACAGAAATTCACTGCCTGTGTGTGACGGGGATCACCTCTGGTGACTCTGGGGAGATTAGGAGGTGCTGTGTGAGAGGGGCAGCACTGCTGCAGGCAGCTTAAGTGGCAGAATGACACCATTTCCTGGAATAAACACGTTGCTGGGTCAGGCAGCCTCTGCTAAGGAGCTCTGTGATGTTGCTGCTTGGGTGGGTTTTGCCCTTTTGAGCCGTGCCCTGAGCTCAAGCCCATCCCCTTGTGTGGACAGTAAAAGTTTCAATCAGCAGATGAATGTGCAGGAACGTCGCTGACCGAGGCTTCGACTCCTTCAAGGTTTGTGTTTATGCATTGATTATGAAACTAAAGTAAAGTTACAGGTTAACAACCAAGAGATGAGAAGAGAACCGAGTGATGTTAAGTTGGCCTATTAAGAACAGGATTGTCAACAACTGTTTTGTAAATAAATCAGATGTAAAATAATTTTCTCTGATTTTTTTTAACGCAGTTTTAACTCCTTGTTTCCAGGTCAATCTATCTAGCAAGGTGGAAATAATTTATCTTAGCACATCTCTGACATCTTGCTTAAGGAAGTATTTGCATAATCAATAACCAGCACCTTAATTGCTAATAATTTGCAGCAAGATGATAGTGGTTCGTAGTTAGGCTTTTTGCTCCAGTTCACATTGTTAAAATGTCAAAACCAAGTCAGTTTGTGACTATTTCCAGCCTCAGTTCAGTTAATGAAACAGTGACACCTGCTGCTGCACTCATAGGGAGGTTGCTTTCTCTGTGAAAAAGAAAAGCCTATTTTGAGGAATTTTTTAGTAGACTGAGTTCATGAAGTGCTAGAACAGCAATCTTGTAATTCTCTGTCCTTGTCTTGTCGTTCTCTGTCCTTGTGTTTCCATGAATTGCCAAATGTACTCTGGGTATCTGTTTGAGACAAGCACAGTGCTTGTAAAATTGTCATCTCCGGAGAGAAAAGAGTTTTTGTTGGTTCTTTTAATAATTCTTTCTGTAAACTCACTGGAAATATAAGTCTAACATTCCCAACCCAATATTTTTTTAACAATTGTAATTCTTAAATACTAGTGACAGTTCTGAGAAAGCCTCTTGGAGCTGCTGATAACTTTCATGCTACAAGACCTTCTGCTCCCCAGTTGTAAGATCGTATTTCACTATAAAATACACAAAGTTAAAAATAAAATTTGAGAGGAGCAACACCCTCACTACATGGGTCAAACCTCCCTAAGCACTTTTAAAATGTAGCTGTTCATTTTTAGTGGGACACACAGCAGCCAGTGTGTGATTGTACACAACCACCTCCATGCTCATGCTGCAGAAACCTCCTGTATTTCCAGGGAATTTATATGATACAAAGCAGAATTATTCTGTTCTATGCTGACCACTGTGCAGTGCCTGTAAATTAAAATATTATCAGGTGGGAAGTAAGGCAGCATCAGTTCTTGTGCTGCTCTGAGGACAAAATGCTGCACCTTTGTGTGATCAAGTTATCATCTAAATGCTATTTCATTTCAGCAACAAATTGCTCGTCCTTCTCAAGAAGAAAAGGTAGAAGAAAAGGTAGAAGAGGAAAAATCAGACAAATCAGAAAAAAAAGAGGAGGAAAAGAAAGATGAGGAGGAGAAGGATGAGAAGGAGGAATCTAAGTAAGTGTGTATGTGCTGAAATGCATGAATTCATCCTAGATTGCAGGTTTTGGCAAAGATCAGAACAGGATTTGCATTTGCCTGCCAGTGAAATCTGAACTGAAAAGTATTCCTTTTGTGTATGAAACAATTTTTTTTTGGACATACAAATTTCTCTGTCTTGTTGAGCTAATCAGATCAATGGAAAAAGTAATGGGATTATTATTTTACACATGTAATGATTTCCATATCTTACTGGTTTGGGCTTTTCTCATATGTTCTATCACTCATGGAGTGTTCGTATTTTCTTTGAAGTTGACAAAATCTGTGTTATTGTCTGGCACCTGGAAGTTGTGGGCAATAAGTGAATTCTCTTTCACTAAGGCATCTTTTGAGTTCGTGGAGTTTTGTTTCTGAGGTTTGGAGGGTTTTTGTCTGTTGATATTCAGGAATATCTCCTCACAATGGCACTCTGAACGTGACAGAATTATATTTTACCTATTCCCAGAGAGAATACCAAAGAAAAGGACAAAACTGAAGTTGCACCAGAGGAAACAGAGGAAAGGGAGCAGGCAGCTCCTCGGGGCCGAAAAACCGCCAACAGCCAAGGTCGGCGTAAGGGCAGAATCACCAGATCAATGACAAATGAAGCTGCACAAGCAAATGCTGCTGCAGCTGCAGCCACTGAAGAGCCACCACCACCTCTGCCACCCCCACCAGAACCTTGTGAGTAGCATTTACAGCACTCCCAGGGACCCAGCTGGTCATGGCTCCTCACTGACACAGGGCATGCAGTGCACTTCTGTTTTCCTGTTTAATATTCCAGATTTATTCTTAACCCTGCTTATAATTTTGTGAGTGTGTGGAACTGCTAAACTTCACAAGTGTAACTTTATGAGTAGTAAATGTGCAGTCAGCTGACTGTTAGAATGAGGTGAGGGTAGAAAAGGCAGTTCAGCCCTTGTGTGGTAACACCCTGTCTCCCTGGGCAGGTCCGTGATGGGGCTGCAGAGATCCAGGTGCCCGTGACACAGATTCACTAACAGGCTGCAGCTCACGGAGGATGCTGTTAAATAACTGGCCTGATATTTGAGTACTTCAGGGAGTTTCATAAGCTGAAATAGATCTTGGCAAGTTGTTGTTTCTGCATTAGATGGCAAGAAGCTTTTTTAAAATGAAATGTTACTTGCTTGGCTGGTATGGTTAAAAAAGACGACGCAGACTCGGAATATATTTTGGAAAAGGCTGACCTACTTTGTGCTGATGCAGAAATACCGGAGTGAGTGTGTGTGCGTGGGCGTGACTGAGTGTGCAAGGGTGTGCAAGAGTGTGCAAGGGTGTGAGTGTGAGTAGTGTGCAAGAGTGTGCAAGGGTGTGAGTAGTGTGTCTGGGTGTGCGTGAGTAGCTGGGTAGTTACAGGCTGCTGCTATTCTAGAGCTTGTAACTACTCTTCTGTTCCTCAGATGTTCTGCCTATAAAGAACAGAGTAAGTGGGCACATCAGGTCTTGTGTAACCGTAAACAACAGAGGTTGTGAGAAGCATTCTGCTCTGTTGATACAGTGGGGGTTTATAAGTCTGAAACAATAGCGGGTTTTGCTTTTGTTTTATTTCTACACCATTTTTGCGGGGTTTTTTGAAGAATCCAGAATAGTTTTTCAGTGGATCAGATACTTTAGTGTCCTCCTTTTGTGGTTTGTTAATGGAAGCTGTTGCAAGGTCTTTGTTACGTGCTGTGTGTAATGGCAGATTTTATAGAAAGGAAATGGAGGCTGGTGCAGCTCAGTGCTGTTCAGAAATTTAAATAGGATAGTACAAAATCCAGAGGAATGAATGAAAAGCACTTTGTGTTGAATCATACTTAGTTTCCTGCATACTTTTACTTACTGGGGTTTTTTGTTTTCTTTGCTTTTGTCCATTTATCCAGTTGGAGACTCAGTTAATACAGGAACAGCAGATAGCAGATTCTTGACACTCACTAACCAATAAATAACCCTTCCAGCACTGAGACACCACTGAACTAGCTTAGAGCATGTTGGATTGCTGCTTTTACTAGCTGATGGTAATTACTGACATTTTAAATAAAATTTTAGTGATAAATGCATCTAAGTTACTTACAAATCTTCCTTGACAGAGAATTAATCCCAGTTTTGTAGGCAGAATAGTTTTGAACAGTTTTCTCTGCTGAGCTTTTGGTGGTTCCTTCTGTATCTCTGACTTGGTTTAATGGAGATTGACTGCTTCCCTCTGACAAGAGAGCTTTCCCCAGTGGCCTGAGCAAGCCATAATGTAAATAGATTTCTGGACTATGGGATGCATAATTGGTGCCATGATAATGAATCCTGGTCTTTTCTCTGCTCAGTGTCTTTGTTTCTCTTTCAGCTTCTACAGAGCCTGTGGAGACATCCCGCTGGACAGAAGAAGAAATGGAAGTAGCTAAGAAAGGTAATAAACCTTGTAAACTTGGACTTCCTTCTGGATACTTGCATTTACAAAATTTCAAGGATTTACTGAATCACTGAATATATTTACTGTGACTTTTGCCAACACGATGCTGATTTGAAAATTGCTGATGGTTTTTTTGTAAAAAGAGGAAGAGCAAGCAGCTTTAACAGCCAAAATCATCTTTTGAGACTTATGTTGACTCTTTTCCTGTGGGTTACTTAGAACTGTTTGGATAGCAGTGTTTCTCTATCTTACCTTCCTGTAGGCATTGTTGTTCCATTTATTGAGGTTTGGATAGCTGAGTTATTGATCATGGTAAATATTGGTCCTTTTATGTCTGATCAGGTCTAGTGGAACATGGGCGAAACTGGGCAGCGATTGCCAAAATGGTTGGGACAAAAAGTGAAGCTCAGTGTAAGAACTTCTACTTCAACTACAAAAGGAGACACAACCTGGACAGTCTCCTCCAACAGCACAAACAGAAGGTGAGTGCTGTGGACATTGAATATTTTGCAGGAAAAAACTTGGATCTTTCTGAAGCCACGCATCACACTTCACTAAGGCTATTTTGCAATCTCCATTGATTTCCTTTCCTACTTGTTTTTATGTTGTGACATAAATCTCCTAGCAAGGGTGTCTGGTGCTCACTGACCTGTGACAGTAACCACTTCTTGCTTTAAAATGCAAGAGAAGGTTTTGTACTAGGTAAAACACTTGAGCCTGAAGAATTCTTCAGTGCTCTGAAAGCCATGTTCCTCACCAATGCATGAGCAGCTGTAGGTGTACAACAGCTCCTTGAAACACAGCAGGCACTGACCTTACCAAACGGAGCAGGAGAGGTGGTAAAAGTCCAGGAACTGGAGGTTTGGGGGCACTGAAAGTAGAATGCTGTGTGTTGGAATCCTCTGGCCTTCTCTGACTGAGGTGAAGAACATCAGGGTCTGTTTGCTGCAATTGTTCTGTTGTCCCCCAAACGTGCTGTGAGGCTGTGGTTGGTTCTCAACCTTGGTTTTGGTCAGGAGCAGCAAAAGTTAGCCTGAAGTTGGAAAAGTGTCCCTTTGTGAATGACTGTGCTAAACAGAGATTCTCTGTCCTTCATTTCAACCTCAGATTGGTAAATAGGAACGTGGTAAAAGGCAGTAATTGTGAATTTTCAGTACATTGTCCATGCTGTGTCTTCCTCAGTCTTCGCGAAGGCCGCGAGAGGAGCGAGATGTGTCCCAGTGTGAGAGCGTGGCTTCCACTGTGTCAGCTCAGGAGGATGAAGACATTGAAGCATCTAATGAAGAAGAGAACCCAGAAGACAGTGAAGGTAACTTTTCTGGGAAGGAAAATGGTGTGTGCACAGAAAGGAGCCTATGGTTTGTGCTGATCATATGCTCAGAAAGCTGTGTTCCACTTCATGGTGCTGTTGTTCAAATGCTCTTTCAGTTGAGTTTCAGCAATTTGAACTCACTCAAGGGGATGCAGCACTTTTAGAATTTAGCAGCCTAAAGATGCTTGCTGCTTAGTATTTTGAGATGCTTTGATTATGCTGTCATCTGGAATGCTGAAACAAGTTAAAATAAATATAACCTTTGGTAGTTGATAGTCTCAGTAAAGCTTCAGACAAGCAAATTCAAGTGGTTGGTTTTTTTTGTATGTGGTTTTTTTAATATATATTTGTTGGTTGCAACTGCTTATTTATAGACACTCAACATCAGTCAGTCTTGGCTGGTTTTTTGTGGAGCAAAAGGCAATAGAATTCATAATGAATGAGAGAAGATGACTAAGTGTTGGGGTTTGAGTAGTTGGTATTTTTTAGTTGCAGTGTTTCTGTAATTCAGCCAATTGTCCATTTCTGTAATAAGTCAAAATTGTTGTTGCAGATGGATTGGTTAAAATTGATGGATCCTTATTGCAGCCAATTTATCAGATTTTATTGATTGAACCTTCATGGCAAAACATTTTTTCCTCAGGTGCTGAAAATAGTTCTGATACAGAAAGTGCTCCATCTCCAACCCCAGCAGAACCTGCCAAACCAACTGAAGAAACTCCATCTGAGCCTGCTGCTCCAAAAGTAACCACTGAGGCCCCAGCAGAGCAGGAATCTGCCATTAAACCTGCAACCAGCACATCTCCCTCCTTACCAGCCCAAAGTGTAACAACAGCTGAAACTCAGAACCCTGAGCCACAGGTCAAGGAAGAAATAAACACTGAGGCTGAGGAGCCTATGGAGGTGGACAGTAGAAGCCATTCAGCTGAAGCTAAGCCTGTGATTACTCTTCCAGTTCATACCAAAGTAGAACCTGTAGAGACTGAAATGAGGCTACCAGAGAATATTCAAGTGAAAATAGAGAGTGATACCAAAGAGAGAGAGGTGGAGAAACCCAAGGAAAAGTCAGAACCAGAGGAAATGGACTACAGCCTGTCCCAGCAAGTTACTGCAGCCAGACCAGAATCCCATTCAGATAATGACTCCAGTGCCACCTGCAGTGCTGATGAGGAAGTTGATGGAGAACCTGACAGACAGGGGTGAGTAGGGCTCTGAATGGACAGTCTCTGGAGCTGTTTCTCTTTTGGGAGTGGCTGACACCACTGAGGGTATTTGAAGGGATTTCAGTGTTCTGTTGGTGCAGTTCCTGTGTCATCCCAGCATGGCACTGGAGCCACTGCCCCCCCGCCCTCTCAGTGGTTTAATATACACACAGTGCCAGGGATAGATGTTTAAATGTCAGAAGTATCCAGTGTCATGGAGTGCATGTGGGCTTTGGAAGAGTGCAGGTGATGGTGTTTGTGCACTCCCTTGCCTCTTCAAACATCATCTTTCCACTAATGTCTTAGCCCTCCATGTGAAATAATTTTGTGCAGACTACTGGTAATTTTCTGTGGACTAAATACATGTAGTCCTTCCTATCCTTCCTAATCACTCTCTACAAAGAAGGTTGCATTGATGTAAGCACTGCACACATAAATTTCTCATGTGGGAGACTCTGAGCTCATATTTTGGTATTTCTGTGTATTATGAAAGTATAGCAGCATCTGTTGCCTTTTCTACCATATGTGCTGTGGGACAAAACACAACATGGTTCTGACTTTTCAGCTCTTTGTCCAGCTTGATAATTGTGTTGGTTTTTTGAATTTAAGAGTTGTGGCTGTTAATTTTTTAAGATGTATGATCTTGCTCCTTTTGATGATATTTTTCCCTTCTATCTCTTTTTCCAGTATCTTCAGCAGAGAGTCAAAGCCCTCGCTGTTAAATCCCACTGGGTCAATCCTGGTATCATCCACAATAAAGCAAGGGCAGATGGACCTGCAACAGCTTCACCACCGAGCTGCTGTCATCCCACCTATGGTATGGGCAGTTTTCAGTGCTGTTTGAAGGAGTGTTTGTTACCCTTATATCTAGTCGGGAAAAAAATTGTTAAACAAGTGAAAAAAAATATGGTTTGCTTTATTACTGTATTTTTCAGGGGGAAAGTAGGTGAAGTACAACCAAGTAGCTTAAAACCAGGTGTGAAGCTTTTGAAACACCCAGACTGCAGGGGGTAGCTGAGCTCCACAGCTCCTCCAGGAAGTGCCTGTGAGGGTGTCCCTGGCATTGTCCCCTTGCTGTCCCCAGGTTTCCTGCAGCCCCTGCTCTGTCCCCGTGGGCACACCAGTCAGTGGTTATGCCCTGTACCAGAGGCACATCAAGGCCATGCACGAGTCAGCCCTGCTGGAGGAGCAGCGGCAGCGCCAGGAGCAGCTGGACATGGAATATCGGAGTGCTGTGAGCCCCTGTGGCACCTCCAAGAGCCCCAGTGTGGAGTGGGAAGGTTGGTGTTGCCTCAGCTGTGCTTTGTGCCTGTGTGTTACACTGCTGCCTCATTGGAGAGGGACAGTTTAGTGTGATAAGGAACTGATAATGAACTTGATGGAAGGGACCTGACCCCTCTGCTGCACTTACTGTTGAAGAGCTGCCTTGTAGCCCCTTTATATAAAGGCAGAAAACTGGTTCCACTTGGGTCAAACCCAAAAATGAGTTGTTCCTACAGAGAAGGATGGAGCATGGGCGAGAAGAGCAGATGATTCCATTCTAGGGGAAGCCTTCCAGAAGCTTAAGGTGAAGATAGGAGTGTGTACTCCATGCAGTAAAACATTCATCTTAACTGTGCTCATACATGGACACTGAGCACTGAAATAGGGCACAAAAGCTTGGTGGAACACGTTAACACTTCTTTCTAATTGCACTGCTTGTACCTGATGGGTGTGTCTGGCATTGGAGTAGTCCCTTCTTTAAAATTGTGCTGTGAATTGGACCTTTTGACTCCAGTTTCTAACTCAGGGTTCTTCTCTTTCTGATTACTTCAACCCTCCCAGGAAAACCAGTGGCCTATATGCCTTATGCTGAGGTCAAGAGAATAGAACAGGAAGCACAAGTGCAAAATCCAGTCACAAGGTCAGCATCACCCTACAGGTTATCTCCAAGAGAAGTCAATAAAGCCTCTCCCCAGCCTGAGATGAATGCGGCTCGCTACAGTGTCCCTCCAGGTAAAGATTTGGAGCATCAAATTATTCTCTAAGCACTTTGGGAGTTAATAGAAGAAAGATCATTTTCTGTGTGTGCATGTGAATAGGTGCTCACTGTTTTTCTAGCCCAGTGAGGCTGTACTGTGCTATTTCTGTTCACACTGCAGTGTTTAATGTACAATTTTCCCCCTCAAGTTCTCCAGCCGGCCCCTCACCAGGTGATAACCAATATTCCTGAAGGAGTTCGCCTGCCCACAACCAGACCCACCAGACCACCACCACCTCTCATTCCATCCTCCAAAACCAGTGTGCCATCAGAAAAACCTTCCTTCATCATGGGAGGCTCGATCTCACAAGTAAGAGAGTTATTATTTGAAAATCTGTCTTATGTCAATTTTTTTTGCCCTTTCTCCAATCTTCAACTTTTTGTACTCAGTTATGGAGTCACAGCATTAACCCTTAAGACCTACCTATACATATCATTCTAAAAGTGCAAATGAGCTTTAGAAATTGAACATTTACTCACATTAAGGGCATGGACATGCAGTTTAGGTGACCTGCATCTCCAAACTACCAGTGACACTCCACTTCTGCTGCTCTGTGCTTTGGGACATGGCAGTGGGGCACTGTAGCATTTCCAATTGGGATCACAGTAGTTTCAGCATTCTCCTTCAAAGGGAGATGTGAGTCCTCATTCCAGAAACAAGAATTAACATCTATTTGTTGTTTCAGGGAACACCTGGCACTTATTTAACATCCCACAGTCAAGCTTCCTATGCCCAAGAAACTGCAAAGCCATCAGTGGGTTCTATATCCCTTGGGCTGCCAAGGCAGCAAGAGTCAGCCAAATCTGGTAAGGAAAGAAAAGCTGACATGTTTTATACAGACTATTTAATGATCCATAATTAGAGGAAATTAAAAAAACTCAACCTTTTTCTCTTTCTTCTCCTCAATAGCTTCTCTGCCCTATATCAAACAAGAAGAATTCTCACCCAGAAGCCAGAATTCCCAACCTGAGGGACTCCTGGTCAGGGCACAACACGAAAGTGTGGTGCGAGGTAAGGAAAGTCACACAGATTAAAAAACTCTTGTCAGAGCCTGAGAAAACCAAGAGAATTAACTGCTGAAGTGTTATTTTAAAGTATTCTATGATTATATAAGTATCATAAGATTACAGGGTTAATTTCTTCCCTGTTTTCCAAGGCATGTGTATTTGTAGCTGGCTCCTCCTGTCTGCATGGCTCACTTAAAAATATTTGTTATGAGCCATGCCAATTTCAAAATAAAGCTGCTCACTACAGCAAATCCATCAAAACAAAATACATTAACTGCTGTGAGTTAATGCTGTAAAATACTTATAGTCTGTAAAAGGTTATGTTAAAAGAGGAAGTAGCCTAACTGCCTCATATGCCAGCTGTTAAATTGAAATTTCCCCTGTATTTTAATGTATACTAACAGTTCTCAATAGAATTTTTAATTATTTCAAATGGAGTGGATTTTATTTATTCTCTCGTTTATCAGGATGTCTTTATTTCAAATCAGGTACCACAACGATACAGGAGGGGAGTATAACACGAGGAACTCCAACTAATAAAGTTTCAGTTGAGACCATTCCTTCTTTGAGAGGCTCCATAACTCAGGTATTTTATCTTCCACTGCTGGGAAGGCTGTAGCAAAACAGATCTTCATCTTCAGACTATCATTGTGAATGTATTTGCATGTCTGAAAAAGTGAATTATTATCACAGTGTAGGAACTGCCTTGGGAAAAGAACTTCCAATCCAATCAGATGTTCAAACCTCACTCTTGCTGAAGTCAGCATTACCATGATTTCATCTTCATATATATGAGTTTTCAAGCCTTTTAAGTAATACCAGAGCCTTTGGTAAACATAACTGAGGGCAACTTTCCTGAAAATTGCATCACACCTGAATTCAAATATTCAAACCAAGTGTAACCAGTCTTGTGCAGATTCTATTTAAATCCAAGAAGGGAAATTCAGGCCTTTTGTCCTACCATTTTAAATGTCGTTGTTTTGGTTGGTTTGACATCCCTTTGTACATAGAACAATTGCCTTAATTCTGCTTTGAGATGGGAAGGGGAGGTTTCATTGCTTTGGACAGAAATAAAACCTAATGGCACCATGTGGTATATGTTATCTTCCCCCCAAATGGTATTTATAGGTTAAATGTTCCAGGTTGTGAAATACACTGGTAATATTGTTTAACAAGGTAGCAGAAATAATCTCACTCCTATTTAGGTTAAGTGTCTATAGTAGAGGCAGAAGTTTAAGCCATACTTGATTTGGTTTTATAGCCCTGAAAAGTTCTTTTGGTGGTGTTGTATTTTGCCTTCACTCCTGCCTGTTCCCTAAAGACTCAGGGGCTGTGAGTTGATTGCTGTGCTGGCTTTGCTCACAGGGTACCCCGGCTCTGGCCCAGCCCGGCATCGCCGCCGACGCGCTGCTGAAGGGAACCATCACCCGCCTGGCCACCGAGGACAGCAGCCCGGAGAAGTGCAGGGAGGAGGCCTCAGCCAAGGGCCATGTCATTTATGAAGGCAAAAGTGGGCATATTCTGTCTTATGATGGTGAGTATTTGTGTGTTCTGCCTGATGAAAGTCTGGTTCTGCTTTGATAACCCATAGCTGAAGTGTTTCTGCTTCCAAGGAGATGCATGTTAAAAATATAGTTCAGCTATTCCTTTGCTATTTATTGAATTGTATTGAGAAAGGGTAAATAACCAGGTTTGAAATGACCTGTATTAAAATAAAAATAAATGTATCATGTAACTTTAAACTTCAGTTGAAATATTGATAAATTAGTAACTTAACAAGTAACTTTTGGACAAACTGTAAAGTATCTTTTTAAAATTGATATTTAATGTTACAATATTATATTGAAGTTGTGTTGTTTAAATATTAATGACCTGTGGCCTGATTAATGTCATACTCATGTGTCCTTTTTTGTTGTGCACATTTCCTGACCACACTCTTGTACATTTTGCCAGCTATTAAAAATGTCCGTGAAGGAACAAGGAGCCCCAGAACTGCTCATGAAATTGGTTTAAAGAGAACCTATGATACAATGGAAGGAAATATAAAGCAGGGAATGTCACTGAGGGAGTCTCCAGGGTCTGCACCACTGGAAGGTAAAAACAGCTGCTTCCAAGGTGTCTTATCTTTTATTCATTGATGTAAGAGCATTTAGAGTTTTTTTAGGGTGCAGACTAACAGAGAAGTTATATTTAAATCACACTAATGACCAAATCCATGCAATAACACTGCACTTGGAAACAGGACTGGGAGTAGATCCCAGTTTTCTGTTTTACTACAGCTGCTGCTACTGCAGGTGGCACTTCTGTTCTCAGCACATCTGACAGATGTCCCTGGCTCTTCAGAGTCCCAGTGTCCTGTGGAGCTCAAACACTGGGTCACACCAGCACAGCCTCTGCCACACCCTTTAGTTAAATATTGGTATCACACTGCCCTGACCTTATGCATTCCTGCAAAAAACCTCTTTGAACTGCAGGATCCTGCTTCAGGGCATCCCTAGTGCTGTGGTGTTTTTAATAAGCTGGAATCAAACAAAGCCTGCAGAGGCCAAGGCAGGTCATGATATAACTTCTCTGTCTGTTTTGTAAAAATACAAATGCAAGGAAATGTTTCCTGCCTCAACCATGGAGCCTGGCTCCTTAAAAGCATTTTGTCCCATTTTTGGGTAGCCCTTGGATACTATTTTGTGGACATGTCCACAGATGGAACAAGGTGAATGTGAGGTTTGTAGGCTGCACACAGAAATTCAGTGTTGCCTCTAAGTTGCTGCTCTGGTACTTCCGTGCTTTGTCTCATCAGCGACATATTTTCTGTCTTCAAACTGTGAAAAATTGTGAGTGTTTTGAGCACTTTGTTTAGATTCTTACTGTAGGCACAGTAAATTCATCTCTTCCCCAATGATTCAGTATGAACTTTGATCATTTGGAGCATGCTGAGACATATTTTGGATTTTTTTTTCTTGGTTCCACTTCCCACCACAAACACCTTTCTTTCTAGGCAAGGAAAGTGGAGTGTGAGAAAAGCAGTGACTGCTTTTTAAACAAAGGTTAAGTTTAATTATAAAAAGCACCTCCTGTTTTCTAAATATGTTAAAACTTGCAACTATGCAATAGCACAAATACTTGAACTGAAAGATTATTTTTTTAGGGCAGGAGGTGTTTATAACATGTTGCTGCAATGCCTGGCATACTGAGGCTTGGCCCTCTGGGCACTGCCAGGGTACAGATAGCATCTCTCATGTGTGAGAAGGAGGAGGTTTGCTGGTTTGGAGGTTGGATTTTTTTTAGCACTTCTTCCCTAAATTACTTTCATTTTAATTTTAGGTTTAATCTGCCGAGCGCTGCCTCGGGGTAGCCCACACGCTGAACTAAAGGAGAGAACAGTCTTGTCTGGCTCTATAATGCAAGGTGAGGTATTGCAGGCTAAGAAAGGGGAGCATTAATTAAGCCTCAAAAATCTGGATTTCTCAACCTTAAAGTTCATATTAACTGTGAGAGCTGTGTTAAAGGTGGAGCTTTTTTTATGCAAAGTTTTCAGAGCATAAATCAGCAGCTTTTTTATATGCTGTGCTCAAAGCTAGTCTGTAAATATAGATTTTATTTCTTATTGGAAAATAGACTTTTTAATATGAATATTTGTTAATTAGCACTTTATTGAACACTAACAACTCTGCAGATGTATTTATTTCTTTTGTTTCAGCACCTGAAATAACATGGGAGATTTTCTGTAATATATTTTTCATTGTTATTTTTGTGATGATTTTTTTTGACTTCGAGTACCTTACCACAAACTACAACAAACCAAAATGTCACTGTTACATGTAATTAGTTACTCTACTTATGAAAAAAGAGACTTAGCAGCTATTAATACCAGTCATGTGACCCTTTCTTTCTATAAAAGGCACACCAAGAGCAACAGCTGAAAGTTTTGAAGAAGGTTTGAAGTACCCCAAGCAGATCAAGAGAGAGTCACCTCCCATCAGGACGTTTGAAGGAGCCATCACCAAGGGCAAACCCTACGATGGGGTCACCACCATAAAGGAGATGGGTCGCTCCATCCACGAGATCCCCAGGCAGGACCTCTTAAGCCAAGAGAGTCGCAAGACTCCTGAAATGGTGCAGACAACCAGGCCAATCATAGAAGGCTCCATATCTCAGGTAAATACAGAAGGCACTGTTACACTCACACAGGAGTCAATCAGCTCAGGCTGTGCGAGTTTTTTCCACAACATGACCTTAACCCGAACTTTTCCTCCTTTTCAGGGCACACCCATAAAATATGAAAGCAACTCTGGCCAGTCTGCCATCAAACACAATGTAAAATCTTTAATCACTGGACCAAGCAAGCTGCCCCGGGGAATGCCTCAGCTGGAAATGGTGCCAGAAAACGTGAAGGTGGTGGAGCGAGGAAAATACGAAGATGTGAAGACCGGGGATGCCGTGCGGTCCCGTCACACGTCCGTAGTCAGCTCTGGTCCCTCTGTTCTCAGGTCAACCCTTCATGAAACTCCCAAATCACAGCTGAGCCCTGGGATTTATGATGATACAAATGCTCGGAGGACACCTGTGAACTATCAGAGTCCAATGTCCAGGAGTTCACCTATGATGAATAGAGTTAGTGAGGGTATGTCATTCCTGTCCACAGTAAGACAAAAAATGTTTATTCTTTGAATTTTTTATGTACTCCATTCTTCTTAATTTTATTCTAGTGGCTTGTCTCAATTTGGAAGTTGGCTAGAATGAATTTTAGAAGGCTGTAAGCTGTTAACTGAAATAAGAAAATTAAAATATGCCATAATAGAAGAGGGAAATAGAAATGCAATTCAGTCTTAATTTGCATTTGATTATGGATCACATTGAAAGTGATACCTACAAGGATAATGTTTTAAGGGCAGAACCTGTTCCTGATTTTAAAATGTCTAGATGAGGAAGATGTTTTAGTGAAGTGTAAATAATCTTAAAGTACATTCTTTCAGCAGAAGTGTTTTGTGATATAAAATATTCTGTGCTTTGTTGTATTGCAGCCATTGAAATGTTCCTTGGGAACCAGTGTATTTTTACATTACATTTTCAATAGAGAAATAGGCATTTTATTAACTTGGGTTTTTCATTGCTTTTAGCTGGAGTATCTTCTGGGAAGTCAGCAAATCATGAAAGGAAGAACACACTCACTCCAACACAGAGGGAGAGTGTGCCAGCAAAATCCCCAGTCCCAGGGGTTGATCCTGTAGTGGCTCACAGTCCTTTTGACCCTCACCACAGAGGAGCAACTCCTGAAGTCTACAGGGGTCACCTCCCTCCCCATTTAGATCCTGCTATGCCATTTCACAGGGCTCTGGATCCTGGTAAATACATTTGTGTTGGCTTTTTTCAGTTTTAGAAATACTGTGAGCTTTGATGCACAGAAAGGGTACCTTTATAAGGCAGTTACCAGTGGCCATATATCATTTATAAGGTTATAAGGTTATAAGTAAAGTTATAGGGTTATATGTATTTATTGCTATTATTTGATATCAGTTTAGATCGAACTGAGATAATGAGTAAATTAGTATTGTATAATGCTGTAACTTGCCTTCAGAGCTGCCTGAAATTTGCTTCTGTTTTGTTGAAAAGTTCATAGTATTTATAGAAAAGTATTCATGGAATGTATTAAAAGCCCTCAGGAAAGCTTTGCAAAGAAGGATGTGGAAGAGGCTAGAGAATGAAAGTGTAACTCTATATAATTATATATAGACATATATTCTATATAAGACCTCTGTTCAAGACTGATTATTTTCACTGAAGGATTATCAGGTGATATTAAATACAGTGACTTCCTTTTAACCTATCCCTCAGTTTACTGTGGGATAAATGCTTCTGTGAGGTATTTTCTAAGTTCTTTAGGTATTTCAGCCTTTTACATTTTCAGAATTTCAGGATTTACAGTTGTATTAAAGTCATCTCTCCTAGTCTGGATTGTTTAGCACTTTCAGTGTGCATGCAGTGCAGAAATTCAATATAACACCAGTGTTAAAATGCTATTTTCACTCATTTGCCACCAACTAGAGAGACTTGACAGGACCTCTCATTGAAGCTTTGCAAACACTTTGTGGTGATGTTTGCAGGGGTCCCAGGATGAGGAAAGATGAGAATTTTGACTCAATGTCTCAGAAGAGTGATTTATTATTTTATTATATAAATTATATTAAAAGAAAATGATATATTAAAGCTATACTAAAAGAAAGGATTCCATCAGAAGGCTAGCAAGGAAAGGAAAGGAATGATAATAAAATCTTGTGACTGACCAGAGAGTCTGAGACTGCTGGTGTTTGATTGGCCATTAATTAAAAAAAAACACACGAGACCAATCACAGATGCACCTGTTGCATTCCACAGCAGCAAATAATTATTGTTTACATTTCATTTCTGAGGCCTCTCAGCTTCTCAGGAGAAAAGATCCTAATAAAAGAATTTTTCATAAAATATGTCCACGACAACACCTGAACATTTTATTTAAACCAGAATCATCCTGCTTCCTAAATGCCTCCTTTTCCCTCCTGTCACCCTCAGCTGCTGCTGCTTACCTGTTCCAAAGGCAGCTGTCCCCCACGCCGGGGTACCCCAGCCAGTACCAGCTGTACGCCATGGAGAACACGCGCCAGACCATCCTCAACGACTACATCACCTCCCAGCAGATGCAAGTCAACCTCCGGCCCGATGTCACCAGGGGATTGTCCCCCAGGGAGCAAACTCTGGCACTCCCTTATGCAGGAGCACGAGGTGGGCCTGCTTCTCTTTCTGTAATCCTCTTTGGCTGTGCCAGCTGTGGTTTGGATGCACTGATACAAGGCTGCGTGTGTAAATGTGTTCATACTGTAGGGATTGTGGATGTCTGACAGCTCGTTTGGAAACTGCCTTTTGTGGAAAGGAAAACCACCTCTATAATCAATATTTTTAAGGAGGAGTCTCTGAGAGTTACTAGTGTTTAAGAGCCAGATTGTTTTCTACTTGTTTAAATTGATGATCAGAATCATATTAGCTCACCATCAACTTCAGAAAAGAGAATGATATCAAAATGATTACTTCTTCAAAAAGAATATAAAAGCAACAGCCAGAAGTATAATGTTTGTGATAACAGTGCTGATTGTTTTATTTTTTGCGTAATACCTAAAATTGCTAAAAGATGGGATTTTTGAATAGAAGTGAAGTGCATTTCCCCAAAGGGCAATTAAAGGGAGTGCTACAAATGCAAATTCTGACTTTGTATGTTCCTAAATTGCTGATTGCCAGATTTAAGAGAGTATAACCAGCTGGAATATAGCTCTACACTTGCCTTATTCTTGTATTTTCTCCACCAAACATTCATTGCTGATTGTGTAGACCGTGTCCTGGAGTGGCCATTCTCACATGTGTCATCTCCTGACAGGAATCATTGACCTGAACAATATGGCCCCCACTATCTTAGTGCCTCATCCTGGAGGAACCAGCACCCCGCCCATGGAGAGAATCACATACATCCCTGGCACCCAGCTTACCTTCCCTCCCAGGCCTTACAACCCTGCTTCTCTGTCACCAGGTAAGAGCTCTCATGGCTTGGTGATGGCTTTAATTGTCTGACATGCTGAGAGAATTGACCATCTTTATTCAGCTTTCATTAATGCCATCTTTTGATGTTTTCTCAGGGGATGCTTTTTGCATGCACCTCCCAATTGGATAGCACAGGGGTTTTGATGATCTCCTGTGTAGTTACATTAGAAGCACTGTCAAATTCTGAATTTGCCTCATTCTGTCAGGTCTTTATTTATAGTAATTTGATTGTAATTCACTTACCCCACTTTACATGTGTTGAAGGGTAGAATTGAGGTCTAGAAGCTGCGTAGTTTCTAACTGTATAGCAACCACTTTAGTAAAAGGCTTTTGAGCCTTCCACTGTCACTGTATGTTAAGCTTTTGTCCTCCTAGATAAGTGAATAGTCTTGAGTGGAATTAAAATGTATTTGGGAAATTTTGCTGCAAGTGTATGGCAAAATATATAGGCAAGCGTTTACATTGCCATGCTTCACTTAAGTAAATTCTTTTCTCCTTCATTTTACCTTGTGGACCTTCCAGGACACCCCACACACCTGGCAGCTTCTGCAGCTGCAAATGCTGAAAGGGAACGGGAAAGGGAAAGGGAGAAGGAACGGGAAAGGGAGAGGGAACGAGAACGAGAGCGGGAAAGAGAGCGAGAACGAGAGAGGGAGAGAATCACCTCAGTCCCTGCTGAACTCTATCTCCGACCAGGTGAGGGCACATGGACACACTTGGATCACTTGTCTTGTACACTGTAACTGTTCATTTTATGCAGTCACTGTTAGCAAACACCATTTCCAGTTTGCTTTTACTCTGCACTTCAGGCAGGTTCCTGTTGCCCAGCAGTTCTGGTCATAATTGCAACTTCTGGAACTTTCTCTCAAAGCCATGCAGCACCTAAAGAGGAGTGAATCCTCGTTGTCACTGGCACAGCTTGCATGTCATTTAGAGCATTGTGAACAAGTTTAAATCATTAATACGTACCATCACATCCAGAGTGGTGGAGAGAGCTGGGAGGGGATGAGGAGTCAGCATTGATACGGAGACCTGCATTGTTACAAGAGTATCCAGAGTGGTGGAGACAACTGGGAAGGGATGTGGAAACACTGATTTACAGTGTTAACACTGGTGTAAGAGTAATCATTTATTTTGGTTTGTTCCCCTCCGCTCTGTTCTGCAGGTGCAGAGCAGCCTGGCAGACCCGGCAGTCACGGATACGTCCGGTCCCCATCCCCCTCTGTCAGAAGCCAGGAAAACATTCTGCAGCAAAGGCCAAGTATATTCCAAGGAACCAATGGGACAAGTGTAATCACACCTTTGGATCCTGCTGCTCAGCTACGTATCATGTATGTTTTAGAAGTTAACGCGGCACAGATATCTGTTCTAATATTTCAGCTTATTAAAAAGTGCTTTTAGGGTTAAGGATATTTCACTATAAGAAATATAGTGGATTATTGGATATATCAGAGCATTTTCATCAGTGCATTTTTGGGTATAAATTAGTGTCAGGAAAGCTTTGCTTTATTGTGTTCATGGCTCTAGTTCTTTCCATGTGATGTAATTGAGGCTATTCAATGTTTGCCCACAGGCAGCTCACCCCTGGAGCTCCCTCTATCACTCAAGGCTTGCCAGCTTCCCGTTACAACACTGCTGCTGATGCCCTGGCAGCACTCGTGGATGCTGCAGCCTCTGCTCCTCAGATGGAAGTTGCCAAAGCAAAGGAGAATAAGCACGAAGGAACCAGGATAGAAGAGAACATGGGCCGCAGGTCAGCTGTGGTGACTGACCAGCAGCAGATGGAGCAGAAGAGCCTGGAGGTAGAAAAGAGGCCTGTGCAGTGCCCCTATACATCTGCCAATTACTCTGGTGGCAAGTCCCAGGGACAGACTTCATCAGTAGTCTATTCAGAGGCTGGTAAAGAGAAAGGACCTCCTCCTAAATCCAGGTACGAGGAAGAGCTGAGAACTCGAGGAAAGACCACAATTACTGCTGCTAACTTCATAGATGTGATCATCACTCGCCAGATTGCTTCAGACAAGGATGCTCGAGATAGGGGCTCTCAAAGTTCAGATTCTTCCAGTAGTTGTACGTATCTTAGTAACTCTCTACTTCTTTGCTGTCTGTCTTAGCCTTTAGGGAAATGATGTGAAATGATTCAGATGTTTAATGATAAAATATTCAGCTCTGCAAAGCAGAAACACTTGATAAACAAATACAGTTTTTCCATATAGTTACTCTTGCAAAATCAGAGTTGTTTGCTTTATTCAGATTCCATGCTACAGCATGAATGCAGGATCATAAGAGTAACCTTTTCAGAAGTCAGGAAACTGAAAATTACTTGGTTTATGTGACAACACTACATTTTCATGGAAGTATTTGTATCACCATGGTTATCGTGAGAAGGCAACAGTGTTTTGACTTTCATTCACTGGTGCCATTTTACTGGAAGCACTGGTGTTGCTAAGTATAGGCAACAAAAATTCTCTGTCATATTTACATCTTATTCTACCACCTTTGCTTGATAATCAGTGTCCTCACACCGGTATGAAGCTCCTGGAGATGCCATTGAGGTGATCAGCCCTGCAAATTCACCTGTACCTGCTCAAGAGAAGCTGCAGCCCTATCAACAAGAGACACCCAAACCAAGCCAGGCAGAGAGTAAGTTCATCTGCATGTGGAAATATTCTCACAGTCACCTTTTTTAGATTTGTAAGCACAGAAGTTTCAGGCCTTGAAGCTTAACAGAGTGACCTTTTCTGTTTCAAGCAGCTGACCCCAACAGGCTGTACGAGGGCCCCATTCACCGCTACAGGACACAACAGGAGCCCCCCTCACCCCAGCAGCCTCCACCTCCCTCTTCCCAGGCAGAGGGGATGGCACACGTGCCCAAGACCCATCGGCTCATCACCCTTGCTGATCACATCTGTGTAGGTTTTATTATTGTGGCTTTTATTTGGGAGTATTAAAAAATATTGTATCTGAATTTATACCCTCATTTGTTGCCATCAGGCTCATCTAGTTCATGAATACCTACACTGTGGCCAATGTCTGACCAAGATCTCTTTTCTATTTCTTTTGGTGACATCCAGCAAATTATCACACAAGACTTTGCTAGAAACCAAGCAGCTTCTCAGGCCTCTTTGCAGCCTCCCACCACTACATTCCAGAATTCCACCCCTGCTCCAACGCCTGTTTCTGGCCGGGCAAAGACCTCGAGCCGCTACAGCCCCGAGGCGCAGCCACAGCCCGTGCACCACCAGCGGCCAGGGGCCAGAGTGTCCCCTGAGAACCTCTCTGACAAGGCCAGGGGAAGGTAATGCAGGGATTCAGTCTAACTGCCAGTTTAATTGATGCCCAGATATGATGTTGATATAAAATAGTGCAGTAATCTTGGTGGAGATTGGAAGTAAAGGCACCTTTCAGTCTTATTTTTAGGCAAAGTCTGTCTCCTACTCTTTCACCAATTGCTTGGCTCCATAACATAACTTATAACTGTTTTCCCTTTGCAACTTCTCCTAATTTCCAGTCTTTAGACAGCTGAAAACATGTAATAACTTAAAACTTACCAGAGTTGTTATGGACAATGCATTGTCATCTTTTAAAGATCACCAAGCTTATTAAAGCATGTAACATGTAACTATACGTAAGCAGTTATGTAGGAACTGTAAAATTACATTAACTACTGCTGTACATGCATTGAGAGTAATTATCTGTTCTCTGAATTGTGGATGTAGGCCTGGAAAATCTCCAGAGAGGAGTCACGTCCCCTCAGAGCCCTACGAGCCAATCTCGCCACCTCAGGTCCCGGTTGTACATGAGAAACAGGAAAATGTTCTTTTGCTTTCCCAAAGAACTGAGCCTACTGAACAGAGGTAGGTGTAAAACTGACTTTTAAAAACATAATTCTGAATCTTTGTGCTGCAAACTGTGTCTTTGTTAAAGAGCAGTTCAACTGACCTTCCTCTGGTGCCACAGGCAAGTTGTTAATCACTGTCAGTCCTTCTGCACTAACATCCAAAACTTGAAATCTGGGAGGTGCTTTGGGAAGGCTGAGGGAAAGGTCACATGTTGGTGCTCTGTCTTAAGTTTCTTGGTGCAAGCAGAGTGTTCTGTGTCACATCTGAGAGAATGTTAGAGTGAAACTCCTCGTGGTTGCCAGTTCTGTAAAACTGAAGTGAGTTTTGAGAAAGGTCACAGTTTTTATTAAATCAGTCACTCTTCTCTGCCTGCTTGGATTCCTGGATACTGTCCTGGTGGAGAGGGGAGGAACCCAGGCTTCCAGCACTCATGGTGCTGGAGCAGTTAATCCCTTGAAATATCACTAAGCTAAAGCAGTTCCAGGAGGAGTGAAGTGGGATGTCCATGCATGGGGCAGCCCTGTCCCAGTCTGTCAAATCTGCACCACAAAATTGCACAGCACCTTCACAGGCTCCCTGGTGGTGCTGGTGTCTGCAAACGTGTGGGAGATGCACACTGGAGTGGGTGCTCCTGTTTTGCCCTGCTGAGGAAGGAAGAGCACTCAAAGTACTTATTTAAGCCTCATCCTGGTGAAACTGATTCTAATTTTCTTGGGGTTTTCCACTCTGCAGCTGCTGCAGGGCTGTCACAGTCCATGATGGATGTTAGGTAGATGCAAAGGGATTTCCAAGAACATGGCAGGGGATATTGCACTTTTTAGAAATGCAAGGATCTTGGGCTAAGAAGTCTAGATTATTTTTTACTTCATTTTTAGATTATTTTTTCATTTACGTATGAGTTGTTTGGTTTTTTAATTCAAGCTTATTTGTCAGATTGCTGCTGCTTAAGCAAACTCAGTTATTATTGAGCCCCCCCGTGTTCATAATGACTGTTGGTGGTTTCTGCCTGTCTGCTTTTGGGAAGATTTAAATGTGCATCTTACAAGTTCTGTCTCTTTGACACCTGTTGGTCTTGGCAGGACTGACTCTCGCTCTCCAGGCAGTATCAGTTACCTGCCTTCGTTTTTCACCAAACTTGAGAACACTTCACCAATGGTAAAATCCAAGAAACAGGAGATATTTCGAAAGCTGAACTCATCTGGTGGAGGTGACTCTGACATGGGTATGCAGGACTTGCCTTTTCACTCAATTTTTCCAGCTTAAGCTTCATGTGACTTTCACCTGCAGATATCCTGACCTAAATATGATCAAATAATACAAATTAATATAAATCTATTAATATAAAATACATATAATAATTTATGACCACATAACTAGAAGGTTAGATTATTTTTTTTATATACTGTTGTATGTAGGACTGTCATATAATTTTAACACTTAATTTAAGAGGTGAAAACCACATAATTAATGAGGGAGTTGTTAAAACCTGACATTATTCTAACCATGTCTGTAATTTGCTTTGTATCAATACTATATCTTTTCCTATTTGGAAATATATCTTGTAACTAAATAGTTTGTGTTTTCTTTGCCCTTATGATTATGTCTTTTAAACAGCATTTTAATATAATTCCAGTAATGAACACTGACATTGTGGAATATGATACTAGAACTATATTTTTGCTTATTTTTTGTGCAGTAGGGCTACTGCTGATCACTTAGTGATCATCAGTTAGGAAAAATTCAGTGAAATCTTGTGTTTTTATTGCAGCAACTGCTCAGCCAGGGACTGAAATATTCAATTTGCCAGCAGTCACTACCTCAGGTAAGTTCTTCAATAAAAGAAACAACATATGTTCCAGAAAAATGTAATGTCTAACATCTTAAATTTATACTCTTTGGAGAGTCCAGTAAAAGAGGAAAATGGTCCAAATTTAAAACCTAATATCCTACATGAAAACTTATTTCCTGCACCATAAGGAAAAGCAAAATGACCAAATCTTTCCCCACACCCCTTTGTAATTTCTCAAAGATACAATTTTTGCCTCCCTTCCCACCTTTCCCTGTGTTTTCTCTTCTCTCACAGGTGCAGTCAGTTCTAGGGGTCACTCCTTTGCAGATCCTGCCAGTAATCTGGGTCTGGAGGACATTATTAGGAAAGCACTGATGGGAAACTTTGATGACAAGAGTGAGGAGCACGGGGTTGTCATGTCCCAGCCTCTCGCCGTGGCTCCGGGCAGCTCTGGCGCCGCCGTACCGGCGACTAACGAGACACGGAGGGAAGAAGCCAATCCATCCCCAAATTCAGGTATTGCAGCTTCCAAATATCCCAGGGCCTTAAAGAAAATAAATAAATCAAGGGTTTGAATAACGTAGTATCACTGAAAATCACTGTCTTTCCTCTGTAATTGGCAGAGGTGGTGTTTGCAGTTATCGTCCGGGCTTTTCCAGCAACACTGATGGAACAGGAAAAGGAGAACAGGGTGTATTAGATACCTAGAGCTTCTCAGTGCTACCTGATAATTTCTAGAAATAAACACACAGAGGCTAAAATGTGGTTGGTGAAATCTGTCCCTTCTCTTGCCAGGTGGGGCAGTCAGCAAGCAGAAGCTCATTGGCAAATCAAACAGTAGGAAGTCAAAGTCTCCAATTCCTGGGCAGGGATATTTGGGAACTGAAAGACCTTCTTCTGTCTCATCTGTACATTCAGAAGGGGACTACCACAGACAGACTCCAGTGTGGGCCTGGGAAGACAGGCCTTCATCAACAGGTGAGGAAGGGGCTTCTTTCAAATTTGTTTGTGGTCTCAGATGTTGTTCTGTAATGCTGGATACTGGCCAGAAGCTCCCACATGTGGGGGTTTTCTGCAGTGGATTTTCTGCTAATTGTCACAACCCAGGCCAACACAGATCTCTCAGAACAGCTCATCTTTTTGCCTTTTGGTGCAGGTTCCACCCAGTTTCCATACAACCCTCTGACCATGAGGATGCTGAGCAGCACCCCCCCGACCTCCATCGCCTGTGCCCCCCCGTCCATGAGCCAAGCAACCACTCACCCACAGAACAGGATCTGGGAGCGAGAGCCTGCACCACTGCTTTCAGCACAATATGAGACTCTGTCTGACAGTGATGACTGAACTATGCAGATTATTTTTGTTTTTTTTTTTTAATTTGCGGGTCAAAAAAAGAAATCTATTTTTGACTTGTGCCCACAGAGACTTTCCAAGAGAGCAAGGGCCACACAATGAAGAATTGCTGGAGAGTCCGTGAAATGCCTTCTGCACAGGCTGTGTGTGTTGGAGGATTGTGGTCGAGAAGGTTGACTTACTAAAGATAAATATGTAAAGAGTTTTTAAAAATGTGGACTATTCCTGCTCTACATCTATTTGTAAAGAAAACCATAATGTCTTTTAAATCATTCTTCTGTAAATAGAGAGTACTTTTTGCAGTGTTTTTTCCCTTGCTATAGTATCTGGTGTACTTATGTTCAAATCATTGCCTAAACTTTGGGGGTCATTTTGTAATTTTTTTTAAGCATTTTCTCCAGTGTAGAATACTCTTCATAACCCTAGCCTCCCTCTCAGCCTGACCTAACCAGAACCCCAACCTCCCAACCATCATTGCCCATTTAATGCCGTGCCACTTCCTGCAGGCATTGTGCTTTTATATTTTTTTTTCCCTAGACACACTTTCTCAGTGGTGTTCAAGCTCTTGTGAAAATGTTGATTTTTAAGACTGACCCCTTAGTGAATTCTGTACATTAACATAACTCCAGTTCGCTGGAATAAGATGATATATTTCTTTGGAATTTGAAATTCTGCCACATTGTAAATTTTTGGTGCAGTTGGTTTTCTTTAGCAACACTGCAGAAATATTATTGCATGGGTATGTTATGGTTCATTTTTAAAAGGTTAAAGAAACAAAAAAAGAACAGCTTCTGGAGGCATACCTCACTGTTATGCACACTGGGAATTTTAACTGTGCCCTAAAAGCCTATTCTTAGTGTTCTCTGTTTCTGCATTGTATGCAGTCAAAACAGGCTACTAAATTTTCTGTCGTATTTAACCACAGCAAATGGCTTTTCTGAACAGAGGCTCTGGGTGGGTTGATAAATCCTTTAAGAAGAAAAAGCTCCACATCCCAAGTTTAAATAAAACAAAGTGCTTTTATAGAATAATTGAGCAACACACGAGTCAACTACTTGGCTTCTGTTACAAGCAGTTTGAAATAGGTACTGTGATTTTTTTTTTCCTTCCTCCAATCTGATTTTAAAATCTTTATGTAATAATTATTTTGAAGTCTGCGTCCCAGTCCCTGTCCCTCTAAGCAAGCTTTTGGTGGAAGTCCTTACAAATGCTTGGCTTAACTCCTGAAGTGTGCAATACTTGTTAGGGTGATTTTTATTTTTAAATTGTATATGGTACTAGGAGAGTCTCCTTAATCGTTCATCTATCAATGCTTGCTATGATGTGCTTGTAGCTCATGTACACATCCATCCATCTGGGCAGTGATGGCACAGGCTGTCCTGACATCCATCTCCAAAAGCATCTTCATTTTATGCTGCACTGACCTCAGGAAGTGAATTCACACCTTCTGGGGTAGAAGGACTGATTCACAGATAGCACTGAGCTGGGGGATGGCGTGGTCTGTCAGATTCCAAACTGCTTTTGCATCTCATTGATCAACAGGATCTTTGCCTTGGAGTTATTTCCAGTGAGAAATATTTTGGGTTTTGATGTATTTGTGATGCGTTGTATGGAAGGTGTAATGCAGTGTGTAACCTCGAGTTGTGTGAGCTCTGCAGCCCATGGACTGTCTTGGTCCACTTACAAACAGGAAGAAGCACAGAACTATTTATCAATAGCAAATTTATTTTCAGTCCTTTAAGGAAAGCCTTTTTGCCCCAAGTGTGGGAAACAAAATTCCAAAGGAACTCATTTGGAAACTTGACACTGTTGGAAACACAGAACTATTTTGCTACTTTTTTTTAATACTGCATCACAGTGATCCATTGGCAGTCTTAAATCTCCTTACAGTCTTTCTCTGAGAAAGATTTCTCTCATCCTCCCCTCCTTTACCCTTCCAGCTTGAAGCAGTGAAGTTTTCATCCTGTTTGTAGACCTGTGCTCTTATTTTAACTTTCTTTTTTGGTTCCCACAGCAACATATACTGGAAAACGAGTTGATCTGCCCTTTTTGTAGATTTAAATTTGGAGTGGAGAGTTAAGTTCCATTCTTAAACTCACTTGTTCTCACTTTCTTAGTGTAACAAATACAATGTGAAAGAGGCATGTACAGACAAATGTCTTTGCTACCTGTACAGTAAGTGTAGCATGTTCATTGCAAAGCTTCATGTTACTGCTGCAGCAGCAGCAAGATATCCAAAGTAGGATAGTCACAATCTCCTAAGATACAGTTTGAGTGGCATTTGCACATAAAATGTTGCTGCTTTTTTTTGTTTGTTATCCGAGTTTTAACTTCTCCAGTGTAAAAACCTCTCCAGAGCCTAAGTTAGGGTTTACCACGATTCCAGTAATCTTCAAGTATGGAATTACATCTGCCCTGTTTCAAACAGGAAGGTGTTTGTAAGTCATGTTTACAAAGTGTAGTTTACTACAAATTTTTACCTGATTTCTGATCAGCGCTTTCACAATGCTTTCATCTTGATATGGTTCGTGATTCTGATATGAAATCATTTAAGACTTGAAAAACCCATGCATCATAATTTCCACACAATGTCTTCACTAGACAGTGACTTCTGGATTCAGACCAATCAATAAAGGGGATCAGTTCTCCACTTGCTTTTCCTGTGTCTCCCTTTTGTTTTGCAGCATCAGGCCAGACCCTGCTCCCAGGATGCTGCAGGGTTCCAGGTGACACTGCTGCCCTCCAAGCTCTGCTGCTTCAAACCCCAAACCCAGCACTTGAGGGAGGGTTAGCTCTAATGTGCCAGAGCCTTTCTGTCAGTACAGCCCTATTTTTATTTCTTAGCTTGCTGAGAACTAAGCTCTGTATGTGACTGAAGTTTTCCAGCTTCAATGAGAAAACCTGTGTGTCTCCTCCTCTTAGCTCAGAGTTCAGAGATGAAGCTGCTACTGTAAGTAAATTAATAATGATGTAATTACATTGAGGGTTGTACCAACCAGCTGCAGTTCTGACAACTGAGAGGTTAAAATAGTGACAGAATTAGTTCTACTATCCTAACTAAATATGGATTTGGTGATTTCTGGTTTAATTCTCCTCTTCCTTTAACATCAGGCTTCCTGGCAGGGCAGAACTGAGAAATTCTGTTGTCTAAAGCAGCTGTTCATACTTGATTCACATGAAGGCATGTAGCTGACAAAGCTGGGTTTGTGCACAGCATCTTTTCCAACAGGAAGCCTCAGCATTCAAGCACTGACCTATCCAAGAGAGAAGACAACTCTGGCATTCCGTGTGCTCTCCACTGCAGCCGTGTTTTATTCCTGACAGCAGCTCTGTGTGCTAACAGCCTCACCCTCTGAGAGGACAAGTTCTGTCTTTGGATGCTAAATGAAGAAATACATTTGATCTCCAGGCAAGCTGTTGGACCAGGACAGGGAGCTGCAGCTCTGTTGCAGGGCAGGTACAGCCTGGGAGATGCTCTGCTGTAGTTCAAACACCCTGAACTACAGCACTGATAAAAGTACAGCCCCTGCTGTGCTGTGCAACATGTAAAGAGTGAGACAATTCCTGCCTGTTCATTTTCAAGACTTGCTCTAGGACAGCCATGAACACTTCTGTGGGCAGGCAGGAGTAGCAAACTGACTCTCACACAGTGTTAATAACCAGACTTGCACTTAGGCAGCCAAAATTAAATCACTTAGCACAGTAGGTCAGTCAAACCACAGACTACACCACAAATTCACACAGTTAAGATTTCACACCTTTATTTTGGGCTGTTAGACAGTGGCAGCCCTTCCTCTTCAGCAGTCCTGAAACTCCTCATTGCTGTTTCTCTGGAGAATTGCACCAAGCTGCTCCCAGGCTGCCTTCAGTCACCTCAAGGTTGGACTCTGTGGCCAAACTTATTTGCAGCCCTTTCTCCTCTTGGCCAGCTCAGCCAGTTCCTCCTGGATATGCTGGACAGAAGCAGCGTCTCCCTTCTGCTGTGCCTGCTTGAGAGCTTCTTTGTACACTTGTTTTGCTTGCAGGAAATCTTCTGTAGCAAGAGGGAAAAGAGGCTTGGCTACCCAGTTCCATCAGCCATTTTCAGAGCCCCCTCCTGATGCTGATCACGTGCAAAGGACAAGGACTACCTGGAACACATCAAGATCTAGGGAGGCTCAGAAAACATCCTGCCAGGCTGACAACTCTGAGAGCTGCAGAGCAGCACTGATGATGGGACCTGGTGCTGCTTCAGCATTAAAATCTCACAGAAAAAGATCTCATGCAAGTCTTCTGTCCTTTTGGAAAAGTTACTGGACACAAAGGGCATGGGAAACAAGATGTGAAATCAATTCAAAGTTAGACCTACTGCTTAAACTAAAACTAATTACCCCAAATCAGCACTGTAGTTCAGCCCTACCACATAGATCCAGATCTCTGCAGCCAGCACCAGCTCAGTGCCAGGCTGGGCATGTATTCACTGACCTTTGTGCATGAGGATTGCTGCCAGGTTGTTGAGCACCATGTGCTCCTCGGGGTGCTGTGTGTCCCTTGCCAGCTCTGCTGCCCTCCTGCTGCAGGCGAGTGCCTCCTCGTAGCGTCCCTGAGCATCCAGCACCGTGGCCAGGTCATTCAGCAGCACCACACTCTGCACCAGGAGGGAAAAGGGAAGCTTGTGGAGCAGTCTGGGGCAGCAGAAGCACCACATTCATCCCCTACCACACCAGTTAAAGAAATTTCCCAGAGAAGTGTTCAGTAAGGAAGTGTCCTGTGTTTCTGCAGCCTCAGGTAGTGCTGGCCATGTCTGATGGCAGCAGAGCTGCTCCAAGACTGCCTCATTCCTTCCAGATCAGCCTTTCCTTCCCTGGAGCCCTACTGCTGTACAAATCACCTGTGGATGAGTCTCTCCCTGAACATCTTTTGATATCTGCAGAGCCTTCTCATACATTTTCTGTGCTGCTGGGAGCTCGTTGATGTTCAGGAGGTAGCGGCCATAGGAGTCCAGGCTCATCCCAAGCAGGAGCTGGGTGTTGGCCTTTTCTTCAGCTGCAAACAGAGAGGAGTGAGGAGATCACTGCCACAGGATCCAGCACTAACCCCTGTCCTACCACAGCAGGGAACTCAGGCAGTGTGAAGAGAATGGACTGGCATGAAGATGGTGCTTAGGAATACAGAAACAACATCAAGGACACGGAAATGGAGAAAAGATGAGAAGCCTTTGGCAGACAAGGCTGCCCACCTGATAAGACATCCTCAGGCAAGTCCTTCTGCTTGGCAATCTTCTCCTCTAAGGTCAGGATGCAGAACTGGTAGCCAGCTACAGCTAATTTGTGCCTGCAAAGTGCAAAGCAAAGCTCCTTCTGTGCCTGAAGGATCCCTCATTGAAGAGCCTCTGCTTGGCCACCCCACCAGCACTGCAAGGCTGAGGTGAAGGCAGGAGACACCTCCAGCTGGGAACTCACTGTTTCTGAGCAGCGTAGATACTGGCCAGCTTGAGGGACACCTCAAGGATGGCATTGTCATCCTGCCAGGACACACAACACAACTGTTACTCTTCTTGTACCTCCCCAACAGAAACATTACTTTGTCACAGAGTTTAGACCTCAAAAATCCCCATCTTGTTGCCTCCAGTGCTGCCACCCATTAAATATTGCTAATTTCCAGTAAGAGGCATTACAGCACAAGAAATAAGGTAAAGAGAAGGGCACCACTGGGAGCCTGTCTCAGAACATACCTCCTTTGTGTCCCCTGCAAGCATATAGCTCATTGTTGCTTTGTAGAGCTTTTCTGCCTGAAACAAGAATTTTGAAGAGGATTCTGGGAAATGATGGCATTTAAAACAAAACAGAGGCAAGCTACACAGAGGGACCTGGCTCAAATTTGTTTCATTTACACTACACCAAGAGCAGTTTGAGGTGAAAGGCTGACCAGAGCCCAGTGGTACTGAACCAGTGGCTCCTTTCAGTTTCTCCTTGAGCACTGCTGCTGCAGCCAGGCCTTTGCCCTCTCTGTGAGGTCAGGGCTTTCCCTGATTCACCTTGGAGGAGCCACCTCTGTCCTCAACTGCAGCAATTCATAGAAAGAAGTATTCCTTCCCCTCCACACCATGTTGGAGCTCAACATTTACCTGTGAGAGCATCTTTCTTAACTGGCTGTGCTCATGGGACTGCAGCCCTAAGTTAGATCATTCTGTTTTGCACTGGGATATCTCAGAGCCCCACAGCTCTGAGTCTGCAGCTTGTGCCAGCACCCCACACCTCTGAGACTGTGCACAACATGGCAACCTCTAAAAATTCACTGGGAAAACCCAGAGTTACTCACATTGTCCAGCTGTCCCTGCATGTAAGCCACGTTCCCCATCTGGAAGAGACAGACAGTGCTCAAGCTCCACCAAGGCGACGCGGACGAGCCTCAGCCGCTTTTCCTTCTCTCTCCGGCACCGCCGTGCCCCAAGCCCGGCTCTCACCATGCTGTAGGTGTAGACGATGGCCTGCCTGTTCTCCTGCTGGTGCGCCTGCCGCAGGGCCTGGTGCAGGAGCTGCTCGGCCTCGGCCAGCTCCCCCTTCATGGCGCTGAGCTGCGGGGACAGCGGCATCGGGCAGCGCCCGCAGAGGCGGCAGAGCCCGCACAGTGCCCGCAGTACCCGCACAGTGCCCGCAGTACCCGCACAGGGCCCGCACAGTGCCCGCACAGTGCCCACAGAGCCCGCACAGTCTCCGCACAGCGCCCGCAGTGCCCGCACAGTGCCCGCACAGTGCCCGCAGAGCCCGCACAGTGCCCGCACAGTCTCCGCACAGCGCCCGCAGAGCCCGCACAGTGCCCGCACAGTGGCCACACAGTGCCCGCAGAGCCCGCACAGTGCCCCCAGAGCCCGCACAGTGCCCGCACAGTCCCCGCACAGTGCCCCCAGTGCCCGCACAGTGCCCCCAGTGCCCGCACAGTGCCCGCACAGCGCCCGCACAGTGTCTGCAGAGCCCGCACAGTGCCCGCAGAGCCCGCACAGCGCCCGCACAGTGCCCGCAGACCCCGCAGTACCCGCACAGTGCCCGCAGAGCCCGCAGCGCCCGCGCCTCACCTTGGCTCTCTTCAGCAGCAGGACGATGGCTTCCTCGCCGTCCTCCTCGGCGTCCCGCGGGAACAGGGAGAAGAACCCTGCGGGGACAGCGCGGTGGGTGCCCGGTGCCGGCTGCGCGCCACCCGTGCCCGCCACTCCTCTCACCTCCCAGGAAGGCCAGCGCAGCGCCGGCCGGCCGTGCCCAGCGCGGCCGCGCCCGCCCCGCGGTGCCGGTGCCGCTGTCCCCGCGGTGTCCCCGGTGTCCCCCTGTCCAGGCGGGCCGGATCAGGGCGGGGCAGCGCCGGTGGCACAGCCGGGACAGCGCCCGCGGCAGCGCGACCGCCACCGCCGCCATCCCGAGCGGGCCCTTTAAGAGCGCGTGACGTCAGCGCGGGCACGGGGCGGTGTCGTGACGTCATTCACGGAGCGGCACCGGGACCGGGAACTGGAGTTGGAGCGAGAGCGGGATCGGGATCGGGATCGGGATCGGGATCGGGATCGGGATCGGGATCGGGATCGGGATCGGGCCGTGCTCGGGAGCAGCCCCGGCAGCGGGGCGGGAGCGGGTCCCGCCGCTCCGCCCGCCCTGGTGAGCAGCGCCCGCAGCCCCGGCCATGCCGCGCTCCTCAGGACACGGAGCGGGGACAGAGATGGGGAAGGGGCTGCAGCAGCGCCCGGGAAGGGCTGAGGAAGCCGGGGCGGCGGAAGGGGATCTGATCCGTGTGCGTGAATGCCTGCGGAGGGTGACAGGGGCTGCACCGGGCTCTGCTCGTCCAGAGAGTGCCCCTGGCGTGAGGAGCATCCTGTGGGCAGCGAGCCGCCCTTCCCACGGCACCTGTGTTTGTGTGGGGGCATCTCCGAGACGCCCGTGTGTCTGTGGGGAATCCTGTTCCCAGAACGTGTAAAAAAACATCTTAGGAGTTGTATTAAAACATCCTAAAGGATGCCTTTCCTTGGTGGGGATGGGGTGCCCAGCTAATCCCCCTGATGCTCAGTGTCCATGGTGACCCCGAGGATTTCCCACTGTCTCCTGTCCTGTCTCCTTTGCAGGGATGATCCCGTGCCTGTGGGATGGACGGCAGCACCTTGCCAGCAGTGGCAGAAGAGCTCTTGAGAGAGATCAAAAAGGCTTTTCACGAGACCTCGAAGGGTATGTGGGGGATGCCAGCAGGATCGGCCAGGCATGGGGCCTGTCACAGCCCGGGCTTGACAGCTGGCCTGCAGGCAAAGCTGAGTTAATGGAAGAAATAACAACTGATGATTTTTGAGTATATCAATAACAAGGAAGAAGACAAAGCAGTTAGTATAAAAACAAATTTTAAAAGATACACGAAAATTTTTGTAAGCTAAATTACGTGCATAAGTAAATGTGTATACGTGCCTTATTAAATTTCTGTAAAACTTTTGGTAATTATATTAACACTAATTACTTTGCACTAATGAATATAATAAGTTATTGTTATGTAATTAATGACCTAAAATTATGCTTTGTTAAGAGTATATCAGTAGAAAACACACAGAATAAAACCTTTTTCCTTTTAAACTAATCACACATTGCCCGCACCTCGTGCAGCGCTGATGAGGGCCCCGTGCCTCCCCTCTCCCACCTGACCCTGCTGCCTCAGAGACCTCGATGTCCCTTTTTGTGACAACAGACGGGTGTGGAGCACAGATACTGAGGAACAGCCCCTCCTCCAAGTCAAATTCAAAATCACAGCAGTTTGGACTCTGTGGTGTGAGACTTATGGGTTCTGCTGCTTCTTCGAGCTCCTGGAGCCCGCGGTCACACCTGAGGGATGATAAATTAATGCTCCGGGCTGTGCTCTCTGCACTGCTGGTTCTACAGACCCACCAATCCCAAAACGGGTTGGGAAGGGGAATTTCCCGAAGCCGTGTCCTGGCTGACCGGCAGAGGGGGTGTGCTGCTGATCCCAGGGCGAGGAACAACTTCCCAGGGCTTCAGTGGCAGGAGCACCAGCCAGCACTGAAATCCTGACCAATTCCAGCAGCTAGTTAAGAACAATTACCTTTGCTGGGTCTGTGCTGAGAGAGCATTAGTGTTTGTGTTTACTGGATGAGCTGCACAGAATGGCTCTTCCCAAGGAAAGGGCCTGCTGAAGGAATATTTTTAACTGCACAAACCCCAAACAAATAAGAATTCAGATAAATCTGTCTTGAGCACTATGTGGGAGTGAGGAATGGGCAGAGACTTCATGCCTAAACTGTCAGAGTGACCCCAGTGGCAGCTTTTTGGCACACTTACACTATGGCTTCTGTCAGGTTAGAGTACATCCAAAATCTACATGTGACTTTTAAAACAGCTTTACAAATCCTGATGTACACTAAGCAAAAAAAGAAGTTCACATCCCTTTAAAAACCTCCTTCTTAAAACAGCAGAGTGGTACTAAAGTACACAGAGACAGACTGGAGACAAACTGATTGATCCCTTTGCAGAATTAAACTCAAATAAAGCTGGAGAATGCAAACCAACAGTGCAGGTCATAGAGAGTATTTTGAATTGTCATAAGAAAATTATTTTAAAGTCAAAAATCCAGATCTTCCAGTGGGATATGGAGACAGAGTACACTGTGTCCCCTGGGTGATAACAGAAAGATCAGAGTGGACAAACAGAGCCTGAGCTGTCAGCTCCAACAAACACAATTTGCTGGAGTGTAACTTTCCATCTTAAGGAGAAGTTCCAATAAATGGAGACACAATGTTTCAGTGGGCTGCAGTAAAAGCCATAAACCCTGCAAGACTGTGCTGGGAAAAGAACAACATTTTTAAAGTTGTGAGGCCTGACTTCTCAACTCATGCCAGGAGAGTTTCAGGGAAAACAATATATATATGTTTTTTTCAACCAGCTTCTTAAAGTGACAGAGTAAGATGCTGAGGCCTCCTGCCTTTTATTGGGTGCTTTTAAAAGTAGGATGTCATAAAAGAAAGTACATTTGGGCTTCTGCTTTTCTTTTTGAAATGAATCCCTGTGGTTGTGATTGCTGTGCTTGATAAGTGCCTCAGCACTGCCATCATGGATCATTTTGCTGCTCCTTGTTGCTTTTTTGGTGGCTAGAGAGGATGTTGAGAGTTCTCCTGTCCTGTGTGGCCCCTGGGGGTGCCTTGGGGGGACAGTGACCCCCTTGTCATGTGAAATTCTGCACAATCACGTTTCCTTTTCTTTCTGTTGCAGTTCCTGATGACCTGCTGCTGGGGTGAGTGTCTTCTGCTTCAGTTCCTGCCCCAGTGTCCTGCTGAAGGGCACTTGGTGGTCAGCTCTCATCCTGGCTTTCCCAGTGCTGCTGAAACACAGAAATGCTGATGGTTTTTGCAAATGAAGGTTCTGAAGGGGTTTTTTTCTAGAGATTCACAAAATTATCTCTGTATCAGTGCATCTCCTGTGTTAACTTGCTCTAATTTAAGCCCAGGACATTTAACCTGAGCTCTGGGTCCAGCCTCAACTCTGGAAGGAGTTTGCTGTGGGAGTGGGTTGTGTTCCAGGGTGATTCATCCCTCTGCCTTCCTGCCCCTGTGAGCACCCTGAGCTCACTCCTGCTGTTTGAGTCATGGGCACGTGTGATGGAGAGGGAGAGGTGTCCTGAGCATCACCCTGCTCAAGGGAAATGTTAACTTGGAAACTGAGAGTTTTCTTCTGTTTGGGGGCGGTCTCAGGTCAGCTTTGTCACCCTGTGAATACTTTAATCATTCCCAGCAGTGACCTAAGAGATCCAAGTTTCACAACTTCAGCCCTCACCAGTTGGTGTTGAAGGTGGAGAAGGGGCATTGTCACAGTGAAAGAGAATTTTCAGATTCATCTTTAACCTTGTGTTTCTGCCTGCTGGGGGATGAGATCACCAGGAACCCTCCAGGCCTTGATGCCTTTGTGTTAAAGTTATCTGACACAACACCTGTGAAAGGTGTGCTGCCTCCCTCTCCTGGGACCACAGTGGCCTTTGAAGGGTGGGATCAGATTTGAAAGCTTTTGTTTCCTTCTCCTCAGAAAATAAAAGAGGAGAGAAATTCCCTTGTTAAGTTTAATAATGGTGGTAACTCTTGGCAGCAAGATTTTCATCAATTCCCTGCATCCAGCAGCTCAGAAGTATTCTGATTTCATTTCCCAATCTCTTTCAAATCTCCAAAGTCCTTGAATTTCCTGTGGGCATTTCCTGTTGAAGTGATCAAATTATATACACAAGAATAGAATTCCCTAGATTTGAAAAGAGTTCCTGAAACTCACTGAACTCAGCCCCCTTCTAGTCCCAAACCTAATCATGAAGGAATGTCTTACGTTAGCGTTCCCCACCCACCTCCTCAGATGGAGCCAGCCCTTCTTGCTTTGAGTTTGTGCAAGTTTTGGTCTTCCTGGAATCTGTCTGTCTGCTTGGCTGCTTATCAATCAGCTTGACTCAGCCTTGCTGGGGCTCTGCCTTGCTCTGTCCTCCCTGGACTTGGAAACTTTCCCCTTTCTCTTGGTCTCCTGCTCTGTTTGGTGCTATCTCTTCATCACTGCTGATTTCCTTGTTGTTTACCCTTGGAACCAATCTAGACTACACAGATTTTTCTCAGCTGGTGAAAGGTCTGTAAAGTTAACTGAGTTGCCCCTAAGCTCTTTGGAAACACTCAGAGCAGCTGGATTTACTGGTCTAGAATGACCTTGGAGCCCATGAGCTGTCTGGACAACAGGCTGAAGGTGCAGATGTCCATATTTAACACACACTTTATCCTATAGCCCTGCACAGCACCAGCAGGAGACAAAATCCCCCTTTGGGATGTGCAGTGATCTGCATCCCAGGGACTCCCTCATCCATAAATGCTGTGCATCCCTGAAAGGGAAAGGGTTTTTAGGGAGAGTGGAGGGACATCAGGCACGTGCTGCCCCTGGGTGTTTATCTAGAATAACTTGGCTGTCTCTGAGCCCTGCTCCTAGCTGGGTCACAGATGTAAAACTCCACTCCATGTGCAGTGGAGTGTCTTTAGTAATTCCCTGATGTTTTCCAGTTCCCTCCTGATGCAGTTTGGTGGGTAGAGAAAGGATAATTTATCCCTCAGTTGTGACTGTGATGGAGGAGGTGTGATCACTACAAAATGACTCACTTGTTCCCCAGAGTCTGAACTGATCTCCAGGGCATGAGGAAGGAACCCCAGTTCCTGTTGCTCCAGGAACTGTGGATCCTCCTTGCACTCCCCTTTCTCCAGGGAGCTGTGTGCTTTGTCCCTGGAGGTGGGATTCAGGACCAACTGATCAGTCCAGGGCAGAGACTGAGGGAGAGTCTAGAGCAGCACATCCAGGACAGCCTGGCTGTAGAGTTGAGGTGTCCCAGAGCACGAGCCCCTTTTGCCCTGAGCACTGCCAAGTCTGGCTCTGTGTGCCCCACTAAAATCCCTGGTTGTGCCTTCGTGCTCATGGGACATTTCCAGTTGCTGCAGCAAGGAAAAATGTCTTCCCTTTGCAATGGGCTCCTTCAGGGCTGCCTCTGTGCCCTGAGGCTGAGCCAGGGGGTCTCCCTTTGTGCTGTGACCTAACTAGAGACACCTTCTCCTCCAGGCTGAAGTTCATTTTTGGCCCATCTGCAGTCCCAGCTCTGGATTTGGTGGATCAGCGTTCTGTCACCCGGCTCAGGTCCCCCAGTGGAAGGATTCTCTACCAGGTACATGCTTCTCTTGGCTCTTCCTTTCTGATGGTTTCCAGCTGGCATCTGAGACAATGTTTTCCTGACTTGCAGAGCATGGATAAACACAGGGAGGACACCAGTGTTTTACAAACTCCTGAAGTGACCCTGGAGAGCAGCAGCCACGGGCTGGAATTAGAGCAGTATGGTTCAGAACCGTTTTCTCTGTGGCTCCCAGCCAGACAGAGACAATTTATGTGTTTGTGGGCATCACAGTCAGGAGGAAGTTTTCCAGGGATTGCTAATTTTGCTTTATTACTCCTGTCCTATCCAGCAGAGGAAGTTCTTCCTCTTGACCAGTTGTACACAACTCATCATTATCTGCCATCACTCTGTTTCTTTCCTGTCATGACCTCTGCTTGGCAGGAGATCCCTGCTGCCTGGGAGGGAGCAGTGCAGGCCAAACCCATGGGTTTCACTCTGGTTCAGTGTATTCAAGGCTGTGAATCACAGAAACATCCCCATAAAATGGCATTTTGGGGAGAAGAGCTCACCTCAGCCCTGAGATCAATTACAGCCCAGGGTGGGACTGAGGTGAGGAGCCCTTCATACTTCATTCTCACCTTCCTGTACTGTGCACAATTCCTTGTTCTGTGGTCCCCCAGCACTGGTGGCATCTCTTCTGGGACAATCTGTCCAAATGTGAGCCATTGACCAGCTGCATCCAGCCCATGGCTGTGCCCTGGCTGCCCTGTGCCCCAAAGATTTTGGTCAAAAAGCACCAATTCCTTCTCCTCATCACTCCCAACCCCTCAGGTTGCACAGCCCCTCCAGGGCTGGGTCTGGTTCTGTGCTGGTCACACACCAGAGATAGGGGAATTGCTCAGTGCTGCAGCACCCAAGAGGAACATTTCCAAGCATCCCCTCTGCAAAGGACCTTTTCTCCACCCTTGAAGGTGCTTTGGGGTCCTGTAGGGTGAGAAAAGGGCTGTGAAGTCAGGCCTGGCTGCTGGCACAAACCCTTCCCATGTGTTCAGAGCTTGCCCTGCTTGGTTTGCACGTGGAGCCTTTATCACTTCTGGGGCTATGGAGAGGACACAGCCCCTCCAGAGGGACATGAATCATAACCAGGGCTCAAGAACAGCCTTGGATTGCAGTTGAGGGCTTGCCTGTGGATGTTTAGTAAAGCCTAGGAAGCTTCCAGCACCCTTAGACAGCAGCTGCCTTCCTGATTAACTGAATGCTTAAAGGCTTTTCCTTTTTTACTGTTGCTTGTCTGAAAATATCTCTGGGGAGAGAATGGTCACGTTCTCCTTGCAGAGCTTTGTCAGGCCCTTCAGGCCAAGGTAGAGCTTTGCTGGGCATCAGTTAATAATCTGACATTAATAAAGGGCTCAGTTGGTGCACACTGAAAGGAACAAGTGTCAGAACTGCTCTCCTGCCTCTGCAGGGAGAGGGAGCCTCTGGTTTCCCTGTGGAGAAGGAACCCCTGGCCAGGACGGTCAGGGAGTTAATGCAGGACAAACCTCCAGGAAGGAGATTCCTGTGTGCCTCCAGCTGCATTCCTCTTCTGTGGAGCTTGATTGCTGATGAGTTCATTAACAGAGGAATCTGAAGAGATATTTTCTCTGGGGGTGTGAGGTTGGTGCCATTGTGAAATTCTCCCTCATCACAGCTGGCTGAGATGCAGAAACAAAGAGCAGAGTCTACCCTGGGGCTGGAGCAGTGACAGGAACACATCTGGGGTCATAGAAACCCAAACCCTGGGTGGGACACTGCACTGCAGCCACTGGCTCTTCATTCCTGGGTAGGAATGTGTGGGAATGTCCCCCAGCTGTGCTCCTGGAGAGAGGGGCATCCATGGCTGCCTGGACACTGCACAATCATCCCTGCTCATTATCCCCCACAAAGTCAGCCCTGCCATTTGCAGCCAGATGTGGTTCAGATGGAATGTGAGGTGGTGCTTCCACTTGCAGCTGGCTCTGGAGAGCTCTTTGAGGCCATGGGGCCGGTTCTGTTGTGAAACTCCTTTGGGTCATTACAGCCAAATCTGAGTTGCTGATAATTCCCTATCAGCCAGCACATCTCAGGTCCTGCTTCAGGGGAGGAAAGCTCTGCTCAGACAGGCCCTGTAGTGTGGGCAGCCCTTGCCCTCAGGAGCTGAGATGGGAGAAGAAGGAGCCCTCAGTCAAATGAAGGCTGTGCTTTGTCCCTTAATGCCCTTCTGTTTAACAGGAGTAGCACTGATGGAGTGTCCCAGGGCTGGGTGCCTCAGAGCTGAAATCATCCCAGGAGAGCTCAGATGACACCTGCCCTGCTGAGCTCAGGGTAAATCCTGCCTGTTGCAGGGAAGGTGGGTCTGGCTGTGGCAGCATTTGGGGCACCCTTGAGCTCTGCCCAAGTGGCAGAGGTGCTGAGCTGTGGCAGTGAAGCAGGGCAGTGCTTCAGCCCTGCCAGCTGGCACCTGCACTGCTCACATCCTGCACTTGCATTTCTTTTTTATTTTGCCTTTTTTCATCCGTTTCCCAGAACTGTGTGGCAGATGCCCCACAGTGAAGGGTTTGAGCAGCAGGCCCTGGCACAGGCTGTGGTGCTGTCTGTCTGTCTGTCCCTGTGCTGGTGCCTCAGCTGAGCCTCCTGTGCCCCCACACACTGGCAGGGACTCCTCCAGGGGGATTTTTCCTCCTTGAGACCCAGGGATGAGGACAGCAGAAGGAAATCTCACCTCAGGGCCAGGGGAACACCCACCCCAGTGCTTGGCAGGGCTGCAGCTGGCCAGGAACAGAGGCACCCTTTTCTCCCAGTCTTTGGATTTTAGATTCTGCTTTATTAGGCAGAGACTGTGTTCCTGCCATCTAGGTCAGGATGGGGGAAAGCTGAGCTCAGCCCAAATGTGGCAGTGTCTGTCTGTGCCTCCCCCCCTCCCCAAAGGAAAACACTTCTGAAGGGAAGGCACCATCAGAATCCTTCATCTTGGAAAAAGCAATCAAAGGGGCTGCAGGAAAACAAACTTATCACAAGTGAAACAAACTCAGCCTGCAGTAAAAGGAGGACCCAGGGTAAAGGCCAGACTGAAAAAGAAAGAAAAAAAAAATGTTTGCTCTGAAATGGGAATGTGAGTTTTGTGTCCTGGATTTTCTGGGAGTGAGGGGGAATTTGAGGCATTGGCATTTCTGTGGGAGAGCCCAAACTTCTGGGTGTCCCCTGTTGGGCAGAGGGTGCAGGGGGAGCTCCAGGGGACAGGGGAAGGTTCCTCTTGGAAGTGCAGCTTTGGACAGAGAGGGACAATGCTCCTCTGGAGGGGCTTGGAATGCCAGGGATGTCCTGGAGGGGAGCAGCACTCTGCAGAGTTCCACTGCCTTTTCACTATTTGTGTTCACCTTTGGATTTGGGGGTGTGTGTGCCACAAACCCAGCCAGAGGGGAGGGGGCTGGGCTGGGAGAGGGCTGTGATGTGCCTCAGAGCCCTGGGCCCTGTGCAAGTGTGTCCTGCTCCTGCAGATCCTTCCCTTCCCATAGGTTGGGCCCTTAAAGTAGTTTCCTACAAGCTATTTTCCAATCTTGAAGAGACCAAAAGAGAAATAATAATAATAATAATCCATAGGCTGGCTCTCCTATGTCCTGCAGTCAGCTCCAGCAGCTCACAGGTTGCTCCTTGCTGGAAAAAAATGTTTTTCTCACCTGTTTGCTCACCCTGGTGCCTCAGTACCAGCCTTGCAGGGAACAGCATGTGGGAAAAGCAGGCAGTGCTGTTCCCAAAGCAGAGATGGAGCAGGGAGGCTTCTCTGGAGACTTCAGCTTTGTTTATTCAGGCAGATCTGGATTCCAGTAGCTGCAGCTGGTTCTGAGAGCAGAACAGCCTTCAGTAGCTGGGAAAGGAGAGGCCTCCCTGCAAGTGCTCAGTGCTGCTCTCTCCAGTCCCCAGGCCTGTGGTGGCTCTGGGGTCACACCTGGGCTGTGTGTGACAAGAATCTCTCATTTCCACCTCTGAGCCTGCCAGGGCAGGGAGGGAGCTCACAGGAGGGGCTGGCACTCGATGGAGCTCAGGGAGTGGTGCCACCACCCCTCTCCTGGTCCCTGGGGCTGGGATCTGCTGCAAGCACAGGTACAGCACACCCTCACCTGCAGGGACAGGAGCTTGTAGAGACCACGAGAAACCTGAGGAGCTTTGGTGGGTCACTGCAGTGCTTGGGGACACCTCTGTGCTGTGACATCTCCCCTCTCTGCTGGGGCAGTGCAGACCCAGCCTGAGTGAGAGAAATTAAAGTGAATCCTGCCCCTGACTCCTCATCTGCCTCTGTTTCAGGTGCTTGGGAGCTCAGGCAAACTCTACACCTGCTACAGCTCCTGCCACTTCTGCACCTGCCCTGCCTTTGGGTTTTCTGTCTTGCAGAAGAGTGAGAGCCTTCTGGTGAGTTCTGGGGCTGCCATGGGGAGGGGACAAGGCTTTGCCCTGCCCCTTGAACCCCAAATTTCCCCCCAAACACGAGTGTGGAGCCTGACCACTGTGTGGCCTCTGGGAGCTCCAGATTTTGGGTGTAGGGTGGGCTTTTGGTGGTGAGCAGTGGTGGGGAGGGTGCCAGGAGCTGTGTGCCAGCTCCCTGCATGGCACTGTCCTGGTGGCAGAGCTGGGGACACTGAGCCCCACCTGTGCCAGGAGGGAACCACGATCCTGGGGGGGCTGAGCACTTCTCTGAGCACTTTGGCCAGGATGGATTCCTGAGCCTGGCACTCCAGCCTTGCTCCTGCTGTTAACTTTGCAGTGCAAACACATCCTGGCTGTCTACCTCAGCCAGGCCTTGGGAGCCTGCCAGGAGCTGGCTGTGTCTGAAGAGCAGCTCACAAACATCCTCCTGGCTGAGGAAGAGGATGAAGGATGAAGGAGGAAGAATTTGGATCGCTCCTGGCTGTGTAACTGGCATTTTTAATATCTACAAGGCTGTCAAATGCTCATTGAGGCTGCATTCCTGTGCTGCAGCCAAATGTGATATTAATTAGCAGCCCGGCACTGATAAATTAATTAATTAGGCCTGTGTTGACTTCAGTTTGATTTATTTATGCTGGTTTGGGGATTTCTGAAGATGTTTGAGCTAATCTGTAATGATTGTGATGTGAGGATGCAAACAGTCCTGCAGGTCTCAGTGATGCAGATTAAAGAGCTGCTGTGGCTCTTTGCAGGTGGCAGCTCAGACCAATTCCTGATTTTTCAGTGGCAAACCCGGTCCAGGGACTAGGGCTGGGACCCCTCAGCACCCTGAGACTGGTGACAGCTCTGTGCCTCCAGTGGAGCAGGATCAACATGGTTGCTGTGCTTTAAATCAAACATTTTCAGACACACTGAGCACCTCCAGGCTGCTTCCCTGGGAGCCAGCTCCTTCCAGCTGTGATTCCCTGTCCATGCTCTGTGCTCCCTGAGGCCAGTGTGGCCTCTCCTGCTGCATCAACCACCAGAAATAATGGGGCACAGGCTGAGCCAGGTGGTGTGGGTGGTAAATGAAGCATTTTGGATGAAAATAACAGTTCCTGCAAATACAGAATCTCAGCAACACGAGGAGAACACTTCCATCCATGTACAGCAGAGCAGGGACAGCTCAATGGCCACAGCTGCTCTGGCACAGAAAGTTCCTCTGCTGCTTTTGCTTCACATTTTTATGACAAATGAGCTTTTTATTGAGGAGGGCAAGGGAGGTGTCCTATTTTTATTTTGCCTGGAAATATGTTTGGCTCAGATCCACAAAGGCACTTCCTGTGCCCAGTGACCGTGGCCTGGGCCAGAATTAATGCCTGACAGCCCAGAGGCTCAGCTGGACTAAGGATGCTCCAATCCACCTGCAGGAACTCTGGCTCATGAGAGGCATGGGAAGGGAGCAGTGGTGGATGCTGAGCTGCACTGGAAGCTCTCACATGTGCACAAATGTTCTGGGACCTTCTCTCTGGGTGTTACAGCACTGAGAGTTTTGCTCTGTTGCTGCTGTGAGAGTTTGGGTCGGTTTCAGGCAGCCAAAGGGAGAGATTCCATCCTTTGTTGTGTGGATAAATGTGGCTTGCAACCACTTGGCAACACTGCCAGGGCTGCAGGTGAAACCCTGCTGCTTTCCAGCCCTGATTAACAGGAGGAACAGGGCCAAGGATAACACAGAAGGGAAGGGACGGAGGGAGGAGAGAGGCAGGCCCTGCCCAGATGGCAGGAGGTGGCCCTGGCTCAGCTGGGCCCTGGCTGAGTGGGGCTGGTAAAGGAGAAGCACCTGGGACAGGGACTTGAACTGCTCAGACTCGTGCTGGAAGTGCCCAGATCTGAGACACTGAGCTGTAGCTAAATTGTAGCTAAATTTGGACATTGTATAAACATTGCAAAGCCGTTCAGAGCTCTCTGGTGATTTCACCCAGGTCTGGGGCTGAGCTGCTCCAATGGCAGTGAAATCCAGCACTCCCAGGGAACCATTCCCTGTGCATGGTGGGCCCAGAGTCATTCCTGCAGCTGCTGCCTGCAGCTCTTGCCAGCTGGCAGAGGAGATGCTGCAGGAACAAGATTTCTTCAGCTTTTCAATTGATTTTACACCATACTTGTCATTATATATGCCAGAGAAATGAAACTCTTGGGGTCTTGTACCCCCCTTTTAGTGCAACAGAATTAAAAAAAATATAGGGTTGATTTCTGTGTGATTCAAGTACAATTTTTCAGGGATAAAAATATAAAAATTACTATGGGGGGGGGGGGGTGGGGAAAGCATTCACAGCTTCTGGGGGTTTCAGGGCTGCAGGTGTGCCCCAGCCAGACCAAGCTTCAGGAGTCAGGTGAGCTGCAGCATCCACCTCTCACAGCTAAAACCTGCACTTGTGGAGGCTCTGCAAGGCTGGCAGAACAAAAACCCAATTGTGGGGCTCGTGTCCCCAAGGCAGAGTGACACTGGCCTTGGTGGCTCTGGTTCAGACCAGCCAGGACCATTGGGGCACTTCTGCCTCCTGCACTTTGATAGCTGCAAACAGATCTGGAAGCAAACCTGAAGCACTGGGCTGACAGCCCTGTGAACCAAAGGGATTTAGAGGCAGTAAAACCTCTGCTCTAAAACCTTGGTCAAGCCTTTTCTCAAATCTTTCAGTAAATGGGGTTTCCATGATGGGCTGGCCAGTTCTGACCTGGTTTTCCCATCCTCACAGTCCCTCCCCTCGGTGCCTGGAACACAGATTCAGTTTCACACCACAACTGGGCTAAGTAAGACTTTTTCCCATCAGAGAATACAAGCTGCATCAAACAATTGATGGAATAATTCGGGTATTACCAAAGTGCTGTCAAGTATGAACTTGGAGAACAACTCAAAAAACAGACACAAAATTATTACTCCTAAATGAATCCAAATATTAAATAATAATAATAATAATAATTAAAATAAAGATCCTATGACTTGACATGAGCAGCACAATTGGGGAAACACCCCCCCCAGCAGGTGAGTCTTCCCCAGTCAGTGTCCAGCCTGGAAAGGAAACCCCTGGAAAGGAAACACAACGGGATCACAGCTCTCACACCCCCAGGGCTGAGCTGCACTCAGCGTCCCCGCTCAGGTCACTCCTCTACCAGGCACAACATGAATTACAAAAATAAAAATAAAACCAGAGCTGCACGAGTCCATCGAGGCCCCGCTGGGCCGGGCTGGGCTCAGACGGTCACCGAGGCCGCGGGGGCGCTGATGTTGATGGCAGTCAGGTGCTGGTTGTGCTCCGAGGGACACTTGGGGAGGTCGTCGGCCTTGCAGAGGATCTTGGAGAGGATCTTGCGGAAGGTGCAGCGGAAATCCCGGATCCTGTAGGCGTAGATGATGGGGTTGATGACGGAGTTGGCGTGGGACAGGATGATGGCCACGTACATCACCCACTCGGGCTTGGAGCTGGAGAAGTCCTCGTGGAAGTGCGTGATGCAGTTCAAGATGTGCAGGGGCAGCCAGCAGAAGGCAAAAAGGCCCACGATGATGGCCAGAGACTTGGCTGCGTGGACCTCCTTCTGCAGGGTGGTCCTGGAGTTGCCCATCAGCTCGATCTGGTGCAGCTGTTTGCAGGCCACCATGAATATCTTGATGTAGATCCCCAGCATGATGACGAGCGGGAGCAGCACGCAGCCGAAGAAGTTGAAGTAGACCATGTAGCTCATGGTGACCACGTTCTCAAAGAGGCACGAGACGAAGCAGCCCTGGGGCTCCGTCCCTGTCTCGTTGGTGGCGTTGGGACAGCCGCTCATGGCTTTATTCCAGCCCATCAGAGGGGTCAGTCCAATCCCGAAGGACAGCAGCCACAGCACTGCGATGAGTCCCCTCGCCCGCTTGCCGGTCACCAGGCTGTTGTACCTGCAGCCCCCGGGACAAAACCACAGCAAATGTTTCATAAACGAGCACTGGTGACTTCCCTGCAGTTAAAGGCATCAGTGTTTAATGAGACAAAAGCCACACCCACGAGGGGGCCTCACCTCTCCGATCGCCCGAGGGGCAAAACCTCTCACCTGTGTCTCCACCCACACACCGTGGTTTGGGGAGGTGACTCATTTACTATTCCTGAGAGGCGCCAGGCACTGCCGCAGCCCACAAACCCCCTGCAAGGGGAGGGAAGGGACTTGGAGGCTTAAAAAAAGCTTTATCATTGCGTGATCCTAAACCACCAACTGCCAGCAGGGCATGGACAGGGAGGCTCCCTGTGGCTGATGCTCTCTGGCTCTGAGCAGCCACTGCTGGGCACGCTGGAGCAGCTGCTGGGCCAGTTCCTGGGCTGACCCCGTCCAGCTGGGGCACTGCTGGTGCCCAGCTCTACCCTGCAGTCCCACATGGGTTATGAAGAAGCTCTGCTGTGGCCCAGGGACAGGTTGGTGCAGTGCTGAGCCTGGTGCTGCCCCACACCTTCCTCATCCCACTGAGTCCTTTCATGGCCCCTCCAGCCTTCAGGTGCTCAGAGACACAAGCAGAGCTGGAACCTGAAGCAGCAAAAGTCAAAAGTCTGGTTTGGAAGCAACCAGAGCAGCTGCCAAAATCAAAGCATCAGTCAGATCCCTGTCTGGAGATAGGAGGAACCTGCGAGTGCCAGAAGACAACATGAGAAACCCATTCCTGTCCTCTCCACAGCCAGGCAGAGTCTGCTGGCTGCCACACGTCCCCTCCTTCCCACACCCTTCTCTCAGTGCTTGTTTACTCTGGCTTGGCTGCCCTGCTCCTCCTCTCCTAAGAACGTTTGTTCTGATTTTCTTCCGGCCGTGAGGCAGGGGAGGGTTTAATTCCCACAGAAGTGCAGCTGTGCCTGTGAATCACTGCACTGCCTCGTGTCTGAGCTCCTGCTTCTCCTGCAAGGATGGGGGGACAGTGGGGGTCAAAGAGGGGCTGGGGGAGCCCTCAGCTCCTTCTTCAGGCATCAGCTGGGCTGGCTGGGAGGATGCAGGAGCAGCAGCCACATTTAGGTGCTGCTGAATTGTGGACACAATCCATGGGTTGGTGTCTGAAGGGTAGATCCAGTCACTGAAAGGCTTCTCCTGCATTTTTCTCTCATTATTAATAAGTTCCAATACTTAGAAGATGAGAAGTTCTCAAATAGGGCATCAGTGAGGCCAAGCCTGTTGCTTTTAAGACCCCACATTAAGTTTTCAGAAGCTGGAGCTGGTCTGGGCTTGTGGGACCTGAAATCATTGAGATTTGAGAAGTTGACAGAAATCCAATCTCTTGGCAAAGTGTGAGTCTTGAGCTACAGCCCTGGCCAAGCTCAGTCAGTGCTGCAGAGGCACCAGGAGCTGCTGCTCTCTCAGCTCTGCAGTGGGAAGGGAACACTGCAGCTCTGCCTCGGGCTTGCCCAGCTTAGAGGATCTCTCCAGGTGCTCCATCCCAAAAAACTGCCATGGTGGGACCGGAAAATGCCAAAGGGCCATTGCTCAGAAGCAGAAACTGGAGGAATGGAGGGGTTTGTGAGCTCAGGAACAGGAGGAGCCACCATGGCCATGCTGAGGTCCCAGGCTGGTGACATTTGGTGCTGCCTCTTGCTGGAAACACTTGGCCCCAAATAAGGCTTCTTCCATCTGCTCTTCTCCTGAACTCTTCTGCTAAGATAGGGCTTGGCTTGAAGGTTTACAAGACCAGTCAAGAAGCCACTGGATGTTCCAGTGGCTGTCCTGGTGGCCTGTTTATTTTAGAGCTGCTGGCTCCTCCCAGCAGAGCTGCAGAGGGACGTGGCACGTGCGTTTTTATATCTCCTGAGAGAAGATGTGAAAACATCCTGGGCTCCCAGCCTGCAAGAGCCAGAGCTGAGCAGTGGGGAGGGCTGGAGGCCCAGGATAGAGGTGGAGATGGTTTTTCACAAGAAACAACTGCCCTGCTCAGATTAGTTCATTTTTCCAGAATTTGCATGGCAAAGGCCTCCCCCCATCTCTCCATCCAGCTGAGGGTCACTGCTGTGGCCAGCCAGAAGAGCTCAAGGTGAAACAGAATAGCCTGATGTCCTAGAGCTGTTCATTAATTACCTTCATGCACTTATTTGGTGGGACCCTTAAGTCAACACAAGTTGAGCACGTGCTTAAAAACATAAATTAATGAATGTCACCAGATCCAGGTATGAAGAGTCTCACAAGCTCTTTCCTAAGCTCCATAAAACAGGGTCAGACAGTGAGGAACCAACAGATTTTCACAGCTCAGAATTCTCCAGCAAACCCCTCCTTCATTCTCTTTTAGGCTTAATATTATTAGACCAAAAAAAGCCCATTAAAGTAAATTTACTCACCTAAGTCTGCTCAACTAATGTATAACAAATATTGAACCACCTCTACACTTCCCCCCAGAGGCATCAAATGTTGCCTTAATGTAAATAACAGCTGAATATTTTAAAATGATTTATTGGAATTAAATAACCTGGCAATGTGTTAGTTCCTTCTAAAGTCTCTTTACCGGTGCAATCAGCTTGAAGGCTTTAATTACCCCAGCTCCCACCCTGCCCTCCCAAAGGAGGCCACGGTGGGATGGGTCAGGCTCCTGTCCTGGTGGAAGGAGCTGAGCACTGCCACCGGTGTCACTGCAGGAGGACAAGGGGCTGTTTGAGGCACAGCTCAGCTTTTGCCATGTCCCCGTGGGCAGCTGGGGCTGGACAGCTGTCCCCTGCTCCTGGTGGCCTTCCCACAGCAGCATCCCTGTGGCCCCTCCAAACCCCAGAGCTTTCCTGGCAGAGCTCACAGCGAACACCAAAAGAGCCATCTCTGGTTGGAACTGTGTTGGAGGATGGTTGGGGTTGGGATTTTTGCATTTCTGCTGCCATTTCCTGGGGCTGGGAAGCAGCCAAGGTGCCCAGACTGGTGCTGAGCACAGCTGGCACGGAGCAGGACACGCTGCCAGCCCGGCCTGGCAGGAGTTTGGCTCCCAAAGGCAGGAACTGAGTCATGTCCTGCACGTCCCTGGCATCTGCCACCAGCCCCTGCCGGACCCTGGGGAGCTCAGCCCAGCCCTGCTGCCCCTGGGCTCTGGCAGACAAGGAAAGCACAGCAGGAGAATTCAGCTTAGGGGGTGAAGGGCTTGGGGAGCTGGAGGAAACACTGGAGTGGGGTTATGGCCCCATGATTTATGTCAGAGAGCAGGAGAGCCCTGCCTGTCCCTCCCTGTCCCACATCACAGCCCTGGCCTGTCCCTCGTGTCCCTGGGCCAGAGCAGACACTGCTCAAGGACTCTGGGTTCTCCCACTGCCTCCAGAGCGGGATCAGCCTCTGATGAACAATTCCAGAGCTTCAACTCCAAACCCACACAAAGGCTTGTGCTCCCCAGCTCCCTGCCCACCCTGCCCCATGCCCAGGCTGCTGGATGCAGGGAGAGGAGCAGATGGAGGTCGCAGAGCTGGGACCAGGCAGGTGCTCTGGTACAAACAGCCAGTGACAATTCATGTATTTCTATTTTAAGTGTGAAGGGAAATGCACAGACACCTCCATTCACAAGGGGTGAGAGCAGCTCGGCTGCCAAGCATTGTGTCCTTGTCACCTCCTCACAGCTGTACTTTGCATCTTGCTCTTTATTTATTTATTTATTTATTTTTTAGCTATAACAAAATAAGCACCATTGCTGTCTTTGTGCTCCATGCACAGCCACGGAGTGGAGATCACACAGCAGCTGAAATGTCCTGGCAGGACATTTTAAATGAATCATAAATTGCACCTTAGAGAGGAGGGGGGGAAAGAAAAAGAAATTAAAAAGAAACAAAAAGAAAAAAAATAAAAGAAAAAGAAAAAGCTGTGCTGTTTAAGCAGGAAGGAGTTGGCGGCCAGAGCTGTGCTCAGTGGTGACGCTGTCAGCTGGGGAAGTGGGACATCTGTGAGTGTCCCTGTCCTGGGCAGACAAATCACTTCCTCCTGCATCTGTCCCCATTGTGCGGGGACAGCAGCAGCACTGCTGGCCTTCCGCTGGGCGGGACTGCCACGGTGTCACACACTGCCAGGGTGTCACATTGCCACACTGTCATTGCCAGTGTCACACTGTCACACTGTCACATTGTCACATTGTCACAGTGTCACAGTGTTACACTGCCACACTGCCACAGTCACACTGTCACACTGTCACAGTGTCACACTGTCACAGTCACACTGTCTGTCACCTGCCAGCCCGGCTCAGGTGAGCTCATGGGTCAGGAGCAGGAGGAGCAGATGAAGGGGCACCCCCAGCCCTCTCGGGGGGAAGGGAGTGTCCCCTCCCTGGTCCCCGTGTCCTCAGCCACGAGCCGGGGCTGTCAAACACCTGCAGGTTTAAAACCTGCCCGGGATGTTCCCATCCATGCTCTCACCCCTCCTGTGAGCCCTCCCTCCCCGGCTGGCGACAGAGCCGGGAGAGGCACAGAGGGACAGCCCGCCCTGGGGACAGGGGACAGCCACGGGGCTGTGCAGAGATGTGGGAGGGAGGAACACGGGAGATACAAAACCTGCAAATGGCACACGGTCACTCGGCAATCTGCAGCCGGGGATGCTGCGCTGCCGGGGCCGGGCAGGTGCGAGCGCCTCTCGCCTCTCGAGGGGTTTGCAGGCGAGATCTGCCCGTGTTCGCTGCTCGGCAGGGTGAGAAAAAGCGGCTGAAAGCCGAGCTCAGACACCGGGGGTGTCAGCGGGCTGGGCCAAGGCGGGCTGGGGCAAACAGAGGCCAGAGAGCCCCGGAGCACAGGAAGGAAATGAGCTCAGCCCCCTCGCCCTGCGCGCTGCTCCCACGCTCCAGCAGCCCCCGGCAGCCAAACAGCAGCAGCTGCCCCAAAACGGCCCCGTGCTGCAGGGGAGTGTGGTACTGGTGTGGTACTGGTGTGATACTGGTGTGATACTGGTGTGGTACTGGTGAGGAATCAGCATGTCACACTGGTGTGATACTGGTGTGGAACCAGCATGGCACTGGTGTGGAACAAGTGTGTACTGGTATGATGCTTGTGTGGTACTGGTGTGCAATCAGCATGATACTGGTTGTGTTACTGGTGTGGTACTGGTGTGTTACTGGTGTGGAACCAGCGTGATCCCGGTGCTTTGTGCTCCTGGGTCAGCCCTAGAGCACAGCCCTGCAGTTCTCCCCTGTTTAAGGCCTGAGCTCCTCCTCAGCCCCCCCGGGCTCTGCAGCCCAGCCTTATCAGCCTGCTGGGGCCTGGGGCTGGGGGTTTCTGTCCTTCCGAGGCTCCCCGAGGCTCAGGCCTTGCTGTGCAGCCCCAGGGGCTGAGTTAGAGGTGCCTGGCAGAGGTGAGATAGGGGCTGGGCTCGGGGGCAGCTGTTTGAGGGCGATCCCATGTCCCACACAGCGCTGACCGCTGCCCCTCCCAGTGCCGGCTCACGGCGATAGCAGATAAGGGGGGATGGCAGATCCCTGCTGGATCCCCCTTCCCAAAGTTTCCAAAGCGCTGCCTTTCCCCCCAGCAGCCCCACTGAGCTGCTGCTCAGCTGCCCTGGCTGCAGAGCCCAGGGGATGGGGCAGGATCAGCCCCGAGCCCACCCAGCCCATCCCAGGAGCCCAGCCCATCCTTCCTCCCTGCCTGGACACTTCCAGCCTGTGCCAGCACAAGGGGCACAATCCCATGGAAGGTTTGAGCAGTGGGGAAGAGGGACGTGGCAAAGAGCTGCTCCTGCAGGGACTGTGCTCTGTCCCTTGTCCCCAGCAGCTCTGGTCCCAGTGGCACCGGTGCCCACAGGGCACTGCAGGGTGGCAGAGCAGGGACACCCACAGGGACACACCCCCACTGATGCACTCCCAGGTTATTTGTGGCTCCTGCCCAGGCCTGATGTCATCCATTGGATTAGGAGTTAATCCTCTCTTTGGATTGCACAAATTCCCTAAACTCAGTCCCTTCTGCAAGCCTGGGAGCCTGAGGACTGACACATCTGTAGGTACAGCTGGAGTCACCAATTCCTGGCATCTTGTGGATCAAATACAGTAAGAGGAGTCCCCAAACCCTGCGTGGTCACTGCCTGGGGCAGCCCAGGGCTGGGGCAGAGCACTCCTCAAAGACTCAGTTTTGTGGTCTGTGCTCATTGCTCTGGCAAACAGCAAATTTCATAAAAATCCCAAGCAGCAGCTTGATAATTAACAAAGCAAAAACTTGCAACTTCAAGATAAAACAGTTCTGCCAAAACATTTCAGTTTCATGTATTTTTTGCTGGGAGAGGTCAAAAGATCTTCTGGAGCAAAATTCTGTTGGATTTCAGAAGTTCCTTAAAAAAAAAAATCCTCAAATCAACCTGTGTTTTTTTACAGATTGAGCTGGCCAAAACAGAATAAAAACCTTTTAAATCCAAAAATCTGGGTTCTGACTCAGCCTGGAGATCAGCGCCCTCAGCCAACAGCCTGGAGCCAGCCCTGACATCCCTGATGCTCTCTGGCATCCTTGCTGTCCTCCAGCTCCTGCAGAGGGGACAGAGGTCCCAAAGAGGTCCCAGTTCCTTTTCCTGTCAGGACTTTTGTTTTTTTGGGAGGGAAGTGGCCTCGGAGGTGCGGAAAAGATATAAAAATCTGGGACATGCATTTTAAGGAAACCGGGCTGCTCGCAGCTAAAAATAGCTGTGATTTCCCCTCTCTACTTTATTGCCACGAGGGCACATGTGGTTATTCCTGATTTTGTTGTTGTGTTTTGGCTGCACCCGAAGGCTGGAGAGAGTGGCAGCCCTGGGAGAGCCTCCCGCATCCTCTGGGCCCAGCTTGGCTGCCACAAAATTCCCTAAAGATGTGACAGCTCCATTGCTCAAGTGAACACTCCAGCCCCCTGCCCCTGCTGGATTTGTGGCACTTCAGTTTGTAACTCAGTGATAAGCAAGGCCAGGCACACCATCCTGGGGATGGGGAGGCTCTGGGAGCAGAATTGGGATGCTCAGGAATGGGCACAGCACGGGAGCCACAGGGGAGCAGCAGAACTCATCACTCAGGGGTTCAGATGAAGGGCAGTGCAAGGACAGAAGGAAATGAGGCAAGGGCACAGGGAGGAAGAGCAGCTCTGTGTGCTGATGGCACTCACAGGATGGCAGGTGAACACCAAGAGGATTTTCTCTGCTCCCCAGTGACTCCAGTCCCACTTGACATCAAACCCCACCAGTTTTCTTTGCTGAGCAGAAGGCTGGGATCTGACAGGGATCTGGGAACAAATCCCTGCAGTGGAACACCTCAGAGGGAGCTCTCCTCTGCAGCGCAGAGCCTCAGCATCAGCCAGGCCACCTCTGGAAAGGATGAGGGAAAAACAGCAACAACCCAAATGTAATGTGTCCCACGAGGCCAGCAGGAAGGAGCTGCACCCCTCCCTCCTCATGTCAAAGCCAAGGGGGGCTCAGCCCCTGTGGGACACTGGCAGGAGCAGAGGAAGGTCAGGGCAGCACCACTGACAGATCCTGATCCCATTAACTGATTGGGAATCCACAGGAGGATCCTCTGGCTGCAGGAGGGGCAGCAAGGGCTCAAAGATGTGCAGAAAGGGAGAGGATGTGGCTGGGATTCCAGTTCACAGCAAAGCTTCCCTGAACATCAGTCCTGCACATCTGCAAGGGGTAAAGCTGAAGATGGGAGAGACCTAAACTCAGGAGAAGCAGCAGATCAGCTCAAATCCCCGGGAACTGGGGATCAGTTTCCCAGGGCAGGCCCCAGCTGGGGTGTTTGCCAGGCAGCAGCACCACATTCACTGTCCTGCAGGAGGTACCAGTGCACAGTCACTCAGTGTTTCACTCTCCTTTTGCTCTCTAAATACAGATTCTCTTCTCCCTCCCTAATTCCTGACACGTTTGTTCCAGGCATCCATCCCTACCTACAATTCTTCGCCATGCCAAAGGATTTGGGTTAATGCAAATAAAAGGAAACTGTTTTATTCCACCTACAAATCTTCTTTGGCTCCCAGCTACGGGACTGTGGGGTGAAATCCAGCCCTGGAGGAAGCCAGAGAGCAAAAGCCTCTGTGCCAAGTGCTCTCTGCAGGACGGATTTGCTGCTGCTGAGAGATGCTCGATTCCCTGGCTGGGATATTCTGCTTGGAGGAAGTGCTGGGGGAGTGAGGCTGGCAGAGAGCTGGGATGGAGCTGGGCACAGGGGTGGGCACTCAGGGGTGGCAGCAGCCAGGAGAGTGCAGGAAGAGGGGACAAGGACAAGGAGCTGCATCCTGGTGATGGCCAAGGGAGAAGGGAGCCAGGGAAAGGCTGGGAGCTGCAGCTGCACAGAATGGGCAGCGTGGGTGGGGGCTTCTCCACAAACAGAAAATTCATCAAAAGCAAACAAGCAAAATATGAGTTTCGAGGGACACAAAGAATTCATGGCTTTGGGTCAAATTCAGCAAATATTTTTAGCCAGAAGAGGGAGGGCTCTAAACCACCATTTTTAAAATAAGATTTTTGTTCTGTAGTTCTCCAGATGAGAAGTTGTCAGTTCCTTCCCCAGTGAGGAGGTCTTGACCTCAAAGAGCAGCACAGCCACATCGGAAGGGTTGGGCAATTCAGCCCAAAATCTGCCAGGTTGGTCAGGATCACTTTGCTTCACTGAAACCTCCCAACATCCCTGTTCCAGTTTCACTGAAACAATTTTCCTCTTCCCCATGAGATTTCTTGGTTCAGCCACAGAGCTGAAAAATCCATTATTAGCCTGGCTGTAATGCAAAGTTCTGCTGTGCACCCCAGCCCACAGGCCTGCCCAGCCTCTCAAACAGCTCTGAAAGGGTATCAAATAATGTGGCACAGCCAGTCCTTAATGTCCCTGCTGAGCTTTCCACAGGGAAAGCTGATGGAGCGCTGGATGTGACAAGGACACTCATCTGCTCTGCAACAACCACATTATTTATGGTAATCGCTGGACAGGGCTGAGCACAAATCATTTTCTTAAACATTTAATACTTCATGGCCTGGTATCAGCCTCTGCACTGGCCTCCAGAACTGGTGTTTAAATGAGAAAAGCTTTTCCTACAGTCTCCATTCCTAGAAATTGATGATGATCTTCCTGTTCCCACAGCACAACCCTGCTTCCAGAAATGGCACGTGCTCCTGCCCAGAGAGGGTGGTGGGAGAAGTTCCTCCCCCCTCCCTGCCAGCAGCGCCGTGCAATAATGATGCTGAAGAGAAAACTCCAACCAAACCTTGCTGGGAAAACCCTGGTGCAGTCCAGAAGGGTTTTGGCTGTGTAGATTTATAACCTCCTCTATCCCCTTTTGATCTTGGCTGTACAACTAAAAGAAGCCTTTCAGTATCAGTCCCTAAATCTCCTGTCACCGAGGAGGGGCCTGTCCATTGTCCTGCCCCTCACAGGGAGAACCCCCCTCCTTTGGAAGGAGTTTTTTACTTGCTGCTCCCTTCTGAGAGCACTGAAAGAGGCCTTAATGCCAAGATGGAGTTAAATCCAAATTTCACACTTTAGCCAGCCTAGGATGGGACTCCTTGGTCTCCATTTGTGTCCAGCTTGTAAGGACTCATAGGAATAAAGATGTTTGTGCAAATGGAATAAAAGGTTTGGAGTGAAATGGGGTGAGGAAAGCAGAGCTGGGAAAGTATCCTGAAGCAAGGCAAAACTGCCCTGGGATGAACTGCCCTGATGGAGAGTCGAGCAAACCTGCTCGAGAGCAGGAGTGGGGGAAAAGGAGTGGAGGAAATATTGGCAGTTTCTTCAGCTGGCAAAGCCACTTCCCTCTGCGAGCACAGGAACGATCCCTCAGAGCATTTCTGATCCTCTGCTTCCCCCCGCTCCCAGCAGAGCACAGACCCCTCACCAGTTCCCCTCAGCTGCAGAAAGTGCTTGTGGAACAAAAACAGTTATTGCCTGACAGCTTGTGGCCAGGGGTGTGATTAAACTGAAACTCAAAAATCTGACCTGCTTCTGTAGCTGCTGCTGTGCCGCTGCCCCGCCAGCCCGGGAAAGCCCCGGGCGAACGGATGGAAAAGACACGACAGCATTTTCCGGAGCCAGGGTGGCTCTGTGAGCCCGGCTGGGTGGCTGGGAGGGTCAGAAACAGGGTCAGGGATGCTGGGAAGGTGAGAAACAGGGTCAGGGCTGCTGGAAACAACCTGTCCCTGTCCTGTCCCCGTCCCTGCTGTGCTGCGGCTCCGCGGCCGCTTGCGGGACGTGCCCCGGAATTTCCACGCGCAGCGCTCGATGACACAGAGCCCCACAGCCACGCTTCGGCCCGATGACTAATTAATATTTGCTCAACCTCTGCGAGGTCTCAGACGCAAGGTGCCAGAAGAGGGTGAAAGGGCTTTCGCTTTTGAAATCGTTTTAGGGTGACTTCATTGCTCGTGCACGGGAGATGCCGGGGACGAGCGGAATCCAGGGAAGCTGCGGCTTGGCGGAGTTCAGCTGAGGTCCCTGTTCCACAGCCGCCCTGCTTCCCCACAGCCTCTGCCCCCCGCCAGTCCCTGGAGCTGTCCTGCACTGCCGGCAGGATCCATCAGTGTCTTATTCCCAGGGAAGGACAACCGAGACACGGAAGAGACGGAGATGAACAAACTCAGGTGGTTCAAAATGCAAAGCCCGGGGTTTGGTGCGCTTCCGCTTAAGGAAGCTGCTGCACCAGCCCACTGGAGAGGCGCCTGTAACTTCTATTCCATACAGTTTTCCCCATTTCAATTCAATTCCCATGAATTAGAAGGAAAACAATTCATGTCTTGGATGCTGCACTTGGATGAGACTGAACTGTAAAACTAAAATCTGCCGTGTGAACCTTTCTGCTCCCCTCTTCTCTTTCCACAGTAGGAAATAGGAGAAACAGTGGCTGCTCCTCTATTTAATTACCTGGGAGATGCCTGACACCGCAATAAAGGGGCTGTATAAATACCTGCACAGATGAGCCACCATCCCAAACACAGCCTTAACAACTGCGGGCCTGCCCGAGAAAACCCTGACCCTCCCAAGGTAAACATTCTCAAGAAACTGAACTTCCAGGTGTATTCCAAAGCAGAAGTAGGACAGTAGGACACTGATCCCATTCCTGCAGCGAGCGAGTGACAATCTGGTATTTCCACCACCTGTCAGCAGCAAAACTTTTGGGGCAGCCCTAGAGATTAGAAGCTCCTGCACGCCAAGCGCGGGACAGGCCCGGGGAGGTTGAGCCCTCTCCCTCTCCCACTCCAGCTCTTACCTCAGTGGGATCTTGATAGCCAGGTACCTGTCGATGGCCACGGCCAGCAGGCTGAAAATTGAGCTTTGGGTCAGCACCAGCACGAAGCAGGCGAAGAAGAGGCAGCTGTGAAAATCCACCTGGAAGCCGATGCTGATGGTGATGGCGAAGGGGATGGCCAACAACCCCACGGCGATATCGGCCACGGCCAGCGACACCAGGAAATAATTGGTAGCGTTCTTCAAGGTGCTGTTGATGGCCACAGCCCAGCAGACCAGCACGTTGCCAGCGATGGAGAGCACGGCGATGATGAGCTCCAGCACGATGTAGGTGGTTTTCATAGTGTCCATGGCGAGCGCCCAGCGCCGGGAGCAGGCGCTGCTCATGGGAAGAAGGGACTTTCCACCGGGCGCCCTCCCGCAGGTACCAACACGCCCCGGGGCAGCCGAACGCCCATGTCCGGGCTCCCCGCGGCCCTGGGGGGCCGGAGGGGCGCGGCGAGCCCCGGGTCGCGGCCCCCCGCTGCCCACACCGCCCGGCCCCCGCCCGGCATCCGCGGGTCCCGCTCAGCGCCCGCCCGCCGCCACCGCCGCCCGCGGGGCCATCGGGGCCGGCCCGACCGGGGCTGCTCCGCCCGGGATGCTCCGCCCGGGGCCGCTCCGCCCGGGATGCTCCGCCGCTGCCGCCCGCTCCCCGCGGAAAAGCCGCTGCCGGCGGTGGCGGGGCTATTTCTGCTCACGGGGCGAGCGGGGCGGGGAGTGCGCGGCGCGGAGCCATTGGCCGGGACCGGCGGCACCGGCACCGCGCCCCCGCAGCGCCCGGCCCCGCTCCCGCACCTCCGGCCCCGGCGCGGCTCCCCCGACCCGGCGTGTGCGGCTCCCCCGAGGTTTTTGCATAATTCGGAATAAAAAGTTGCTCGCGCTGTCCCCAAACTCGAGGACTCCGGATGCTGCTGCTGCTCCGGGACGGCGGAGTTGCCGCATCGAAAATAAAATTCGCCACGGGCAGAGCGCTGACCCGAAGTAGGAGATTTCACAAAATCCTGGCAGCGCTCGGTCTCTGTATGGTTATGGCACAGCGGGGCATTTCCTGATGTAAGAAATGGCAAAATACCACGGATTAGCAAATGCTGTTACTCACAGGGCTGAAGTGGTTGAGTTTCAGCCTAAGAAGCTTAAAAAAAAGTTATACCTGAAGGGGTTGTCTGCTCTGGTGGATCTTAAACCAGCAGGGAAGGTGAATTTAATAAATGGTTACCTTTTCATCACAGGTTTCATCTTTATATTGTATTCACCATCAAAACACAGAACAGAGATTGAACTTCACATCACTGCCAAAGCATCCAGCAGCACTGAATAGCCCAGGGTAGAAAGTGGAAAAAAATTAAAACAATTAAAGAAAATAAACCTTCCTGCAGCAAACAGAAAGTAAAAGATATTGCCATTGATTTACTTTTTTTTAAAAAACATTCCCTTCCCTGCAGAAGGGAATGTTTTCTGAGGATCCAAAGGTAAATCACAGCAAAAAACATGGGAAAAATAGGATTGAAACGATTCCTTTGGGTGTAGTGCAAATGGAAACGTTCCCGTTGACCAGCAATGCTTTGGGTCAGACAGATAAAAAGGGGGACTGTTAATTTATATTGAACAAAGTAATTTTATCAAGTTGTACATGTCAGGATGCTGAAAGAAAGCTGTGCTGGGGTACATTTCATTTGATGGGGACACACAGAGGGATCTGCACACGGGAGCATCGCTGCCCTTTGCACTCCCACCACCACCTTTGCACTTTGCATTCCAGGCACTCTGCTCTCACAGGGAAGAACCAACCCCTGATGGCATTAAGAGGGAATTCAAACCTCAGTTTTTGCCTGGAAGTGCCCTGAAAGGAGCAGCAGAGTTTGAGGTGAGCTCAAGGTTCACAGCCCCAGGTCTGGCTGCTCCATCAGAGCTGGCTGGATCCTGAACTTGCCCACACTGGTTTGGTTTATTTATTATTTTGGGATGAGTGCAGCTTCCCTCGTGCAAAGCCTGTTATAACCATGTGAACTATCACTTTTTCCCCCAGAGGGATGGATTTACATCAGGGTTTTTACACACATTGTTTTCCCAGTGCAGGAACATGTGCCAACAGCCACCTTCTGCTGCTTTACAGCACTTCAGCAAAACCAGAATTAACTTTCTGAAGTGGACACATTTTATTAGAGAAAGATCTGCTTTTATGATCATGGAAGCACTTATTACAGACTGAGCCCAGGGAAATTGTGGTTTGTCAAGTCAGACATGAACAGAGAAACCATTATTTCAGGTTCTGATGAATAGGTTGTTTGGGCAAGGTCTCTGTGAGACAGGTAGGGAGGCAGTGAATATTGTGGATTTTGCATTACAGGGAGATTCATGGCTCTCCAAAGCAGCAGGTCCAGTGCCAAGGTCCAGTGGTTTATTCTGGCAGTAACTGGGGCAACTGAGCTGACTCCCAATACAACTCCTGCAAGGGGAGCCAAGGACAAGTGTGCTCAGCTCTGTTCTACCAAACGTGGTTAAATCCTGCTGGCAGGAAGAACAGGAGGAGCCCATTCCCAGGTCCTGCCCTCCAGCTGTGATCTTGGAGCCCTCTTTAAATACCTGGCATTACAAACGCTCCGTGAAACACCAACCGAGTGCGCTGCCCTGTGGAGAACGAGCTGAGCAGTGAGAAACCCTGCAGCTCCCGGGGATCCACAGGTGAGAGGCTGCAAATTTATCTTCTGGAATCTGCAAAGGAGCAAGGAAATCACAGAACCATCGAGGTTAACACGGCCCAGAGCCGGCAGCCCGATGGGCAATGAATCCATTCAAGAATTGGAGTGCAACAGCACCATGGCAGCCCCGGAGCCCTGCTGGATGCTCGCATGTCAGACGCAGATGAATCACCACTACTTTTTTTTTTCCTGGATTCCGCTTCCCTCCAGGGATTCGCCTCCCAACACTCACGTAGGGAACAGCAGCAGCCCCGATCTGCTGCTTTCAAGTGCAAGAGCTGCCCGGGCTCCTTTGTTCCGAGGGAAGCCGATTGAAAGGGATCCCACGTTGCGCTCGGAGCTGCGCTGGGAGAAGGGAGCGGCACCCTGGGGCGGCCACAGCCGCTGTCCCCCCGCCTTGGCAGGAGCCCCCCAGCCTCGTACGTGCTGTTCCTTCTGTCGCTGCCGTCCCGGGGGAGCGGAGCTGCCGCTTCGGAGGCCGAGCTCTTCCTGCAGCCCCTGTGATCTCTCCTGAGCAGGCTCCGGCTGCTCCGAGGACTTCCCGAGCGAGCTGTGCCTTCACACCTCCAGCGCTCTTGGCGCAGGCACAAAGAGCTGGAGAGGAGCCCCACTAACACATCCCTGCACACACACCCAGCAGGGCCCGGCCAGCCCGCGGGGAAAGGCTCTGAGCACCAAGAAACCTCCCGAGCCAGGGAGAGCTGAGATGTTCTTGCTGGTCCCGCAGCCAGATTTGCCAGCTCAGACACTCCTCAGCAGCCTCAACAACAACTTTTCCTCTCTAAGCCCACAGAGTTAAAGAACAAGCGTTGAACTGGGAGAATCTCTGCTGCAAAGAGACACAGATATTGTCTGGCTATCATAAATAAAGGTGGATGCTGCTTCAGGCACACCATCATATTGGCTTTGGCAGCCCTGCACCGACCTGTGAGTGCTGCAGCAGTGGGCAGAGCTGCCTCTGAGCTGCCACCCATCCCTTCCCATGGAGGGCAGCTCCACCCCAAAACTGCCCGCGACACGGGGGAATGGGAAATCAGGAAAGAGAGAGGCACTGCCACCAGCCTGGCAGCGCTGGCACTGCCTCCCCAGCGCCATCCCCATCCCCATCCCCACTCGAGCCTCCACCGGTACTTCTGAGCTGTTTTCCTGGACAAGACAGAGCCTGTCCTGAGCCTGACTCCAAGAAAGGATTCCCAAGACACAACGCAACCCCTAAACCGCAGAGCAGGTACAAAAACCGCCTTTGAAATGGTGCTGCCAGCGACAGGCTGAACTGCTCGCTCTGCCCAAGCCAGGTGAAAGGAATGGATGGGTTTGGATAACTTGCAGGCACCTCTGCATGTTTATTGCCCACATGGTGTTGAGCATTAGCACATCAAAGGCTCCTGATGAGCCCTGAATTAAATGATGGGGAGAGGAATGGCCCAAGGTGAGGTTGTAACTGTAGGGCTGCAGGCATTTTGCTGGAAGAGATGGAAAACAAAGAGTGAAATTCCAGGGAAAGCTATTTCCATACTGGAGATTTCAATCATTCGGCAAAACCCTTGGAAAACCAAACAGAAAAACTCGGTTAAGATCGTAAACTGTGGATGAACAAACTTGGATTTTCCTAGTCCCCAGGGTCATTGCCAGATAATAAGGGTGTATTATCCCGGAATCTCAAAACGGTGCTTTAAATTATCTGCAAGAACTCATCTCACAACAATGCAGGTGTGTGAATTCTTTAGAAATTGTTTCATTAGAAAACAAAGAAGTCACCACAGGACTGAAAAAAAGAAAAAAATAAACCATAAACGGCTCCACCAAAGCAGTTGAATTAAAAAGGAAGGATTCTGGCTGAGCGGAGTCCAAGGTATGAGAACATCATTTTGAAGAAACTTTTCATTTTTTTCTCTGTGTTTGGTTTTGTGTACTAACGAGCTTCTGGGGTGGAAAGCCAAGTGCCTCTTCCAGCAGGGTTTGTGGGGCACAGCTGCTGCTCAATCCCCACAGTGCTGAGCCCTGCACGGGGCTCCCAGCGAGGACTGGGCCCAGTATCTCCCTGATGCTGGTGGAGCTGGGACAGCCAATCTCCCCGAGAAATCCATGGGAAGCGTTGTGTTTCCAGGCCAACATCAGCTCCGGAGAAGCTGGACAGGCACTGATGCCCTTTGCAATTCAAACAACCTGTGATTGCTTCATTCAGAGCTGAGCTGCTTCCTGGGCAGAACCTTCACGAGTTCCTATGCCCAGAACTTGCTGAGTGTCCTCTTCACTCCCAATCAACACTTCACAGCAAAAGGAGAAGTGGTTCTGCTCCCTGACATCAGGGAAATGAGTCCTCAGCCCCAGCCTTTAAAGCAATTCAGGTTCATCTACAGATGTGACATTTGGAGCTCCAAATGAATGCAGTGAAAGGTCTTGAATAGGTACAACACAACTGCTCTGAATATGGAATTATGCTCAAATACTAGAGAAAAGCAAGATTTAGTTCAAATCCCTCAGCTGGCTTTCTCTGTGCAAGATGAGCTCATGATTTATAAGTATCTGTTATTATTATTATTGAGATTATCTGTGGCTGTCAGAGGACTTAGAAACCTCTGGTGTTCCAGGTCCCGGACAGAGCTCTGAAAACCACTTTTGATCCCCAAAAATCAGGCTCCTTTCACAGGCAGGGCCAGGCAGGTCGCCCAGGGGTTAAAGAGCAGCTTAGCTGTGGTGAAGGGAAGCTGCAGAATACACCCAAAAATACAAATGAGCAAAGGCAGGGGCAGGACCAACCTTCCTGTGCACAGCAAATACTGAATCTGCACTCCAAGCCTGTCTGAACCCCAAGGTCGTTATTGCACAGCCCCTGCTGGATTGCTCCATCAGAGGTGAGGGTTTTGTTTCATCCATGCTCCACAACCACTGGCAAAATGAAACCTGGTGCTGTTGAAGCCCAGAAACTTGGTTAATGTGGATTCCACCCTTGCAAGACTCCATGAGAAACCCTCTGAGCTCAGTCCCTCTGAAAGCAATGTCTAATCAAAGCTGAAGGGGAGAACTGGCCTGCCCTATCCCATGGCATGTTATTTATTATTAATATTATGAACCCCTCTGCAAGCCTCAGACAGAACTCTCCCTTTCCCAGAAGGGCTCTCCAGGGCTGAGCTGTGCAGAGATTATTATTTATGAATAAATTATTTTTATTCAGGTTGCCTGGGCTGAACACTTTCATTCATGGCTTTCACTGGACCTGCCCTGGTTGTAGTTTAAATTTGGGTAAGGAAAGTAACAAATGTTCTATAACTAAAAAAACCCCAGGAGTCATGGTTGCAGCCTCACTTCCCAGGAATTTCATCCTGTTGGGAGAATGATGGGAATGTCCTGAGGAATCGCTCACCTGGGGAGCTCCTTTGTCTCCATGATTAGAGCCTGGGAGTGGCTTCCTGTGAGACAAAGGATGAGCTGACCGAGCAGGCAAAAGTTACAGCACATCAAGGTGGAACAAAGGTTTGAACTGCTATAAATTCTTTTTTTTTTTTTTTTTTTTAAAGCCAAGAGAAGTTTTAACGGGAGCTTTGCACAGAAGGTGTGCAGCTGTGTGGAGCAGTTTAAGAAAAGCATTTGCTCCCATGTTAATTCTCTTGATCTTGTTACTTTCTCTTTAACCAGCTTAAACTCTTGCTGAGGGGCTGAGGATGAAGCCTTGGTCATTGTTGTGTATTAAAGAGGAGAAAGCAGTTCACTTTCTGGATGTGTGAATAATATTTACCCACGCTGACATTTTACAGCCTCATTTTCTTCCTGTTAAGCTCAATAAAACCAGTGACTCCCCCAGCACCTGACTCTCCTGGGTGACATTTACTCCAGAGTCCTCCAGTATTAAACCGGATAATTCTGTGAGGCTTCAACCACCTGCTTCTGACCTTTGCAGCCCATCTGGAAGATTCTTTATTCTACTCACATTGCTTTTGCTTCTCTTCCATCTGCTCTGGCTTCCACTTTTCACCAGTCAGGAAGGGAATTCTTCTTTCCATGCCAATCCATGTTCTCCAAGCACCAGGAGTCACTTGGCACTGAAAGCACACTGAGCCACAGAGCAGCCCTGGATCTTGTCCTCTCACCCCACCTACAACCATCCACAAATCACCCTGGGGAAATATTTGCTTTAGATTTCAGTCTCCTGCTGAACCAAACCTGTCCATGGCTCTCACTCTCTGGCCATGTCCACAGAGAATTTCCCCAGCTTTCCCCACAAATGAATCAAAGCACCAGGAGTGTTCTCTGAAAAGAGACAGCAGAGCTTGGGAGCATCATTTAAGGCCCAGCATTAAAAATCCAGGGCTGAAACACAATACTTAGGTGGGGAAAGGCAAAGTAGCTTGGGTTATGTAAATGACAGCTTTTCCCACAGGGTTTTGCCTGCCCAGCTGGACACAAACACACCTGAGAGGCCTGAAGAGCTTTAAGTGCCCATTTCTTTTATCATCTCAGTTTTCTTTGCTTACTTGGCAGCTGGATTGTTCTGGTATTGCTGTCACCACCTTTGTGAGACAAAAGCAGCCTCTGTGAAATTCTTCTGGAATTTGATCTCAGCACCTTTGAAAGCTCTGTGGGTGGAGGGGATGGTGGAAGCTCTGTGGGTGGAAGGGATGTTTCTGGCACTGTGCACACACTGCTCACCCTCTGCAATGTTCTGTCACTGCCTCCCAGGTGCTTTGAACTCTGGGAGTTGTCATCTCACCTTCCAGACTGCCATCCAAACTGGCCTTGAACACTTCCAGGGATGGGAGATACTTTGGCTTTTGCATTGTATAACTGAAACATTTCAACAAACCTCAGAAACAGAAAAAGATTTATTAGAAATATTACACAGATTTTGCATCATACATTTTAATAATGTTAATATTTAAATATTAGCATGTCCAAATCTGCAATGCTTAGTATGTACATTCTAATGTGCTCTTTGTATAAATTAGATTATGATGGAACATCTGTACCCAACAGGGAAAGCTAAAACTGTCAGAGGTGATCATCCCATATGACAAACTCAAGCCTGGACCAACAGTCAATAAAAACATTGTGTCCAGCACTGCCCAATGGGACTTGGCACACGTGCAAGTCAAAAATGGAGAGAGCATCAGTTGAGAAAATAAAGTTACTTGCAGTTCAGTGAGGAGCTGCCTCTGCACCGTGTCGGTGAGCGAGCGTCGATGGCACTGCAGTTGGTACAGACCAACACAGCTGAGCATAGTAGAACTTATTGCTGGGTTTAAAAATGTCTTAATGCTCCATGCCCTGAGTCTTTTTAGGCAAAAAGCCCTCTTGTGACAGGAAAATGCATAATCTCATCCCATCCAGCCCCTGCCTGTGATCAGATGCACAAGGCTCAGCTTTGCCAAGAGCTGGCCCAGTCAGATCCTCGCTGCCGGTACCCCCAGCTCAGCAGGATGAGGGAGGTATGAGCAAACCAACAAGCCCAGGCTCCTGTGGTCATTGCCAAGGAAGGGGGAAAGTCAGGGAAGCCAAAAGGTGGATTTTTGAAGAGTTCCAGGTCAGGAATCAAACTGGGAAGTACCTATCATGTTGGTTTGGACAGAAAACTTGCACAGAACTGGTTGCACGTACAAAACAAGAGAGAAAACCCGTCAAAAACAACTTTCAACCACAGAAAGCAAACTGCCAAACTTCAAAGGGACCCTGCATAAGCCCCAAATCCCTCTGCTTAGCACAGCTGCCTTGCTGCAGTGCAGGAGGAACAGGAAGTCTTTGTCCCCTTTGTGTTGCCACCACTGGCACAGGAAGGGGAGCCTGGCAAAGGCAGCCAACTGTGCTGCGTCCTCTCCTCACCTGCTGAGACCCCCAGGCTGCACTCTTAGGAGGAATGCCCCTCAAGCTGACAGCCCACACAGACTCTCTGATGTCCTTTGTGACAAAGAGCCCCAGGTGTGTCTGTCCCCTGTCCCTCTCCTCACACTCTGAGCTCCCCCTCAGTCTCACCAGGAACTTCCAGAAAAAGCTCCTCAGCCCTTCTAGAAAAGCTCCTCCCAGGGCTGACTCTGGGCTCACTCCTCACACCTCTGTACCTTCCCAAGCCATGAAACAATTTGTACCTTCTCTGTCTCACCTGAAATCCCAGGAGCAGGACTGCACCTCCCACACTCCAATCTCCTCTCCTACACTACACTACAACACGCTGCCACATCCCTCCTGGGAATGTCACTGGCACCCCCTTCCTAACCCTTCTTCTCACCTGCTTATCCCAAACCAGCTGTGCTCATCCCAAACCAGCTGTTTGCTTCCCTGCAGTCCCACAGACTCCCCAAGTGGTGCCTGTGAGTGACAATTCAGGAAGCAAGGGACAAGATAAGATTTATCTGCCTGCACACCAGGGAAAGAGCCATTACTCCTAAGAGGCAAAGTCAGAAAGGATTTAGGCAGTTCAGGCAAAGCTACTGCTCAACACCACCCCTGTCATAGCATCACATTCAGGACATTTTCAGGGAATTCTCAGAACTTCTATAAAGACTATCCACATACCCTTTGCTTAAATTAATTAAATTCCCTAACATTAAAGGCAGCTGAAAATTAAATTTTGCAGCTCCAATCTGAGATGTCTCACAAGGCCCTGTAAAGTCTCTGAAAACCAGGCCTGCAGCATCTCATATAGGATAAATTTAAATTCATGTTGAAATTTTAAGGCAGCGTGAAAAAACAACAGCAACTTGTGAAAATCAAGGTTTAGAAATGTAACTGTGCAAGATTTAAAAGGAAGAAACCCCCCCAATATTGTAACAGTTAAATGAACAAATAAACAATGCTCTTAAGTTAAAAAAATAATCTGGAAAACCATCTCTCAAAGTATCAAAATAAGATGTTTTGCAGGTTTGAGGACAGAACAGTAACAATTGAAGAAAAGATAAAATCAAGTATCTTCTTGCCTACTACAACCCTGTGTTGTAACTCCTAGCAAAGTAAAAAAATTAGGAATACACCACTAGAACTGGGCAGAATTAGTGTTTGGACTATGCTGCTGGGAGGGGCATAGGAGAGGAAGCAGCAAAGAGATGACAGAAATATTGCTTTGCACAAATCATTTGGGGGGAAAAAAAAAAAGAGAGAGAGAGAACTCTTTGAGATGTTTACCATACACTGGGAATTAAAAGTGTTTTTCTCATCCCTGCAAGTGCCCAATCCAAAGCCCACTGAGGAATATGGATTTTTCTGTGCTGACTTCACTCCAGCTTTGAACTCCAGCCCGTTGGAGAGAATTGGGATCCCTGCCAGGGGACACCTCCAGGGAAAAGCGCTGCTGCATCCACCAGGCAATGGGCTCTGCAGTGCAAGTGCCTCGAGGAACTCTGCTCAGCTGAGTTTTCCTCTTCCATCCTATCCTGTATTTTAGAGCAACTCCTCTTGGGTTCTCAGCAGGGTGTGCTGAGAAGTCCCAGAGTGAATTTCACTGCTTGCTCACAGTGCAGGATGGCAGCTGGTGTGCAGGGGCACTGTCAGTGCTCTCCCCTGGCCATTTTTATCACACAGCCTCTCCAAAGACTGGAACTGGACTTTCCCAGAGGCAATGGATTAGAATAAATTTCAGACTAAAACCAAGAGCAAGAGATGATTTTCTCCTCCCCCAGAACAGGCACTGCCTTCCTCCAGTATCCTCTTTGTTCAAAGCACCCCCTGGCCCTGGGCTCTACCATCCATTCCTGAATCCTTTATTCTGCTGTGAGAACACCAAGTCTGAAATATGTTGTTTATTAATTAAATAGCATTACAAAGTAAAATCAAATCAAACAACAAAGCACTGTGGGGAACCAGAGGCTGAGATCAGCCACCTGCAAAGCCCTTGACAGCCTGAAATCAATTTTGTTCTGTGAAATCTCTTGTTTCCATTTCATGAGCCTTTTTCCAGGAGGCAGGAGCAGTGAGCACTAGTATTTTTTGCAAGAGAGTAATGATCCCTAGCTCCCTAGGACTAATGTCCACAAAGCATCAGGGTTAAGCACACTAACTAAACACCAACTTTCTCCTACCAGCATGCCCTGAAGCAGCCATGCAGCCTTTACATGCTCTCCCAGACCTGCTCCTAGAACAAATCCAGCAGCCTGTTGGATGCTGGATCCTTGGAGACAAACACAAAAATTAACTTCATCAGGTGAAATGAGAGAAACAGAATAATGGACACTGCACAGGGTCTCTCAGGCATTTTCCTAACAGTGTTACTGAGGTGGGAAGCTGCTCCCTGGCGCCTGATCTCCTGCCACAGACGGGTTCCAGTTACATTGTTTGTCATCTGTGGAGTGAAGCTGCACCTTCCATTGGTGCTGATATATGACTGTGTTCCTTTACAGCATGACATCATTTCCAAGCATGTACCAGTGCCCCACGGGCTGTATTTCATGGCCCAGGGCACAGGCTGTCTCCAGATTCCTGCCTCTAGGCAGCAATGACACAGCTACAGGAGCAACACAGAAGGAAGAAGTTACTCCACTCAATCCACAAAAATTATGAGATGTCACTGTATTGCTCACCTGATTACTGGCACCTTTCAAGCTAAAGCTATTAAATTGCATTTGCAATGTTCCTGTGATAACTGTGCCTGCACAGTCAGCCAGGAAACCAAGCTCTGGCTTCCCGGAGTAATCAAGTAATGAAGTTGGAGTAATAAACCTATTTTTCCTCAAAGAGATTATTTCTGTTTGAGATGAAAGGAAGTCCCAGCACCTAACAGGACCTCTCAGACTTATTTCGCTAGCTGGTGATGAACAGAGGGTGGTTTCTGAGTTACAAATGATCCTGTTACCATCCTGCTGGTTATGCTATGAGTAAATTAGTGCAGTTATTGGATGAGATGTGCAAGAGTAACTCAGGTTAAGGTTCTACAACTTAAGTGCATCTGTCAAGGATGTTTAATAAAATACATGGAGGCAAGAAAACAACATGTACTTGGGATGAATTAAGCATCTCTTGGCAAGAAGAGCATTTTTGTGAGCTTTTGTATTAATATTAATCTCCCAGCCTCCCTTGAGTGCCAGCATAGTCCACATTGACTTAAAACTTCATTGTGTGGCAGGTCCCCTGTCAAGGCAAACCTTGTTAGCCCAAGGGATCCTCTTCAGAAATATCCCATGTGTGCTTGAAAACGCTTTGCAATTTCCATGTGGGAGTAAACTTACCAATGGATTTGGTTTGCAAAGGTGGACAACAGGGAATTATTTGGTTGCAGTCCCAGATGGAATCAAACCTACGGAAGAGCTTCCTTTCACACTAAGAGCTTCGCTTGGTTGTGGAAGAGGAGCAAGCAGGTTTTTAAAGTGATCGAGTGCATCTGTAGCATTCTTTGTTCTCTTCCCCACTTGTGTCCACCTCTTGCTCTGCAGCTCAGGTCTCAAAGTACTTGTAGATCTGGGCCACGTACTGCATGACGCTCTGCCAGTCGGGCCGGTCCGTGTACATCATCTCGCTGAGCTCCTGCACAGACACAGCACCACGCTCAGGCAACCCCACACAGCTCCTCTGAGCCCCCCAACGCCTCTGCTCCCACTCCTGAGCCCCTCACAGCCATCACTGGGAGGATCCACTGGCCAAGGGCAATTCTGAAATCTCTTAATGCATTCTACAGTCTAAAATATTTTTTTCATCTGCAATCAAAGATCAGTTCTCTATGCAACTTAATTAAAACTGATGCTTCTTTGCTTCTGAATCTAGCTCATGAACCCCATAATAGTTTCCCATCTTATTAAACTTCTATCTCCCTTGTCATATAGTTAATTTTGGAAAAGTTTTTTTGAACAGTTTAATGTCTTTCTGTTAAAGCACTAAAACAAAAGGAAACAAAATGGTGCAACCATTAATGTAATGGTGTAATATGGCAAGTCTGTCCATAAAATTATGAATAATCTGCAGCTGGCATCCAAAAGAAGGACATAATCCATACCCTCATTTCAATACTGGATGACCTTCAGCAGCTCCTCCAAATCATATTTATTCTGTGATTCTACAAATTCTTTCTGGAAGCTCTCCTAACACCATCCTGATGGTGGTGCAGCCCTCCCCAGCACCGTGTGACATTTCGAGTGCAAGGTCACTGACTGGCCACATGGCAACAAGGAAAGGTGTTGGAATGGTGTTTGCAGCAAATGTCCCCTTGCTCAAAGGTTACTCACCAGACTGGGTTTGATGCCCACACTTTCAGCAGCTTGAAATGCCAACAGCAGATTTCTCTTCTGTAAAAATAAAGTTCAAAAGGATTAACATCAAAGCACTATTCCTGAACCTTTCCTTGCATCTGGTTACCCAGTAAGTTTAAATGAGCAGGTGTATTTGCAAACCAAACCCCTGGATTCCATACTTGCCTGCAGACTCTTTTTTGAGTCTCACTCTTTTTTGATCTTACTCACTCACAAGTTCTTTGTGTTTGAACAGCTCATCTACTTCTGCCTGAGTGACACCCTCTGTTTTTGACAAATAGGCTGCTGTGAAACTGGTTACAACTGGAAAACAAACCACTACAGTTCTGTCTTTACTATGAGTGAAAGGTTTCTGCAGAGGTTTTACTTAATATAAGGCATTCTTGTACATAATGTAATTCTTACTGTGATACATAACTGTCTTTGTGTTTATTTGCAGCACTTGCTGGATTTAGCCAACTTGTCACTGACTCATCACCCAGCAGTCCCTGCATTTCTCTCTGGGAGTTCACTGTTGGTTTCCTTCCCCTTTTCATCCATTCTGTTCACCCTGAATTCTGCAAATGTACAACACAACTTACTTTATCCTGGCTGTTGAGCTCCTGGTAAGGAATATGTGCAGGCAAGTATGTGTGCAGGAGAGCACAGAAGGCCAGCCCATCACTCCAGCTGCTGCTGAAGTTGGTAATATCAATATTCTGTAAGAGAAAACATAAGCCATCCTTGAACACAACAACAACAACAACAACATCTCCAAACAATAGTTTTTATGCATCCATGGAACAAAAACCCCAGAGCTGAGCTAGAAATATCTGTGGTGACACTCCCGCCACTGCCACCTCCAAAAGGAGGGAGGTGAAGAAGAAAAATTTGCAAGGAAATAGTCTAATAGAGTTGGGAGTTTATATGGACAAATATAAACTTCCTTCCCTTGTTTCTAGACACTTGGATTGTTCTTTGCCAGCCTCTCACTACAAGGCTGCACTCACATGCACAAAGCAAGCCCAGTTTCCCTGTTCATGACAGCTGAGGTCCAGAACCATGGGGGGTTGCAGTGACCACAGAAACAGAAAATGGCATTTTGAAGTCAGCCCATCTGCAGAGAACTCCTTTGAAACACAAGATTTCTGGGGATACAGAGTGCACTGGGGGTTCTTCCCTGGATGCTCTCATGGGGCACAGCTGCAGTTAAAACAGGCCCATGGCCCAGTTCTGCTCCTGTGAACAAGGTGACCTTTCTGATGCTCCTGTCTGCACTGCCTGGCCATACCAGCACACTCAGGAATTCCCATGGCCAAGTCTTGCAGCTGTAGTTGCAAATAGCAGCTAAAAACAGAACAGTGAACTGCTACAGAGCAAGAGCTGCTGGAGCAGAGAGGCTCTGGAACACTGCACCTTCTCCCACCCTCCTGCAGGTGTGGAGTCACCTCCAACCCTCCTCAGCAGCCACATCCTCCTGTGTGCTCAGCTTCAGTTCACACTCCCCACCCCTGCATTTTCTTTAGCAGTTTTCTCATTTCTTTCAAGACTCCCCCAAAGACAAGGCTTTTACTGCATCTCTCATACAACAGCTGATGCAGACACTAAAACCCAGACAGGAATTATTCCAGCATGTGCTCCTTGCTTCTGATGCCTCACTGATCAGTTATCCAAGCTGGACTTGGGCCAGTCAGACAGGATTTCCAGTTAGTAATAAATGTCCATAACCAAGCATGACTCAAATTGAAGCAGTAGAGAATATTTCAGGTTAAGATACTTTGTAATAAATCTACAACTCTAATGGGCTCAGAAAGCCACACTGACCAGCCACCACGTTGGACTGGGCTCTATCAACATCTGTCAGTGGAGACAATACAGAAATGAGGCACTGGCTGAACACTGTCACAAGAAAAAATAATTTTGCTTTGAAAGCTGCCTTGGCATTGCCTATTCTATAAACCTGCAACTTTTTAATTGGAAGTCCAACTTTGTGTGTATGGAATTGGCTGAGCTGGATTATTCTGCTTTCTTAAAGTTTCAGACAAACAAGTTCCTTTCTATTTATCAATCTGCAGTTAGTGGGAAAGGACTGACTGCCAAGTTACAGAAGTGTTTTTACTGAGGCCAATACGTTTTATCAGCAAATAGCTTATCAGCAAATGCCAATATTCTCATTTTATACTGGAGGATAGAAATGGAAAATGGAGGTTGTTCCTCCTCTTTCCCAAAGGCCATGGAAACAGGAACAAACAGAGCCTTAGTTATGCAACAGGACTAGACAAAAAGGGAAAGCTTGTTTGTGTAGGAATGTTGTATCTATCCTCATTTTCATGATGCTACTATGAGACATGTGAGATACAAAACTGCTCCATCACACAGTATTTCACTCTCCCAGAATCAGTTTAATAATTTTACTTATCTTTGTAATTTTAAATACACCTAAAGCTCTTCTCCTCTTCCCACATCACAATGTCTACATAAGAAGTGCTCATGTCAACACCAAAACTAGGTCCAAAAATCCTCACCTCCCCAACAGCGTTGTCCAGCCAGTCATCCTCAGTAACTTTTGGATCTAAGTCTTACAAACAAGCAAAAGTTCAAGGATGGGGTTCTGCTGACCATGTTTGAACCACAGATGAAGTCTGCTGCAAAGTGGTTTGCCACAATCAACTGCCAAAATGAACTCAAATGTGAATTTTTGTCCTAAATGCAAACCCAAAATGAACATTCAAAGGTTCAGCTCAACTGTTCAGTTCACAGTACAATAAAAACTACCTGGGCATACTCAAGGCCACCTAGTTCCATTTTTACATCTAAGAAGAATCAATGAATTTTGGGCTTTTTTTTTCTTTAACAAATGAATTTCCATTTCATACACAGTACAAACCCCTCTCCCTGGCACTTCATCTTGGCTTCTCTGTGTTAGATACTTTTCAGTTTGGGATATAAGGACATGGCAAATGAAAAGTGATCTGTGTTTTGCTACTCTGCAGATTTATTTGTAGTACCTCCCCACTCCACCACACCAAGAGGAATTAAGTCAAAATAGAGACAACTCTGATTTCTCGGAAGATCTCTGGCTCCCCTGAAGCCATTAAAAAAAAAAAAAAAAAAAAAAAGGAAAACAATTTAGGGAATGAACACCTCGGAAACTATTCCCTTCTCTTGATTATTTTGGCAGCAGAGACTGTCTCAGTCTTGCTGCCACACCTCCCTCCCTATTCAGTCCCTGAATATATGGGAGCTATTTGTGTCCATGCTGGTTGTTAATGCAGGGTGATTTCTGTGTCCCACTGTGCTCAGGGCAGAACCCCCACCCCAAGCTCTGAAAAACTGCACGTGGCTTCTCACCCAGGAAGGATGGCAACACTCTGAGCCAGCAGAATGAGTGCAGGGAGAAATGGGAAAATGCAGTAGGGATTCAGATCAAACTGAGTTGCAGCATTTATCAGGAAAGGGGGAAAAATTTGCTGTCATATTGCCACAGTACATCCTGTGGTCAGTGGCAGCCCAGGGTCTGTCCTCAGCACTCCTGCAGAGTCACCAAGCAGTGGAAACACTTAATTCTCTTCAAGCACACAAGTGAACTCCTCTGCATGCACTGGGAATGTTCAGAGCCTGGGATCTGGAAGCACACCAGGGAGCACAGCTATCAAAGTACCAGAGTGGCCAGAAGGGTCTGCTTCCATGGACAGTAAAGTAAAATTAAAGAAAAAAAGGTGAAATATCCAGGCAATGTTATTTGGATAACAAATGTACAATCTAGGATATCAGTGTCAGGTCAAGCCTAAAAGACACAAAACACCTGGAAGTGATTGACCTTAGCCCCCCATTCCAGGAACAGGACCTCTCCTGCAGATAACAGAGCCCTTGGAGAGCCCTGCTAAAGACACCCAGGGAAATCTGTGTGATCTGTTCTCACTAAAAACAATTCTTTGTTTGTCTGAGGAAAAAACCACCACCCCATTAGATTTCACTCGATCTTTGACTCCAAGCAAAAAGCAACAATGACATCATGCACTCTTCATTTCAGTCTGAGTAGGTTAAAATCCTGATACAAGATATTCCCACTATGCACGTGTTACTGTGCCCACAGCAATGGCTCTGAGTCATAATTTTCTCCCTGAGAGCCAGAATTATCAATTACAGACATGAATCAGCTTGAAGCTAGCCTGGAACTCTGAGGAGGAAGAAAGCCTGCAAGAAATACAACCTGAGCACCATTATTCCATTCTCTCAGCATCCACCATCCCTTCCTGCCTCTCCCAAGTTATTGGTATGGAATGGCACACCAGGAACCTGCCAGAGTGGCTGATCATGGAGGTTCAGCCCATGCAGAATATAAAATTAAGCACTTGAAAATAAATCTATTGAGTAAATATATTCAATTTATTGAATCTATTCAATTGCCTTGTTTTTAATTGCAGCTTCCCTCAGGTGGCTCAGCTTCCTCCAGCTCATCACTAGCCAGGCCCCCACAGCTCCTGTTGAACAGCTCAGTGGTTTTATGTGGATATATTTAAACAAATGTCTGAACAGAAGCCACAGCTCTGCACATCTGAACTCTGACCTTTCTAAAGCAAAATGGATCAGGGTACCTCAAGAGGCAACTTCCAAAAAGGACCCAAACCTACCCATCTTTAACAACAGCTGCACAAAACTGCAGCTCTAATTTCATTTATTACACCCTAACTGGCTGGGGCCAGGTTAACAGGGTTCAGCCAAAGAGGTTCTGTTCAAAGGAATCTTCAGGCTCTCACTGGGCAAGTTCTGAACACTGCCTAAGAAGCAACATGAGGGAAGGATGGCTCCTTTCAGCCTTCTAAACAAATAAAACACTCCAGTTCATCTGAAACGCTCCAGCAAAGATATGAAACATCTGGGCAATCTACTGGAACTCTGGGTGAATGAGAAGTGTGGTCAGGTCCAGTTAACAGGGATGAAAGGCATGAATGCCTGAAATTAAAGGCTGCCTGGATTCTTCTGTAATTGCAGGGTACACCCAGATGACAACTGCACACAGCTATTTTCAATGGGGAGCTGCAAGTCTGAAGTGATTTGGACATCACATTTAGTCCATTTACTACCAGGAAGCTTTCTGAATTCTCTTACCAATCTTTTTCTCTTAAATGGAATACAAAATGAAGTAATGCCTTGTGATTAAAAGAAATCAAACCAGCAATGTATTGTACAGAGATTAAGTGGGTAGCCAGGACTGGGAAGGAAGCCAGGTGACCTCCTATCCTCCAGCCTGTATTAATATCCCTGGTTCTAATGGCCCAGGCAACTGCACTCTCCATAAGAATTGCTTTAAATTTCTTTAAAATGTTGTGTTTTTATCCCATAATCCATATTTTTAATGCTTCTTTCAGCATGTCAGTTAGCTGTGCATCTTATTGCTGATTACACATGCATGGAGCAGCAGAGCTCAGATCACAAAATGCTCTCTGAAAACGCAGTTAAATCATGTCATAACAGCACTACAAACTGAAAAGGAACTGATGCCAGCTCTTTAAAAGCCATGCCATTTACTGCATTTCTTTTTATAAAGAATCTCTGCTTCCCATCACATTTTTAGCTTCTGTTTGCTCCTTTCTCCCACTGCTGCCACAGGTGCTGCTTCGGGTTTACCATTCATCACTTGCTTCAGTAAGTGTGAATTAATGAGCCCTTTAGCAAAGACAAGATATTAGAGGATTTATGGCTGTATTTTTTTTTTTTTTTTGCAAAAGCATCAAACATCAATGTGCTACAGAATTCACATAGAGCAGAGACATTTAAACAGAGGAAATTTTTAAAGGATTTTATACATCCTGCACACAAAGATGTTTCAGCTTCCAACTATTTCCATCTCAAAACCCAGAGAAGACACCAAAAAGGCAGATCCAATTATCTTATATTAACTTTCCTACCCATGTCAGACTGGCAAGAATAGGTGGAATGATCCTCTCTAAAATTCTGTATTTAAAACAAGCTCATCTGGACAGGAGTTGTCCTACAGACATCGTTCAGAGTAAATTGTAAAGCAATTCTAAAATAATCTGTGCACTCTTCAAACTCAGCTCCTTCTCCCTGTGGTTCAGGACCTCTTCAAGGCAGCTTAGTTCTGATATTGTGGTTACACGGGAGAGATGGTGCTGAAATGGCTGAAGTTTACAAGACAATAAAAAATGAAAGTAGCAGCAAATGGGAGACAGTTCAGGTAATAAAGTAACTATGTAGCCTGCTATTTCCTTGGCTTGCAAGGCAAGATTCTACTGACCCTGAAACCATCCCTGCAACCATGCAGTGAGCAACCAACCTGCCTAAGGAGCCCAACAGCTCTGTTGGTGCCTTTTACTGCTCCTTTTGTTTGCATTTTTATCCATAAAGACTGACTTTCTATAAAGAGAACAAGTTCTAGTGAACGCAGGCTGAGAGGAGCTGCTGGCACTGCGTATAACACGCAGTGGATTAATTTGAAGCTTTCCTAGGAAATAATCTGAGTTGTTTTGAATGCAAATAACCCCATGACAACATCCTCATTACTAAAAGTCACCTACTTCAAAGGTCTCACTAAAGGTTAGTACAGTTACAGGGGTTTGTACATATTCCTCAGTTTGGGTCTTAATTTATTGCTATGCACAAGAGAGACAGAAAATGTATAAAACCAAGTTCACAAGGAGCTGGTTGGTTGTTAAACATACAGGATCAAATGAGAGCTGGTCTAGGCAGAAGTAATTTTATGGATGTGTCTGGGTCATTTCAGAGATGAGGTAATGGTGACAAGAGGTATTTATCAAATGTCAGTGGTATTTCTGTAATTTCCACCAGTCACATTCTGTGAGAAGGCAGAGCAGGAGTCAATTCTGTCTGCAGAGGTAGATTACACACCAAAACCAGGGACTGAGGAGCTCTCCCTCTTGTAATACTCCAATTAGACATTAATCAGTTCTGGGTTTTGCTCTGCATGTCTCTTTTCAGCCTGAATTCCCCTTGTTAGGCTCCCTTGCTGAAAGGCAACTCCCTGCTTGCCACACAACTGCCACTTCCATCAGTTTTCTCAGCAGCTCCAAAAAATGACACCAGTGCTGAATGCCACAGAGAAGAAACAGACTGGGCTGGGTCCCTTCATTCCCAAGGCTGCAGCAGTGAAGATGCTCAAGGACCACACAGATACTCAGGGGAAGAGGGGAGGGAGAGAGGAGGGGAGGAATTAGCTCCACTCTGTGTCCGAGACAGCAGCACAGCTACTTCCTGCCTGGAGCCCTGGTGCAGAATTGCTAATGACCACACTGGCTGCTCCCACAGCTCTTTCTAATTATCTGTCTCGAGAATTCAGAGATTAGGCATGCCCTGGAATTCCTGGGTGGAGGGGCAGGCTGCAGACTGCAGCAGGCTCAGGGTGGAGGATGGAAACAAAGTGGGCAGAGGTCCCACCAGCAAAGGTTACTGGTGGACCAGCAGCAGGGCCCAGCTCCCTGCCAGTTAAATTCCCAGTTTGGAGCTGTTCCAGCTGGTGACCAATCAATTCAGTGTTCACACTGATTGTCAGTGCATCCAGGCAACACAAGGGAAGTGTCTTGGACTTTGGGATGGACAGAATGTAAATGCTATTTTTAAAATGACCCAGCAGGCTAGAAAGTGACGCTTGAGAGAGCTGCATTTATTTTATCCCTCCAATCAAGAGGCTTGAGTTTGTTTAAAGGATAAAGCCCTCTATGTGAAAAAAGGTAGAGCTTGGCTCAAGTTATTTGGCTTCACTGGGGAAGCACACTTGTGCACTGGCATCACTGAGAAGGGGTGACTACATTGGTAATCAACCTGGTTATTCCTCACATGCCATGATTCGGCTGCTGCATTTTAATTCCAGACATCAATCTGGAGTGCACATCTGGTGATTAAGAAACCACTGGGTTCTCTCCTGTATTTCCTCAGAACAAGGCACAGCTGTGCTGGGATTCTCAAGGCTTTAAAACAAAGCTCCATCATATTTGTGCCAAAGGAAGTGTTTGAGCAAGCCAAGTCCCAGGTATTACATTCTGACCAGGTTCAGAGGTTGATCCTCGGTTTTGTCCCATTCAGCTCTAATTCTGGTGAAGAATCAACTCTGCTGGAACTACCAACCCTGAGGACTGTGGTAGCATTTATATTTTATATCTTTTTTTTTTTTTTTACATTATTTACACAGCTCTGCAGTCCCAGATGATGCCAGTGAGGTAAAGTGCTCAGCTGACAATTAGAAAAGACTAATGCTTCAGTAGACAGAGAATATCAACTGTTCACACTAATGACATACATAGAAGTAACAGACTTCTTGTTTCTAAAAATAGCCCTTATTTTCCAGAATAAAGAAGAAACCTTCAAACATGGATGTGTTAAAGTACAACTGTCCATGAAGGAGCTTTGGGATGTCCTATAAAGCAGGTCCTCACAAAGTGCAGCCCCAGGAATGCACTGGTTGATAAATCTGCAGTCCAAAAATTGCATCCTGGCAGTGTGTCCCAGCAGAGTGCCTCTCCCAAAGGAGAATGATCCCATGACCACCTCACCAAAGGGAATATGTTATGTCCATCTTTGTGTCACACTTAATCCATGCTGGATCGCATCCAGCCAGCAAACCAGGCAAAAAAAGCATCAGAAAAACAGGGGCTAACAGCATGGAATAGGGCTTGAGAACAAGGAGGATTTGGAGGAAATACTGCCTAGCACAATGAGAAAAGAAATGCAAATTCCTGTGAGAAAAAGAAAGCCACAAATTCGTAAACAAAAAGCTGGTATTAGTCTGAGTTTAAATTGAACACAAAGGATAAAGAGCTTTATATTACATCCACTGCCAAACCACCAGTAGAGCAGTCTCTTCTATAATTACTTAACAAACAGCAAATACTGCAACAGCTTTATTTTTCTGCCTAAGCTTTTGCATCTTTGCTCCATGAAGAGCTGCCTTGATCCACAGCTGATGCACTGACACTGCCATAGTCAGGGAGGTGACCCCATGCAATGGCTTGAAACACAGATCAAGAATACATGAAATACAAACATTTCCAGAGGTACAGCTGCCATTTCCCTTTATCACTTCTAGGACATTCCCTGTCTGCTCCTATTTAGCATTCTTCTGTTTAAAACAACCACAGAGCTTTACTGTGAGAGATGGTGGGTCTTCAACAAGTGGTGGATGCAAAATAGGTCCTGTTAAACCAAACACCGCTTTGAACAAAAGAATAGCCATGAAAATATATCAGAGGAAAGAGCCACTCTCAGATCCTCTTTTCCTCTGGGCCACAGGAAGGGTGTGTAGTGGTTGGAAAGAGCATGAAAATAGTTCCATATTCATTAACATGGTGGCAGTTCCTTCTCCTCTCTAGAGAGAGCATGTGTGGCATAAACAATAATCCTCAATTCTAATGATCATGGGTTAAGTGCCTCTTAAAGTTCTGTGTTTTCACAGTACATCTGTGAATAGCAATAGACTTTAATCTAGAGAGGTTTGGCCCCTTGACAAATGGTCTCCACAGAGAGCAAAGAGAATCAGGGCACTTAAATGACTCCACAGTCACTAATGACATGATTATGGGAGGTGATAATACAGCAAGAATGACTCTCAGCAGCTTCCAGGAGTTCCAGCTCACAGGAACCCAGCCTGTTAGAAAAGAGGCACCCAATTCCTGCTTCACACTGCTGCTAGGATGTATCATCTTTTTAAACAGATGAAAAAAAGCCACAAGACAACAGAGAAAAAGCTATTTTAACACAAATAGCTTACTCTCAGCAGGCTTTGTGGTTTAAAGTATTTGTGGTAAATGAGTTTCAGAGCCACTAAAGCATTTCTCAAGCCTGGTCACTTCATGGCCCTACATTACACACGATGATGTCAACGAACCCAGAGAGGAAGAAGGAACAGCAGAATTGTGTATCTGGCAGCAGAGAGCCTGTGACACTGCACAGTTCTTGTATGGAACCATACATTAGATTTGGGTTTTAAGGTGGAGATTTTCCACCAAAGTTTTGCACAAAGACACTGAGTCCAAAGCCTGATTTCACCACAGTTCTTGTTACTACTGAGATTTTTTGCACCTCCCCTGCTTAGTTATTCAGAATCAATGGCCAAAATGCCAGATAACATTCATCTGGGCACCAAAATATGACAATTGAAATAATATGATCTATCATGTCACAGTTTATGCAATCCCATTTTCATACACTTTTCTGCTAGTCCTTAAACTGAACTCCCACTTTATTTTCACTCCAGTGATTCTGTTTTCATGTTGTCAATATTTTTACTCAGTATGCATATCTTTCTGATATCAAATCACTGTTTAAATAAGGATCTTAGAATTGACATAGCCAATTACAGAAACATAGATGCTTTCATGTTTCCCTTCAGTTACTGTAAACTCATGCAATTTCTTTTTTTAAAAAGCAAACAAAACCCTCCAGGCTGCTGCTAATTTGTGTTGCACTTCCCCCAACTCCCCTCAGTGTCCCTGGTTTATTTTATGAGATTGCCTCCTGGGGAACATGCTGAAGTTCAAGGCCAGGGAATGTTCCCACTCTAGTCCATGCAAGGAGAGTTTATGGCTGGACTTGATCTGAAACTAAATTAAACTAAGTGAGTCTATATTTGCCAGGAGCAGGATGAAAATTTCTATCTACAGCATAAGTTTTGTATGAATTAAAGCATTTAAAAGATGGAATCTTGTGTGCTGGTTCCTAGGTCTCGTCCCTAGATACCTTCCTAGGTCACTCATCCAGCTTTCCTCAGGAAATCTGGTACTGAGAGTATCAAATATTTTAATCCATTTTGCTCAAACTGCTTAATGAAATCATAATTTAAACAGAAAGAAATCCCTTCTTCCCACCCCCCCCAGCTCAGATGAGGAATTGCTATCACACATTTTGCCACCAAAAAGAGAAGTTAGGCAGCCAAGCAGCAAGTTTTTAATGCTCTCATTCTGCTGTGTCACAGGGCTGAAAGGAGTTTGCATCCTAACTTCCCCCTGGTTCTGGGCTTCATGTGAGGAATGACATGACAGATTATCCTGGAATTTGCACAGATGATGCCTCACAGACAGGGGTGTTATCTCTGGAAAAGAAGTCACCAGGGCTCTGCTCTGTGGAGCTCATGACCTCATCCCACCCTCACAGTGGCTGAGGCAGGAAGGAGGATGACGTTCTTCACTCCATTTCTTGTACTCAAGAATGATAAAAACTCCCTGTGGAGCTCAACATCAGCCCTACCATGGGAGTGCAAGGGGCTGGGAAAAGCAAGTTCATGATGAGTTAGTGAATGCACAGCAGAGGGTGCAATGGGAATGAGAGGCTGAGGAAGAATGTCCAAAAGAGAATTCCTCTAAACAAAGCAGTGAAGGTAGAGAAGCAAAATTCTCACCATAAATCAATATTGTGATTGTGCTTTGGTTCTTCTGACTGTAATAGCTACCCTGAGATGTCACACAGGCCTCTATATTTGCAAAGCCACATCCTTTTTTCTAAAATCAATACATTTAGTTCAACTTGGGTGTAAATCAGAGAAAGAAACCTACAGGCTGATGCTCAGAGAACACTCCTAATAGTGAAAAGGGCAACACTGCCAGAAGAATCTGAATGAAGAGGATGGAAACAGCCCATAAAAGTAAACATGCAAAAATCAAGATACAACATTATTCATATTTCTTTGAAGTGACTGCTTACTGCATAGTACAGGAAAGTGATTAAAGTAAAAAGGTTCCTACTGTCTTACCTGGTAACCTTCAGTCTTCTTTTGGCACCATTTCAACAAAGCATTCCTCTTGGAACCCCCATACTCCCGGGCCAGGGCTGCCAGGGGGTCCTTCCTCTCCACACTAAACCAGGGAAGAAGGGATAAGACAATAAATACACTTGAAATATCTTCAATTTTTAATTTTTTAATCTCTTTCATATCTGTATGACAAAGCAGAATGGCAGCACAGAACATGAACATAAACTAAACTGAATTAGGCTTTGGAGCTTGCAATTAGTGTTTTCCTTTACACAAGGTGGTGTCACTGCACATGAAGAGCTGAAAAAACAGAACCTGTGGATAGGCAGTGGTGAGTGTTAACCAAACATTTCTGCTATTATTTTCATCAGCTCTGCTTATACAATTTTCAACAATTTATATATTGAAAACTAGGATTTAGGTGTAAAGAAACTGCCTAAAGAACCTGTAACAGTAAATTCACACCCAGCTGAGGTGCTGCAAAACAAGCTCTTGAATAAAATGAAAAATGTGAAAGCTGAGAACATTTAAAGGCCAACAATCAAAACACCCACATTGTCTCACTCTACAGCTTCTACTCGTGGAAATAACAATGGAGATCAGAGGAAAATATATGTTTTTTCTCAAGAGAGGAGAAAATTATGTGCTCCACTTCCTTCAGCCCTCAGAGCCTCTGGTTTTTAGCTCACCACAACATGCAAGATGACAGTAAGATAATGAGGGCTGACCACACGTACTCAAGGTGGAGTTCTTGTGCACAACTCAGTGGCTCCTGAAAGCTTGCTATCCTCATTTCCCATTTCACAGATAACTGTGATCATTACAATCTGAATTTTCATATCTGGATCTAACAGAGCCTGGTAATTCCCAAAAATCAGCCAGCAGAGTTTGCTCTGGAGACAAGAGATCCTCCAGATTAAATCCTCCAGATTAAAACATTTATCTTGGTTCCAGGTAAAGCTGTTGGACTGCCCTGTTCCTCCCAGGAAATTGGGCTGATACCTGAGTTTGCTTTGGGGTTTCAAGCAGCTGGGGGTAGAGGAAAGCATCCTGCTGCTGAAGGCCATGGGGGGTTTGCTCAGGGATTCCAGGGAGGGGCTTTTGCGGAGGTAATGGTCTGGTTTCAGCTCTTCATTCCTCCCCTTCAGAAGGTCTGTGGGAATTCAAAAAAAGCTGTCAGTTTGCAGCCTGAAGAATTTGATTAATCACTGTCCTGCCAGCCCAGCACACAATATGGAGCCTGTTGTTTTGATTCTAAACAAATGTACTCATTTGTTCATTAAACACACATGGGGCTAGGAAACCTTGAGCAGATTAGAGGTGACCACAACAAGGAATGGCTTTGATGATTTCAACAGTACAGGCTGCCTGGTTTCCTGTGATTGATACTCCTGCTGGGGGGTAGGGGCCTCAGGTGAATGAAGGGAAATACCAAAATCTACAGTCTCCAAGGTTCAAAAGCTGAGCACCAGATATCTTCACCAGATGACTGAGCAGCCCTAGTACAACGATTTCTTTTCTGCCATTAGCAGACCTGTGGCAAGAAAGCCTCCTGTCTCCTGAACACAGCCCAGGGAAAGGCACTTACTCCTCATGATGTCTGACCTAACTTGGAGAAGGCTCAATATACTCACAGCAGATGCATCTGTATTTTTCTTATACATATTATGTAATTTATTTAATGTATTTTTATATATATTGTTGTATAGTCAAAAGAAAATCCCTGCATATCAATCTATATTAAATAATAAAATAATAATAAATAATAAAAGGTGATGTAACAAGCCAGGATTGCACATCATGTTATCAGAAATTACTGATATGGAACACAACTTTTTCACCTCTTTTTCAGTTCCATCCCTATGATAATTACCAATTAATGCCATATATCACTGAGGTGTGAATTCTTTCTTATCTCAGCTTCAGCTCCCTTTGATTTATTTCTGGGTGCTAGAAAGTCCAGATGGAGTCAGGAAACCTCTGACTCTCAAAGATCACAGCCAAAGACCAGCTCTGGGTGAAGTAATCCATGCTCCTCTCCAACTATGCAACATTTGGGTCACATTAGGGACATCACAGAACCCTGCTGTGACACTGGTCAGATGGAATCAGCCAGAAGATTTTTATTATGGAGACTACTTCACTCTGAATTTCCTTGGGGATAATTTTTGATTCAGTGTTGTTTGCACAGGACTTGGATCAACTGCCTTCTAGGATTATTTAGATTGGAACCAGAGCTGTTACAACTTTACAGTGAGTAAGCCTTTGCTATGGATTATTGGAACTAAATTAAATCCAGGTACAAAGAGAAGCTGTAAATACAGGGACTTGTTAGATAAGCAGCCATAAATTTTTACCATACAATGGCTTATAAAATATCTGTTGATTTTAACAGATTTTCACAGAACTGTCTATGGGTAATAACAGAAATTATCCATGGCCAAGAGTGGAATATTTATTGTTAAGGGCTGGCATCATATTACATAGCTGATAGATTATTTCACTCTACAGTAAACTGGTAGAGATTAAAAAGGTCTTATGTTGTGTTTGGGATCTACACACTCATGCAAGACTTCCTGGAAACCAACTGATACAAGTAAATAAACCCTGTCCATTTCCCTAGACAGAAGCAGACACTTCTGCTTGCTTAGGCAGGTTCTAATTTCTCTTCTGTATTACCAAACTATTGCAGAAAATCCAGTCTAGCCATCAAGAAGTTGTGACTGATTGTTGGGGCTTTTTTTGTCCCTTCCTGCAGTTTCACTACAGGAAAATAATATTTCATCTGTCCTTAAAAATTCAAGAATCTGTTGTTACTAACTTTGATTACAATGCAACAACACATTCAGGACCAGATAATCAAAATAAAGGGCCTAGAGAAAATGGGAAACAAACACTGGTAGGAAAGAATATTAAATGACAAGAGAACAAAAGCAAAGTGTGAAATGAAAACAAACTCATCTCTTGAGAACTCTCAAAACAAACTATTTCCAGCCCAAATATGACTGCTCCTAAAACAGTCACATCAGTATCTGAAATGTTTGATGTATTTCAAATGAAGCTCAATTTAAAAACAAATAAACCCTCAGAAGACAGTGCTTTGGGTTTGTTCCAAAGACATACATGTTGAACAAAATCCAGCCCTCTCCAGTTCCACAGTGTGGATTAGAGAGGTGCCATGGATCCTTCAGAATAAAGAAGGGGATTTTGTGTTGGCAAACCACAATAAATCAGCTGTTTTTTAGTTATGATCAAGATGGGAATAGAAGCACAACAAAATTAATAAGCTCTGTAAAACAAAGATATTGGAGGCACTTTCCATGGTTCCTTTGACCATGTAAGAAGAGGAAAAATGGCTCAGGCTGAGGCCAACAGTTAATAACAAGCTTAGTTAACAGAAAGAGGCAGTGTCTGTACATTTATCACAACTTACCTGCCAGAGGGAGGTCTGACAGCTCTGCATGTCTGGCAATGCCCTTGCTGGCTGGCTTGGCATTGTTATACACAGAATGTCTCTGTGAAACAAAGGTGCAAAAGGTAACTGAAGAAGTATTGGCCATCATGCTTAAATAGGTGAGCAAAAAGAAGTTTCTGCTATCTCAAGAGCACAAAGCATGTAGAGAAATAGAGAAACCTTTCAGCAGGGTATCAGCTGCACCTAGAGTTGGGTAAATAACTGTGAAAAATAGAAGGATAAAGTGACAAAATTTTATCTGGTAATACATAGGTTCCTCAACTACTTCACACTTCTATTTGTATGATTTTTCTCTTGCCAAACACAATTTAGAGTCACAAACCAAAAGTAAGAATGCCTGTTCCCAACCCTGACTCTGCTCCCAGCACCCTGAGTCATATGTCAGGAGGATTCCTGTCTCTGCAGCCCCAGCAGCAGCTTTCAACGAACACCCCACCATCATCAGGCATTAATACACAGTTCCCAGACCTCACTGGATAACAGGAAGCACAAATCTTGGAAACTTCAATCCCTTGTGTCCCAGCTCATGTGCCAGCTCCCTAGTTCAGTGTGATGTTTCTTCTATCTCACTCCCAAAACCTCTTTTCTGGTCCATGGTGATAAAAGCTCAGAACTGTATTCCAGAGTTCACATCCGTCCACCAAGACCTCTACGCTGAAGTCCAGACAAACTCACTTTGATCCTTTTTGTTAGGACCACAGCATTTGATGTTCCACAGCAAACAAACAGATGAGTTTCCCCTTCTCCCTGTCAGCAGATGCTGGAGCCAGCACTGTGTCCACCTCTTTTGAATCTACAAGGACAGAAGAGCTCCTTGTACCTGCATTGGGGAAACAGCAGCCGCTGGGGCTGTCCTCACTGGAATTCCACTGAGAGGGCTCCTGGGCACCTTGTGAACTGGGATATTTTGTCCACTGCTACCTGCAAAGAAAAACCATGGAAACATCTGGATTTCAAACCCAACTATCACTCTCTTTTCATATCAGAGAACCACTGTGTAGTGACATTCCATCTTTATGCACCAAGCACTGACAGAAAACACCCATCCAGAAGCAAGAAGCAGATCCTGCTCACTGCTAGAAATTCTTTCACTGCAAAGTACAATGTATAAAATACCTGAGCATCCCAAGTCAAAGGACTTTATCAGTGACTTCACAGTGGCTGCAGATTCTGGAGGTGTGGGAGATGCTCTGCTGAGGCAGACGCCCTGCCAGCGGCTGGCTGTGTCTGACTCCAGAGAATCCACCTCTTCAGCTGCCAGCCTGCAAGGCACAAACCACAGCAAAGTCAGGGCCCACAGCAAGTGCAGGCACAGATTAAAGGTCTTCATTGATAGTGAGGTAAATCCAACAATGAGCAGGTTTTACTGCATTGCCCAGAACATGGACCACTCTAAGAATATTCAGGTCCTTTTCTTGCAGTGCCTGGCAAACACTAAATCACTGGGTCTAACAAACTTGTCTGCATTGTTAACCACTTCATCCCCATTCCCAAGCCTCACACAGGAAGGAGGATTTTCATAGGAAAAACTAAGTGGTTTGATGAGACTTCTTGTAATTATCAATAATTACTTGAAGATGGGCTTTCAATACAGCAGAGGTGCCAAGGGGCTGCTTTGGCTCTCAGTTTATAGTGAGGAAAGTAACTAAAAGACAAATACACTTCAGAGTAAAAACTCAACGCTTAAAACTTATCAACAGAGATATCTGCTAAATAAATGAACCCTCAATCCAATTCATAAGCACTTATACAGGGAATAAAACTCTAAAATGCTTCATCCTAGCACACACAGGAAGGCCAAAATCCAATGGCTAGAATGAAGACAAAGCAAATAGAAAATGTTTCATATTTTAATAGGAAGGATAAAGAAGTTACTCCTTTGAAAAGAAATTCTGAAGTCAAGATGAGGTGCTGGACTTACAGAAGTTCATACAGGAAGGCCCAGAGCTGTGTTAAACATCAAATATAATCCCACAGAGAAAGTTGCTTCTAGTCAAGTATTTTACATGATATTGCTTAGTGACTTACCTGTATTTCTCAGGTAGATTTGGAGTGCAATTATCTAGCTTTAGTTTAGGAAAGCTGCAAGCAAATAAAGTCTAGCAATGTAAAAAGAGATTATTTGTACCTCTCCCACCTGCTCAGAACCTGCACATGAGGTGCTGAGCAGCAGATCCTGAGCTATCACCACTCCTCCCTGTATTTACAGTGTTTGATACACACCAAGAGCTACATGAACACAAAACCAGAAATTATTTCATAAGATGCCTGAAGGACTCCATCCAGAAAGTGCCTATGGGGTTGAACAACTTCTGTGAGCCAAAAATAGAAGTCAGAGCCTTTCCCTTTAGCCATCAGAAAATGAAAAAGGCTAAAGGGTGTCAGTGAATAAGAGAATTAGAGTGACTCAAGTTTCTATTTCTGGCAGGGCTTAAGGAGGTGCTGTCTTTAAGCAGACTTCGCTATTTTTTTAATTCATTGAAGCTCCTTGTGTGCCAGGGGAGCTTGCAGAGGCAGATGGCTGGAGAAAAAGCCATTTCAGTTCCATTCTCCTTAATCCAATAAGGAGGAAGGGCAGATTGGATAAGATTCACTGAGCTCTGAGGGAGCCAGTGTTTTGCTAGCCCTAAGTTCCAGCCTTGACTTCTTGTTCTGTGGTTCATAAAGCACGAACAACAAATCAGCACGTAACAGAATCTGCACCTGAGCTACACAAACCACAAAAGCTAAAAGAGCCCTGCAAAGTATGGAGGAAGGATAAATTTCTGCCTCAAGACCCCAAACCACCCAGTGCAATCTATTACAGACTTTCAGTCTGGCCTTTGACTACAGAAGGATGGAAACATGTTAAATAGAGTAACTAGACCAGCCCCTGTGCCACAGAAGAATCAATTGAGAATTTAAGTGCCATTATTGTGTCATTATGAGGATTCAAGTGCTGCAGTTACAACCAGTTTCCTTTTTTTTTTTTTTTAGGATGCTTCCTGTAATCTTCCATCTGTATATTTGTAATAGGAAGCCTGAAACAACCTCCTTGATTAAACACAATCACAACAGCAAACCAAGGCCTCCCTTGCTGCAAACCTTGGCATAAAAGGTAAGATCAACAGTCCTGAGAGCCACTTGCTTCAACTAAAACAACACATGGCAGCCAACAAGCAATGGAGACATGAAACTGGTGAGCACTTAACCTTAAAAAGAAAAATCTGTATGATAAGGGGATGCATGTCTGTGTACAGAGATGGGCTTCTCAAGAGAGAAGCAGAACAGCAAGAGCTTAACTTGCAGTAGCTAATTCAGGAGGACAGCAGAGAGCACAAACTAGAAAGATTAATGATAAGCCATAACTCCAAGCCCAAAATGACTCCTCCTCATGTACAGAATTTCTTCAGCTTAGCACATCTTAGGCCATCCAAGAGACAACACAAGTTCTGCTATAAAAATGAGGGATTTGAACAAAATGTCAGCAAGTGCAGTATGCTTTCCTGGAAACAAGAATGAATGGTTCACACAGAGAAATGCTGCACGTGCAGCTGGCTGAAGTGGAGCAGCTCCAGGAGGAAGCAGAGCACTGGAGCCACAAAGGAATTAAAGCATGCAGTCCCTTTCACAAAAGCACTGCTGAGTTTCATTCATTCACTGGTGAGAGAAATAGATGCAGAGAGCTTTTCTCTAACAGCAAGAGTGAGTCTCCTTGTTTTCTAGGTTCGAAACGCGTGGACAACGGACTGACAAAAAGGTGCAAGTCTTTCAGGGCTTAATGTACAGATTTTTGGCAAACTCAGCCTTCTCATGTTTGTAAAATTTCTAAATTGCTCTGATGACTGTTACAGGAGGCCTAAGACCACAGGACCATATTTTCAGAAATAATGACCCCCCCAGTCTCATCTTTGACACAGTTCCTGTCATTGTGACTCCTCCTGAACTCCAAGGCACATGAAGAAGAGACACACAGCTACTGCTGCACAGGATAGAAGAGAGGCCAAAGGCAGGCAGCAGACAATTCCAAACACTTAAACATTTATTTGGCACTTCAATGTATATTTCTTAAACATAAAAACCAACATTCAACAGCTGCCAGCACAGCAGAGAAAGGCAACACAAGTGTGCATATAGGCAAACACTCCAGTAGCACGGCACAAAGGTGGGGCCATGCCAAAGCCAGGACATCCTGTGGAATTCTCCACTAGCTCAGCCTGCTCCCACTCCAGGCCCTTGCTAGGTCTTCACATCCAGAAGAAAAGGACAGAAATCCCACAGCCAAACCACAGAATTCCAGTCCTGGAACAAAGAGTGAGAATCTCCTGGTAGAGATGGTGATCTCTGAGTTTTTCCTCAGCATCCATGGAAAGCTCTCTCCAGGTGTCTCCAGCTGCAGAGCTGAACTTCAAGTTCTCCCTGATCATCAAATACTTCACCTGAGTTAAAGGCATGAGAACAACTCCTTTCTGAGAGGGTGTTTACAAGGGGCTTGATATGTTCGTTTCTTTTCCTTCTGCTCTCTCCACCTGCAGTTCTTCCAGGAGGACAAACCTCACAGGGAACTTTCCCCGGGAAGGTCACAGCAGGACACGCTCCGTGCTTGTCCCTTTCCAGCAGCACCGGGACGGCCATGCCACCCAGTGGTGAGCGCCTCGTCAATGCAGGGGTGGGAATCAAACCAGCAGAGCAGCTGAGAATGACTGAGTAAATCCGTGCTTGCTGCTGGATTTCAGTGACCTACCCCCAAGTCTGTGTGTCTGTATAAACTATCTGTTCTCTTACACATATTTAGACACACAGAGATAGATCATAGAATATAATATTAGATGGAGAATTTATGTATATGCCATTAAATTTTACAAATCAGACATACACATTCAGTTTAATTTTTGCTTAAGGTTAAAATGGCATGTTTGAATTCCTGTTTCAAGGAAAACAGCCCCATCTCTCCAAAAAACAAAACAAAAAAAAGCTCTCAGTTATTTCAGATCCCCAAATCTCTGTGATAACATCTTATGGCTTAGCTGGCTTTAGAGTAATTCAGAACTTCTTCTGCCTCCTGGTGTCCTCTGAAGAGAGAAGCCTTCTGAAACAAAGAGAGAGGCTCTTGCCCATGGGGAAGAGGTGGACCTGAGCATTCACACTTTGCAATACACTTGAATTTTGCAGGGTAATAAAATAACCAGAGGTGCTTTCTTGTATTGAAACTTCCCTTTTTCAGCTGGGAGTTGAGGCAAGTCCTGCAGTGTCTCACAGGCCTGGCAGTGCCTCCTTTCAGGGCTGTGTTAGCTGGCAGAGATCAGGCACCTGTGGAGAGACACACAGCAGTTGGGGAGGTTATGGAAAGCCACACCATGCCCACCCTGAGGTACAGCTCTCTATTTTACATCATCCCATCATCTCTAAATTAGGGAGAGCCAGGGAAACACCAGTGGGGTGGCTGGGACAGGTAAAGGAGCACCTTAGTGTACTCCACTAATTTGGCTTTGAGACGTGGTGAGCAACAACAGTACAAAACACAGAATAAATCTGTGTTACTCAGATGGGAAGAAATTAATTATTTACAGCCAGGGAATCAATGTAGGACAGGGATGGTTCCTGGCCTTCCTCTCCTCTGCTCATTTCAGACTATTCATTCAAAAGGGGTGCACAGACCCATCCAGGCAGCTGAGCTGCTCTACCTCAGCCAGAGCTTCAGGGTTCTTGCACTAGAGGGGATGGAATAACCTCATCCAATGTAAAAAAACCCACCAGGAACTCCCTAACAAACCCAAACCCCCACACCAAACAACTCTGAGGAGCAAACAAACACTGCTTTGAGAGCCCTGCTCTGCCACCCTCCTTTGCTTGCTGTGAGAGCAGAGTGAACTCTCAAACCTCTGTGAGACAGAACAGCTGCAAACACAGGCACAAATGAGCAGCACATCAGCACATACAGACTGACAGCAGGGTTTAATACACAGACTACAAGCTCATTTCCAGGAGAAAAGCATGTGACACTGCCATGCTGTGGCATTGGAGACTTCAGGAGGAAAAACAGAAGCAAATTAGTGGGATGCATCACAATCTTCTGTTTAGGCTTCCGTTTGAAGATCTGGTTAATTTTTTTTATTATTCTACAAAGTCGCTCATTTAATTACAGATTTAATTTCTCTAAGTACTACTCCTGGCCCAACTGTCTTCCCTACATGTTCTTAGTTCGAGGCACAAAATGCTTTAGTGCCAAAACAATTTCGACAATTTGAAGCCAAAGAATCAAAGCAAAACCTTGAAAGTTTTACTCAGGATCTTATCCTGTCTGGTCTTGAAAACCTCCAAGGATGGAGACTATTTAACTTCCCTTTCCACTACCTGTGAGGAGACAGCCACACAACAGTGGACTGTCAGCTTCTGCATTTTACTGCAGAGAAATAACATCAATTAGGATGTAAAATATCATAGAAGACTGCCTGAAGCACGGGTTTATCAATTTGTAGCTTCAACCAATACTAACTTGGGACAAGTTAACTCCTTTTTCCCTTTTTCCATTTGGTTGATGCTTGTCCAACCTCCCCCCCAACATTCTCAGTCATAGAATTAGACATTTAATCTGTGTTAAAGATGCCCTTGGGAGGCTCTTACCTTCATTCAGTTGAACTCTGATGACCTCATCAGGATTTTTTCTGCAAGTTCTTGGGCTGTTCCTAAACCAAAAATGACTTTTTGTCTGATTAGAAGAACGTAACGGTGAAATCAAACTTGGAGGCAGGAACTCAGGCAGCCACAGGCAAACATTAAAATGGCAGGATGTCGTAGGAGATAAATTGGCTTCAAGATGAATTTATGAGGTGGAGTCTAATGACCCTCAAGAGATGGCTGAGATTTTGCCAAAAACCTTTGAGTAGCAAGCTCTTTGGAAGGTACATTTTCCAATAAGAGCCTAAAAATCAGACGAGAAACTTTCACTAGGGACTGTCAGACATTCAGCTGAGCGTGCAGCTGCTCAGCATTAGCAAACATGAGGAATACTTTATAGGCTCTGTTTAAGTATCATGCTACAAACTGCTTCCACCAGTGCTGAGCACACATCAAAATCACCACAGGCACCAGAATCCACTGCTGATTCTGAGCAGTGGCATTTGTGAAAGCTGACAAAGTGATGATGAGAATACCCCCAGAAATTCCTGGGTGAAAGAAGCCAAGGTGCTGGGGGAGACAGCGATCTCAGGATTGGAAAAATATCTGGAAGTGTAGAACTGGCTCTCAGCAGGAGCTTTGGCAGCTTCAGGAACTTGTTTCATAGGTCAGTAGGGCTTTAAAGTTGCAGTGTTTAGCTGATGATCACTGGTCTGTTTAGACAGGGACTTCCAGAGGCTTCATTCCCCATACCACTCAATTCCCCATACCACTCAATTCAGACATTTTGCACACTCTGAGAGTCAAATCACTTATCCTGACGGATGCAAAATTTGGTTTCATTACCTGCCTTTGAAAGAGAATCAATATTGCCCACTGCAGACAGCACATCTGGCTCCATGACCAAGGCAATACTCAAAGCAAGCTACACAGAGTCAACATGACACAGAGACAGACACATCCATGTGTGTGTGACACAGAGGGAGACACAACAGCCAAAACTGACTTCATTAAATACATGTCTGAACACTTCCTCCTGGAACTACAGCTGTATGGATTCTGGGGTTCCAATTTTAAAATGAGTATTTGCAGCTCAGGCTTCTTACACCAAAGAGCTGATCATAGCTTTCATCCTTATAGATGAAAGATAAATATTCCAGTTTGCAAATTAGCAGGTCATCTTCTATTCATTTGAAGTACTATCAAATATATCTTAAAAGCCAAAATAATACAGAGGGGAAGCTATGAGAATATGATTCCCCACCCTCATATAGGAAACCTGCTTTCAACAAGAGAAATTTCATTAAGAACAAATTAGAAATGGAAACAGAGCCCAGAACCTTAAGTACTGTCTGGTAATCATTTTGTCTGAGTACATGGTCTGTAACAGCTTTTCTTTGCATCCACTTGGGACTCTGCTAACGAAACTGGAGCCTAAAAACATTCCTTTATTTTCTGAAAAGTTTTTCTGTTTGTTCAATCCAGGAATTCTGATCCCTACACCTCCACAATAAACCTCTCCCATATTTTTAGTCCCATCTACTGTATGGCTGCCGTGGAAACTCCTGAATGGAAAACAGTGAGCAAATAAGTGCAACGTAGAGCTGGACTGTTACTTCACCTGAAAGAAATGACAGGATTCACCCTGTTCCTGTGGCCATTGTGCCAATGGCCAAGAATTTACCAGGAGAGACATTAAAAGTCAAAATCTTGAGGAGTAAAATTAATTTACACTTATTTCTGATGAACAGATGACCGCTTGTGTTACTTTGTCTTTCTACATTGACTTCCCTCAGGTTAAGAAGTTCTCTTCTGGAGTATCTGTACCCAGCCAATCCTTCCAGAGATGGTTTAATACAGCTGCACAGAGCTATAAAGGCATCACCATATCGAGAGCAAAGCTATCAGAGGATATTGGCAATTGTTACTACTTAATGTTTGCTGATTAAAACCTCCATGGCTTAGTTGACAGAACTAGACTGCCAAAAAGAAAAAACAGAAACATCTTAGAATAAGAGACAACAAAATCTGCCAGAAGAGTTACAAACAGACGAGATGCACATCCAAGCCAGCAAATAGTTACTGACAAAGCACTGTTTGCATGCGTGTTAGCAGGCACACAGAGCAAGTCTTGGCCGTGGTAAATGGTAAACAACCAACCTGTTGCTGCCCTTCACTTCATCCAGCTCCTTCTGCAGTCTGGCATTCTTCTCCTCCTCCTCCTGCAGCTTTCTCTTCACCACACGGAGCTCCTGCTGAGCTTCACACTTAATGTCATTGGCTACAACCACTGCAGTCTGCAGGTCAGCCTGGAAACGCCTCCACTCCTCTGTGTCCTCCTGCAAAGAGCAGTGAGAACCCCAAACTGCTGTAAAAATGCACCCACTCCAGCTCAGCACTTAGTTATTGATCTCTATTGCAGTGATCACAAGCAACCAGGATTTCCTCTCCAATTTTAAGGTGGTGCTGGGTCAAACAGAACACTCGCCTCTTTATACTACCGAAGTTATTGCCAAAGAAACTCATGCTCAACTTTCCACTCCAATATTGCCAAGGAGTCCAAAGTGAAGAGAATGAAGACTTAAAGGTGCAGAAAGAATTTCTGCTCTTGTTCTAGGAAAACACAATGCCAGTATTGCAATAAAAACTCAGCCTAGCCTTGTCTTGGAGCTTAAATCTTACCTTCATCTGCTTAGTCAGAGCTTTCAGCTGCCTCTCTGTATCTTGTTTTTGTTCCTCCAGCTTCATTGCTTTACCTAGGAATGATAAAAAATGTGAAAAGATTATTAAACACGTAAGGGCAACAGTGAAAATGAGAATGGGAAGGCAGAGCAGCTGATTTGGTTTTGCTTCTGGTAATGCCACCAAAGTAGACTAAACTGAATGAAGACACTGTCAATGATCAGGAATGGAACTAACAGTAGATCTGGTACTCAAACATCTCTAAAATATGTCATTATTTTCAGGTATTAAACCAGACAAATTTAAGCAACCCCACGTGGATTCACTTGCTCAGCACACAGATCCCGAGGGATCACTGATGTGAGGAACAGCCACTGGTTCCACCAGGTGGCAGCTCCCCATCCTCAGCAACCTCGACTTCACTGCTCTTCCCAGTGCTCTGACCTAAAAACTCTCTAATAGAAATGCAGTAATTCCCATTTCTGTTACAGGTAATACTTCCTTCACTGAAGAATGAGGCTTGGAGACTGTCTCTAGTGTCCCATCTACAGCACCCTCTGTTAAAATAGCACTTCTGTGCATGAACAGAAGGGAATATTCAAAACTGGAATATTTGTAAAGATCAGACCTCCTCCTCCTCCTCCCTGTTGCAGCCCTAACTGAGCCCCCCAAATAAGCTCACTTCAATCCCTTTTTCCAGCTCCACCTACTTTCTAGGTCACTGATGAGCTGGTTATTGTGGAGTTTTATAGCACGATGCTGCTCCACCTGGTCTTCCAACTCAAAAATGGTCTCCTTCAGGTTTTTGATATCTGCTTCATTCTCTGATGTCTTCTCCTGCAGCTTCTGGCTGGTTCTGCTCAGCTGCTCAGCCTGTCGGTCACACACCTCCTTCAGCTGACCATACTCATTCTCAGCCTGGGAGGGAAGAAAAAAGGTGCAAGTTTGTCCTTATTTCTTAGGAGATCTCACTCATTAGAAACTTTACTTGTGGATTTAAGCATTGTGTATACCCAGTTTTCCATGAAAATGAGAGTCTCAGGAAGCAGAGAAGAGAGATGAATGTCAGTTTGCTTTCCTGGCAATAAAGATAATACAAGATGCTGCAAAGGAAATGAAATTTTCTATATGATGACCACAATTCCAAACCAATCTCTGCAGTTAATGAAGGGAGAGGAATTATATTCCCAGAAATCTCCACTTCTATTTCTGTAGAACATTATGAAAGTGATATCACTGCCTTAGGGCCAGGCTGGTGATCAGTTCATCCACATTAACAATTTGCTGCTTTTACCATGTGCATTTTCAATGGGCTGTGAAAACACACACAGCAGAGCCAGCTACTGCAGATAAGTGTATTTCTGAATATGGGACATCTGGAATTACTGAAGGGGGAATCTGCTGCACTTCATTTCGCTGGCTCAGCCCACTGATCAATCCTTCCAGGTTAGGGGGGAGCTCTCTGACTAGGAACAAGCTCTGGAAAAGGTGCAGGCTGCCAATTCAGTGAGCAGCACTGGCACAGCCTCACTGCAGGGCAGCCTTACAGAAGCCTGTGGTCTTGTTTGGGTGTCACAAACAGCCAGTGATTCAAAACAGCTTAAGTCCAGGGAAGGGAAGAGTAAAAAGAGGGAAATCTGTGGTTTCCAAACCAAGCAATAAAAAGTTTGGTACAGAGTCTGAGCACTCAGCAGTTTTTCATTTATTCTTCATGATCTGCAGCTCCAGAAAGCACTTGGGAAAAGTGGAGGAAAGCTTCCTCCACTAACTCCATTTGCTGTGGTCACCTATTTTAGCTGAACGGACATCTGGATTTTCTAAATCACTCAAACCATGGAGGTGCTTTTTGGCAATGCTCTCTTCCCCTGCAGCCAATTTTATCATTCTTCTCATGCTCCCTTCTCCATACAGGAAAGGCTGCACACTTTCACTCCTTCTGCAGCACTGGGACATAATCACTGCTTGTGCTTTATTAACACTTGCTGAATGATGGCTCACGCTGCAGCTCCTCTGAACAGCCAGGATCACACAGAAAACAGGGACACTAACTTGCTTAACCTCATTTGGAGCTAAGCTATGAATCACTAATGAGGTAAATTGTTCTAAAAATATTTTTTAATGTTGCTTTACCTATCCCAAAACTGAGCATTTCTTTTTTTTTTTTTTGTAAAAATATTTGTTTTATGAAAATTATCTCATCTGGAGCTTGACTGTGCTGTGACTTGTTGCTGCCCCTATCAGCTTCCCTGAGCATTAATTCATGTCCTTGTGTTCTCATGACCAATGACATCTATACTTCACTGCTAATTAATTGTGATTCATTATTCAGAATTTAATATTCACAGCTAACTACTTATGCCCTTCTCTTCATCTGATTAGCAAGTGATTTACACTATTTGTTCACACCATATCAAAGAGCTTTTTTATTGATCTGCTCTTTGCTCCGATTCTGATAGACACAATTCTATTTACTGAAAGAGTAAATTCTACAGAAGGTATTAGGACAAAATAGTTAGGAATTTATAAATACAGATATGTCAATAGTTATTTCTGAGAAAATATGGGTAGAGCAGCAGAAACTGAGACAATATCATATAATCCCAGTTTCTACTCAGAGCTAATAATACAATTTAAATCCTGGAAACTTACAATCAGTGGCTAAATAACAATGTAAAGACCTATTTGTGAAAGGACACAAACAATCACTTTATTTTACAGCTGTTACTGCTTTACCTTAGACAGCAGCCCCTGAATGTGCTTCAGTTCACTGTTTGCCTTCAGCAGCTCTTGTTTCAGCTCAGTGCAAGAGGCTTCTAACTGGGCCTTTTCTGCATGGGCTACTTTGAGCATCTCCTGCACCTCAGAGTTGTCAGAGATGCAGCCCATCACATTGATTTCTGCAGCCTTTTGTTTCTCATTCTCCAGCTGAGTTTTGAGAGAGCCATTCTCAATTTTCAGACCTTCCAAGGCAATTTTGCAGTCCTCCAAACTTTTTGTCACTGTGCTGCTGCTCTGCTGTTCCACTTCTAGAAGTTTAAGCAGCTTCTCATTTTCTTCTCTCAGGCTTTTTATCACCTGCTGGGCATCCTGATGCTCCCTTTCTAAGCTTCGCAGGCTGCTGGTTAACTGTTGCTGAATGTTGAGCAATTTTTCTCTTTCAAATTGTGCTTTTTCAAGAACTTCTGCACATTTCTGTTCCAGTTCAAGGACCTTCTCCTCTTGAGCTTCATTCTTGGATCGCTCTTGGAGGAGAGTCATGAGCTTCTCATTTTCCTGGCTCAGCTGCTCAGCTCTGTCTCTGTGCTGACGGAAGGAAGTCTCCAGAAGAGCTTTCTCTTCCACCAGCTTCTCATTTTCTGTTGTCAGCTCCTGCACCATTTGCTGCTGATCAGACAGCTCCTGCAAAGTAGCCTGCAGCTCTTCTGCTGTGCTGTGGTGATTCTCCTCCATCTTTTGTATTCTCTCTGTAAGAGATGCCACAGAGAGGTCGCTGATATTATTTGGAGAACTTCCTGCAGTGGAGCACTTGGAGCCTTTGAAGTGGTTGCTGCTGGCAGATGCTGGCCTGGAAGGCACATCTGCAATGTGCTCAAAGTCAGATGCATCAGGTGACAGGGAGGCCTTGGTGACATCGCTGCTGGAGGAGCCGGAATTGCGCAGGGCAGCCCCGTTCAGGTGCTGCCTGTGCTCCTCTGCTTCACCCCTGGACACGCTCTTGGATGGGCTTCCAAAACTCGACTCTTGGGTAGTTGGGGTTGGGAGGCTGCTGTCGCCTCCACTGCTTGTGGTTGTGTCTGAGAGAGGGGAGTTCTCCAGGTAAAGCAATTTCTCTTTCAAAGCACGGTTTTCTTCTCCCAGGCTAGCAAGCTCTTTTTGGAAAGTCCTGTTTTTCTCCTGAAGGGTCCTTATTAATGGATCTATGTCAGCAGGCGATACTGTTTCTAAATTTTGGTTGGAAGCCCCCATTCCTTCAGCATTGAGCGACCCTTTCTCTTTGCATTTCTTCAACTCACAACGAAGTTTGGTAATTTCCGAATCTTTTGTCTTTGCTTCTGCCAGGAGCTCTTTAACCTGAGATTCCAGAACAGCCTTGTCACCAGTTTCATTCTCTTGCTTGGACTTGCTGGTGGGGCGCACGTGTTTGGTAGGAGTTGGTGCACCAGAAGAGGTGGGGCTGGGCTGTGTTTTCCTGGGGTTGGCCTGAGCACGCAGCACAGCTCTCTCCCTGGACACGGATGAGGACAATTCCCGGGGTGCTGGGATCCCCGTGCGCTTCGCAGCCGAAACTGCTCCTTGAGGAACAAGGGATGAAGCAAACTGGAGTTAGTGCATGAAGAAAACAAGTTTCACAACAATGCTGGAGCCTAGAGCAGCCCTGGAAAAAAACACCTGAGTGTTTGAATAGGTTTAGTCATGACTGACTGTGTGGATTCATGTTTCAAAGGCTTGTATTATTCTGCATTTCTTCCTTTCCCATCCCCTGCAAAGGAACACAGCCTGGTAAACTTTTTCCCAGTGTGGTAATATAATATGTAAATGCTGCAATACATGAGCTACAACCCCCTATTAATTGTATTGATGTAAAGATACAAGGATATTAATTATTTGAAAGCAAAATTCTTCACACTACTTTGTAAAATGCTGGATCTAATCCTAATAATTTCTGAGGAAATATTCAGCAACTTAAGAAAAAATAAAAATGTATTTTTATCACGCACAAAACTATTTGCATTATACTCTATTTAAGCAGATCATCACAAAAGAAGGACTGAAACATTAAGGCTGAGCACAGATTCAGTGAAATATAAAACTCTTCTGGCACTTCCAACACTAAGACAATTGTGTTGCTGCAGCTTCTTGCAGAGATGGATCAGAGATTTTCCATGTTCTAAATTCCCATCCTCTTATGGAAGAAGAGCAAAAGGAGCTTAGAGAGTTGATGCTGTTCTGTTCAGTTGTTGGTTGGGTTTTTTCCCCACCAACCAACAATGCAAAGCATTATGTGACTACAAGGGAAATGAAGTTTATGAGTTGTTGATTTTCATCTTTCAAAGCTCTCTTGAAATACAGGACCCCAGGCACTGAAGAAACAATAAGAGCCATCTGAACCATGGAAGTTGTAACAAGTTAGTTGAAGAAAAGAAGCTGGTTCAAAGGGCAGGTATGACATGGCACTGTAACTGAAAACACTGTGAACTTAAGAAAATCCTCCTGAAAATTCAGGACCTTATGCAAAAGGAAAAGCTCTAAAGGACAGGACCATGAAGTGTGGGGATAGGGCACAATGAGGAGATCTTGTCCAATGGAGCCACATAAACAGGATGCAAGAGCGAGTTATGCAAACAGAAAGGGCTAGTGAGCCAGTGTTTGCAATAAAAACAACTTCCAGAAGGACTCTGGGGGGAAATCCTAGGACGAATTCCATCTCCCCACATTCAGAAGGCTCTGTACTGACACACATGTGCGGCATCCACAAAAAAATCAAAGAGCAGTAGGAGCAAAGGGGGGCAGCCTCCTGCCTTACACAGCAACCTCATCGCTCTCACACAGCCTTCTCCTCAGCACAGCAGAGCAGGGCATGGAAGGGTTAACATTAACACCACCCCGTTTGCTCAGCATCTCTTTTGAAGAATGCACTGGGTTTATAAAGCCCACACAAACAGGAGCCCCTCCTCTCCCCCCAAACACACACACTCTGCAGCAGCACAATAAACACCCCAGACAAAGAGCAGCTGAAGAAAAGCCCCCTGAAGCCGGCGCAGCGCTGGCAGGAGAGCACAGAGAGCCTCTGTCATGGCAGGGGCACGGTGAGGCCAGAGACAAAGGCTCCAGTGTTTTTGGGAAGAGATACAGGGACAGCCAGGCCCACACAGCTTCGTTCAGTCACCTACAGCTGGAGGGGACAGCACAGCTCCAGGATCTCCGGTGGAAAGCACCACGAAGGAGGAGATGGGAATTCTCCTTGGCAGAGCCCTGGCTCATGCATCATCCCATTCCCAACCCAACCACCAGGACCTGGCACCTGTAAAACCTACTCAGAGTGAGCTCAGCACATGAGCAAAGCTCGTGGTGCCCACACAGCCAACACCAGGAGATGAAGGACAGGAGGAAAATTGAAAGGACCGTGATGTGATGTGACTTCCAGCAGAGAAATCCCAGCTCAGCACAGCCCTTCCCTGCTCAGAGAGAGGCACAGGTGAACTCCAGGTGGGAAAGCACTTGAATGCATCCTGACCATGGAGTAGGATGAATGCCCAGCATACAGAAGCAGTTTTACCCAAGCTGCAACCACACTACAGTTCTAAGATGTAAAATCCACATTACAAACGATCAGAGATGCTCCTGAATGGAGCCTAAGGGGTGATTTAAAGCCTTATGTGTGTCCTGGGCTTTTATTCAATCTGAAGGGGTTTTCTACCTTTCACACAAACTTTTATGACAAAAGCAAGTGCTTCAAGAAACTTTTTTGATGCCCAAACCGGTTCAATAACACGGCTGTCAACTGGTCAGTACGTGACTAAGCAGTATTCCATAAATAGTGGGTGGTATTCTGTATATTGCAATAAATAATGAGGCAATTACACATTAGTACAAATTGCTTGGCACTAAGGAAACCACCTTTTCCTAGGAGATATGCTGCACTTGTAGCGATGCCAGCATGTTTCTAATCACCACCAGATGACAACTGCAACATGATCCTGAGCTATGGAAGACATATACATAAGGATAACAATTAATGATATTTAACTGGGATTATCTGTACTCCACCAGTTTGCCAACCTGTGCAGGCTCTGAGCTCACTCAATGTGCCTCCTGTGTTTTGCAAGACTCCACGCTCTGCTGACTTGTTCTGTCATAAATCACAAGGCATTTGCTATCCATCAATAACCATTAACCAACTTGGCTTTTTCACAACACAGAAAGACTTACATATTTCCCTCATTCCACCCCCCACAGGCACCACATGATACTAAAAAGTCACAAGGAGTCCCCCCACCCCCCCCAAAAAAAAAGTTCTAAGTGCATATGTTGATCACAAAACACCAAATCAAGTATAAACACTACTTTAAAGTCTATTTTATGGGCAAGCCCCCTCTGAATGACCTTGGAATTGAGCAGTGTAGTGGTTGCCAATGACTGCCAAGCCACAGCCCGAGGCTCCACAGGCAGGAGCTGCACTGAGGGCAGTGCAAGTCCCCCTGGTGACCTGATTAAGTGGCCCCCAGTCTGGTGATGGGCTGTGGGAGACTCCAGACAGACACGTGCCTCCCAGGCTGCTGCATCCAACACAGCCCTGATTTATGCTGCTGCTTTCAGTGGCTGGAATCACACAGAACTTCACTGCCTGGCCAGTGCTGCTGGTTTTGATCAGGGGAGAGAAAAACAACCAGTCCTGAGTCTCAGGGGAGGTCACCTCATCACTGTGTTCCTCACCTGGGTGCCCAGTAAGAACTTCTCCATTTTCAGCTGTACTTTTCCAGGTGTGAGGCATTAAGCCATAACAATAGACAGAACTTATAATTCTCTAAGTGCTTTCAAATTACCACTATTTAACTCAAATCCTCTGAAACACATAATTTAGTTTAAGCTAAAGGACAGGGAAGCAGAGAGAAATGAAACACCTCACCCAAGGTCACACTAAATCAGGATTAGGATAAGGGTTCATACCCTGCTGTGCAGCTTTCCATGCACCACTTGCTGCCAGGGAGCACTCCCTGACTTCCCACTGGTGTCAAAAGCCAAAGTATCACTTTAATGAGATAAAAGTTGACCCCTTGAGACAATCTTTTGACATTTTAATCCCATTTTCAACACAGCTACAATGTTTCTCACTGAAGCATCAGGATTACTCCTCAGTTTTTCCACGTTATTATTTATTTCTGATCTGAGCTCTCAGCACCTTCCATAGGGACATCCATAACCAGGAGAAAATGGACCGTGGAATGGAGTAAAACATTTCCCAATCCTCCAAGGTGAGGCACACAGGACTGTGGCTCAGAAGTAACATCCAATGTAATTACAATGGTAGCAGGGTAAGGGGAAGCAGGAGGCAAACCTTTTACCAGTCACAGGGGAAGACGTGTGACATTAAGGAATGAAGATTCTATACATTTCTCTGCCTTTACATTCCATGTGCTCTGAGATAACACATATCACTGCAGTAAAGCACCAGCCTTGAATTTACATTTATTTTACTTGACCCTTAATTATACTAACAGTTCAAACACTGGCTTCCCCAGTCCCAGAGCAGAGGAATAATCTCACTTGGGAAGTGACAGCATTTGACTACATAATCATCTTTGAAAATGTTCTAATTTCTGCCTTGAATCTTTTTTTTAGAACTGGAGTCAATACAAAATTATTTGCCTCTGGCCTTTGTCCCATTTGTGTCCCACAACCTGCCCTTTTCTTAATCCTTCCCTCCATCAACATATTAATAACCCAAAGGTTAATGCCATGGCCTTCTGCTGTTCCACAGTGGAGTTAACAGGGAATGTTCCATTTAGTACCTTACTCCTCAATTTTAATCCTGTCATCTCTTAAGCAAACAACAATAAAAACACATTGTTTCCTTCAACATATTCAAAATTCCACGTCAGTAATTCACTGTTCCATAGTTTCAGCAGGTACCAAGCCTCCTGCACCATCGATGTAATTTAAGCACTGATCACCCACAAAGCATTTCAGTCATGTAAGACTAAAGCATGGAGACAGATGCAGCTTTGGTGTGATGTTTTTAAACAATGGATACCTTATTTGAATTGCAAGGGCAGGATAACTAACAAGAACTAAAAGAAAGCTATTCATAGCACGCTGCAATGCTCCAGTCATACATTTCAGAAAGGCAAACTGTTGCCTGCAGACAAGTTTGTCCTCTCACGAGGGATGTTAAAGCTCTCTCATTCCAGCTCCTGCTTTTGCAACAGATCAGCAATTTCACTGTCCCGTGTCTGTCATCCCTAAATCCTCCTCAGAAAGGACAGTGCAACAAGAGATTACAAAAAGAAATTAAGGACTAACTACTCAAAGCCTCTCTGGAAGCAGAAGACAGAGGTGGTTCTGTCATTCTGGAATTCTGTCCTGACATGCCAGGATGTTTTAATAAAATTTCCCATCTGAACAGAACTCCTGAGCCTCGGAGAGAAAAGTGGTTCCTTGAAGGAAAGGTCAGTATAAATCAAATGGGCTGGAAGCATTTAGCACCATGGCTAAGTAAAGGCAATATTAACAGCCCACACTTGTACAGCAAATAAAAAGAATTATTAAACCACCCCACACAATTTTACTGTGCTCTAGCACTTGTGGTTTTGCTGAAATATGTCCTTCTTATCAATTCTGGCTTTCAGCTGATCCTCTGGCTGTGACTTCAGAGAGCACTTCCTCAGGCTTTGCCAGGATGTGTTGAGGATCCAGAGCAGCACCAGGAACACACAGCAACAGCCAGGCAAGGCAGGCAGGTACCCTGTGCTCAGCCTTGCCTGGGAAAGGTCCTGGCACCACTTTCAGTTTCTCAGTAAAACAAACCTGGCCCACAGGAGTATCTTCACCCGGTTTATGACACCAAAACACAGCTGTCTAGTGCCATTTCAGATGACCTTTAGGTATATTTAAAATACCTTCACTGCACTCTAAGATTTGGCAGCACCTGTAGGAGATTTGTCCCTTGCTCCAGAGGCAGACAGAGGAACTGGGATGTCTGAAGACACCTGAAGTGCCCCAGACATTGAACTGAACAGTCAGACTTTCTTCACAGATTTACAAACCAATGTTAGAAGGCAGATAACAGCAGCTTTTTTGTGCTACATTCAGAATTCCTTCAGTGCCCTAGTACCCTTTAGCTGATTTCCAGCTACACAATGAATGATTTAACACAATGGATTAATATGGGATTCATGACATCATCAATGTGAATTTAGTCACAGCCAAGTCACAAAAGATGGCATTAGCTTGGAGTCACTAACCACACTCTTGGTTGACTCACTGTGATAAACCAGCACATGTTACAGGGAGCCTGGACGTGTTTTCTGACTTCTTTTGTCAACTCAGAGTAAAGTTTTCAAGAACCTAATTAACTTGGTGCTTAAAATCCATTTTTCAAAAGAAGATAAGCCACTAAGATCTCAAAGCTTAAGTGAAAGCCCAGGGGACTTGGCAGATCCCTTTCACACTGTCCCAGCCTTGATCCTGAGATTGATACTGAGACTGATTAAGAGTCAGTGAGGGATGTCCTTTGGGAAATGGTGACTGTACAGCACAGAGGAAGGACTGCTGTACACTTGACTCCTTTAAAGTACTTTTTCATCAAAAGGTTTCAGTACACATCTGTTTTATTCAATCACCCTATTTTCTCCTGCCTTTCCCCCCCTCCTTTGTTCAAAGCAAATGAAACAGTTAAAAAACAACTTCCCTGCTGACCAGAGATCTGATATCCAAATTAACAGGAAACACAGTGACACATTTCACAGTGGCATGAGGAAAAGCAAACATTGAGAAGTAGGGCAGATAGAACAGCAGCCCTTCCCTGCACTGCTGGGCTACTTCATACAACACCTACAGAGACAAAATCCCTGCACATTCTGCCACACTGCTTAATCCCCCTATCCCTAAACCTCTGGGAATGGCAGGACAGCTTGGTAACAAATACTAAAGGGATGCACACAAGTACATCAAGCTATGAGGAAGATTTGAATCAGTCCTGAGAGCTTCTTGGGAGCTGAAATATGAGTGGGACTGGATGCAAAGGCTGGAATTTCAGAGGTGCAGGTGGCAAGAGATACCACCCAGCACCTACTGATATCTACAAAACTGCTTGAGCTGATTAGAACTTCATATTTGAGAGCGAAATGGCTGAAACTTCTGCTCCACCACCAGCTTAGGCAAAAGTCAGGATCAAGAATGGCACTATTGTACTGTGAAAAATATCATGCCTTGATCTGCTTGGTACACAAAGGGAATGAGCTGAACGGGTTCCATTCTTCCATAACAACAGCACTGGATACTTCTCTGAATAACCCTCAAAAACTCAGAGGACCACACCATTTTCCACCTCTTTCAGGGTAGCAGTGCTGAAAGTACAGTGTCTGTACAGCAGTACAGAAAGACAGTGCTCTCTGCTACCTGGTCTTTATGCAGCAGCAAACAAAGCAAAGCAAGGCTTGGCCAGTTGTGGCTTTTCCGAATTAATCAGTCTGTTTGCAGAGCGTTAGTCACAGAGCCAACACCTTCACAGGTCAGCACCTCCTTGGGAAGGTTCACTTGTACTCCACCTAGCTTTACAAAAAGACAAGGAGATGGCTCCAGAACAACAAACGTGGTTTTGATAATCCAGCACTAATTATATGTAGAAGCTTCTGCTCCAATAAGGCCTTTTACTCACTTAGCAAATGCAGACTAGGAGTAATTAAAACATTAGCCTTTTTTCTGAATCATTTAATGGCCTGTTGGACTGTCTGACCTCCCTGATTGCACTGTCTGTGGAACAGGCACAATATGCAACAGGAGGAAAGAGCTAAAAGGCTTAATGCAAAGATTTTGATCTATGTAATCATGGTGGAGAGTGTAGGAAAGCAACTCAGGTACTGATATTTGAGATGGAGGATAAGAGTAAGACCAAAGAGAAATAAAAATTATATTACAAAGTACTAGGGAATGACAGATGTCTGTACCAAAAAAAACTACACTAGCAAAGAAAAAGAAAAATAGCAAAAAGCATCTTGATCTGAGTAATTAATAATTTAAGACTAGAGACCCCTGACATTTGAGCTGAACACTTGGTAAAGGTTGGCTGATTTTTTTAGTTAGAAATACTAGTCTAGAGATCTGGAGTGCAAAAAGCAGCCAAGAAAAGGCACTTTTGGTAACTTGAAGACAAAGCCATGACACAACTACTTGCCAGTGGTTTAAATCTGCAGATGAACTATTGGTAGGACATTCTTTTCAAGGGTGGCCACCAGCAGAGACTCTCCCATGGCAGGAATGTAACCCAATAGTAGAGATGACCTTGTAGTTGAAGCATCACCATTTAGTTCAAATTTTAGCATCTAAACAAGTACTACGAATCCAGAAAAGGCCCCAGTAAGTTTTCTAGTGATTTTAAAAGAGAAAAATGTCTGCTGCACAATTAAGGAATGATCACACACATTTTATTTTCAGCTTGTTGGATTCACCTGATCAACAGTTCTATCGTTTTCTCCTTGCAGAGAAAGTCGCATTTAATTCTTCCAGAAAAGTGTTAAAATGAAAATAGAAAAAGACCAACTCTACTCATATCTGGTGGTTCCAAGCTCAGCACAGCCACAAGAGCTGAATTTCAATTTCACTTTTTCACAGCTCAATTCTATTACAGTGGAAACAAGGTCGCATTCAGAAGGTAAATGAGAGGAGATCTGATCAAAACCCTGTTCACAAAGTCTCATTGTGAATTTCAGCTGACTTTTTCTGCTCTTTATGGGTCTGTTCACAGACAATTCCTCTCTGAATAGCAGCAAGAGTAGTTAAAATCTCTTTACCCTGAGAGACTTGCCAGTGTCCAACAAAAGAGTCCCTCTTAACATTTTTGATGCTGTTTACTTGAATTTCCTGAACGTTTTTAAACTGAAAATGAAAACTCAAGCTTGGATATCTCTGTTTTGAGTAAAAGTACAGAAGCACAAAAGCAGTGCAGGCTCTACTGTAAGAGGGCACGTTTCTCCCAAATCTCAGGACCAAAGATCCATCAGGAAAATGAATTGGCTGAGCTGAGAGACAAGAACTGCTCTGTGCATGCCCAGTCTTTGCTGCTACAAACACAAACTTCTCTTTCTAATCTGCTCAAGAGTCAAGGAGTGCCCAAGGGGCTCCACTGCTCCATAAGGCTCTGGCAGCAAGAGAATCATGAGGTGCTGCTGTGTTCACCCCCAAAATGAGGGACACAAACCCCATGGAATTACCAACACTGGTGCAGGTCAGAATTGGGGTGCAATCTACCCCGGAGCTGCTTTGGATTTCTGGAGTACCCAGCAACCTGGCATAACAAACACTGAGCCATCCAAAGCAAATGTTCAGGGAAACTCTATATCCTGCACTTGCTGGAATATCCCTATGGTAAACTCAACACTACTTTTTTTGGAGCTGTTAATACCACTGGGCCTGCCAAAAACTTTAGTCACCTCCAAGTTATACCCCTTATCTAGCCCCCACAAAAGAATGACTAAAACTTTCAATGTGTAGCATTATCTCAAAGTCAATCTGGTGAAAGTTACAGAAATAGAGAATTCTCCCTTTTTAAAATGAAGTACCCCTACTTGCTGGTTTTAATGCAAATTTGTAATTTCCACAACCATCACAGATCATTATTAAAAACAATACATAATTTTTATATTCCTTAAGGGGGGCTTGACTCTATATATTTGTGACATAAACACACCAAAATTATTGGGATTTCTGTGTACTATGACACTTCCTGATTTTGTTTGTTCTGGAACATTTCCTGCCTATGCACCTGTAAAAACAAGATAGGATCAGGTATAATCATCTCATACCAACAGCTAAATCAATTTTAAGCTAAACTCTATTCTGGTAATTTTTTAGACAACTGTTAAAAAAGAAAATCCATAAATATTCATTTTTCTGTGAGGAGGGACAAAATCACTGCTGTTTCACTGAAACAAAGGATTTTCTGTTTGTTCTAGTTGGTAAGTTTGGAGTTTCCTTTGTTTCCCTACCTGTTAGAGCTGAGGCTTCTGCTTTCCAGGAGGCTTTTAGAAACTGCTGTGGGGAGCATCCTTGGAGTTAATAACACATCCCCCAGAACGTGTTGTTCAGAAAAAGCAGGAATTTGCTTGAAGATAAAGCAGAGAAATAATTTTTCAATTTCTATGGCTGTACTAGGAATATTCCAAAGATAAATTACCACTAGCTACATTAAGAATCCCAGGGTTTTCCTTGATTCTAGCTTGCAGACGAGGAGGTAATTCTCCTCAGCTCAGAAAACAGCTTCCCAGCTAATCCAGCCCACAAGTCCTCCACTCAGCCATTCCTGGGTTAACAGTGGTGATAAAACAGCTGTACTTCCATTTCTGGAAAATACAATTATAATGGATAAAATACCAGTGCTGAGTGTTTTGAGAAGTACAGGAAATTAAAAAGTAAACAAAACTAATCAACCCTAAATCTAACCATACCAACTCACTTGGCAGTGGCTGTCAGTACATGTGCTCCTCCAGTTGTGACAACCACTGTGCATGGATGTGATCTGTGGCTCAAGTTAATGAAGGACTGTCCTAAAATCTCCTGGTCCAAGAATTCAGTTGGAAGGAACAGTGAGAACCCTGCTCCTCCCAGACAAGTGAGGTGCTGTGGATCACTCCTCTAAGCATCACAATCTATCTGATATCTTTCCACAAGCACAAAGGATAACCAAACAGATTGTAAGAGGGGAAATGCTTAATATCCAACACTTTCACAATTAGCAGGATAATTTACTCAGCCTGTTTAATTGTTCAGGAGGCCATGCTATGGACTGAACCATGGAACTGACAGAGATACCTGCATGGGGCTTCATCACACTTCTGCTTTCTTTGTTGAGAATGCTCTAATTCCTTGTCCTTCCCACTGAGGGAGAAGAGCCATCACAGAGGAGAAGAAGCTGAAAATGCCTCTCCAAGCACTGCTGTGGAGTGCTCTGGGTCAGGAATCCATGATCCCAACCCTCCAGCTCAGGAACGCTGCCCCACACTTGGCCCAAAGAACTTCTGTCCTCATGAATTCCCAAGCCCTGCTAATCCCGAAAGACAGGGAGGGAAAGGGATCACAAATTGAAACATGAAAGGAGGTTCCTTTTCCTTCCCTAAAAGGGCAGAACTTAAAAGCTAGAAGCATATTTTTTAAAATTGTTTGCTTAATGCTTAATAACCAGTTTGCACTGCACTAGTGTTACAACTGCCTTTTGTTTACTGAAATGTGATGGCCACATAATAAACCCAGTTTTATTGTCATTTCCAGCTTGCTTCTGTGAGGGGGTGGGGAAAGGACTCCAATTTAGTCTCCACAGCTCATCCAGAGCTTTAGCTCAGCCCAGCACAGAGCTAAGAGAGCTGGAACAGCCAATACTGGGAACTGGACTGAAATCACCAGAACTATCAACACAGGATGAGACACATCAGGAAAAGAAATGAGACAGAAGGGGAGAGGAGAAAGCTCATAACATAATGAGATATTTATCTATAAAACATTGCCCACTTCAAAGCAGGAAGAGCTTGAACTCCTTGGTTTAAAAAAAAAAAGGAGCTTTTAATTAAAAGATCAGTCAAAGATTTTCCACAGTCAAGCAGCCTCAAAGAAACTATGTATGGAGGAGGCTGACAGTAATTCTTAACATGATTAGTCCATTCTTCAAACTCAACGAGGTTTTATGAAAGCACTTCTCAAGACCTAGAAGATAAGGATTGTGGAAATATCCTCAGCCCCTCAAAGAGGGACTTTTCCCTTCTGGCACCTCCATTCTGATCAGCTTTTGCCCTGGAAAATCTTGGAAAAACACATTCAGAGCTCTGTGCCTCCCACCTTGTGGCAAAATAGATTGTAATCCTAGGACCCATGGCTTTGGATTGAGCAAAGTTACTGCCATGGACTTTAGGAGGCCTGACTTGAAATATTTCTGTACATTGCTCTAGTCAGCTGAAAACAGGCTGTACTGAGCACACAGCCTCCCATCAGACAAAGGTTTAAAAGCCTTTGAAGGTTTAAATGAATTGCACCACTTTTCTGGAACAGTCTTCCCATTCAAGGAATGTTTCCAGACTGGGATGGACACAACACCACCACCTTATCCCCTCCCAGCATTACAGCTGACACTACAGGCTCTGGGGAACCTTTGAACCGCTTCTCTTTGGTCAAAGAATTTTAAATGCTTTTTCTTTTCTGAAAAAATCCCCAGGATTTTGATAATTTAGCCTTAAATAAGAAAAATGCAATGTTCTCTACAGGCTGTAATTTAGCAACTATTTCACATTATTGCAGACAGACAACACCAGGGCTATTGCACTCTGGAGCAGCTCTCCCAGCAGAGAATACCAGTCCTGGAATGACTCCTGTTCATGGAATCTCATCCCCTCTTACCAGCTGTTAATTATGACTAATGAACCTCATGCTGAGTTGGTTCTGTTCTGCACAAGCACAGGGAATTACCTCTGTTTTATTTCAGGAATCAGAAGCATTTTTGTCTATGAGAGTAAGTATTCAGTTATACTTTTGAAGGTCTTTCCTGTATTGCAGAGAACTCAGTTCCTGCCAATAAATTTATCATTATCCACACCCTTGTGGAAACAACCCCTATAAAAGGGATTATATGAGCATAATTATTTGGTATCACAAGGATTTCTACATCTTCAGTATAAATGCTGCAATGGCAAAATGCAGAAGATCTTTAGGGTGTGAAAAATACAGAAGAATATCCTCCAGATGCAGGGAAGAAACCACCTTTGCATTCTGCACATTTCAGACTAATTAAAACAGATTTCTATCCTTAGTATAGGATGGGATTTCTTAATTCAGTTGGGGAAGAAAGAAAAGTCATCCAACATAAGTAAAATGTGTCAGAGGATTAACTGCACCCTGCCCCTAAAGCCACTTTCATTCCATACATTATAAATATGATTTCATTGAAGTTGCTGGTAAAATTCTTCCTTGCCTGAGTAGCAATGATTTTGAACACTTAGCACCAAAGCATCCATCAGGACAGGAATGTGAGAGGAACATAACTCTGCTCATGGGATGTGGACATATTTGCTTTGCTCCTAACATTTTTCCTAAGCAACTGAATAAATTCCAACCAAGATACAAACCCTACAGAGCTGGTAACAAATGGAAAATATATGTCCCTGTTTCAGCCAACACATCCCTTACACATGCTCAGAACTGAACCCTCCAAACTCATGTTAGCCCTGTGCTTTCCCAAGAGTGCATTTTTCCAGTGATGAATATAAAATTTGCCTGTAAGAACTTCAAATGTAAATTTTGCTGCTGATAAAAATATAGAGCTTGTTAGCTGTGTGCTCCAGAGCCTGATGAAAAGGGCAGGAAGCTGCAGCTCTGATGTAATTTATAGCCTGAGAGAACCAACCCATGATCACTCAGCACACAAGGGCAGATTGCTCTGCCTCAGAACATGCAATCCATACCTATTGATGCTTGTGGAAAAACATTCAATGAAATATAATAGATGGAACATTCCAAAGAGATCTGTGAACACATGCCTGCTTTGGATTACAGGAAGAAAAAAGTTAATGCATGGAAAATCTAACAGTGTCTATTACCATCATTAGAGATCTCAGTTTTAGATCATCTTCAATCATCATGCTCAAATTGCTTGGAGATACAGAATGGAAAAGTAATAGAAAATATCAAATATTTGTCTATCTTCTACTGTCAGTCTCTGAGAATCACAGAAACATCAAATTAAGTTCTCCTCAAGCAATACAGTACAAACAAAATCAGAGAAGTACTCTTGCCTCAGTTTTAGAATCTCATGTTGTTTTGAAAGCTACATTCCCTGTGGAAATCAGCTTTTATGAAGAGTAAATTAGTAAAATTGGGGAGGAATTGAAAAGAGAAAAAAATAAGACAGATTACTATGCTGAAATACTGGTAGAAGGTCCAGAACACAGGACTGCTTCCAAATAAACTCCTCAGTACCTCCAGAGCTCTGGCAGCTTTCAGTGGGAAGACCAAGGGGCAATATATGCTCAGGTTTCTTTGGCCAGCTTTACAACTTCAAGATCTTGAGGAGCCAAACATATCCCAAATAAAAAGAAGCAAACCTCTCTTTCTCCAAGGCCAGGATTATTCCCTTCTCCTTCCACCCTTTTCCCTCTTTCAAATAATTTAATGCTGTGTCAGAACCAACACAACCACAACCATCCCCAGGCTGTTGTTCCCTTGTCACTCTGCAGCTGTCAAGCACATTAACCAAACTAATGAAAAAATCATCAGGAAAATCAGCTTTTACCTTTATTATCATGTTAGATCTACCAGGGGTAGGTCCTAAAACACCACCAGCACTGGGGCAAAAGCACAATGCAGAGCTCTTGACCCACAGGACAAGTTCTTGCTGACCAGCTCATTCAGCAGGATTCCCAGAAGCTCCCTCCTTTATCCAAAAATGGCTTTGTTTTGCTGATGGAAATTAATCTCACACAAAATGCATAAACCACATCCTGCTGTCTGCCATGCCCTAAAAGTTCTTCATGTAAAAGCTGTCATCCTGCCCATGGAGAAAGCACTCCCACTCAGCACATCCTCCCAGCCACGGCAGAAAACTGCTGGGAAGGCCCTGTAGTGTAGGAGAGCTTATTGATTGATGTTTTGCACTAATTTAGCTCTCATTAGCCTTTCAACTTGGAATCAGGGGACCTCAGATTGTCACTGAACACTGCCTCAGATAATTCCAGAGGTAAGTTACTCACACTCATGACTAAATTCTTCTAGGAGGTCAGTCCAGACTGTGACAGTGGCTGTTGCCATTTCACTGGCCTGGGAGCAGAGGGGACACTGCCACTGACTGATGTGTTTGTCAGTCCTTCTGAAATGATTTCATCATGTCAGCCCTGTCAAGTCACCTCACGAGACCCATCAACAGAGCTGGCCTTGAAGAAAAGCTTAAGTTAAGTAAAAATTACTCTCCAGGGGAAAATAAAGTTCTTCAATACCAGTTTAATCAGCAGTGTGTTACTACTCTGAAAAATGAGAGCATTTGTAAACCCCCCATGCAAGAATGACTTGTGGGAGGAAGAGGTGACTAAGGAATTAAACTATCCAGTGGAGAGCAAATTGTGGTTTGTTGGCTCCACTGGGAACAAAAGGTCTGTGGCTGGCTGCCCGAGCTGCAAGAGGACATGACTTGCAGTCGGTATTTCCATGAAAGCTGTTATGTGATTCATTAGCTTTGCTGGCCCCTCTCCCCTCCCTCCCTTCCCCCCACACCATCATTAAACTCATCTGGTCTCTTGAGCTCTTGCCTGGCAGAAATGGTGTTCTGACATCCAACAGAGTTAAAATGAACAGCTCCCATGTTTGGGAGAAAAAAGAGGGAGACTAAAGAGAGCACCCAGAAAAGATCTGACTACACACCATGAAAATAAAGAACAGAAATGACAAGCACATGTATTTCTACCAAAGCATTTATCTTGAAAGTCTCCTATGTTTTACACTGAAAAATCCCTTCCTCGAACTCAAATGAAGCCAACCCTGGCCCAGGACAAAACAGACATAAGAAAACAGATCAATACTGACTCAGTGCATGCACTGACACTTGATATTCTCATCCAAGCCATGTAAGCATGTTTTACAAATAAACACAATCCCAAAAAAAGCCTAACCCTTGGATAACCCCACCCGTCACCTTGTTCCAACAAGAGAAGTTAACATTTCCCATTCAAGCGATTCTTTCAGGAAAGTTTTTGTGGGTATTGAGTAATTTTTTTTCCACCTCTTCCCAAAGATATTCATCATCCATCACCTGCAGATGTTTAGAGGATAAACAACTCCCCCATCACAGTGTCAACCAGTGTCAAAGAACATCAGTGCTCCTGTTCAGAAATAACAGGAGGCCTCCCTGTTTCCAAGGCAAACTATGTTTGAAAAACTTTCTCCCAATAAATACTGTGCACTGGATAATTCTGGATTCTTCCATCCAGCTCCCAGGAAATGTTCCAGCTATTCCACAGGTGCTCTGGCCTCTGTTTGTATACACTGTTTCCTTTTGCTTGGGTAGTCAGTTTCAAAAGCAAAAAACTAATTCTGCTGACAAACTGCTGCAATATTCACTCACCTTCCACATAATTTTCTGTACTACTTTATAGGTGTTTTCATTCTAAAACCTCCACTGGTTTTAAAAATATGAATATTCAAAGCACTGGGGAAACCAATGACTTGCAAGGAGCAGAGTTTTGGCAATGAAGTGATGCAAACTTGGGTCACACACCACAAAGTTCTCACAAATGATTGTAAAAGCTGTCTAAAGTAAGTTTTAAATTAGAAGCTAGGAAAAGCTAGCTAGCTAATGTTATTACAAGCAATGCTCTCAAATCCTTGTTAGATGCTCTTAGGAAGATAGAGATTAATTTGAGATGATAGTGGGCTGTTAGAGTCTTGTCTTCTGCTCAAAACATTCCCATCAGACACCAGCAGTGGATTTTCTTACCTGTCTTCTCCTCACCACAGTCCCTTGCTCAGTCTGCCCCAGTTGTTTGATTCTCCTGTATTAATGTGTTAACTTTCAACTGCTCAGCTTGGAGGCAATAATTTCCTTCCTGTTCCTGGACAGCACTGAGTAGCCCACACAGAATTTACACTTAATAGGAAAACCCATTAAAGTTTATAATATTCTTGTAAATATGTGAAAATAAGTGTTTTACTTGAAAGGATAACCTATATCGTAACAGTATCAGATTTTTAAAGGCTTCAGTGCCCACTGACACCAAGAGGAGGAACAAAGCTGCTCCCAGCACCACAAGATGGTAAGTTTGGGGTGAAAGAGATAAGCCATAAGATGTCCATAAAGTTTCCTAAGAAGGTAGGCAAACAAGAAGCCCCTGAATGTCACGCTCAGGGAACAGTCAAATTGGTTGTCTGTCACTAAAGCTGGCTCATGAGCTGGATCAATAAAGCAACTCATTCCTGGGATTTAGTCTGGTCATTCCAAACCGAAAGCTTAAAAGTACCACAGTTGTTCAAGATGTTGGTGCTCCTGAATGAGAGCTGAATTAAGTTCACTCAAGCAGAAAGAGAACTCAGAAGTACTACAACGTATCACATTCTGATGTGAGAAGCAGGGTTTTGCATCCTAGCTGTCAAAACCACAACCTCTGAGCTCCAAAGCCAGAGCCCTCACACACAATAAGGACTATGCTGTTAGATTTTTTTCTTTTTGTCAGCAGGAATGTTCGTGGCTCTTTTTCATGGTTAAACATTGGAGTTTTGAACACATAGTTCAATACAAAACACTGGTTTTCAGTCCTACTCATACCTTATAAACAGTGAGGACTTTCAAACAAGACCTAGTACAGCCTACACTTAAAAACTGAGTATAGTTTAAAAACTGCTTAGGTGCAACACAAGTATAACTCTTTCCTCTTCAATAAAAAAATAAATCAAGAGAAAACAAAGGATGAAAGAGATTTTTCAAACCCACAAGGGGTCTGCACACTCATTTATCATCTTCGTTAACAGCAATAAGCTGTTCAAAATGGCCCTGCAAAATCAGAGTCCGTTTGCTCCAACTGATCAGAAGTCAGCAGTGTGTCTCCCCGGGCCATTATCCAGTTCTCCCTTAGTTTATTATCACTACTACCCCTCCTAAATGACACCTTCAGCTCCAGCAAAACTTCGCTGGCTGGCAGTGGCCAGCGGATTTCAGGGGCTGGGGATGTAGGCAGTCACATTCTCCAGCCTAAAGTTTAACTTTCCCTTAGGGCAGCATTTCTTCTGGTGACTGGATACTGGCAGCTTTTGTGTTCTTCATTAGCCCGGTGATTAACATAGTGCTAGAGAGTTCTCACTACACCTCGCTGCTCTTCCAGCACTCGCTGGCAGATCTGTCGTGAGATCCCCGAGCAGCAATGCAGCCCTGGCTAACAATTCCAGAGATCAGGTACATTTGTATTTGCTCTTAGAACAATACCTACATATCGACCCGAAGTCATAGAAACCCCTGCTAAGCAATAACAACTTTAATGGGATTTTGTGAATGAAATTCCCATGGCAACAGCAAGAAACAGACTGCCAGGAAATACAACCGATTGCGGTTTTATGTGTGTTAGAGGGTTCTAAATTCGGAAAGAAACTGAGAAATAAGCAGCAGAAAATAGTGGACCTACGGGTTTTCCCTCTCACTCAGCATTTGAGAAACAAGCAAAATAAATCAAAAGGCAAGCGAAACAGCTCCACGGCATCAGGAACAAATTAGCAGCAGTGCTGGTGTACGGTGCAGACATTTGGCACACGGGGAATGCGATCTACCTGATACCAGCTCTCAGCTTTCTATGAAATCTGCTCCTGATTAACATGCGGAGCACTACACTTCTGAAAGGACAATGGTGGGAGACCTTCCACAAAGGCATCATTTTAAATTCTAAGGCCTGGAAAATTTCAGGCCTCAGGCCACGAACAATGGTGAAGGCTAACACAGCCAAGCTGCAGATCCTGACAAGTTCTATGCACATCACTACATCGGCTTTGTAACTTTTTAGCTGCATCACGCAGACTATGCCAAGAAAAAGAAAAAAATCTGTCAGCGAACAGGGTCCCACCCTTGCAGGCATTCTGCTCCAAAGGATTCCTTTCAGAATGGAAAAGCTCCCGCGAGGACGGTGCTGCGATCTCAGGTACGGAGCGGCAATAAAGCTCATTTACAAGGCGAACAGCAGCAGTGTCCCCGGCAGGCTGGAAGCCACCACCTTTCGCTGTGACAACAGCCCGGTGCCGGCTCAGCCCCCGAGAACAAAACGCCATCCCCGCGGCGCCGCCGCCCCGCCGCTCGCACACACCTTGCTCGTGCTCCTCCGCTCTGCCCGGCTGGTTGCCCATCTCCTCCGGCCGCCCGGCTCCTCCCGAGCCCCCTCAGGCCGCCGGAGCCCCGCTCATGCCCGGTGCCGGCGCGGAGCCGCCTCTCGCCGAGCCCCGGGGCTCAGGCAGCCCCGGCGGGGAGCGGCAGGCAGCGCGTTCCGAGCTGCTGGCGGCCGAGCCGCGCTGCGGCCCCCGCCGAGGCGGCTGCGGCGCCGCCTCCTCCCTCAGCCAGCCCCGCTCCCGGCCGGGCTGGGCGGCAGCGAGCGGGGCAGCGCCGGGGGACACCCAGCGGCCGCCGCGGGAGCTGCAGCTCCGGCCGGGCCGCGGGGCCGCGCAGCGCCGCTGGAGCCGCGGGCTCCGAGAGGGAGCGGCGCTCCGGCACCGCCGCGATGCTCCGGCACCGCCTGGAGCGGAGCCTTCCTGCCCTGGCACGGCCGAGGCGGACAGGGGGAACAGCAGAGAGCCCGTTCCGGACCCTGCACCGCGGTGATTCTAAGCTAAACGCTGAAACGCGGCTGGGGGCGAAGGAAGGCAGAGGGACGCTCAGCAGAGACCTGAGCGGCCAAATGTCTCCAAAGCAAAGCCAACATTAATTTTTCCCCAGTTCCACCACCCGAAGCACGCTTAGCATGGAGCAAACAGACCCTGCCCACAGATCTAACTACACTGCTGAGCACAGCACTGACATGCCTGGGCAAGGGCAGCTCCAAACCGTCACAAAAATTAGGGGACCCAATTTCAGAGATGCTCAGTGTCTCGTGAAAACATAGATACCCAAGGGATGCTGAAATGGAGACTGGACTCCTCTGAAAACCCGACCATGATTGTGAGCATGAGCCCTTTCTGACAAGTCCCATCCATCAGATCTGTTCTGATATCCTCTGGGGCTATTCCTGGGCCAGCCGAGCACCCCCAGCTGCTCTCAGCCTCCACTGGTGCTGACAACAGCACAGCAGGCTCACATGCCTATTATATTGAACAATATACAGCATTCAGTGAATACCATTAAAATCTATTTCCCTTTAGTAAGGTAAGGATGTGGTATTTTATTCCTAAAAGTCTACTACAGTGATTTTCAAATTTCCCCTTATGCTAATAGAACAACAATCAAACCTGACAGCCACAAACTGGAGCAGATTTCTCACCATATCTCTATCATCAATATTTTTGCCTGTGACTGATATTTTGCACTGCAAGAGCAGCTGCATAGGACAGGCCCGCCCAGAGCCTCACCAACAGCACATCTTTCCAAAAAAATCAAGATGCTCCACACTAATGGAGCCCTGATGTACATGGGAAATATGGATGCTGAATGACTCCAGTGATCAGTTTCCATTATGTGGATAATTAACAGAATCTTCTTGAATCTTGGTTTCAACAAGAAAGTTAAAAACAAATTCAGAAATAATAAACTAGTGTGTCTCCTAGGCTCAAAACAGCCTGAAAATTATGCATGGAGAATTAATCTATCTAGTTGTGAATCCATCACTTCAGATAAAGTATCTGGAGACCATTCAATATGATAGAACCAGAATTTTGCTAATATTTCAGTACAATAGGATGAGTTCATTGTCAGTCTTCAGCTTTCCATTGTTCTTCCTCTGACACTTTGTAGATGAAAAGTTTTCACACAGCTGTCTATATCTGGATGACATTAAACAACTCCTGCCTGCTTGTCTCATGACATGTCAAACACAAAATGCTTTGTTTAATGAATAAGCCATCAAAAAGGAATCAGTGACAGTACATTCTTTCTCTAAGTCATCTTATGATCTCTTAAGTCTTATATCTTACTACGGTGGGTACTCAGCCTGCCCTTTCCAAGGTACAGATGCAAACTTCCTCCAACTGCTGTTGAAATTCATCTCCCACACAGATTTTCTTCCACTATAGACTAAAAAATGACTTCTGCTTTCCTTCAACAGGACTCACCTGAGGGGCTGCATGAGCTGTAAGTCTGTTGGGCTCATAAATCCTGAAGCTGAGCATTTATTATTTCATCACCTACTTTCTATTTCTGTAATCACAAAAGGGAATAGTGTAACAAGGTCCCAGTGCAGCGCTGGTGCAAGCCTGGAGCAATTATAAAATGTAATCACTGACTCAGAGCAAACACACCTGAAATCTGAGCAGTGTAGAAGATTCAAGACTGGAAGAACCAATCTGTTATTTTTGACAGTGACACGAAATGTAAGTCAGAATATTCTAACACCATGATAGGGAGAATGATGTCAGGCCAAAGACTTCTAGCCCAGTCCAAAACACAAAGTAAAGCACAAATTTTAAAATACAGCTATAGCCTGAGCAGAAGTTATAGATAAGAGATTACTGCTTATGGAGCTTGCAGCTCAAGCTGAGGAAAAAGGAGTAACAGCAAGCATGAGATGGGGACCAGGTAACAAACCAGAACAGATGCATGGCTTAATCTTTAGGCAACTATTTGTTATCTGAACATTTTACATTACTTTCCCTTCCTCTTCAGTAATAAAGGTATAAAAACAAATGAATGCATTTCAGCTCTACAAAGCAGATTAGCTGGTCTCTTCCTAAGCATGAAGCTTGACTCATCCCCTTGCTCTTTGTTGAGCTGCCAATAAAACTTCACAAACACTCCTTTCCTATATAGTGAGAATGGGAATTAATTATTGAAGGTGTGATGTACACAATTCTTTCAACTCCCTAGTCAAATTACAGGACTTGCTTGCCAGGCATAGCTTTCTTTGCATGCTACTCTCAACACAGCAAATGAATGAGTGGAATTTCTGCTCAAATTGTAGTCCACACTCATGAGAACGAGTGTGAAGACGCCACCAAAGCTCAGATTTGCAGTGGCCAGGCAGCTGACAGTCTCTCCAGAAGGCTGAGGTCTAAAGAAGTTACAGATACTGATGCTGGACTAAACTGAATGGGCCCTAAGTGTGGATATCATGAACACCAGAGTTCACACTATCACACTCTCCTTCTTCCATTAATGCTGAAGATTTTATGAGCACCAAGTACATAGGTAGCAGGGAAAAGAAATCTTCAGAATCTATGCATCATTCCCAGTAGTGGACCTCAAAGGATTAGAAATATAACATCTAGACCTGAGCCCCAGATGAGCAAAAGCTTTTTTTAACCATGCTAGAAACAAATTTTTTGTAATGAAGACACTTGGTGAGGTCACAGTTCATGGCACAGAAGGACAGCCTTCCAGGAACCCATCTGGGATGGAGCTGTCAATCCTTCCCCTCTTGCTCTACAGTATTAAAATCTAATGTAAGCCAAAAGCTGCTAAAAAAAAAAAAAAAAAAACAGTGGAAAAAAAATACTACAAGGAATGCCAAGCCCTCCCCTGATCTGCATACTTGTCAGACCAGGCCAGCTTTGCATTCCTTTCCTTCTCCCTCCCATTCTTTAAGTGCAAACACAGTGGCCCTCTGCCAAGGCATTCTGGCTGCAATAGATTTAGGCCCAGAGAATTTGTGTTAAGGATCATTTCTCTTCAAACCAGCTGAAGGAAAGCTGATAATTAACCTAGGGCAGGTAGTCAGAGCGGGGTTGTGTTGACTTTGCTGAACAACTTCAGTAAAGAAGCCTGGAAAGAAATTAAACCAAGCTGGGAGATCCTAGATTTGTGTTATTCCCAGAGCATCCAGGCATGCTCCCCTCTCTGAGTGTCCCTAGGAAGGCTTGTGGGATCACCACAGTTCTCTGACAGCTGTAATGAATCCTCCCTATACATGTTGCCTTGAGCCAATTAACTGTCAACAATTTAATGAGTTAGGTCATTGCAGCCTTCAAGACTCAGCATTTTGGTATCCCTATCACACACTGAATCCTCTGAACTGGCTCAGGTCCCAGAGGGGCTCATGTGTGCCAACAAAGTCATTCTCAGGGGAGCACCCAGAGAAAAGGGTCTCTTTCACAGGTGGTTTTAACAAGAAGCTGAATGCAGAATCTCAGAATGTGTTAACAGAGATTCAGCACAAGAAATGTAAATTCTGCAGTAGATTAGGACAGCAAGAAAAAGGTACATTCTGCAGACAGTGCTGTCAGCAGAAGTTAATTCCTACTTGTTTAATAATGTAAGATGACTGCAGCCAGCCTGTGAATGCCTCTCAAAAAGCCTGTTATCCATAACAGGATCAGGTATCAGAAATCCTCCAGACAGCCTCTAAAGGCATTGGTCTCACTACACTGCCACTTATCAAAGAGGAAAAAGATGCCTGGAGAACAGTCATGTGAAGCAGCCCCCACTCCCAGCCATTCCAGGATGCACAACTGCCTATGGCTTACAGAGGGGAAGAGCAAAGCTTCAAAGAATATAAAAAACAACACAGCAATAAATATAATACAAGAATATTTTCAGCAAAGTCATCAGCAATCAACAGCTGTATTTGCAGGCTGTGCCAAGAAAAAAAAAAATCCTTGTAAGAAGAAGTAAGAGGAATTTGACAAGTAGCAGCCATAACTTAAATCTGGAATGGCAAATTTGATCTCCCTCAAATCTTGTGCTTTCCCTTCAAAGGATAGTGGGTGAAAAAAACTGGTGCTGAAACTCAGTCTGACTACTTGACACCTGGGGAAATCACACACAGAGGAGACATTTTGCTAAGGAATGCCAGGGAGGTTCAGGTTCATGGTTGTAGCAATATGTTAAACATCCTTGCAGATATTTCTAGGTATGTGTGGATGTCAATATGCATATCCAGCTGCATGTGGAGCTCTGGATGTAAATGCAGACATTTCCACTGCTCTGCATGCTACATTTCTGCAGCACTTGCCAATTTGAATGACAGCCTGACAAAGCAATATCTTGAGTCTTCCTTTCCTTTTTATACCACTTTTGGAGCTAGAATCTCTTTGTAGGAAAGAATAATTATGCCAGAGCTGTGTCTTTTACCTGGAATGGGGAACAAAATGCAAGTGGCTTTCCAGATGAGGTTTTGAAGCATATTTAGAGCTCCTGGGAAAGCCCAGATGAGCTCAGCCTCTTGGTTGCAGTGGAGCCTGGTGGAACAGAACATACCGATCTCATTAGTGACCCTCGCACTTGGCACTATCGTTCGCAAGGAAAACGAGACAGTAACGAGCCTGAATGCAAAGTGCAGCAACCTCTCCCAAACCTATAGCAGTGCTTTGATGTGGCAGATCACAAAAAGCAGGCGCTGTCAAAAGCTGATGTATGGCAGAGTAAAAGGGCCCCAAGGTCAGAGAGCTGTCCTTCAATAGAAATCACTTTCCTTTTTCCTGTCCTAATTGGGGTGCATTAGCATCTTATGAACTGCTAAATTGTCAGTTAGATTTTTTTTCTCAAGGATTTTTTCCTTTTTTAAAGAAAACTTTTAAATAAAAGATACTCTCTTGAATTTTCTGACCACGGAGGGAAAGCTTCTGGTCTGCATTAGTTTCACATTAACCTAAATTTTTACCCCACATTACAAAGTTTCAAGCAGCAAGCAGAGAAGTTAGCTGAGAGAAGACAATAAATTTGATAGTCCCTATATTACTATGAAATAGCAAGCTGAAAATGGCAATTCTACAAACATGCAGGAATCTCTGAAATCTGTATCATGGCACATTTTCAAGTTTGCTGGAAAAGAAGCATATCTAATGAGTGCTATGTGCAATAAAACCACACACCAGTCTCTCCCCTCTGGAATCAGCCACAGGTGAACAAGCCTCACCAGGGATATTCAAACTTTCCCAGCACTAACACCAGAGCTGGCAGGGACCAGTTGGCCTCATTTAGTTAAAGCCTTTCTTTTCTGAATACCAGCACTATCTACACAGAAAAGCTGCAAGCAGCTGTTTCAGAGAGAAATCAAGACTTTTCACATGAACTACATGAAAAAACAATGATGGACAAATGGAGCAATGGTATGTGCTCTACCAGCACAAGAAAGGAATTGAAGATACATAGGTACCATATTTAGTCACTGAGACATTAACTCTGATTATTGGGCAGGAATGTGAATGACAAATCACAGAAAAACTCATCAAAACAGAGCCCCTCCTTCCTGGAGCTGAAGATTGTTCAACTCAAACTGTGCCACAACAGAATATAAGCCTCAGGCCCTTCCATAGTTTTCCCTGATTATGCCAAATCTCTTGGCATTTTTGTTTCCCTATTTAATTTGCTGGGTTTATTACACCAGCCTGTGTTGCAGAGCAGCTTCATTTCCAATGCTGGCAATGTTCCATTCTGGGATTAACAGCTTTTGTCCAGGTAACCTGCAGAGTTCAGAGCCTTGACACGAGATGCTGAGGAGATAATTGAAACTCTTAATATCTTTGAGCTTCCCTCCTCTATGCCCCTGGATTGGCACCATCTCCAGCCTTGGATGTGGATCAACTCAGCAGGAACACACAGAAAGCAACAGGTTTTTGTTATTTTGGCTGAAAATTCAGGCCAAGTATTGACTTTCCCATTTTATGCATAATAATAAATGGTAATTTCTGATGGAGCAGGGGGTGACACAGCAGGCCACCCCTCACAGTCCTGCTGGCATCTTGGCTTCTCCCAGCCCCCAAAGATGTAGCACCTGTCTCCTGCTTTGGCCTTTAGAGAGAACTTGAGCTTGTCAGTAAAACAACCAGAATTTCTATACATGCTAAGGTAGGTGATAATAAGATTGTTATTGACAGTTTCTTATTGTTTCTGAGGCAAATCATGTCTAAAAAGATTTAGCCTTTATTTAGCTATAAAAAACAAGCTGATGAAGCAGCCTGAGAAGAAGTACAGCTATCTCTTAATTACATTTCAGGGATAACTGATACCTCATATTGGAGCTGGCAGCACTTGATATAAAAATCAATATATTTGTAAGAAATGGGAATGGCTGAAATAGTCTCAATGCTTTTGGATGATGTGTGACTGGACTGTGCCATGCCCACATCCTGGCTCTCTCTCCTTTCTGATGTCCAGACTCTTTTAGGTTCCTGTCCAACCTGACAGATAATAGCAGCTGCCACTGAAATCACATCAAAGCAGCACAGGAACATGATTAAACCAGACAGCCTCCAGGGAAGTTCTCAGAAAGTGCTTGAACTGGGAGTTTGTATGGACTGAATGACAGAACTCAGAGCAAGGATTTGGAATGACTTCCAGGCTCCATTGAGAAAGTAATTTCATCTGCCTGAACCTCAAATTTTCTATTTGCATACCAGTCCTGTCATGCAATGCTCTTCCTGAGAGGTAAATGATCACATAAGAAGCTTTGAAATTCTCTGTGAAATTGCATTTTTTAAGGTTATTTGGCTTGCAGACCTCAAAGGAGCAGAATCTGAAGTCATTGATTTCCTACAATCCTGAACCTTAGGGGAAGAGAGCCCTAGTTTCTCATGAATATACAAACTTCTCTATTTATCCATTTTTCAATAATTTCTTTTCTATATGGCTTCAAAGACTGAATGGCTTTATAAATACATGTATTAAAATCAATGTATTCCAAAATTAGTGAACTCTTGCTCATGTTTTACAATTTTCCAGCCCTTTTTCATCTACTGAGACATTAAAAACAATGCCAGAGGTCTGTAGGCTTGATTTTAGCAAACCCAAACAGCCACTTCAGGACAACCCATGGAAAGACATCATACTGTGGATAAGGAAGCTGAATACAAGACATTTATTTCTCCCTCTGCATCTTTTCCCACTGCCTGGGATTTCAAAACTGCCAAGGAGTTACAAAACCAAACAGCACAGCACAGAACTCCCAGCCAGAATCAGTCTCCAGCTCCATTTGCTCAACTGCACTTGCCAAGGATGGATACATGGGCTTGGCCTCATCCTCCTTTAAGTTGTTTATGATTTACTGTGTCAGCTCCCAACAGGGCAGGCAGGGGTAGTTCCATCAATAAAAGGCTGGAATAAATAACTGAAACTCCACAGAGGGCAGCATAGAAACAACCCTATTTAAACAACCAATCTTTAGGTCAATTATTTATTATCTGCAGCATTTGGAACATGTCTTACTGCTGAAGGTCAACACACAAATGGTGGACACTCACACCCAAAGAGGAAAGAAACCTAAGCTTTTTTATTTCCATACTTTTTTCCCTTTAAATTCTCTCACACAGGGCTATTATACCAACTGTGTACCATCAGAGTGTGGCTGGAACTAATAGAATATAATTTCAGTAAAATACTCAAACCACTCACTTGAGTAACAGACAAAAAAAGCCCAAAAAGGGGGGAGAGATAATGCCTGCAGTCAAGACATTAAAGGAAAACACAGAACAGATGAAGGCCATCAAAGAAACAAAGTCATTTTGGAATAAATTTCTAGATTTACACATTTGGCTACATATACAAACATCTGCATTTCCCAGCTACTGGAACCTCCTCACTTGGATTAGCTCCACAGTCAGCTTTGCATCTTGATCACAATCAGACTATTTGGGATGCCATTGCAAAAAAATACAGCAGCTGAAAACGTTCTCTCCTTTCCTACTTCTGTTCCCTAGAACATGCTGTGCCCTCTGTCATGCTCACTGGTGGTTCTCTTAGCAACAATACACCATTTTAGTGGGACTATTGGTATTTTCTTTTTCAGTGTGACAAAGCTCTCTCTTGCTCAATAAGATCAAGCACCTTCTAGTGGCCCTGACAATGACACCTCAGCATACAGCTGGATTTTCAAACACCCTTTTGGATTATGGAACCACTGTAAAAACAGACATGCAAGACACTGTATACACATTTAAAACAGTCCCTGCAAGAGATGGGACAGCTCTCTCTAGGTCAAAAACTATTTTAGAGGGGTAGCACATACATTCTTAGTGTTTATCTATACACTTATTCTCTTTTATTTAGCATTAATATTCCCATTCATGCTTCTACAAATGCAGATGCAAAGCAATATATGAGGTTATATCCAATGATGTGATTTAAAGTGACAAAGCAATGCCCAGATGTAACTTGACCTTCATAAACAATTTCAGCCTTTGTATTTAAAGTAGTCATCATCATAAATCTCCCTCCTCCAATCCCAGTTATTATAGCTGCATGCAGAAGAGGGCTCTCTATTCCATGCTTGTGTTTTGGTATCTGACAGACGTATTCCATTCTGGACTCCCTGCAGTGCTGTTTCCCTGGCTGCATTCCCAGGATCCTGTGCTGCATCATCTGTACAGGTTTTCATCTCCCTGCCTGGCTCCTCCCAAGCATCATGCCTCTTTATGGGCTTGTGAATCCCAAATTCCTTTGGATACAGCTAGTCACTATTAAATTTGAGGATTTACACACTGATCAACAGCAGAATTGGATCTGTCTTTGGGTTACTATGAAACATTTGTGCTGTTACAAGGCACATCATTTTCTTCCAAGGGTATATAAAGGTTTTATATTTCATTTTTTTAAACAGAACTCCCTCTCTGGTTAGTAACATTGTTCTGTCACACAGTCAAAACCTGCAGAGGCTGTGACAAATAGGAGGTCATGGTCAAATTTAATAAGAGCTCACATTCCCTTGGAAATGCCACCAGGGAGCAGACAAAAGCAAGCATTTGCTGAGCTCCTGGGGGAAAGCAGAGCGTTTACACCGAAGCCCTTGGTATGCAGATGGTGTCGCTGCCTTTCGAAACAGGCTTAGGTTTGAAACCTATGGGAACAAGCGGATGGGGCTGAGGCTGCTGGGGAGAGCGTGCCCCGGGCTAGCTCAGGAGCAGCACAGGCTGCACAAGAGGATGCCCAGGGCTGGCTCTTTGTTCTCACACCTCTGCCGTGTCCCAGGAGCAGCGGGGAAACAGCTCTGCTCACTCAGTAGAGAGAGAAGAGAGAACGCTATTGATAAGTGGGGAAAACTCCAGACAGTGATGCTGCCCTGCTCTGGAGACGGGGGCTGGGTGCCCAGCTGGGTCCCCCCGGTCCGGAGCCGCGGGCCACCGGCGCCACCGCCTGGCTGCTGGGGCTGCCCCGGCTCCTAAAACCAGCCAGCGCATCCCTTTTCACTCCGTGTCCCGGCCTCGGGGGGTGGAGGATGCAAAGCACATCGTCCTGTGACTGCCACACGGCTGTGCTGCAAGGGGGATAGGGGACGGTGCTAGGACCTTGGCAAAGCCAGTGACACTCGCAGCACGGCCCGCAGCATCTTTGTGCCTACCTGTGCTGGGCTTCAGCCGACTCTCAGCAAGCTCTGAAATGGCTCCTGCTGTGATTGTCTTCTTCAGCCTGGAGACTCCCGAAGCTGCTGCTGGCACAGGTTTGGTGAGCATGTCCTCGCTGCTCGCCCGCTTCAGCTGTGACACAGAGAGGGGAACAGGTCAGGACCCTGAATATTCCCCTCAGTTAGTTCAAAATGCAAGATTCCTTGGGAAAAAACTAACATTTCCATAAAGTAGCCCCATGGGAATATTGCCTTGATAATTGGAGTACATAATTTTTGTATTTGCGTTCTATTCTAAGTTTTTGTGAAGTGAGTTAAGAGATAAAACGCTTTTCCAACAATGAAGAATAAAAATGGGAAAGACTGTTCAAAAAGGCAAATAATTGAAAGGCAATGAGAAACCAGTTTGCAGGAGTGGTCTACTGGCACTCTGGCAACTTTTTGGGAAGAAATCTCTGGCGACACAAGTACTTACTCAAGAAACCCATGGAACACAAGCACAAGGTAAGATTCAAAGAGAAACACTGGCATGATCTTGCTTCAGCAAGCAGAAGTTACAGTTCATCTCTACAGTTCATGGTCAGCTGATTTCCCATTTGTGGGCCTCTAGTAACAGCCTCTAATTAATTTCAGGAAAAATACTTTAAGTATTTTAAGACCAAAGCTTTGGAGAATCTCCCTAGAGCAGTAGTTTTCCTATACTTTTGAGTTTGTGGGCACCTAAAGTGTTTTCTCAAATGAAAATCCACTTCCTTTGAAGCTGTCCAGGGCCACCAGGGGGTCCCTGAAGCACAGGCTGAACACCACTGCTGGGTTAAGAGAAAAGAGAGCTCACAACAAGCACTGCCCCTATTTAGTACTTCCTAAATGTGAAACATTTAAGCAAAACGAAATCTTTCAACTCTCATTCCTTCTCCCTTTCATCTTCTCCTCTGACTCAGAGTTTGTGGTTTCCTGGACCCTGTGAGCCCATAAGTTTCAATAGCTGAAGTGTTGATGGTGCTCCAGGATACCAAACAACGAACATTTTGCCTTCTGGCAGAGGTTTTGTCAGCTCACTCTTAGGAGGAGAATGGAACAACCTGACTTTCTGACCTTTAGAGAGTTCTGCAGTCTCTCTGAAGTAATTTCTTCAATGTGTTCTTTCCTATAGCAGCAACTATGATGCCTTTCCTACTCCCTTTCTTCAAGCAAGCCACTTTGATGATTGTGCATTTGCAGCTGGACACAATTTGAAGGCATTAGCTGTCATTAGGAAGAAGTGTCTCCACAATTAACACGAAATTTAACAAATCAATCCTATTCTGATTAGTGTTCTCAGAAGCATTTCTTCAGAGATGCTGCCTCAGCCACACAGCACAACCTGCCTGGAGCACTGAAATACCCCATTGGTAAGTGCATCTAGGGGTCTGCACAGCAAGTTCAATAAATTAATCCTTTCCTTGAAAAACTGGGACAATTAACAAAGTTTTAATCAAGAGGAGATCTAAATACTGTACCCTGCTATGAACTGTTCATTAAGCTTTATTACTGGGAAGCTACAACCTTGGTCTGGATTTGGATGACCAGGTTATTTCTGTTTGCTGGCTGCAAGGGTGCAGATGCAGCAGCATTTTGGGTGTATTACTCCATTTTCTTAAAAACATTACTTGGACAGAAGTTTCTGGTTTTTTTTAAATATATCTGCATTAAAAAAATTGAATTCATAAAATGGATTTGTTATATTGCAATGTCTTCTGTTAAGATATTTTGCCTTGAAGGGAGAGGCACAGGTTTTTAGGAATGCTGGAAATTCATTAATAAATCTCTTTGAATTTCTTTACACGTGTAACTATCAGCTGAACTAAGAATTTGGCATTTGTTTTTCCCCATCTTCAAAGTTAGGCAATTCCCTCACACACAGAGTGTGCAGATACAGTACATGCAAAACACTTTGAGAAATGTGTATTAATCTAATATACAACAAAATTTAAATCTCCCTGCACTTATCACAGTGGGTGTAGTAGTTTGAGGACTAAACCAAAGCTTTAACCTGGATCAAGACTGGAATGTTTGAACAGTCTCCAAGGATTAGTACCTTGCTGAGCCGGGATTCAAAGGCAAGGGAAGTGGAGGATTTGGATGTCTTCATTCCTGTGGAGGTGGTGGAAAGAGGTTTTCCTCTGTCAACTCCATGGCTCCCTTGCTTTGCTATTGCACTCCAAGGTCTGGCACTACTCTTCATTTTCGTCCCAAGTAATTCAGTCTACAGACTCTAAAAAGTAAAAAATTGTATGTATTTATGCACTCATACAAAAATATAACTTATCTTTATGTGACCTGAAAGGCAAGAGAGATATCTGGCATGAGTTTGAAGGGCTGAAAAGGCCATGCTAAACTTGATCCCCTCTCTCACAAACATCAACACTGAGCCTAGTAGAAGCCTTCAGAGCAGGCTATAGCCACTTTTACTTTTCATACCAACCACAGAAGGAACTTTAACTTTTCTGGGGACTGTTTAAGTCCCAAAACCTCTCTGAGGCACAGCAGAACACCTGTGAATATTGAAGCACAATGAAAGAGTAACTGAGAACATTGAAGCCCACAGCAATTTAAAGCCACCTTGGGAAAAAAAGGAAAATTACTTATTTTACCATTAGATCCAGCATCTTCAACTGAATAACCCTCACTTTTAGAAAGTCACATGAGAAGCATGTTTCCTCAGATGGGTGGAAAATATACCTTTAACTTATCAGAGTCTTCTACAGGAGCAGCAGTTGATGTTGCCACAGTGATAAAAAGATGTTCCACAATACCAAGACTCACAAAACATAGTAAAAAACCCCACTTCTTTGCAAACAAAGATCCAGATCCACTATTCCTCAGAGATAAGCTTACGCAAGAGAGAAATCCTGCCAGGAATCAGCAAACAGACATGATTTCCTTTTTTTGGATGTAGCTAAAGACATTTCAGCTGCCAGCAGGAACAACTAGCCTGTTTCCCTCAGCAGGCTGACAGATGCCAGTTAAACAGCTCTCCCCACTCCTGGAGATCTAAACCCATACATTTTCACCAGCCATTGCCCAATCCACACCATGAGCAGAATAAAAGAATTATTTGGATTTTTTTTTCTAAGTTCCACCATCTTGCTGGGTTGGGAATGTAAGGGAGGGGAGGTAGCCTGATATCTCCTGTCCTCCCCCACTTCATATAAGCAACATTTTCCTTCATTTTCCAAAATAAACACAGGATATAGCTGTGGCTCAGCCTTGTGTAGGCAGAAGGTAACTTGTCTGTTAAACAGGTAACCAGAATATCCACAGGCACAGGATGGAATGCTGGAAATTCATTCATAAATGTCTTTGAATTTATTTATATGTGTAACTATTAGTTAAAGTAAGAATTTGCCATTTGTTTTTCTTCATGTTCAAAGTTTAGGCAAGCCCCTCACCCACAGAGTGCTCAGTGCCTGGCAATGTGCTCAGAGGGAAAGTGAGCTTGGACAGCAACACCTTGACAGAGACACTGAAGCAATTTATTCTTGGCTGAGTCAGGAGGGGCTCTGGTCACATTTTACATCTCATCATTTGCTTTGTATCTGATTTCACATTCATAAATGAGAGCATCCACTGAACTCCCAGGACACAGCTCTGTCAGGGACCAGGGTGGATTTGATTTGACAGTGACAGCACCTTGCAGGTGCCACCTGGGTCTGTTCAGGGAGTGCTTCTGCATGGAGGTGAAGGCAATGTCAAGTGCTCAGCTGCTGTTCACAGAGAACAAAGCCAGCAAGTGACATTCCCTCTATTTGTCCTTGGTGCCTCTTGCAGGGAGGGCTGTCTGCTCTCTCCACAGCAGTTCCCTATCAGCTCCTAAATAAAGGAATTTAAAAGTTAGTAGTTGTTGCTAAGTATAGGCATTACCCCATTAAAATTCTTAACACATCCAGTGAGGAGCCATCCACTGATCTCATTAAGAGCCTTTGGTGATGATTATGCTGATCACTGTTTTAAAGCCCTGACAGATATGTAAACTATGTTACAATAGATGATATTATTTAGCATTCCCACAGCTCATGATCCACCTTAGCAAGCTTTGGTGCTTTTTATATTTAAAACCTTATCTTTTTACAGGCTCTTAATCCTTTTAACATTCACTGTATTTATATGGGTGAACAGGCAACTACACATGCAAACCCTCTTGCTGATTAGATCTCCAAATTATGCAGATTTTGGTTTTTTGCAGATCCAGTGGTTGCACATACACTGCTTTATTATACCCTCTGGTTTTCTTCATAACTGTACCTCATATTTTCCTGCCTTAAGCTGTACAGATGCTTTCTTGATATCCAAAGGAATTTGATTTTGAGTCATCCATGACATTTTCAAGTTGCACTGGAGTGATATGCTCATTAGACCATGATGTTAGGAGTAAAAGGAAGAGGTACTTAAAGGAAAAAAAAAACCAAACCACAACTCAAGAAATCCAGCCAGTAGCCTAAGGCAAACTGGCTTCTTCATGTAAAGAGAGCTGAATTATTTGCCATGTGGATTCAATAACACTTTACTGCACCAAGCAGATGAAACTAAAATTGAGAAGAAATACCTGGATTTATTAGTGTTTATTATTAGTTTTCCATGTATTTATAGGAGAACTGGAATTTGTAAAAATGGAGTTAAGACTTCTCAGGTATTTGGCTAACCTGAATTTGCCTTGTAGATAAAGATTTCCATCTCTGAAGTGGGATTCCAGGACTTTCCACAAGCCTTATATGTACTTCAAAGCATCAAGCCAGGTTGCACATCCTAAGCTGCTTTCATTCCTAAGTAGGTGACACATATTTGAGTTATTAGAAGTACTGCTTCAGTAGTGCAAAATAAAAGTACTTAAAAAAAAGTGAAAAAAAAAAAAAGTCCTGCTGTTCTTTGATGAGAGCAGAAAATCCATTCTCAGAGTCACCATCAACTTTCCCCCTCCTCCAAATGCAATTTATTGCATTACAATGAAACAAGTAAAACAAAAAAGCTCCATGGAAGGTGTGAGCAGCAGGGACAATGGAGAACCCTGGAGTTCAGCTTCATGAAATTGCTCATGGAAGGAGCTCATGGTAGCAGTGAACCCAAATATTAACTCAGCTACCCCCAGTGTCTGCAGCCAGCAGCAATCAGGACACCCAGCACTGGCAAGGAGGTTTCTCTTATCCTGATGCAAAACCAGCACATTTATTAAATACATCCAATCCAGCTCTCATCTACTTGTGTCTTAGAAGTAACTCTGCTGTATTTTCACTAAATATCAGCCTTCCACAAGGACCCCAGGGAGATTGATTTGATCTCTAGGCTACCCCCAGGGAGACTTGAAAGAGAAGCAGCTTTCCACAAGAGACACAAGCAAGCTGTTCCTGCAAACACAGGAACAAAAATCACTTGTTTTACACCCATTCTGTGTCAATGAATTTCAGATGAGAGCTGATTCTCATGGGAAAATGACTTGCTTTAAGCAATGCCTGGAGCTCTGTGGCTTTATTTTTCATTTTTGCACATCTCACAGGGAATTTTCCTTAGTAAGCAAACAGAATTACTGCCATCCTGAAATTCAAAGTCCTTCTTTGCCATCAGCCAGAGCAGTGCACTCAGCTGGCCAGACTAAATCCCTGTAACATGCCCTGCTTGGAGCTGGACTCTGAAAATGAGGAAGCAACCCCATGCTGAAATAAATGAGGACTCAGCAAGATGTAACTTCAGCAAAATTGGTTCTATTGCCAGGCACTTCCAGACTGCAGGGGTTTGGAGATGGATTTAAAAAAAAATCTTTTACACCCAAAAGTGGTGTCTGAATACACCTCTCCTCTGAAACAGGTACTGCAAAGGATAATCAGGTTTACCAAAAATGTAAAGCTGGTCCTGACAGAGCTTCTTCTCTCAGTAATCCTCAGAATTCCCTGCAGGCATCAGCCTTTAAAAATTCAGGCCATGCTATACAGTTCATCCTTTCTTACTGGTATTTTTAAAGGATATTTGGAATATGTTGATGAGGACTATTTTGGCAGTTGGCAGAAGTTCTGCAGTCCATTTTACTTGAAATTTTACTATTTTACTCTTTTATTAAAGGCTGAGAACCCAGACATTTCTTTATTAGCCAGTCCACATGCATTTATTAATAAAAGTCTTTAGAACCAGCCTAGAATGGTTCCCATATTATGGCTAGAAAAACTGGATTAAGAATTTATCCTAACTCACAGTCAGTCAGCATCAGCAGAAACAAGACCAGGGCTCCAGGATCTTTAGACTTGGCTCTGGATCAAAAGAGGAATTCACCAGTTCTGTGGAATAAACTTTTAGGACACACATTCTGCTGACTATTAAAGGTATTTTATTCTGAAGAACTAAAGAGAATAGAGAGGTTGATTTGAGTGATGATGAGCAATATTATTTCACAGTCAACAAACCTAGGAGTTGCACTATTAAATAAATTAAAATTATTAGCATATCTGCAGAAATGAAATTACCCAGGAAAATCCCTGTTGGGGGATGGAAAGCAGCTGTACCCCACAAATAACTTATACAATTTAGGTTTTGGTGCATATGTCTCTATGTCAGGACTCAGCAGGACACTCAAATTAAAGCAGAGTCATTCACAAGATGCTTTGGGAAAAGGAATGAAATAAAGAATTATGAAAGCTCATTACTGAATCTGGAGAGCAATGTGCCAGGTGGCAGCTTCACCAGGACCTGGGAATGCCCAGCAGTCCTGAAGGATGAGGCCAGAATCCCAACTCTACAGCTAAGGCCCACAAAAGACACAGGTGTGACTTTGGTGGGTCAAACCCCACAGTCCCCAGTGCCATTTTCCTGTAATTCAGTTACTTTTCATTACATCCAAGGGTCAGACTATTCCAGAAGCTTTATTATACACACTCATGAATTCAAAGCACGATTTTCTTTCTTTCTTTTTTTTTTTGTACAATCTGCATCATGCTTCTACTATTTTCCCTCTAATCAACTTCTGCTATTTTCAGAGAAACTATCAACTGGAACATAGAAATATCTAACAAGTTCAGTAAACTGTAAAGCATTTTCTAGTGGCACGTAGGAAGCTGTATGGCAGGATAGACAGCTGGGCTAAAATAGAATTCTTTTCTGCCTTTCACATCAATTAACTTTAAACAACAATTTTTAGGCTTGACAGATGCTTCCATATGACTCATCTTGATTTCTTAACTGATATTAGGAATCAAACCAGGGAGAAGCTGATAGGCCAAATACAGTAATTGGTAATGTGGAGATAGATGGCATAGAGAAAAATAAATTTGGAAATAAGATCAGGCTAAAAAATAAAAACAAAGTAGTATTAGTCCTTTGGTCACCTTTAACAGCTTTCCTCAGGTCTCTGTTCCTTTTATCTCAGTACAATTTCTGCATCTATCCATTCTCTCTTTGCTTTAATTCCCATTACCTTGGTTTTGGTGTATCTGAGGCTCTCAGTGCAACCTTCCTCCATCACTCCTCCAAGCAGTCACTTGCTGGATTCTTGCTGGTACAAAGCTCAGCTTTAATTAGATTTAGATGAAAAAGCCCACCAAAAAACCAAAAATACCAAGCCAGACCACTTGCTTCCACCCAAACATAACCCAGACAAAAGAAATGCCTATTTCCCAATTTCCCAAAACCTCATCTCTAAGGCTCCTCTTGCTTTTGCTGTCCAAAAAGAATCAATTATAAACCTGACCCCAGACACTTCACAGTTTCCTCTGGTCTACCTCAGCAGACTTTCCTTCCAATCTCATTTGCAGCTGAATTTTTGTGATTTGCTGGTAGAGGACCAGGAGACAAGACATCACTTGGAAATTTCCATGTCCAGACAGCAGGGCAGATTCTGCTGGTTTTATTCATGCCTCAAGAAAGATGGTTTTAGTGCTATTATTATTATTTTTCAACTTTAAATAGTGAAGAAAATGGTACTATAATAAACCAGCTAGGCAGCTGTAGAATTGATCTTGCAAGGAGTTAAAAATGCTGTTAAATTTTAGACACAGAACTACACAGAAATGAGGATACAGACATTCCCAAGGTCACCCATTTAGTCACTCTGTTGGGTTGAAGCTTGCTTTGCATTTTTGCTTTAATGATTCTTTAGTAGAACTCCTCAACATCAAAAGAGCACTTTCAATGTGGTATCAGATGAGAATTTTTTTTCCAGGGGATACAGCTCTACCTCTCCTCTATAAGCAACTATTGCAGAGCCAGTTCCTTTCCTTCCCCCCATGGTGTCAGATGCAAACAGATAATGGAAACTCCCTTGAACTTCCCAAAGACAAAGTTTATCTGTGGTTACAGTGGTAAGTGAGCAGCTCACATTTTTGTGTTAAGGCTTTTCTTGCTTATTTCCTTTGTGTGTTTTCAAGAATTCCCTACAATTGGTATTTATTAAGTAGTACACAAATGTACTGTAGGGTTCCAAGGATGTCCAAAAATGTTCAGAGATCAGAGATGATGGCCCAGGCAAGGACAGGCCCAGGCAGCCACACATGACAGATTTCCAGCCATCAGCTCAGCCTCCAAAACCATCCCCAAAAGGCTGCCAGAAGCCAAGCCAGCAACTGCAAAACTCCATGTGTCAGCATCATTCAAAATAAAATCCTCTTCCCACAGCAACCATTAGAGTCATTGATGACTTTTTCAGGCATGGAGAGCACTGCAAAACCTTCTGCCCACCCTCCTCCACAGAAGCTCTCCCTGGAGTTTTGGATTTGTCAGCCTTTCACTCATCTTTAGATCACATGAGAAAAATGCAGAAATCACAATAAAATCCTCATGTGTGCACATGGATAAGGAATTGGTTCAGCTGCATTTCCCTTGTCCTTGTTCCATGCTGCTGGCCATTTATGAGACAGGAAAATACAGATATCTTTGCTGTCATCCAGCACAGGGACTGATGCTGGAAAACTGAGCCAAAGCTGTACTGGGAGATGTCTGGGAACATGCTTGTCCTGTACTGGAATCACACTGTTTGTACATGGATTCTCCATCTCCTCCTCCTTCCTCACACTGATTATCTAACCAGTCACCATTACACAGCTCAGGAGAGAAATGCTGCTACCTCCTTATGACCCCTCGCCTTATAAATGAGAGGATAAAAGCAAAACTCCCAAAGCAGCTCTAATTTTCTACATGATGTGGCAATTCTGAATCACAAACATCACGTTACTGAAGGATGCACAGGAATATTCAGGAAGGCTAAAAATGATGCATTGACTCCAAACTCCCTTTTTGAAGTTACAACCGTGTTATAATCGTGAGGAATTAGGTCACTCTGGGCTTTCCCCAATATGACTCTGTCCTGAATAGATGGGTTTAATTCATGTTCAGTACATTCAGGTTGAGAACAAAAATGTTTTAGAGCCATTTCAAGGCAGCTATTGCTCATTAATCCATGTTCTTTGAACTACTGTCCCAGTGAATACAGCACAAAGCAAGTGACACATTCGGCCACTTCATGTTTTGCCAACCCACAAGAAGGAAGAGAAGAAGGTTTCATTTCAGATAGAGCAAGAGCTATATAATTGCTGAAGAAATTAAGAATAATTATAAGTGGTTTGCCTGATAATTACCTGTTTTTCTGTAGCATAGAGGGTAGGCACAACTACAAGTAAGAAAATGAATGATGATGTTTTTTTGGAACAGCAGAGACGCACAGCATGTGGCTACATGGTCATCCTGACTGGTACATACTGGTACAGAGAGTGGCAGCTTCCCTGTCCCCTCAGAGCATGGAAGGATGATACCAGAGGCAATGCATTCCATGGAATTCCACCTGATTCCATCCTCAGCTTCAGCACAGAATCATCATACCCCCTCAGCCATGCAACCTTCCCATGCCTTAGCTTTTCCATTTGTAAAAATGGGATAATAATTGCTCACTAAATAGGATATTTATGAAGATGGACTCATTCGTTTGCCTTGGAAAGGAACCCCACAGAAAAAAAAAGGCAAAAATTAGATAAATCAACATCTGTCACACAGCACGCAAGCGAGCAGCCTCACAGATTGCCACATGCTGGGATGTTTCCCTGACTCCTGTTTTCCATCCATCACAGTGCAGAGAAATAATTGAGATCTGGAAGCTATCCCTTAAGGAGATATTTATCTCCCATTAAAGAGCAAAATAGCTCACTTGAAGTTCATAAACTGGGAACTTCTGAGCGTTTATGAGAGACAGTGTGAACTTCTGACAGAAAGGGCTCCTTGCAAAGATGAGGACATAACTCCAAAGCTGCAGGAGAAACCAGAGGACTTCTGCATTTTAAAAATATTCATAACAAACAGGAACAGAACAGACCTAAGCAACAGTTTGCAGCTGTGACTGGGGGCCACTGATGGACTGAATGACTCACCTTGGTGGGCTACACAATGAAATAAAATTGGTTTAGAACTGCACAAGAAAGGGAAGGGGTAGCACATAGCCAAGTGCATGTTAGGATGAGGAATTTCTGTGGTAGTTACAGAAATTGTGCAGAAAAAACACTGAGCAAATCAGGTAGCCAAGGCTACAGGGGCAAATAACACTTGAATTTAGAAAGAAACATGCCAACCAGAAAGGAGCAGTAGGGGATTTCTAGAACTGTACAGAAGAGAAAAAGGTAGAGAATCCCTGTTTTCAAACCAGTTCTACCACTAATCCTTTACTGCTACACACACAGAGCTTAATTAACATCTCAACAACTTTGCCATATTACCTGCTCTATAAATGCTGTTATTATTACAACTGTTTCTATGACCAATCTTCATCCCCAGCACAATTTTAAAGACAACAGTTGAGGTGCTGTAATGGAAGGGTCCTGATGAGAAGCTGACCAGCCCTGGCTGTAAGAGGTACCTGCTGGAGTGCCCCCAGTGCTCTCCCTGCTCCCACAGACTTGAGCTGCCAAAGCTCCTGGCTCAGCAGCCCGTTCCCTTCTGCCCTTCCTTCACTGGACTGTGTGCACATGCAGCAGCAGAGGAAACTCTGCTCGTGCTCCTGCTTCGATTCACTGTCGGGGAACAACCGTAAATTGCCAGAGGAAAAAGCAGGAACAGAAACAGCTTCACCCCTTCTGTCACTAAATCAATGTAGCTGAGCAGGAGGGAAATACAGTAGCCAGCTCTCATGAGGGGATTTTTTTCTGTGGTTGTAATGGCTTTTTCACCACCCCCAGCCCATTTTCAGCTAACACAGACGTGTTTACCCTATTTTTCATTAATTCAATTTAGTTTTACATTGAGATACTATGAAAAAAGTGTTGTTAAGCAGGGCAGGTTCATTCACTCTACAAATACATTACTGGCCCAAGAATCCTTCTAGAGATAATACAGTTCCCATCATAAAAGGAATAAAAGACAATAAAATACTTACAGTAAAAGCTTGTCCTCTTTTCTGCGTTAAAAAGAAAAGTGTCTCCCACTAGCTTCTGACAGCATGTGCAAACCAGACTGAAAATTCAGGGCTTGAGTGCTTCCCTGAGAGGAAAACCACATTGCAGAGAGACACAGAGAGCTGCTTGAGAAATGATTCACACACGGAAGCGAGCTGGCTCCACCAGCGCCTCGGCACTCAGCACACACACACAGGCACTCGCTTACTCAGGGGAATGACAAATATTATATTTTCATCAAAGCAAGGAGGATTTATGCAAGAAAGCAATTTGTAGCCTAGGTCCAGAGCAGGGAGATGCTTCAATCCTTAAAGCAGACGAAGAGTTTCTTTCAGGGTCCCATCATCCCCAACTGCAGGACTGGACACTGGGCACAGCATAAACCACAAACTGGTCTGGATGATCCAATTAAGCAAAAATATGCAGCACGTACCACGGAGAAAGGGCAAGGAAGTGGCATAGAAAAAGGCATTTTCAGAGGAAAACACAGATGCAGCTTTCAGAAGCTTTTCTATTCCACAATAATACATCCCCCAGAGTGCCAGCAATCTCAGCTAGTATACCTTATGACATTTCCCTTGCCTCCATCATTGCTTCAACAAAGTGGAAAAGTGGGTGTAGCAAAGGAAGGTGCACTAAGACAGAAGCTTTTACAAAACTAACCAGAATCAGTCCTGAGTGACTCGATGTGCCCAAGAAGGGTCAATCTGTTCTTTATTTAGAAAAGAGCAAACAAAGGACAAGAGTGAACAAATCCTTGAGAACGTTAACCTCTTCCTTAAGATTTTTGAAAGAATTTCATGATTGAAAACAGGAAGAAAAAGGCCAGAGGTCTTAACAGAGTTAAAGCAAGCAGAGATAGTATCAATTTGAAGGAGACAGAGAGGATGAAAAGACATCAAATCCAAACTTCAAACAAAAAACTAATATGTTTTAAAAAGAACTTTTTGTCCAATTCTGTCTAGAGAGGGTCTGATCACGCCCTGGTCTCCCTGACCAAAGAATTCCTATGGATCAGGAATTCTCCCTCTCAATGGTGTGAAGCTGGTATTTAAGTAATGTTGATACTACAGTAGATGTTTTTAGTAGATATTGATGAATCTGAATAGTCCAACCTTATTGCACCCTCCTTACTCAAGGTGCCAAAGGGGCCTGAAGGCAGCTGATGTAATGCCAAGAGTAAATTTATGTTTTAGCTCAGTCTTGGCACCACTACTGTTATCATAGAGTAACCAAACCTTAGAAACAGATGGAGCCCAAGCCAAATCTCGTCCGAAGATTATGGATTTGGGATCCAACTTTCTGATATTCTTAAGAGAAACGAGCTCTCGCTTTATCTTAAGATGCCAGAACAAGACAAAAGAGCACACCGTGACTTATTTGGCACAGGAGAAAGTTCTGTGCTTGGCAGGTCTCAAGCAGACATTAGTTCTAAGTCCCTAAATTCAGTCAGGTGCTATTCCAGCTTTGCCAACATCCAAAATGTACCCATCCTTCTACCCAGCCCACTTGGACAGTTTCTTCAATATCCAAGGTCAGGCTGTGTGACCACAGGTAGAACTAACCCGTTCTGTATTTTTACACAACATTCAGAGTTCTTGAGATGATTCACAGCTCAGATAAGGAGGAAGTTGCTGTAGATACTTGATCTGAATGCAGAGTTCCTCCTCCCTGAGGAAGTGACCCCACACGTGATGCAGGCATAGGCAATGAGGTCACTTGGGTACCCAGGGGAGGGACTGCAGCTCACCCCTCTGCTCATGGACCACCTTCACAACTGAACAGATGCAGCTCAAAAATACCAGCTCAGGGCAAACAGCTGCAGGTACCTGGACCCTGAGCTCACCAATGAGAGGGATATCAGGTGCAGACACCTTGCTGAGAAGATTCTTTGGCTGAACAAACCAAACCCTTTTTGGAAAGCAGCATTCTGCCCCTCTGCCACTGCTGGTGAGTTTGTTTGGGCTCAGAGGGAGAGCAGTGTTGGCAGCTTGATAGGTTTTCCTATCCTCTAGCCAAGAGAAATACAGAACTGAGATGAGGGAGTGGGGAGGCAAGATGAGCTCCAGTATTGCACTCTCAAATATCTTTGGGATACATTTGATAAATATAACTTGACCAAAACCTAAAAATGAAATGCTTGGCTGTAAGGAGACAGTCACAACATTTACATACTTCAGCTTGGGGAGACAGCCTGGAATAGTGGTGGAGAATTTCCCCAAACCCAAGGAGACCAGACAGTATATTTGTTTATTTAGAGGTTTTCTGGTAGCCCTTATGGCTATAATTACCTGATCTCTTTACTTAGACCAAAGAGTTATTCAGCATAAAACTTTCTGAATTGATAAATTGCCTTTCTGTTAAATGAAAGAACAGCCCAGAAACAAACAGCTCAAATGAGTTGGCCAGGCTGAAAGAAAGCCAGGCCCTTAACCATAATTACTTTCACACAGCCAGGGTGAGAAAACAATTTCAAGTAGCAATATAAACTTTTTTCAAGTATCTGCCAGGTTCTCACCCAGCTGGTAAAATTGGTTGACAGACAAAATAACACTGAACATATTGCCTGCATTCTGCTCAATGCACTTGCTCCCACAACTTCCCTACAAGGTATGAGAGAATAAGATCAACCCTCACCATTAATACACCTTAAAAATACTGCATTTGAGGAATTTCAAGGCTTTATGCTGCATTAATAGTACAATTCCACAAGAACAAGTATGGATGAGAACTTAATGAAATGGGCAAAGGGCAGAATTTTGGGTGGCACAGCTCATTTGAGAAACAAATGCATAGTGTGGAAAAAAGGCTCACACAAGGAACAAGGCTTAAAATATCTTTGCATTTACAGATATTTATGCCATATTTAACTGCTTTTGTGCATGAAACAATCTTAATTACAAAGGAGAGAAATTCCATAAACAAGGCTATTATGTCAATAACAATGTCTTTTTAAAGCAAGTCTCTAATTCAGCTGTAAGACTTGGGACATTGCTGTCTGGAGTTGGAAAACCAAAAGCAATTACAAAGGCAAGCCTGCATCAGACAGTGGATATTAGTGGAGTCAGGCCATGGCTTTGGGACAGCATTTACTCTGTGCTTTTTCCCTTTTGGACATAACTGATCCAAACTTCTTTATTTTCTCAGTTGCAGTGCAGATGTCAGGAAGTTCACACTGCTGGTGGACGTTTGCAGAGTGAATCATGGGGCACCACTTTCCATTTTGACAAAAACAACTGCTGCTCAGTCAACAAGATGCTGCTGATCAAATGGGTGGATGGAACTCCTGCAACTGCTGCCAAAAAGGCTCCACCAGCACAAGCAAGCTGTGTGAGCTGGCTTGGAGAACTGGGATTTATTTTTCCCTCCCTGTTCTTAAGAGACTACTCACAGTTTCATGTTCCTACCCAACACCTGAGGGGCTCAGCCTGTGACCACCAGCTTTGACCTGCAAGTGGAGAAAATGCTTGTTGCTGGAAGAGGTTAAAATAATTAAATTGGGGTGAAAAAAGGCAGAAAATCTTTTATGGAACATGGAGTGCTACAGGAGACAAGAAAAACAGCTTCCTCTGGTGCCTATTGCCAAAATTTCAGAAGACCAGACAACAACTTGAGAATTTCCAAGGGAACAGCCACTGAGTCAGTCAAAAATAGAATTAGGAAACTGCCTGTTTCAAAAGTAAGTCTATAAGATGTGCCAGCATTTTTCAGTATTTCTGTAATTTCTGAGTAGAACACTCAAGAGTTAACAACCATTTATCTACCAAAAAAAAAGAGCCAACCCACAGAAAAAGGGAAAATGAGAAAGGATATCTATGTAGCAAAGAAACACTCATCATATGTCATATACTTAAAATAAAAATCACTGATCACTTTTACATACATTGATGCAAAGTTTATTATTTGCAATTTTCAAACATCTCTACTTCCTTAGGCATCATCAACAACCAAGGACAGCTTTTCTGCAGTCAGCCTGTTTTTCAAAATGTGGATAAATCTGAACATGCAAAAAAGGCAATACTGAGTGCTCTTCCCTGAAAGAGGACGATAAGACTTATACTGTTATTTTTTACTAACTGATTTTTTTTTTTAATTTCAGTGATTAAAAGCAAGAAAAGCTTAAGGGAAAGGGAGTAACTTTCTATTTTATTATTCCTCGTTGTTAGTTTTCTGCTATATAGGTTATAATGTGGCACTCATTAACAATTCATAGAGAATTACCATATTCAAGTAGCACAGCAAGTTTTTACTACCTACCCAGGCAAAATCCCGCACAACCCTATTTGCTCCCTTTACTAATTGTCCCAGAGGGATCTCATGCTGGAAGAGCTGGCATTCTATCACCTAACGGGAGAGGAATTGCAACAGGTTAGAAACTCCAAGGAGCCCGGAACAGAAAAACATCCCATCAAACCGCTGCCAACGCAGAGCTGCACAGCAAAACGAAGCTCTGGAGATGTGTGCTGGAGGCTGCCTCGGAATTAAAAACCCCGACGCGATTCCAGAGCGATGTCCCACTGCTTTGAACTTCTCGGTGCGTTTCAGGGGGATGCAAATGACAGACCGGAGGTGTCGGCTTTGTCTCCGAGGGTTTCCCGCTGCAAGTGCCGACAGCGGAGCTGTGGGATCCCCCCGACCCAGGGGAGCCCAGCGGGAACCCAACCAGGACAAACCCACAGAGGGAACTCAGGCCCCTGCGAGGAATGAGCCCCCTAATGCAGATCAGGATGGCAGAAAAAAGGCTCTTGGCAAGATTTGATTCACCACACAGCAATGCCTTGGAGTGCCCACCTCGTGTTTCCTCCCTGCATCTCTTACAGACACTCGATCAGTATCGGTTGATCGTTGCAGTAGCTTAATAACTCATCTATTTTACAGGTCAGGAAATGAGAGCCCCTAAATTACTGACTAATTATGACAAATTTGCAAGGGTCTGCAGTGCTCATCGATTTTAACTCCCATCTAAATCAGCAGCTTTGACAGACATGTACACTGTTATACAGAGGCACCCAGAAATTCAGCATAGAAATGTGGCTTTGATGATGTAATCAAATTCAGAAAAAAGGAGAATCTAAATTAAAGTTCAACAATTCCTTTCTTCTAGACAGCTTATAGGAACAAACATGTTTGCTACTGCTTAAACTTTTAAATCAGCTTAGAAAGCTTGAGAAATGGAACTGTGCAGCTGAAATTTGAAGTGCCCAGACACTGAGACCCTCCCAGCATTAACCACAATGCTACAGAGGAACCATTAAAAAACAAGTAGTGGAATAATGCAGGCAAATTCCATTCTGAGAGGCAGGTTCTGCTTTCGAGACTCCTTACAAAAGAATTTCCTTGGATCTCTTGGTTGGCGATCATAATCCCTTCAGATTTTAAACCCTCAATGCAAATCTGGCACTCAAACTTTATAACTAAAATGAATTAGAAGCATCCTCAAACTCAGCAAAAAAGATCTTGGCATGTGGCTCACGTTGCCTACAGGGCAGGTAAGGACAAATATCAACATTTCACCAGCATGAGCTCATCCTGCAGGCACAATCTTCCCATCAAACGTGCTCAGTGCCACTCGTGCTGGCTCTGCTGTGCCAGTTGTCCCCCCACACAGAGTGGATGCAAACTGCTCCTCTCCTCAAGGTCTCATTTTCTCGTGCAGCACAGCCACACCAAACAGCTCACACCAGAGCAGAAGCCTCCCTTACCAAAAGCCCTAAATGCCCAGAAGCAAGAGGCACAGGCAATGAAGTGGGAAAGCAGGAATAGGTGCTCAGTTTTCCATGTTTCTATAAAAGCAAGTGATAATTTAAAATCACCAGCAGATACTACTGTAGGAGGGCAATGAAGCAAGAGAACAGATTGCATGAAAAGGAAGAAGTGCCCTATGGAGTTTGTGACCTGTTTACCATAAGTAAATAAATAAATGAAAGCAAAACAACCCCCTGAGGTGACAGTTTGCATGAGGGACATTAGTGAGTCTGTCATGTGGAAGCCTATAGAAACAACTGTCATTACAGAGCAAGGGATTGATTTGCCACACAACAGGAACTCGGGAGAGAAAGCAGATGTGAAAGAAGGGAAGAAGAAGATTTGGAAATGAGGACAGCAGGGAAGTCACTCTGAATATTGCCCAACTAACACCACTGCCCTGGTACAGAGCAGCTGAAGGCCAAGAGGAAAATGGAGCAGTTTGAGAACACTATGAAACGAAGAGAGAACACACAAGCCAGGTCAATTCTTTCTACTCCCCACTGAATCACTCAGCAGCTCTTCCTGCTCCTGTGGCAGGTGGAATATCACAATTTTGCATCCTTCATTAGGGTTAATTAGTTCACTTGCTGACAGTGTTGAAAGAAAGGCCAAGTGTTGGCTCAGCCAAGAGGGAGTGACATCTTCGATTCCTGCAGGAGCATGCTGTCCAAGGAAAGCCTGGGCTGCCCCTGCCTGTGGAACTGTCCTCTATTCCCTGAGCTGAGGACAGGCTCCAGAATAAATCTTATTCCTTTCAGTTCCACTACCATCCACTGCTATCAAAAATCAGGAATATGTTATTTTGTGCTCTTTGATCTCGTTCAAACCGTGAAAACAACAGCCTAAGCATTTTGCCCTGCTGTATCTAGGGGAGCTGGAAACCTTTTACCAGCAAGAAATTCTTACAGCAGTTACCATGGTGACTCTGGTAATAGATATTTAAAGGCAGCTCACTCATAATCACATTCATTAGGTATCAGGAGGCTTTAGTAAGGCACAAAAAGCTTGAAACCAGGGAGCCAACCAGGCTTGGTGATGGTATAAGAAATTTATGGGATCTCCTTATCCCATCATTTAGCTGGACACAAAGGGCTCCTGTTCAAATCTGCAATGGCACTGAAGCTTGCAGAATAAACTATTTTTAGTTTGTCAATTTAAAAATTGGTTCTGAAAGCCTCATTTCAGTCGTGGTACTTTAATAAATCCTTTCAGAGTGGGCATTGCCAGAAATATAAGAAATAGCTGTGCCACAGCTCCATCCCCCATTAGGGCCAGGCTGCTGGCAATCTCCTGGTCTGCCATCACCTGGAAACTCAAATCTGGATAAAGCTCTCTGAGCTGAAGAGGTAGGTTTGGTTATATAAATGTTAAATCATTTGTTTCTTTAGGTTTGAGTCCACAGCTTTCCAATCCACTGGAACACAAGGCAGAGAATCTGCAGAGGCAGATCTCCAGATAGGGAGCCACTTCACCAGGCTGGCTGAGCCTGTGTAACAGTCATCAAACTGAGAGTTCCTTTCTCTTTTTGCTGCAGATTTCCATGACAACTTTCCTGCAGTATCAACTTCTTTCTACTGGAAAGGTCTCTCAAAGAGAATTTAGGCTTCTATAGCAACAGCTGAAAGCCCTGGGAGATGATGATGCCTGAAACTTTTTTTAGACCACCGAAGTGTCTTTTAAATCTTACAGGTGAAAACAAAAATATATGTAATATTGGGCAAACTGTGAAGAGGAGGAGTACCTTGCTGAAGTGGAACAAACACAAAGAAACCACCTTCCTTTCAACAGGGGTACAGGCTTTGAGATCTAAAACGTTAGGGAGAGCAGACAGGATCAAACACTCATCTTGAAAAGCCACATCCTGTTCCTTCTCTCTGAGCTACAGAGCACAGTCACAAGGAACGAGTCTGCTGATCCTAAAAGGAGATTTTAGTCCAAGATCTCTCTCTGCAGCCTATTTTATATTGACTTAGAGGAAAAAAAATTTAAAGAATTGGAAAATCAGTGAGTCAGGATACCTTTTGAGTTTTAACTCCAATATACCTGCCTCCTACCTATAATCTAACCTTTTTCTTAGTACTTTAGCTGTTTGCCATGGTAGTGACACAGTATTCTCCAACACTGAGAGCTACTTTAGAAGAAAAAAAAACCCCAGCTGCACTCTCAACCAAATAAATTTGTTAAACTCAAAAGCCAAGGAAAGTACAGAAGCTAAAGCAGCTTTCCTTCACTGAAATTAGATCTATTTCACAAAGCACTTCACTTCTCCAATGTACTTTCCAACCTAAAGTCTTTTAAAGAAAAAAAAAAAGACAAAACACTACATTCACAAGGTCAATGAGAAGTGGGAAAGGATTAAATTTGTTGTATAGATAAGAATACTACAGGGTGGAAACAAAGCCCAGCAGGTCCCAGCACCTTCCCTTTTGCAGCCACTGGAAACCTCTTTGTAGCCAACAGGTGAGATCAGCATGTGACCACCTGCAAAGCAGCCCCACTTTCTTCTGCTTGTGCTGATTAAAAGCTTTTCCTTTTTTCATTAAAATACCCATTAATTTATCTCCTCTTCTTCTCATTCACCCCTACATCATGACAGTTCTGATAAGGAAAAAAAAAGTGCCCACAGGTAGGAATGAGTGAAAAAGAATGGATTTGATCTAATTCTTGTTGATTTCCACCTTCAGTCACTTCTTGCCCAGCTGAATAACTTCAGAAAACACTGGCAGTTTGACAAAATAAAAGTTGAGGACCGTGAAAACTTATTTTAATTTTTTAGTAGCACTGCTAGAGTCTATTCAAAACCTGGAAACTGTACAACCAAGACATATGCAAAACCAGGATTCCTGACAAACCCCTCATTATTTCCAAGATTTATCCTGTCTGGAGAAGACTGAAGCGTGGGAGTCACTGAGTCACCGCAAAGGTCAAGTGAAACGCAATTATTCGGTGTCACCGTGTGCTGCCCTCTGCTGAAACAGACACCGAGCTCCTGGGAGCAGCAGAAAAGCTCGGGATCATCTGTGCCCGCTGCTGCCGTCACACTCGCCCGAATTCAGAATGTTTCATTCCGTGGGACCAGGCAAGGTTAAAAATAACCTGAGCTCTTACACTGGACTGAACAGCTCCGGGATAAAGGAGTGGCTTAGTCGGGGAGAAGGAAGAGGGTCGGATGCACCACCACTCTGCAGTGATGGAGGTTCGCAGGCTTGGGAAAAAGAAACAGCTGAAAGTTTCATTTAAACAACTTGTTTATCAAAGATGTTGAACTCTCATAGTCCCTCTCAAATCCTTAATCCTCCATCTGATTTCACCCACACGAAAAATCTGTTCAGGCAGATGAGATTATTCAAATACTCAGGCACCGGAATTTGTTCGTATGTAGAACAGAACGGGAAGAGGAGAAAACTATTAAATATCGAAGGGAAAAATAGCATATAATCACACATTAATATCCATAAATAAGTATATCTTATAGAACCATATTTACAAAATTCTTGCTTAAATCTTTTATTTACAAACAAATAGTAACCCAGCATTTTCTCCAAAACTCAGGGAAATAGGAAAGAAAGTCAAAGCAATATTTCAACTATACATATAAACTCTCAGTGCTGAAAATCCCAATCCAACATATATGGTTTTTTTCCCCTTAGGCCTTTGGAAATTAGGCTTTGCTGTGAGACTTCAGCCCAGCAAGGTTATTTTGGCTCAAGAAGATTGAAATCTTAAGTTGAGGGTTCCTTAGGGAGACCATCCTCAAGATCCTGCTGTAGTAGATTTTAACCACGTGCTCTTTCATGGGATTTGACCTTAAAAAAAAAAAAGAGGGGGGGAACCCACAAACAAACAAACAAAATCCCAAACAAACAACAAAAACCATAATTTAAAAAACCCAAGGACAAAAAGAAAAAAAAAAAAAAAGAAAAAATAAGAAGAGGGAATTGCAGCGGGCAGGTGGGCCCTGCTGGTGCAGCCAGCAGAGGGCAGTGGGATTTAGAGGAAAGTTGTTAAACTTCGTCTAATGAAGTATTTGAAGTGATAAAATTATCCATTTAAATCGTTATTTGAACCTACCTACACTAAGACATAAGCAGGACAGAGAAAAAAAGAACCAAAATAGAAAAGAAAATTTATTACATTAGGACCTCTAAAAGTCGTGTTTCAGGGTATCAGGAAGATTTCATACTAATGCATCATTTACTTAATTTTGAAAGCAATTTTCAATTACTGAAATACAACAATTCCATGCATCCTATTGAAACCAAGACAACTATTTCTTATAGATTTTGAAACCTATGGGTAACTTAAAATAGAAAAATATCGAATGAGACGAAAGGTTTTTTTAAGGCACACCTTTTATCACTTGGGAAGATGAAAACTGGTTCTAATCCACAAGAACAAGAAAGCAAGGCGAAGAAAAAACAACACAAGCAGGAAACATAGGAGTTTTTTAAAATGCACCTTATTCACCAAAAGGAAAAGCAACATTTCTCACCTTATCACCAAACAGAACAGCTCCCCAGAGCTAAGGTTGTGCATAATTTGACGGGAGCCCCGTTCGCATTTTGTGATGGAGCACTGTGGATATTCTCAGAGCCCTTTCGAGCTGCACGATGTCCTGAAGCAACACCGCTGCCCCACGCTAGAGGAGCCCCAGCTGTCCCCAGGGAGCAGCCGGGGATGTCCCGGTGCTCCGGCGTGCCCGTGGCACAGCGGGGACGCCTTTGCCAGGCTCAGGTGCCTCGGGCCGGGCAGCCCCGCGGGAGCTGCGGGAGCCCCGCTGCACTCAGAGCCCCGCGGGGGCTGCGGGAGCCCCGCTGCACTCAGAGCCCCGCGGGGGCTGCGGGAGCCCCGCTGCCCCTCCGAGCCCCGACTCGGCTCCGGCAGCGCCCGCCCCGTGCGGGACCTGTTGCCCTCAGGCACCGGCGCGGGGCCGGAGTCAGCGGCGGGGAGGATGCGGGGACACGGCGGCGACACCGCGACATCTCACCCGCTCCCCGCACCTCAGCCAGGGCACAGGGACTGGGTCCCGCACTGCGGCACCTCAGCGCTCCCCCAGCACCGGGATGCCCGGCGCGAGGCTGCCGGTTCTCCCCAGCCCAGCCGGTGCCCCCGCGCTGCCCTCACCTCCCCGCGCTCACCTGCAGCCGCCGCCGCCGCCGCCGCGCTCGGGGATGCTCCGCAGCCGGAGCCCTCACCTCACCTGCACCGGCCGCACCGGCCACCAGGGGGCTGCTGTATGGCACGCCGGGTAATGTAGTCCCCTGGCTGCCCGGGACGGCCAATCCCCGCGGCGCGCCGCGGAACGTGCCGGGAGTGGTAGTTCATCCCGGAGGCGTCGGCGAGGGGCTGACTGGGAGATGTAGTCAAAGCGCGGCACTGTTCAGCCGACTTCTCCCCGCCGCGGAACTACAACTCCCGTGCGCCCCGTCGGCGGCGGCTCCAGCGGGCCTGGACGCGACGCCGAGCGGTCGTGGGTGTGCATGCCCATCATGGCGGCCCCGCCGCCGTCAGCGCCGGGAGAGCCGGCGCCGCCGCCGCCTCCACTGCAGTACAGCCTCCTGCTGCAGCACCTCGTGGGCGACAAGCGGCAGCCCCGCGTCTGGGACCCCGCCATCCTCGGAGGAATCCCCTGCCCGCCCAAGAGCGAGGAGCAGAAGATGGTGGAGCGGGTCATGGAGAGCTGCCCCTTCAAGGCGGCGCTGGCCTGCGTGGGAGGTGCGGGGTCGCTCGGGGTGCCTGTGGCCTCGGGAGAGGGGCGGATGGAGAAGAGGCTGCAATCCCCGTGTTTGGTTTTCCTCCTAAGCCTCCTCCAGTGCCTGTCACACGTCGCAGGCAGGGATCTGTGTCTCCCTTCCCTGGAGACGCTCAGATGCTCGTGGCCTTTCCTCACTCAGCCCGGGCTGTTACAGGTGTCCATTGCACCAAGAGATTCCTGCCCTGTCCCAGCAACTGGAGCAGAGCCGCTTCATTGCCTGCAGGGAATGTGCTGCTCCAGCCCAGCCAAGTTAATTTCATTGTGTATCTTTCACAGGGTTTGTTCTGGGAGGTGCGTTCGGTATCTTCACAGCTGGCATTGACACCAACGTGGGGTTTGATCCCAAGGATCCCTACCGCACGCCCACGGCCAAAGAGGTGCTCAAGGACATGGGGCAGCGAGGCATCTCCTACGCCAAGAACTTTGCCATCGTGGGTGCCATGTTCTCCTGCACGGAATGCGTGGTGGAATCTGTGAGTAAGAGCCTCTCAACCATTAAGAAATGTTTTCTGGTACCCTTTAAAATCTTTTACTACATCCAAATTAGTACATATATCCTCTTTGCAATAGGGCTGCTTTGTTCTTGTCCAGGAAAGCTTTTCAGCTTTGAGATCTGTCTTCAGAGCTGCCATTCTCTGACAGGATGAAGAACTCTTTTGCAGTAGCAAAATCCTTTTAAGTTTTAAGTCCTAAATGTATTGGCAAGCATAGACATTACTTTTTAAAACCCTAGCTACAAGTGCTTTTGTAAAATGTCAAACTGTGAGTTGCAACATGGTAATTTGAGTGACTAAAAATTCCATATGCAGAAAGGGATCATTTGATGAAAGTTCTTGAGTAACAGGCCAGTTTTCATCTGGCCCCTACAGTCAGAAATTACCTTTTGCAGCTCAGTAGTAAATCTATCATCTGGGTTTTTTTAATAGGAAAATTACCCTGTTATGAATTTGAGTCCTGCCTTTTAATTGAAAGGCACAATTACTTCTTAACTCATCTAGAAGAAAAGTGTATCTGCTTGCACAGCAGAGCAGAGCAAAGAGATCTGTGCAGTGGTGAAAATCCAGCGTGTCCTGGCGATGGAAATAGACCACCCTTGTCAGCAGGTGCTGTGACTCTCACTGTGCCAAGGACCAGGCTCAGGGCTGCTCTCATGTGGTCGTTGCCCTTTTAGACTCATGGCTGTGTTCTGTCCTGGCTCACCTGAGGATCCTTCCCACAGCACTGCATTGCACCACATGGACTTGTCTCACCTCTCCCAGTTACCTTCTCCTTCCTCCCTCCCCTGCCCTGCAAGTCTGGGAGTGCAGGGCCATCTGCTGAGAGCAGAGGGAAGAACATCCTCAGCTGAGAAGGGGATGGAATGTCATTTAACCTTTCTTGGTGTTAGCACAGCTACTGAGTGCCTGTTCCATATTTCCTTGTTGGCTCTGATTTGTAACTCCACAGTATCGTGGGAAGTCGGACTGGAAGAACAGCGTTATCAGCGGCTGCATCACGGGAGGAGCCATCGGCTTCAGAGGTTGGTGGTGCCTGCTGGGAGCTGTTTCTGTGATAAGATTGAATTTGGTTATGCAGCACACGATGTTCTCAGTGCAGCACACACACCACAAACCTCTTTGCGTGGGGCTGTGGTGAGGCCAGCGTGAGAGCGCTCTGGACTGGCAGAGCTGTCAGCTCCAAGAATAAGTGGGGATAAGGAAGGGTTGGTCATAGAGGAAAATCAACAAAATTCACTTGAAAGAAAAGTCTGGAGATGGTGGTGGCTGTCTACACTTTTCTGTGGTGTCATGGGAGAGAGCCAAAAATACATACAGAAGCTCTTGTGTTAACTGAGCTCTACACATCTGCCATTTCACTCTCTGCTACTCTCCTTTGAAATTAGAACTAAAGACCTCTCTTCTTTTGTACCATGTGTAAAATGCTTTTCTCCTTTCTCATGTATCAGTTCAAACAGACAATTCTACTTACATGTGAACAAGAAGTGGGATTTTAGTTCAGCAGCGCTAGTGGAGACTTTCCTTTAGTGGTAACATCTGGGAAAATGCTCAAGTAGGAGAGAGCTGCTCTGCTCATCAGAAAGATCAAACTTCTCTCACTCTCCTTAAGAAAAAAAACCAGTCCTGTTTTAAGAAGCATAAATGAAAAGAAAGCTCTTGAAAGTGCTTCTAATTGAGCTTGTTAAGTTGTGTTTGTCCTAGACCTAATCCTCTTAGAGCTGTCAGAGCAGTGGCTGCCCTTCCTCTCCCTCCCTAGCCCCACCAAGCCACTTGCAGGGCTCAGATGAGAGCGCAGTAAAATCAGCAGTGGCCACGGGAGGGTTCTCCTCTGGCCCCGAGGGTTCTGCATCAGGCAAGGACAGTGCCACTGTCCCGTGGGAGGGCAGGTTCCTGCTGCTGTGAGCTCTGAGCCAGCACAAGTTACTGGGAAGAAGAATATTTTCTCTACTTTGTCTCATGGTTTCCCACCCTTGCCTTGCAGCTGGGCTGAAGGCCGGGGTGATCGGCTGCGGAGGATTCGCCGCTTTCTCTGCCGCAGTCGATTACTACCTCCGGTAACAGCCAGGAGCAACAGTGCCTGTTCCAGTGCTGCTGCTGGGAGCCTGCACCACGGCACAACCATCAGGCTTACCTTTCCACTGCCTCTGGAGTCAGGGTGGCGCTGGCCACTTTGTGAATGACTAACAGCAACCTGGCTGCGAGCCCTGGCGAGCTGCTCCAGGCAGGCTTGCGGGAGCATGGGAGGATGGAGCCAGGCACAGAGCAGCATCTCCAGGACAGATCAGCTGACTGTCAGTTTCCAGGAAACATGCCTGGACTCTGAGCTCTTTCGATCCTTTGGGGCTGATTTTGATTAAGTCTGTTGCTGGCATCAAAAGAAGGCAGGAGGACAATCTTTGAAGAGAAATGCAGCGATTTAGGTTATCACATATTTGAGGGTGCTGCAAGTGTTTTAAGAGTCACCAGTTTGCAGCTTGCTACTCTGTTGGGGAGAGGTAAGATCCTGTGGAGAAATAAGCTTGTTCCAGGCTTTTCTTAAAATACAATCTGAAGACAAACCACCATCTGTACAATTTGTCTTATTTCAAGTACAAAGATGAGCGCCAGATTTCTTTACCGTGTTTTAAAGGGAAAAGCAAAGGAATCCTTAGCCTTAGAGCTGTGTGGTTACTGGCAGATGAACAAAACAGTTTAAGGGAAAAAAAGAGGTTGTTGCTGAAGTATAATTCTCTGTAGCCACTTGGCTAGCCTGATTTAACCTCACTGTGGGAGTGCAATCTTGCTACTGCTTTAAATGCCCCAGGCTCACCCCATTAGTTCCAGCAGTTTGATAGTGAGACTTAGAAAGCAGAGCTGTGAGAATAAACCAGAATAAACTGGGCACTCACTCAGCACACAGCCTGCTTCCCATCACATCCCTGTGCCACCTCCAAGTGCCCCAGTGTTACTTACACAGGGGGAAGTGAGTGTTTTTTCTCAGCTCAGTTTTTTCTGAGCCCAAAATTGGTGCTGAAATCAAAATATCTGTTTGTTAGCTCAAGGAGCTGCTGCCTCTCTGATTGGTGTTCTATCTGCCCTCCTGCTCTTCTAACCAAGCTCTGTTCTCAGACCTCAGAGAGTCATTTTTAACCTTCATTGAGCCACTCCATAAAGGCAAACACTCCCTCTAATCTTTTTGAGGCAGTGGCATTTCAGATGCAGTGCACACAACTAATAGGGATTCTCCCACTCACCTCCCCTCCTTTGCATCCACAGTTGGACATCCCAGAACAGTGACATCCCTTGTTGACCTGGAAGAGCAACAGTGTGTTTTGGCTGATCCAGTGGTCAGTGGTCAGTTTGGAGGCACATTGGCTCCCATTCCCACATGGAAAGAAATAAAGAGACAGCAAACAGCATGTGATCTATCAGATGAGGTTTCCAGATCTCCTGATGTCCCTTGCTGTGCCTGTTCAATATCCTCAGGCCAGAAGCTGTGCAAGTCAGCTGAATTTTAAGCTTGAGTAATTCTAGGCTGATTAAACAACTTGGCTCCAGACAGTCCAGGGTTTTTTCCTCCAAAATGCAAGGATGTAGCCCAAACCATAAGAAGTCTCTTCAAAGATTGCCTGGCACAATGCCTGTGCTTGTACCACTGGCTTGAAGTGCAAGCAAAAATTCCACGACAGAAAGAAGAAGCTGTGATGCCAAAGTGATCAGTTAGTGCAAACAGCAACACCACAGGGCTTCTTTTGTGCAAATATCGGGGCTTTGCATTTTTATTAACATTTTTTTTTCTCCTCACGAGGTTTTACAGCCATTTAAAGTTTATAATCTACAGAAATTGAAACAGAACACAAACAAAAATATATCCTTAACAACTTTTGAAAGTCAAATATTAATTACCAGTTCTATTCTACCTGTAGCTGCAAGAGTCCAACCCCTCTTTTCCTTCCTGTAGGGACAAGCAAAAGCCAGTCATGGGGACAGCCACAGCCTGTTGTGCTGGGCTGTGGGGACTGGGCCTCCAGCCACTGTCACAGGGGGAGATTTGGCTGTACAGAGTCTCCATCTGGAATGACAGTGTCGTGGACAGACTCGGACACGTGTAACAAATCAGACACACAGGGATCTGTTGTGCAGTCAGATCTAAAGCTCGGCCTCCTTACTGGGTCCAGGGCCAAGACAGACGCCTGGTTATTTTCTGCAATGCTCTTTCCCTTCTGTTTAGCTGGTAGTCAAGAGGAGCAGGGTCTGGAGTGTGAGCCCTTTGGAGGGGGACTGAGACCTCCCCTCCTTGGTTGCTTTGCTGGTGCAGGGCTGGCAGGTGCTGCCTTCCCCAGGGAGGGGGCTGAGGACATACCTGGTGCATCGGTGGCTGGGCTCTACCTGGAACAGTCCATTAGCTGGGAGGGTAAAGGCAACGCTGCTGTGGGGGACAGGCTTGGTCACTTCTCATCCATCTCCATTTGGCACAGGAGAGCACAGGGCCAACGCAGTCGGGGACATGGGGGGGCTTTTCCCACAAGAACATGGACTCAGCTCACAGAGCGAAAGGTTTTGTGTCCCAACGGGTACCAACACCTACGTGGGAGCATGGGGGACATCCAGGAGCCGGGCACTGGGGCAGCCTGTCCTGCCTTGGGACGTGGCGTGACAACTCCAGCCATCAGCTTGGGAGGGGTCACTGGAGCCACTAACAAACAGACCTGAGCTGGCTGGGCATGGCTAATCCAGCAGCAAGGAGAAAGAACGAAACATTTCTGCCTTCAGTCACACGGGCCATGAAGGCTTTCCTCCTCCCATCCTTCTGTGCAGGTTCCCAGGCTGGGTGACCATCCAGCTGCTGCACAGCACTTGCCTCTGGCAGCCAGGCTGTCACTGAGGCAGGGCCATGTGCTGCCATGTGCTCAGTGCAGCAGGGAAGGCCAAGGAAGGGATACAAAATCTCCTTGTCCCCATGGCCATGGGAGGGATGCTGGTGCCCCAGCAGGCTGTGCCACGGGGTGCATGCAGTGCTCATGGCAGTGCTGGGCTGGCAGGGGCGTGAGTGCCTTGCTATGGCAGAGACAGAACTGTACAGCAGATACCCTGTTCCCCACCAAATTTCCAAATTGGGGAAATTCGTGACCACATCAGTGCCAGAGCAGATGTGGGGTCAAGCCCATGGTGCAGAAAGCAAACCTGCCTCTGGCTGGCCATCCTTTCAGCCTGCTGTGGATCGAGACCAGCACAGCACCTCTGGCTCCAGCCTTGTGTGAGCGCTTACCCCATAACGCTACTCAGAGGCGAAATCCAGCGAGGGGAGGAACCACCACGCCACACACACACAGGCAAAGCACAGGGCTGGGGCTGGAGAGGGGACTGGCCTGAAAACACCCAGAGGAGCCGTGGCAGGGAGGAAGCAGTACCCTGCTCCTCTGCTCTCGTCGCAGTTTGCTCAGAGCAGAGCAGGATCCAGGCACAGGGTCCAACGTTTGCGCAGGCAGCGAAGCCAAAGCAGAGCTGGTTGTCACCGTCACCAGGGAGGGAGGCCCGTGAGCTCCCGGCCTTGGAGCGAGCCAGTGCTGCACATGCAGGCGTGGGCAGGGAGCTGGGCAGCAAACAGGCACTCGTGGGGCACTGCAGGCTTCAGGCGAGGGGTGCCTGGTAGGAGTGAGCAGGCGGGAAGGAGTCCAGGAGAAAACTAGCCAAGGGGGAAGCCTGTGTCCACAGCCCTTGTCAGTCACTACCTCTTCCGTTGAGCAAATATACATAAAAACAATCCTTGAACACAAGAAGGGACATAAGACACGACTACTTTACAGAGAGGGCCTGGCACCTGCTGGGACCGGGCCACTGGAACATGATTGTACAGGAGCTGCAGGCAGCACCGTCCTGGGTTTGAGCTGGTCTCCCTTGGGGGCTGTGGTCTAGTCTGTGTCCCCCAGCAGGGAGCTGGAGTGTTTGCAGCTGGTGCCTTCTGCCTGCAGGCTACACGTCCGTGGAGAAGTAAAGTGTGTTGCGTTTGAGCTCGCTGAAGGAGATGGGAGGATGCTGCAGGTAGTAGAGAAGGACCTGGACCTGTAGAAGGTAAATGGGGGGTGTTACTACAGAAGGGGAAAGAGCTGCCACCTCCCAGCTTGTCCCACCCAGCAAGAAGTAACAAATCTACCCAGACAGGCCGGTGAACCCCTCCAGTACCCAGCTCTTACCTGGGCCATCACATCGTGGGACCAGATGTCAGAGGCCAAGGTGAGGTGCGCCTTGCTCTCCCCCTCTGAGGGTCTCAGAAGTGTCGGCCCAAAAACCGTGGCCAGATTGTGGAGAGACATTTTGTTGATAGGTTCCTTTTCAGCCACCCTGTGGGGTACAGGGAGAGAGGCAGCGTCAGCCCCTAACGATGGTCAGGAGTGGGGATCCATGGGGTGATGTGGACGCCGAGGGCCGTTCTCCCTTCTCCCAACAGCAGTGGGGCACCTCCAGCATTCCACTGCCCTCTGTAGCCCTCAGAAAACCCAGGTGCAGGGCAGGGAGCTCTGCCCCCTTCATGGCCTCTGCTGGAGCTGCTGGGCCTGGCCGGGAGCCCTGGGTGTGATGTGGCAGCAACCAAGCCCTGACTTCTGCACTGCGGAGCCTCCACCCTTCCCGAGCCCGCAGGGTATGGGGAGCCCTGCACCAGCCCCTGCCCCCTGCACCCACTCCCCTCGAGGCTCCCTGCCCCGACAGCCCTGTGGGAGCCCTGCCAGCGTGGAGGGAAGCAGGACCACAACATTGCCATGTTAGGAGGCAGCTGTGCTCCCCGGCACAGGCTGCTCGCTTGAGCCCCGGCCAGGGGAGCAGATGTGGGAACTGGCTGTGCCCGGTTCTCAGGATGGAAATGGATTTTTCCTTCTCCATCCCCCAGCATCAATCACTTTTTCTGTTTGGTTTTAGCCAAACCAGAGGAACAGAAAAAAAAACTTTCATGATGCAAGTAACATGAGCCATGAGCCCCAGCTCTGGCCAGGCTCTGTGCTCTGCTCTGCTGCCCTACCACAGCCCCATACCTTCTCTGGGTTTTGGGCCCCCAGGGACCCCCAGTCCCTGAGTTCCCAGGTTTGGATGCACCTCATCTGGGCCAAGAAAAGCCTGTAAAGCCTCAAACTGCTGCACTCACCCTGGGATAGCTGATTTGAGGTGTCACCTGCAGTTCTGGGACATTTCCACAGAGCTGAGTGTCCTTGGTTCTTGGCCACCCGCTGCTGACAGGTGACAGGGATTGCTGCATCTTGTTTTGCAAGGACTACTGCTGGACTGGTGGGAAGGGACACAGAGCTGTTTTCCAGCTAAGGGGGACACTGCAGAGCTCCCAATTGATTCCTGTCCTGTGCTGAGGCCAGCTGCTCCCTGCAGAGCTCATCCCAGCAGCTGCACAGCGGCAGCAGCAGCCAAGTGTTCCATGTTTGCAGAGGCCGTGTGCTCCCTGCAGAGCTGACCTGGATCACTGGCCAGGCACAGCCCAGACCCTGCTGGAACCACAGCTGGTGGTCCTGGGACACCAGAGGCTGCTCTGGAGGGGCAGGATGGCTCCAGGACCTCCCCAGCATCCTACAGGGCCCAAGGGGAGAAGATGTGGAAAGCCAACACTTATATCAGAGAATGATCTGAACAGGCTGAAGCCTGGGGAATGTGCCAGAGCCCAGAGAGACAGGGCAGGTGGGACAGACCTGGAGCTGTACCCTCTCAGCTGGTGCCCTGCTCTGCACCAGCACAGCACCCTCTGCCTCCAGTCTGGGATCAGCCTGGCGCCGGGCAGGCACCACAGGAATCAAACAGCAGCTCAAACTGTTCATGTCCCATCCCCTCAGCAAAGCAGTGAGACAGACCCGTCCTGCACCTCCCACCCGCCCCAGGCAACCCCTGAGCCATTACCTTTTCAAGTGCTCCAGCAGGAAGAGGAAGGTGATGAGGTTGGGGTCAGGCAGCGAGCGGAGAAGGTGCATCATGCAGTTCTCCTTGGCAGCAGGATCCGAGAGGGCTGGAGGCAAAGAGGGAGAGGGCTCAGGACAGGGTCTGCTGCAGCAGCAGGACCCACCACAGCCAGATACCTCCAGCAGCCACTGTGTGAGCACTGGGGAACAGCACCACCGGTCCTGAGCTGCCTGGAACCAGCAAAAACATCCAGGACCGAGTGGGCCCAGCTGGGAAGGACCCTTGGGAGTCTCCCATCCCAGAGCAAGCAATGCTAAACAGAGTTTGTGCATCAACCCCTTCCCATCCCCGAGCCCTTACCGATGCCCTCCATGAAGGCGGGGTAGAGCCTGTCAGTGAGCAGGGGCTCGGGCAGCTCACGGAAGTACAGCTTCAGCGTGCCAGCGATGGCATTGATGTCCATGTCACTCAGCATCACCAGGATGTCCTTGTTATCTGTCCACAGAGCACCCACATGTGACGCCTCCTGCCCTCCTGATGCCCTCTGGGTCTCCACCCTCTGTATCACTCCAGCTACCCAGACAGGCTGCCAGCTGCAGGGCAGGGACAGCGCTGCTGGGTTCACAGCCCCATCAGCCAGGCTGAGGCTGGGAAAAGCCCAGTGGTTCCCGCCTGGCTGGGCAACAGGACACACAACGATTTGCAAATCCATTTGCAACGTTTCCCTGACTCAGTGTCTCCCAGGAGCCAGCCAGCAGTGGCAGCAGCTCAGAGGCACAAACAGGCTGGGATCTCTGGGTGTTTTTGTCCCTCCTCACCCCCAGCCCCTTCCTGTGCAGAGCGGCAACATCTGGCACAAGTGCAGCGCAATAACCAAACCCGGGCTTGCAGGGGGCTGGGGGCATCTCAGAACACCAAGCTCCCCCAGGACACTCACTCGCATCAAAGACAGCTTTCAATGCCTGGATGTCAGTGGCCACTCCAGAGATCCTGTAGATGCCAACCTCCTCGATGCCCCTCTTCTCCACCTCCTCGACGCACTGGCGCACGATGTAAGGCACCTTGGAGCGCTCGCGCCTGGCTCGGGAAGCGCAGCCGTCAGCAGAGACTCCCAGGGGAACCCTGGCAGCCAGCCCAGCCCTGCCAACCCCATGCCCAGCCCTGCATGCAGGAGGGGAGGATGGGAATGGCAAAGGGAACAGGAAAATCCCCAGCAGAGAGCAAAGGCCAAGCTCCCCAGTGCTGGTGGCAGCAAGGGGACGCAGTGAAACCCCACACCCAGAGCAGCTCAGCCCCACAGCCCTGCATTTACTTTGTCACAACACTGATTTTCACCCCGAAGACACCAGTCTGCTTTTTGGACGGGGTCCTCTTCAGGCTCATGTCCCTGCTTGTGAACTTCATGGAGAACTCCACCTTGATCTGTGGGAGACAGGGGGTGAGTCCTGGCTGGCCTGAAGACAAGAAGGGGCTGCATTCACAGCCAGGGGCTGTGGGTCCCCCACCCCACTTACTCCGTTCATCTCAATCACATCCATGTGCCAGTTTTTCGTCTGCACGGCCTGTGGGTCCAGCTGTGGGGAGAGATGGTCTGTGAGTTCTGTGGGGACACAGCCTCGTGCCAGCCCTGCTGTCATCCCAACCTGGTGGCCCCCAAAGCCCCTGATCTGCAGATGGTGTAGAGCACTGGATATGCTTTTCCTGGGCAACATGCTGCTCATGACCAGAGGATGGAGAGGTTCCCCTTTGGGGTCTGGGGTCCCTCTGGCTGTGCCCTGAAGCCAGGTGGGCTCAGCCCCCCTGTCCTGCCCTCTCCCCAGAGCCCCTGCAAGGGGAGTGTTTAACCCACACCCGAGAAGCAAGAAACTTCCAAGAAAGTAGGACTATTTCTGGCGGCAGATTGATGAAACAGAACTAGGGCAGCGTTTTCCATGCAGAAAAACAACATCTCCCCATAGCCAAAGCTATTTATAACCCCTGGGAATGACAGGCTCTGCTATTTCTGGCTTTGGGGCTAGCGGGGGACTCGGTGACACTGCCCCGGCACCCGGGTGCAGCGAGAGGTGCTGGCATTCCCAAGGCCCTGGCACGTGCTGTGGTGGGTTCCAGGCCCCAGGGCTGTGCAGAGGTGGGTGCAGCCGCCTTTTGGGGCTTTTTGGTCCCCAGCTGGTGGTATTGATCTGGCCCCATTGATCCCTGTAATGCACAGGGCGGGCAGCCCAGCCCTAATGTCCCCTTGGGGAAGGGGATGGGATACGGGAGCTGGTGGGGGCTCCCAGGGCTGGGGACATGCAGCTGCCAGGCCACACTTGCACCAGGCACGTGGGGTCACTCTGCAAGGACACAGGAGCCTCCTGCAGCTGCTGTGTCAGGAGATGCAAGTGTAAAGATGTCCAGAGCTGCTGCTCCAGCCACGGAGCTGCTGTTCCCCTGCCCACAAAGTCACTGCATGTCATGATGGGGGGGACACTGTGGGGTCCCTCATGTCCCTTCTTGCACACCAAGGCCCCACAGTCCCAACAACAGGCTCGAGCTGCCCTGGTTCTTGGCACAGACCCAGCACAGTGGCACTGCCAAATGCCACAGCAGCCCTGTGAGCCCAAGCAGCTCCTCAGCCATGAGAAAACCGTGGTCCCCAGCAAGGCAGAAATGCTGCTGTCTCCAGCATGGCCCAGGAATGGCTCCTGACACAGAGCCCTCCCTGGTGCTCCAGCCCAGCACATGGAAGAGCCCAGAGAGTGCCACGCTGCTCCCTCTGTGCCAGCCCTGCGGCTGCTGGAGAACAGGAGGAGGAGGAGGAGGAAAAAAGCTGCAGCTGCCCTGGGCTCCCATGGGACCCTGCAGCAGGTCTGGACACTGGGATCACGAGACTGCAGCCAGACCACAGCCAAGCCCAGTCCTGCTGCTCCAGCTCCTCTGTGCTCCCCCACAGGACTGCATCCCCACGGCACTGCCACGAAGCCACCACAGCCAACACCACTGTCCCAGGCACTTTCACCCTTTTCCCCACACATCCCTGTCCCACTCATGGCAGTGAAGCCCCTCCATCCCCCAGCCAGGTCAGGAGCCTGTCTGCTCTGCAACACAATTTTAACTGCAGCCACCATGCATGCCTTCCCCTTCCCCTCCCCTCAGGTCCCTCTGGCTCCGATGGCCCTGGCAGCTCACATCTGGAAGGGCTTTAGCAGAGCTCTGAAGAAAGCTTTTATTAAAGCCAGGTTGGCTGCTGCCAGTGCTGCAGACCTTACCCTGAGCACGTCACTCCCCTGCAGCCCCTTCCCCCTGCATGGGCACAACCATCCCACAACAGCCAGCAGGGCCCAAATTTGGACTAGTTCTGCTGGCCCCATGGGCCTGAGCCCTCCTGCAGCTAGGGCAGGTCCCTGTGCAGTGCTGTGGCTTGGCCCTGGTGCTCTCTAACCCTCCTGCAGCAGCAGCAGCACATGATGCTGCCACTCCTCAGTTTAAGCAAAGCCACATCCAACACTTCATCTCCAGGTGTGGGAGGATGGATGGGACATCCACCCACAGAACCAGCTCCTGCCCACACAGGCAAACACCCTGTCCCAGGTCCCAGGTCCCAGCACCATCTCCTTGTCCTCTGAAGGGAGCTGCCTTGCTCCAGCAGGATGCAGGGACATCCCAGGTCAATGGGGATCTCCTGGGCTAGGAGCCCTGGCAACAGCCTTCGAGCCAGCATTGTGCAGGATGAGATGTCAGCTCCTCTTTGGAAGATCAGATGGCTTCAAACACCTCTCTGTGCCTGGGGAAACATCCCAGCCAGGCCACCAGCACGTCTCCAGGCTGCTCCCTCCTGCATCTCAGGGACTCTCAGCCATGGTGGTATCCATGCCCAGGTCAGCATTCACTGTGGTGCTGCTCTCATCCATGGTGAGGTGAAACACCCTCTGTTTGCTGCCACAGGGATGTGCCATCATCCTGGGTTCCAAATTATCCACAGCTCTTTATTTGTAGGACAAGGCCCAGGTTGTGGAGGAACAGGCAATGAGAATCCTGGCAGTCCTGCAGCATTTTGTGTGTTCTGGAGAGGTCCTGTTGGTGCTGACCCTCCCCTCCTACTGCTTGTCTTGTCCATGGGACAGCTCCAGACTTGAGGTGATGAGGCCACATCCTGGAATTTTGTCCTCAAGACACGTCCAGGTCGTGGCACTGTGACAGATCCAGGCAGGGCTGGGTGCACAGAGCTCCAAGGTGAGGAGCTGGTAGGGCTCCAAATCCTCAGGGTGGTTCCCCAGGGCCCCAAACACCGGGATGCTGTGGTGGGGCAGGGACTGTCAGGCTGGGCATGTCCCCTCCTCACATCTCAGGCCCATGAGGTCACCCCACCTCAGCCTTGGGTGAAGCAACTGGGAGCAAACCAGTGACTCAGTCTTTGAGGTCATCTCTGCCAAGGCCCTGGGGAGCAGGATTCCAGAGGAGCTGCTGCAGCCAGCGTTGCTTCCCCTCAGTGTGGCACCCACAGATTCCCCAGCCTGGCCTCCCGTGGCTGCCCTGGCAAGCAGATCCCTCCCCAGACCTCCATGCCAGGGAACAGACAGTCCCTGAGCCCCCAGCACCGTGGGACAGGGCAGCCCCCACACCAGCAAACGCTGCCAGTGGCCAAGCACAGCCCCCCAAAAAGCAGCAATCCACAGCCCTGACAGAGAGTGACCCGAGGAGCAGCAGCAGCAGCAGCCACAACCCACCGGGACCCCGCACGAACCTGCCGGGGCCACATCCTGCCCTGCAGCCCCAGGGAAGCCAGCAGCCAGCACGGGCACGGGAAATGAAACCCTTTCATGCTGTGACCCAGCGACAGCCGCCGGGCAGCCTCCCCGGAGAGCCCTGCTGCCCCTTAATCCCCCGGGCTCGGCACAGAATCGAGGTTAATGCAGCTGCGTCACAGCCGCTGCCAAAGCGAGCCCCGACGGGCCAGGCAGCCCCTGCTCCCCGGGCAGGGGGACTCCACCGAGGGAAACCCACAGAGTCCCCCGTGGGGCTTTTGGGACAGCCTGCGAGGGTGCTGTCCCCCTCCTCTGTCACCTCTGTCGCACATCCCCGCGCTCGGTGTTCCCACAAAGACGGGCAGCACTGGCTGATGTGGCTGCGACACAGCTGCGAGCTGGGAAAGCCTGGATCGACCCGGCTTGCAAGAGGGGGGTGCAGGCACCGGGTGCTGTGGCACCCCGGGAAGCCGGCCCCAGCCAGCCCAGGAGCATCGCTGCCCCCTGGGCAAGCTCCAGGGCCGGGCAGGGGCTCCCTGCCCTGCCTCTGCAGGAACCCCCGGTGCAAACAGCTCAGCCTCCCGGAGCCTGCCAGAACACAGAGGGAGAGGGAAGGAGCAAAACAAACACCTCACAGGCTGCCAAGTGCATCTAAGAGCTCCCAAAGCACCCAAACATCTCCCTGCTCCGCGCACAGACCCCGCCGCGCTCATCTTCCACACAAACAACACAGCCCCGCATATCAGCGCCCCCCACCCCGCAAAACCAGCGGTCACCACGCAGAGCAGAGCCCAGCGGAGCCATCCCAGAGCCCAGCAGTGTCCCCCGCAGCCGCCCCCCGCACCCGGAGCACCTTCTGCCGGAGCAGTTTGCTGCGCACCCTGCCCCAGAGCCGGGCGCCCGTGTTCGGGGCTCGCTTCCCCTCGGGCTCCTCCACGCCGCGCTCGCCCCCGGGGCCGGGGCCGCCCTCCGGCTGCACCAACACCTCCGTCATCGCGACCACCGCTTCGGCTCCGGGCAGGCGACACGAGGGTGCCCGCGGCTGGGTTAGCGCGGCATCCGCATCCCTCCTGCCGGCGGCGAGAGGTCAGCGCGGGCCGGCGAGGGGAGCCCCGCTGGGGCGGCGGGGCGGCGAGCGGCCGGGGCTCATCTTCAGGGTGTGAGCCAGGCTGGCGAGGCAACCCCAAAAACCTCCCTCCCCCTGCGAGGAAGTGACTCAAAGGCAGCCCCCCCCCTCCCCGGCGGCCCCCACGCGTTTAACCCTCGCCCTGCCGCCCGCCGCCGCTCGGGAGCGCTGGGGGAGCTGCCCGGGCTCCCCGCCGCCGTTATCCCGCCGCCGTTATCCGCTCTTGTTATTCCCTCTGCCGTTATCCGCTGTTGTTATCCCTCTGCCGTTATCCGCCTCGCAGCGCCAGCGGCAGCCGCGGCCCCCGAGGCACCGCCGCTGGCGGCTGCAGCATTCCCGGCTCCCCGCAGGAGCCAGGCTGGCTCTCCTGCGCTTGCTGAGAGCAGGAGGCTTTTGGGGTCTGTTGTCACGCCTAGGGACAGCTGGGTACCCCCATGTCCCCTCTGTGTACCCTGGCCCTTGTCAGCCCCACTGCCAGGGGGCAGGGAAGCCCTGGAAGTGTCCCTGCCTGCTGAGGGACATGCTGAGGTGCAGGCTTGGGGGGACTTGACTGCCCCCCAGTGCACCCCTCAGCAGCCCCTGGAGTCCCCATGGGTCACTATGGTTCCCTGCAGGTCAGGGGTGCTCCAACATCACAAATCTCCCCCGCCAGACACTCTGCCGGCCCAGGGAAGTGGACAGACAGACAGGCAGACAGGCAGCTATTCCCTGAGGGTACAGCAGGCACCGTGCCCATGACAACACAGGCACTGCTTCAACAGCCAAATCTCCCCAGGCATCAAATGGGCTGAGGAAGGGGGTCCTGAGAACTCCTTCATGCACCCACTGCCTGTCTCCTGCAGGGCCTGGGGGCCACATCCAGCCTCTGTCCTCCGCAATGTGGGCACAAGTACCGCCTGCTGTGCCCACCACAACATCTGTCTGCCGTCCTGGCACAGCAGCACACACCCCTGCCAGCACCCAGCACACACAGCCCAGCTGCTGGGAGCAACTGGGACAGCTCAGAGCAGGGCTGATCCCTGCAGTGCAGGGGACACAGGACCCTCATGGGGACACAAGACAAACAGGGCAGCCCTATCCCGACCACGGCACATTCCAGCTTTAGGAAATGGGGTTAATAACAACCAGGAGTCACACCTTTCCACTGTGCAGCCAGTGCTGCTCTGTGGAACCAGCAGCAGCTCATGATGAGCCCAGGGACCAGGCGGGGTGAGGAACATCCAGGGCAGCATCTCTGCCTGAATGGCTCAGGGAGAAGGCAGGGGGGCAGCTCTGGGGCTTGACTACAGCCCACAGCCCCAGCAGCAGCACTGCCCATCCTGCTCACAGCTGTCCTGCCCTGTCACCAAGCCCACCCCTGGGGCAGAGGCTGAGCTGTGGCTCTGGGTGACAGGCAGGACAGCCCCGACCCTGACACTCTTCCACCCATCCAGATCCTCCTCGGGATAAGCAGCCCCAGGGCCTTCTCTCTTTCCTGCTCTTCCCCCACAACTCTTGCACAGCGGGTACGGGCTGTGCTGTCCCTGTCCCGACCCCCGCATCTCCCAGCATGACTCATGTTTGTTGATCCAGGCTATTTCCGAGAGCGCAGCTGGACTGATCCCCGCGGGACACCGAGCCCCTTCCCTGCCCTGGCCTTCCCACTTGGCCCAATGCCAGCCCCACAGCACTGCTTCCTGGGGGAGAGGGCAACAGAGGGGTGATTTCAGGTATGGACAAGCCACTGGTGAAGCTGAGCCCCCACCTCCCACCCTGTGTCCCCTCCAGTGCTGTTTCCCCACAGCATCCCCTTCCCTGCAGCATTTCCCTGCTGCTCTCTGCTCCCCTGGGACCTGCCCTCAGTTGCTTTCCCACGGAGCAGGCAGCCACGAGGGGCCCTTTGAAGTGGCCCTGGGTGCAGGGCCGTGTCCCAGGCGTGACCCTGTCCCCAGCACAGACAGGAAGGCAGCCAGGCTGGGCTGCCCACCAGGAAAACACAGACACACCCCCAGCCCAAACTGTGTTCCCCTGCCCTGGATTTCCCTGCAGCCTGGTCAAGGTGGCTGCAGGGGGACTGTGAGGTCTGGGGGTTGCCTGCCCCCCACTCCATCCTCCTGGTCCTGCTCACCTGGGAGCATCTCAGGGCAGCCCAGGCCTCCATGCTCCCTGCCTAGCAACCACCAATCAGAGGCAGCTCAGCCATCGCCTGGGAAACCCCCGTTGCCATAACAGCAGCTGATGGAGGCACAGGGAAGGCAGATGGTGGCAGAAGGGGACACAGGAGGGACGGGGGGCTGCACATGCAGAGCCCTCCCTAGGGCAGATGCCAACCCCTCCCTGCAGCACCCGGGGGCCACAGCACGGAGAGCAGCAGAAAGGAAACGCTTCCAGCCCAGCTGGGGCTGGATGCACCTCTGCAGGGATGGTCTGGCTTTGCCACTACCACAAAGGCCCCTCTCACTTTGTCCCACCTTCTCCTGCAGCCACTGTGCCCCAGGACCATCACCCCCCATGCTTGATGCCCACCCACCTCACTGCCTTCAACCCCACAACTGCTGTACCCCGCTCCCAAAAGCAGAGCTGCCCACCCCAGGCATTACCCCAGCACAACCCTCCCAGCCCAGGTGCCAGGCCCTAAGGAGTCCTCCTTCAGGTGAGAGGATGCCCAAGAGCTCCTGTGCATACCTGGATCTGCCCCTTGCCCATGATCTTGTCCACGATTTCGTTGTTGTCCTTGTTGAGCTTGGTCTTGTCATAGCACTTCTCATAGCAGAGGATGCGCAGGGACTGGGAGCCCTCCAGCTCGATCTCAAACTCCTGGGGTGTGGAGGGAGGGTGGCTCAACCCCAGCACCCCAGAGCAGCTCCAAAACTGGGGTTGAAGGGAAATGGGGAGCACAGCCCCTCCCTGCATGCCACCCTCCCTCACCTCATTCCACTGCGGCTCTGTGGTGTCCCGGAACACCCTGGTCTTGGCTTTGCTGACAAAGTAGCCAAAGGAGTCCACCTCCAGTGTGCAGTAGAGATCTGGGGGAGCAGACATGGCTCAGCACCCCAGGAACACCCTCACCATCTCCCAGGGGACCATGCTGGGCAGAGCAGGGCCCCGTGCTGGACCCCAACTCTTCCGAGCCACTGGCCCCTCCAAGCAGGGTGGGCACCCACACTTACTGGCTGACTGCTTGAAGCCCTTGGCAGAGTGGACGATGACGTGCAGGAACCCATAAAGCCCTGGGGACTCGTCATCTGTAGCAGGAGAGCAGAGGCTGTGTCAGGGCCTGGGGCTGGCCATCCCCAAGGCAGCCTTTGCCACAGCAAGCACAGTGCCTGTAGTGACCCCCAAATCCCCCAAGCCCCTGGAGGGACATCCCTAAGTCCTGTATCCGCCACTGACAGACATCCCAAGCTCTCCTGCTGCTGGACAGCCTTGGGGGAGGTTCCCAGTGGGGCTGGCTGGGTCTCACCCTGGGCACAATGTTCCTCCCCAGCCCATAGCGTGGGACAGAGAGAGCCCAAAAGCAGCCCCGCGCGGCAGCCGGGACTGCGCTGCCTGGGAGCCCGACGCTGCTCCAGCAGTGCCACCTGGTGGGAAGCTGTCCCCTGCACAGCAGAGTCCCCGCTCCGGCTCAGGGACCCCACAGCTCCTGGCCGGCACCATCCCGAGCAAAGCAGGACCCAGCAGCCACTCACCGTCCTTGTTGCTGGTGACTGGGATGTTGTGGACGGTGCGCAGCTTGAAGCAGGACCCTGTGAGCACCTGCAGCTCCACTGAGCTCAGGACAAAGGCCTGGAGGTCTGGGAGAGGACAGAAACTTCAGAGGGACACAGCCAGTGCTGGTCATAGACTGGAGAGCACCAGGCTGGGATTTTATAGGATTCTGGGGTGACCAAGAGCCCCAAGAGGGCCTCAGCAGCCCCAGACTTACCCTTTTTCTGCAGTCTCTGGATGGCCTCCCTCCACTCAGAGCGCTCGTAGTCAGAGGAGAGCAGGAAGAGGTAGCTCTGTAAGAGAGGGAGATGTGGCAGGCTGCCTGCAGCCAGGGCTGAGCCCGGTCCCAGCCCGCCCTCCTCACCTTCCCGTTGCGGTTGTGGATGCGGAAGGGAATGGCAGGGGAGTTGAGGAGCAGCCAGAATTCGTTCTCAAACATCTTCTTCTTGAGGCGCTCGATGGCACGGCTCTGCCCCTTGTTGGCTTTCTGCAGACGCGGAGCAGAGAGGACCTTTCAGAGGCGCCCCGTCCCCCAGCACCCATCCCTGATCCAGAGCAAGGCACCCACTCCAAGAGCAAGTCCCACACCCTTCTCTCACCTCCTTCTGCACCTCGCTCTTGATGGCTGAGATCTTCATCTTCATGTCCTCCAGCTCGTGGTCGGGGATGACGTGGACCTGCGGGCAGTGCTCCGACTCCTCCGGCGAGGGGAACACCAGGTCGGCCAGGGGCACGTACCACTTGCAGTCGTACTGCTGGTGCTTCCTGCAGCCAGGGCACGGGTGCTGACTGACACCTGATCCCCTCCCTGGCACATCCCCCAGCCCACTGAGGGACAGGGGGGGTGTGGCACAGCGCCCAGTGCCCTCCTTACCCCACTGCTGTCTTCTTCAGCTTGGCACAGAGCAGCACGTCGGTGAAGAGGAAGACGTGCCGCAGCTTCCGCGAGCCCTCCGACAGCTCCACCAGGAAGCCATCCTTGACAAGCTGCCGGGTCTGTGGGCCAGAGGGGCTGCCGTGAGAGCAGGCAGGGAGCAAAGGCCAGAAATCCATGGGGAAAGGCCGACAATCCTGTCCCTCGCTGTGGCTCAGCCACCGGGAGCACAGGGAGGTCCATGTCCTCTATGCTTAATAAAACACCACCAGCAAGGACCAGGTAGAGCCCTAACCTTGTACCTGGAACTGTATCTGGAGGAGCCTCTCCAACCAACTCCTACCCAGGCACTAAGGAGCTCTACAGGGCTGATTCACCAGCCAGGGGCTGGCAGAGGGCTCAGCCCTCACCCTGTGCCCAGGCACTGCCCACCCCACAGGCTCACCTCGCCCTTGGGGGTGGTGACCGCTGTCCTCTGGGGGTCGATGTCCTCATTGATGCTGGAGAGGAAGTTCTGGGAGATGCGCAGGGCGTCCTGGAGCAGCGGGTAGTCAGGGTGGTCAGCTGGGGTGTGCTTGAGGAGGTCCTGGAAGGAGACAGGCACAGGTGAGCAGCTTGAAAGCACCCAACCTGGAGACCCCTCATCAGCACTCCCCACAGCTGCAGATCCCCAGGAGCAGCAGAGACAGAGCCCACCACCACCCCTGTGGTCCTGGCGTCACACTCACGTGCAGGACGAGGGTGCTCCGTGTCACCCGGTCGATGGGTTTGTACAGCAGCGCTGAGGGGAGAGACAAAGTGTCAGCAGCCACCTGTGCCTGCAGCCCTGGCCCCTCTCCCACCTGTCACAGAGAGCACAGGGGCAAGGAGGGGAGCCTAGATGCCCAGAGAGCCCCCCTGGTCTGCACAAGCATCTGAGATCTGTCCTGCACAGCTGGACAATCGTGGCAGTGCCAGGAGCAGCGGGGAGCCAGCACTGCCACAGCCCCATGTCCTGCTGTGCTGGGGGCACCAGGAGCCACAAGTGGGGACAGGATGTCCCACCACACCTGCAGCACCTGGGACAGCCCTCAGGAGGGCAGGGCCTCCCCGGGAGGGCTGCACCCACACATGCTGTGCGGTGGCTGCGGAGCGGAAGAGCCGTTCCTCACCCTCGGCAGCTTTTTCAGTTTCCCTTTTTGCTCAGCTCTGAGTCCCGTCTCTCACCAAGCTCTGCCACCCCACGGACACCCTCTCCCCACCCCACGGACACCCTGTCCCCACCCCTCTGCACTGCCCCAGCCAGCCCTGGGTGCAAAGGGAGCCCAGGCTGCTCCAGCAGCAGCAAAACCCCCACCTACAGAGAACACCAAGGCTTCAGCCCCACACCCCTGCCCCCTGTCCCTGGCTGCAGCCCCTCTGACTGCCTGTGAGGCTCCACCCAGGGCGGAGCTGCCTCACACACACCCACACAACACGCACACGGGATACAGACAACCCCTTTCTCCTGCCACACACCCTCCCAGCAGGAAACAGCCCCAGAGGCTCTTCAGAGGCACATTTCAGTGGAAGCAGACAGACCCTTCTCCTCCTCCCCACCTCTTTGGGCAGGCAAAGGCACAGAGCCCACTCACAGTGCTGCTCCCCATGCCTGGCCACGTTCACGTCTCCCCAGGCTGCTTCCAGCCACGCTGATGCCTCTGGGGTTTCCCTTCACTTTGGAGCACTTCCCCAAACTGCCAGGGCCGAGAGCAGCCAGATTTTGGGCCATGGGAGAGGAGGGAAAGCTGAAACCTCCTCACCCTGGGCTGACTCGTGGGGGGCTCCCATCCCCGTGATCCCAGAGGGGGCTGCCCCATGGCCCCCAGTCCTGAGACAGGGTGAGCAGGGGGTCTCTGTTCAGGAGGTGATGATGCCAGGCTGAACCCTAACCAGAGGCTGCACCCCCACAGCTCCCTGCCAGAGGGTAAAACAAGAGCCCTGCTCCCTGTGACAGCCAGCCAGAACCCTGCTCTGGGACAGAGGTGACAGGCAGGGTGCTTTCCACCATCCTAGACCCACAGGAAGGATGGACCTCCTGCTGCCATCACTACAGGAACATGCAAAGCTCCGGGGAGCCCCTGGAGGGGTGGTCCCAGCACAAGAGAGGAACAAGGAGCTCCTTGTGCCCACAGTCCTGCCAGCCTGGGACCCACGGGCAGGGATGCCCGGTGCCTTTCCTCCCAGCCACGGAGAGCTGGACATTCCAGCCCCACGACGCTGGGGCAAATGGGGACCCCTCCCCATCACCATCCACACAGCACAGCCCGGCACGAGGGGGTCCCCCAGCCCAGGATCCCCCTGCCCACCCCAGCTCCCTCTGTCCCATCAGCGGCACGAGCCATGCCCGGAGGGGACAGCGAGCGCGTGGCTGCGTGTGCCGGAGCCAAGATGATTCAACCGAGCCTGGAACAAAGACGCTCCCAACTTCAGCCCGCAGAGCACGACGCAGCCTCCACCCCCCGGCACAGACCCCGCGGCACCGCTCCCCACCGGCCCCCCCAAAGCGGAGCCGCCCCCCTCGCCTCACCGTAGGTGCAGTTACAGCAGGGCCGGACAATGAGGAGGATTTCCATGGCAGCCCCGAGTCCGCGCAGCCATCGCAGCCGCTCGGCCCGGCTGCGGCACAGCTCCGGCCGCTCCGCGCGGCTCCCGGCACCGCCGCGGGCGGGGAGGAGCGCTGGGCAGGGGCTGGGGGGCTGCCGCACGCCCCCCGCATCCTAAAGAGCCGCGACCCCCCCCATCCCCGCCGGCTCCAGGCACACAAAGGGCTCGGCAATTCACCCGCGCGCACAAAAGGCTGCGTCCCCCTCCCCGCGCCCGCCGTACCCTCCATGGTGACGGACGTGTGGCTCTCCTTGGAGTCCTTGGGGCCCTTCACCTTCAGCTCCTAGGGAGGGAAAGGCCCATCAGCACAGCCCGTGGGGGCTGGGGTGGGGGGAAGGTCATGGCTCAAGGTCACGGGGTCCCCCCAACCCTTCCTGCACCCCCTGGCCCCAGCCTGGCTGTGCTGGAGGCCACACATGGGTGCTGGGTGAAGGAGTGTGGGTTCCTGCCTGGCTGGGAGCACCTCTGGCTGTGCCCAGCAGCTGGGACATGGTGGGGATGCCACCAAGCTGAACAGGACCAGGGGGCCCAGGCTGTAGCCATGGAGGTCCCCATTTCTGAAGGGGATCCAGGAACGGAGCTCCAGGCAGCAGGAGATGAGCCACAGGTGGCCAGCACTGCATGGGGTGGTGACAGCACAGGCTGAGCCCTACCTGAGCTTGCACAAGGTGGGGACAACCTCCTGCAGTGCCCAAAAGAGCACGGCCCTCCAGCAGAGCCCCCAGTGGCCCAGCCCTTGGGGACAGTCCCTGCAAGTCCCCAGGGCAGGGAGAGCATCTCCATGGGGCAGACATGGTCACTTCAGCCACAAGGACAGTGTTCTCTGCCCTGTGCAGGGACAGCCCGGGCACAGCCCTGTCCCACTGGCACAGCCCCATCCCAGCTTACCTCCGAGATCTTCTGGAACTGGTAGTTGCTCTGGCTGCACTTCTCTGCCGTCTCCAATGCGATTTTGTAGTTATCCACAAAGGCTTTGTAGACGCCCAGCTGGCTGGCCTGTGGGGAGTGGGGGTTAGCCAGGCACCAGCAGGCTGCTGAAGCCCCCCACAGCACCCAAGGGGTCAGGCAGCCCTTGAGGTGACACTGCCCAGAGTTGTCCCCTCCTAGCAGGACACTCAGCCAGCTGGGGGTCACATGCTTGGCTCCTGCTCAGGGCAGGATGGTGGAGGTCCTGCCCAGCCTGTGCTTCCATAAACCTCCAATATCCAGCAGAGAGATAACAAGTGCCTGGACAGCAGAAGCTGAAGCTACAGCCCTTCAACCTGGCCTCTCCTTCTCCTCTCCCCAGCACGGTCATGGCATCCATGGGCACAGCCCCTGGGGGCATCACAACTCCAAACTCATCACAACTCCAGCCCTTCTCCTCTTCCAAGTGGAGCAAGACCCAGGGAAGATGCATACCAGCTTCTGGAAGAGGTGGCCCATGGTGACATTGCTGTCCCACTGCTGCACCTTTGGGCACAGGCTGTCGTAGAACTCCTTGTGGATCTCATAGATATCCTGGATCTTGTAGAAAATGGTCTCGATCTGCTGGAGGGTGAGGACAGGCTGCGACGTGGTGGCCGTGGCCTTCAGTGGCTTCATGGGCTGCCAAAGAAGGGAGAGTTTGAGATGAGGGCTAAGAGGAGAACACTGGGGATGAGGAGGATCTGAGCTGGCAGCGAGGGCTGCCCAGGACAGATGGACCAAGGCTGGCAGCTGGACCAGGGGCACTCCGGGCTCGTGCATCCTTGGACTTCCCCGCAGCGGCGGTGACCCCGTGTTGTGCAACAGCGTCTCGCCATGAAGGTCAGCAAGTCCACAGGAGGAAGCAGGGCTATAAGTATGTCCCCAACAGGGACATGGGCAGCAGGGGAGGTGACATGGGGGTAGACTGAGCAAAGCTGGCCCTGGTGTGGCTTCTAGAGCTTTGCTCCCACTCAGGCTGATGTGGTTTGGGGAAGCCACCCAGGGAAAAATTCTCCATCCATCCATCCATCCATCCATCCATCCATCCATCCATCCCTGGAGGGGCTGTCCAGGCTGGGGGCTGTGCTCACCAACAAGAGGGCCTCCAGCTGGTTGATGTAGATCTCCTCGCTGGCCAGGAAACCGGAGAGCACCAACTTCCGCATCTCCAGGCCTTTGCCAGCATCCCGCTCGCCCTGCGGAACACAGCACAGAGCCTGGCTAAGCCAGCAAGTGGCACAGGAGGAGACCCCTCATCCCACCAGCTCACTCCTGGCATCCCCACATGGGCACAAGCCCCTGCCAGTGTCAGGGAAGCTCCGTGGCAAGGCGTGGGCATGTGCCCGACGGGCAGCAGAGCCCGTCTGGAGCCAGCTGGGAAAGCCACGAGCTGTGCTGGCTCCTGTCCCCTCCCTGCTCCGGGCTGGCCACGAGCCCGGTGCCGCTGGCAGCGCTCCAGGATGGCGCACGGCATGGCAGGACTCTCCCAGGGCAGAGTCCAGAGACGCCCAGTGAAATCATGCTTGGCCCTGGATGGGGCTCCCACGTGATGTGGCACCACCCTTTCCCTCGGCTGAGGTTTCCCTTGGGAAGTGCCACCCCAGCAGGCACTTCCCAGTGGCACCAGAGCATGTCCCAGCACCCAGGTCTGCTGCAGCACTGATGTTCCTATGCTGTGACCCTCATGGCAGGGAGATGGCTGGGCTGGGGGGGCTCTGGGACCCTCAGCGAGGCTCTGCCAGTACCCAGGCATGGACACCCCAGCCCCTGGACCATCCTTGGTCACACCTTGGCCTCTCCTCTTAAAAATCACAATTGAGGACCAGGCTTTGCCACCCAGACAGGGGCCAAGCAAAGCCATGGGGACATCACTCTGGGCCATTCAGGATGGTTTGGGGGGGACACTGGTCGTGTCTCACGTCTGTCCATGCCAGCCCTGGCTGTTGTGCCAGAGGAGGTGGCACAGCCATGGCTGAGGATCAGCATCCCTCTGCCCCACTCTAGTGTCCATCACCCAGCCCTGGGTGCTGCTGTGACAACAGAGTGCCCACCCTGCCAGACTGCCCCATTCAGGCTGGGCCACGGTGACAGAGCAGCAGGAGGGTGCGCAGGGGGGGCCACTTTTATTCACTAGGAGCTCGTGGGCTCTTTGCCACAGATTAGTCATGGGCTCTTCCTGCTTCCCCAGCCTGGGCCCTGCGCAGGAGCTCAGCAGATAAGGGGCCCACCCACGCTCAGGGCCCACGCACCCCACGGGGACAATGTCAACCGGACCCCCATGACCCAGAGCAGTGACTCTTAGTCAGGGCCTTGTGGCTGCCCCATGCAGGAGACCCCAGGGAGAGCAGGGCCAGAGCCCTCTTCCAGCACCCAGGCACCCTGGCATGAGGGTGGGCATGAGAAGGATACTGAGCTGCACCTGCCAGCACAGGGGTCTCTCCTGGGCCACCCCCAGCTCTCTTTTGGGACTGTTTAGGTGTTTCTGGTGGCCGAGTGAGGGAATCAGCCAATAGCTGAGCAGTGGTCAGAGTGTAAAACGAGCCCCTTCCTGAGCATCCGGTGCCGGCTCCGCTGAGCCCCGCAGCCCCCACCCCGCAGCACGTGTGGCTCTACTCCCCCTTGGAAGGACAGCTGGGTGGCCACTGCACTCTGAGCCCTCCACACTTGGAGCCTGGCACAGCCCTGCCCCGTGCCCCTGGCACAGGCAGGGCTGGGGGGTGTGGTGGGGCCGCAGTGATGCTCCCGCTGCTCCCAGCTCTGCCCCCTGGCAGCACCCACCGCATCGCCCCAGGAGCTGTTCCAACACCCGGGCATCACCAGCACCAGCGAGATGCCCCTTGTCCCCACACCCACTGCCCAGCACGGGAGCAGGGTCCCCCCGCTGCCCACCTTGTCGCCGGCCGAAAACGGAGACACGGGGCTGGTGGGGGTTCCTGGCTCAGAGTCATCTTCATCCTCCAGCACTTTATCCAGGTACCCTATGGCCTCCTCTTCCTCCTCCATGGCCGGCCGGGCAGCGGGGCGCAGAGGGGACCCCACAAGGCTCCAGGCAAGGGGCTCAGGCGGCCGAGCTGTCCCAGGCTGACTCAGCTCTGGATGCCGGCCACCAGCGCGGGATGAAAGGAGCCATTATGGGATCCCCGGTGCCGCTCCAGCCTGACCCAGCTCCGGCCTCCCAGTCCCCGCCGGCCCGGGCGCTCCCGGCGCGGCTGCTGAGCGGCGGCGGCGGCTCCGGGCTGGGCAGCGCTGCGAGCGCAGGGCCAGCCCCGCTCCCGGCCGGCTCCGCTCGGCCCCGGGGCCGCGGGCGCTGCAGGGGCCGCTGCCCGAGCCCCAGCCCCAGCCGGCCCCGCCGCTCCGCCCTGCGCGCTCTACAGGAAATGCTCTCGGCCACGGAGGTGGGGCTGCTCCGCCGCCGCAGCCCGCCCGTGGTCGAGGCTGGGGCGAGCGGCTGCCGCCTTCCCCGGCCGGCTTTGCGAGGTGTGCCCGGCGGGGTGTGCGGGGAGGGGTGCCCTGTCAGGCCCCCCGCGCTGCCCCCCGGCAGTGGGAGAGCATCCCTTGTGTTGCGGCCCTCTGGACCCCCGTGTCCCGTGGGAAGGCACAGCTGGACCGTGGGGATTGCCACCAGCGAGAAGTGACCTTGGAGGGGGGCAGCATCACCAGGTGCCACACGGGGACCCGGCTGTGCACCCCCAGAAGGTACCAGAGCTCTCCGTGCCCCAGAGGGGACTTGGGGCAGTGTCACAGAGCCGAGCCGTGTGTGCTCACACAGAGCTGCCGCACATCCCGCAGGGACCGGCTGGCACCGCAGCGCTGAGCCCCGGGGCAGCGGGACACGGGGACAGCGGCACTGCTGCGGTGCTTGTGAGGGACACTGAGGGCCTTGGCAAACAAGGCAAGAGCGGGCTGGAGGAGGGGACACTGATGCAAGAGCTGCTTCAGCAGTTTCCCTCGGGCTCTTCAGAAGCAAAAGGGGAACCAGTGGCTGCATGTTCTCTGCCCACAGGAGCCATCTCTTCTCCCTGCACCCATCTGAGCCTGCAACAAACTCCTGATGTGAGATGTGGGCAGGGACACAGAGACTTTCCAGAGCCCATGTCCAGCCCTGTGTCCATGCCACAGCTCAGCCTTTGCACCACAACCCTGCCCAACATGGCCAGGTCCCCAGAGTGGGGAATGGTCCCGGTCCAGGGGAATGCTGCCCACAGTGCCAAACCCAGCAGCACCCAAGCAGGGGCTGGGACATTAACTCCACACCATGACCACATCCCACAGTGGGATGGGGAGGGTTAAAATGTGTCTGCACGCAACAGTCACAGGCCCCAGACATGATTACATCTGCCCCAGGAGCCTGCGAGATGAGATGCCCCACCAGAAACCTCCTCAAACCAGCCCTCTCAAAGGCAGTGCCACCAGTCCTGCCTCACTGGAGGAGAGCAGTGGGCTGAACCTGGCACCCTGTGCCACCAGCCACACACAAGAACAAGCCTGTGCCCCTCGGCAGGGCTGGACACACTGTGCTGGTATTGGAGGGAGCTCTGCCAAGCCCCAGCACAAGCAGCTCCAGATAAAGAGAGGGAGGCAGAGCTGGCACCAGGCTCCAACACTTCCCAATCCTGTTTGTCACAACCAAGTCATCGTCCCTTCCTGTGCCCAGACCCAGCATGCCCCACCAGCCCTCAGGGACACCCCTCTGCCAGCATCTCCCCCCAGAGCCACCCTCTGCTGTCCCTGCTGACCTCGGGGTCAGACCCCAGCGCTCACAGCCCCAGCACCGAGTGTCAGGGCTGTGTCAGGTCTAAGGGCTGTGCTGGGGGGGACAGGGAGCCCGAAGCCCGAGTGGTTTAGAGACAGCCCCGGGAGGCGGTGGCAGAGGCCAGCGCCCTGCTCTCCCTCCCCAGGGGCGCTGGGCGCTGGGACGACAATGCTGCACAGGGCGACCCTGGGGAGGAAGCCACACCTCTCCCTCTTCTGCCTCAGCATCCGGGTCAGGAGCTTAACTCTTGCCATGACAAAAATAAAACTTCACTTTTTCCAGCCCGGGCAGCGGCAGCGCCGGGGGATCTCAACCCTAACCCTAACCCTAACCCTAGGCAGGAAAAGCAGGCCTGGCCTAGGGCTGCTCGCAAGGAAAAAGCCGTGGAGGCAGGCATCTTGTGGCAGTTTTGCGCTCCCCTTGGGATGCCTTTCGCAGCTGCAGTGTGCCTGGAGCTGGGGGCTTTGTGGTTTCCGAGATGCTAACCCTAGGCGTAACCCTAACCCTAACCCTAACCCTAACCCTAGGCAGGAAAAGCAGGCCTGGCCTAGGGCTGCTCGCAAGGAAAAAGCCGTGGAGGCAGGCATCTTGTGGCAGTTTTGCGCTCCCCTTGGGATGCCTTTCGCAGCTGCAGTGTGCCTGGAGCTGGGGGCTTTGTGGTTTCCGAGATGCTAACCCTAGGCGTAACCCTAACCCTAACCCTAACCCTAACCCTAGGCAGGAAAAGCAGGCCTGGCCTAGGGCTGCTCGCAAGGAAAAAGCCGTGAAGGCAGGCATCTTGTGGCAGTTTTGCGCTCCCCTTGGGATGCCTTTCGCAGCTGCAGTATGCCTGGAGCTGGGGGCTTTGTGGTTTCCGAGATGCTAACCCTAGGCGTAACCCTAACCCTAACCCTAACCCTAGGCAGGAAAAGCAGGCCTGGCCTAGGGCTGCTCGCAAGGAAAAAGCCATGGAGGCAGGCATCTTGTGGCAGTTTTGCGCTCCCCTTGGGATGCCTTTCGCAGCTGCAGTGTGCCTGGAGCTGGGGGCTTTGTGGTTTCCGAGATGATAACCCTAGGCGTAACCCTAACCATAACCCTAACCCTAACCCTAGGCAGGAAAAGCAGGCCTGGCCTAGGGCTGCTCGCAAGGAAAAAGCCGTGGAGGCAGGCATCTTGTGGCAGTTTTGCGCTCCCCTTGGGATGCCTTTCGCAGCTGCAGTGTGCCTGGAGCTGGGGGCTTTGTGGTTTCCGAGATGCTAACCCTAGGCGTAACCCTAACCCTAACCCTAACCCTAACCCTAGGAAGGAAAAGCAGGCCTGGCCTAGGGCTGCTTGCAAGGAAAAAGCCGTGGAGGCAGGCATCTTGTGGCAGTTTTGCGCTCCCCTTGGGATGCCTTTCGCAGCTGCAGTGTGCCTGGAGCTAGGGGCTTTGTGGTTTCCGAGATGCTAACCCTAGGCGTAACCCTAACCCTAACCCTAACCCTAGGCAGGAAAAGCAGGCCTGGCCTAGGGCTGCTCGCAAGGAAAAAGCCGTGGAGGCAGGCATCTTGTGGCAGTTTTGCGCTCCCCTTGGGATGCCTTTCGCAGCTGCAGTGTGCCTGGAGCTGGGGGCTTTGTGGTTTCCGAGATGCTAACCCTAGGCGTAACCCTAACCCTAACCCTAACCCTAACCCTAGGCAGGAAAAGCAGGCCTGGCCTAGGGCTGCTCGCAAGGAAAAAGCCGTGGAGGCAGGCATCTTGTGGCAGTTTTGCGCTCCCCTTGGGATGCCTTTCGCAGCTGCAGTGTGCCTGGAGCTGGGGGCTTTGTGGTTTCCGAGATGCTAACCCTAGGCGTAACCCTAACCCTAACCCTAGGCAGGAAAAGCAGGCCTGGCCTAGGGCTACTCGCAAGGAAAAAGCCGTGGAGGCAGGCATCTTGTGGCAGTTTTGCGCTCCCCTTGGGATGCCTTTCGCAGCTGCAGTGTGCCTGGAGCTGGGGGCTTTGTGGTTTCCGAGATGCTAACCCTAGGCGTAACCCTAACCCTAACCCTAACCCTAACCCTAGGCAGGAAAAGCAGGCCTGGCCTAGGGCTGCTCGCAAGGAAAAAGCCGTGGAGGCAGGCATCTTGTGGCAGTTTTGCGCTCCCCTTGGGATGCCTTTCGCAGCTGCAGTGTGCCTGGAGCTGGGGGCTTTGTGGTTTCCGAGATGCTAACCCTAGGCGTAACCCTAACCCTAACCCTAACCCTAACCCTAGGCAGGAAAAGCAGGCCTGGCCTAGGGCTGCTCGCAAGGAAAAAGCCGTGGAGGCAGGCATCTTGTGGCAGTTTTGCGCTCCCCTTGGGATGCCTTTCGCAGCTGCAGTGTGCCTGGAGCTGGGGGCTTTGTGGTTTCCGAGATGCTAACCCTAGGCGTAACCCTAACCCTAACCCTAGGCAGGAAAAGCAGGCCTGGCCTAGGGCTGCTTGCAAGGGAAAAGCCGTGGAGGCAGGCATCTTGTGGCAGTTTTGCGCTCCCCTTGGGATGCCTTTCGCAGCTGCAGTGTGCCTGGAGCTGGGGGCTTTGTGGTTTCCGAGATGCTAACCCTAGGCGTAACCCTAACCCTAACCCTAACCCTAGGCAGGAAAAGCAGGCCTGGCCTAGGGCTGCTCGCAAGGAAAAAGCCGTGGAGGCAGGCATCTTGTGGCAGTTTTGCGCTCCCCTTGGGATGCCTTTCGCAGCTGCAGTGTGCCTGGAGCTGGGGGCTTTGTGGTTTCCGAGATGATAACCCTAGGCGTAACCCTAACCATAACCCTAACCCTAACCCTAGGCAGGAAAAGCAGGCCTGGCCTAGGGCTGCTCGCAAGGAAAAAGCCGTGGAGGCAGGCATCTTGTGGCAGTTTTGCGCTCCCCTTGGGATGCCTTTCGCAGCTGCAGTGTGCCTGGAGCTGGGGGCTTTGTGGTTTCCGAGATGCTAACCCTAGGCGTAACCCTAACCCTAACCCTAACCCTAACCCTAACCCTAGGCAGGAAAAGCAGGCCTGGCCTAGGGCTGCTCGCAAGGAAAAAGCCGTGGAGGCAGGCATCTTGTGGCAGTTTTGCGCTCCCCTTGGGATGCCTTTCGCAGCTGCAGTGTGCCTGGAGCTAGGGGCTTTGTGGTTTCCGAGATGCTAACCCTAGGCGTAACCCTAACCCTAACCCTAACCCTAGGCAGGAAAAGCAGGCCTGGCCTAGGGCTGCTCGCAAGGAAAAAGCCGTGGAGGCAGGCATCTTGTGGCAGTTTTGCGCTCCCCTTGGGATGCCTTTCGCAGCTGCAGTGTGCCTGGAGCTGGGGGCTTTGTGGTTTCCGAGATGCTAACCCTAGGCGTAACCCTAACCCTAACCCTAACCCTAACCCTAGGCAGGAAAAGCAGGCCTGGCCTAGGGCTGCTCACAAGGAAAAAGCCGTGGAGGCAGGCATCTTGTGGCAGTTTTGCGCTCCCCTTGGGATGCCTTTCGCAGCTGCAGTGTGCCTGGAGCTGGGGGCTTTGTGGTTTCCGAGATGCTAACCCTAGGCGTAACCCTAACCCTAACCCTAACCCTAACCCTAGGCAGGAAAAGCAGGCCTGGCCTAGGGCTGCTCGCAAGGAAAAAGCCGTGGAGGCAGGCATCTTGTGGCAGTTTTGCGCTCCCCTTGGGATGCCTTTCGCAGCTGCAGTGTGCCTGGAGCTGGGGGCTTTGTGGTTTCCGAGATGCTAACCCTAGGCGTAACCCTAACCCTAACCCTAGGCAGGAAAAGCAGGCCTGGCCTAGGGCTGCTTGCAAGGAAAAAGCCGTGGAGGCAGGCATCTTGTGGCAGTTTTGCGCTCCCCTTGGGATGCCTTTCGCAGCTGCAGTGTGCCTGGAGCTGGGGGCTTTGTGGTTTCCGAGATGCTAACCCTAGGCGTAACCCTAACCCTAACCCTAACCCTAACCCTAGGCAGGAAAAGCAGGCCTGGCCTAGGGCTGCTCGCAAGGAAAAAGCCGTGGAGGCAGGCATCTTGTGGCAGTTTTGCGCTCCCCTTGGGATGCCTTTCGCAGCTGCAGTGTGCCTGGAGCTGGGGGCTTTGTGGTTTCCGAGATGCTAACCCTAGGCGTAACCCTAACCCTAACCCTAACCCTAACCCTAGGCAGGAAAAGCAGGCCTGGCCTAGGGCTGCTCGCAAGGAAAAAGCCGTGGAGGCAGGCATCTTGTGGCAGTTTTGCGCTCCCCTTGGGATGCCTTTCGCAGCTGCAGTGTGCCTGGAGCTGGGGGCTTTGTGGTTTCCGAGATGCTAACCCTAGGCGTAACCCTAACCCTAACCCTAACCCTAGGCAGGAAAAGCAGGCCTGGCCTAGGGCTGCTCGCAAGGAAAAAGCCGTGGAGGCAGGCATCTTGTGGCAGTTTTGCGCTCCCCTTGGGATGCCTTTCGCAGCTGCAGTGTGCCTGGAGCTGGGGGCTTTGTGGTTTCCGAGATGCTAACCCTAGGCGTAACCCTAACCCTAACCCTAGGCAGGAAAAGCAGGCCTGGCCTAGGGCTGCTCGCAAGGAAAAAGCCGTGGAGGCAGGCATCTTGTGGCAGTTTTGCGCTCCCCTTGGGATGCCTTTCGCAGCTGCAGTGTGCCTGGAGCTGGGGGCTTTGTGGTTTCCGAGATGCTAACCCTAGGCGTAACCCTAACCCTAACCCTAGGCAGGAAAAGCAGGCCTGGCCTAGGGCTGCTCGCAAGGAAAAAGCCGTGGAGGCAGGCATCTTGTGGCAGTTTTGCGCTCCCCTTGGGATGCCTTTCGCAGCTGCAGTGTGCCTGGAGCTGGGGGCTTTGTGGTTTCCGAGATGCTAACCCTAGGCGTAACCCTAACCCTAACCCTAACCCTAACCCTAGGCAGGAAAAGCAGGCCTGGCCTAGGGCTGCTCGCAAGGAAAAAGCCGTGGAGGCAGGCATCTTGTGGCAGTTTTGCGCTCCCCTTGGGATGCCTTTCGCAGCTGCAGTGTGCCTGGAGCTGGGGGCTTTGTGGTTTCCGAGATGCTAACCCTAGGCGTAACCCTAACCCTAACCCTAACCCTAACCCTAGGCAGGAAAAGCAGGCCTGGCCTAGGGCTGCTCGCAAGGAAAAAGCCATGGAGGCAGGCATCTTGTGGCAGTTTTGCGCTCCCCTTGGGATGCCTTTCGCAGCTGCAGTGTGCCTGGAGCTGGGGGCTTTGTGGTTTCCGAGATGCTAACCCTAGGCGTAACCCTAACCCTAACCCTAACCCTAACCCTAGGCAGGAAAAGCAGGCCTGGCCTAGGGCTGCTCGCAAGGAAAAAGCCGTGGAGGCAGGCATCTTGTGGCAGTTTTGCGCTCCCCTTGGGATGCCTTTCGCAGCTGCAGTGTGCCTGGAGCTGGGGGCTTTGTGGTTTCCGAGATGCTAACCCTAGGCGTAACCCTAACCCTAACCCTAACCCTAACCCTAGGCAGGAAAAGCAGGCCTGGCCTAGGGCTGCTCGCAAGGAAAAAGCCGTGGAGGCAGGCATCTTGTGGCAGTTTTGCGCTCCCCTTGGGATGCCTTTCGCAGCTGCAGTGTGCCTGGAGCTGGGGGCTTTGTGGTTTCCGAGATGCTAACCCTAGGCGTAACCCTAACCCTAACCCTAACCCTAACCCTAACCCTAGGCAGGAAAAGCAGGCCTGGCCTAGGGCTGCTCGCAAGGAAAAATCCGTGGAGGCAGGCATCTTGTGGCAGTTTTGCGCTCCCCTTGGGATGCCTTTCGCAGCTGCAGTGTGCCTGGAGCTGGGGGCTTTGTGGTTTCCGAGATGCTAACCCTAGGCGTAACCCTAACCCTAACCCTAACCCTAACCCTAGGCAGGAAAAGCAGGCCTGGCCTAGGGCTGCTCGCAAGGAAAAAGCCGTGGAGGCAGGCATCTTGTGGCAGTTTTGCGCTCCCCTTGGGATGCCTTTCGCAGCTGCAGTGTGCCTGGAGCTGGGGGCTTTGTGGTTTCCGAGATGCTAACCCTAGGCGTAGCCCTAACCCTAACCCTAACCCTAACCCTAGGCAGGAAAAGCAGGCCTGGCCTAGGGCTGCTCGCAAGGAAAAAGCCGTGGAGGCAGGCATCTTGTGGCAGTTTTGCGCTCCCCTTGGGATGCCTTTCGCAGCTGCAGTGTGCCTGGAGCTGGGGGCTTTGTGGTTTCCGAGATGCTAACCCTAGGCGTAACCCTAACCCTAACCCTAACCCTAACCCTAGGCAGGAAAAGCAGGCCTGGCCTAGGGCTGCTCGCAAGGAAAAAGCCGTGGAGGCAGGCATCTTGTGGCAGTTTTGCGCTCCCCTTGGGATGCCTTTCGCAGCTGCAGTGTGCCTGGAGCTGGGGGCTTTGTGGTTTCCGAGATGCTAACCCTAGGCGTAACCCTAACCCTAACCCTAACCCTAACCCTAGGCAGGAAAAGCAGGCCTGGCCTAGGGCTGCTCGCAAGGAAAAAGCTGTGGAGGCAGGCATCTTGTGGCAGTTTTGCGCTCCCCTTGGGATGCCTTTCGCAGCTGCAGTGTGCCTGGAGCTGGGGGCTTTGTGGTTTCCGAGATGCTAACCCTAGGCGTAACCCTAACCCTAACCCTAACCCTAACCCTAGGCAGGAAAAGCAGGCCTGGCCTAGGGCTGCTCGCAAGGAAAAAGCCGTGGAGGCAGGCATCTTGTGGCAGTTTTGCGCTCCCCTTGGGATGCCTTTCGCAGCTGCAGTGTGCCTGGAGCTGGGGGCTTTGTGGTTTCCGAGATGCTAACCCTAGGCGTAACCCTAACCCTAACCCTAACCCTAACCCTAACCCTAGGCAGGAAAAGCAGGCCTGGCCTAGGGCTGCTCGCAAGGAAAAAGCCATGGAGGCAGGCATCTTGTGGCAGTTTTGCGCTCCCCTTGGGATGCCTTTCGCAGCTGCAGTGTGCCTGGAGCTGGGGGCTTTGTGGTTTCCGAGATGCTAACCCTAGGCGTAACCCTAACCCTAACCCTAACCCTAACCCTAGGCAGGAAAAGCAGGCCTGGCCTAGGGCTGCTCGCAAGGAAAAAGCCGTGGAGGCAGGCATCTTGTGGCAGTTTTGCGCTCCCCTTGGGATGCCTTTCGCAGCTGCAGTGTGCCTGGAGCTGGGGGCTTTGTGGTTTCCGAGATGCTAACCCTAGGCGTAACCCTAACCCTAACCCTAGGCAGGAAAAGCAGGCCTGGCCTAGGGCTGCTCGCAAGGAAAAAGCCGTGGAGGCAGGCATCTTGTGGCAGTTTTGCGCTCCCCTTGGGATGCCTTTCGCAGCTGCAGTGTGCCTGGAGCTGGGGGCTTTGTGGTTTCCGAGATGCTAACCCTAGGCGTAACCCTAACCCTAACCCTAACCCTAACCCTAGGCAGGAAAAGCAGGCCTGGCCTAGGGCTGCTCGCAAGGAAAAAGCCGTGGAGGCAGGCATCTTGTGGCAGTTTTGCGCTCCCCTTGGGATGCCTTTCGCAGCTGCAGTGTGCCTGGAGCTGGGGGCTTTGTGGTTTCCGAGATGCTAACCCTAGGCGTAACCCTAACCCTAACCCTAACCCTAACCCTAGGCAGGAAAAGCAGGCCTGGCCTAGGGCTGCTTGCAAGGAAAAAGCCGTGGAGGCAGGCATCTTGTGGCAGTTTTGCGCTCCCCTTGGGATGCCTTTCGCAGCTGCAGTGTGCCTGGAGCTGGGGGCTTTGTGGTTTCCGAGATGCTAACCCTAGGCGTAACCCTAACCCTAACCCTAACCCTAACCCTAGGCAGGAAAAGCAGGCCTGGCCTAGGGCTGCTCGCAAGGAAAAAGCCGTGGAGGCAGGCATCTTGTGGCAGTTTTGCGCTCCCCTTGGGATGCCTTTCGCAGCTGCAGTGTGCCTGGAGCTGGGGGCTTTGTGGTTTCCGAGATGCTAACCCAAGGCGTTACCCTAACCCTAACCCTAACCCTAACCCTAACCCTAGGCAGGAAAAGCAGGCCTGGCCTAGGACTGCTCGCAAGGAAAAAGCCGTGGAGGCAGGCATCTTGTGGCAGTTTTGCGCTCCCCTTGGGATGCCTTTCGCAGCTGCAGTGTGCCTGGAGCTGGGGGCTTTGTGGTTTCCGAAATGCTAACCCTAGGCGTAACCCTAACCCTAACCCTAACCCTAGGCAGGAAAAGCAGGCCTGGCCTAGGGCTGCTCGCAAGGAAAAAGCCGTGGAGGCAGGCATCTTGTGGCAGTTTTGCGCTCCCCTTGGGATGCCTTTCGCAGCTGCAGTGTGCCTGGAGCTGGGGGCTTTGTGGTTTCCGAGATGCTAACCCTAGGCGTAACCCTAACCCTAACCCTAACCCTAACCCTAGGCAGGAAAAGCAGGCCTGGCCTAGGGCTGCTCGCAAGGAAAAAGCCGTGGAGGCAGGCATCTTGTGGCAGTTTTGCGCTCCCCTTGGGATGCCTTTCGCAGCTGCAGTGTGCCTGGAGCTGGGGGCTTTGTGGTTTCCGAGATGCTAACCCTAGGCGTAACCCTAACCCTAACCCTAACCCTAACCCTAACCCTAGGCAGGAAAAGCAGGTCTGGCCTAGGGCTGCTCGCAAGGAAAAAGCCGTGGAGGCAGGCATCTTGTGGCAGTTTTGCGCTCCCCTTGGGATGCCTTTCGCAGCTGCAGTGTGCCTGGAGCTGGGGGCTTTGTGGTTTCCGAGATGCTAACCCTAGGCGTAACCCTAACCCTAACCCTAACCCTAACCCTAGGCAGGAAAAGCAGGCCTGGCCTAGGGCTGCTCGCAAGGAAAAAGCCGTGGAGGCAGGCATCTTGTGGCAGTTTTGCGCTCCCCTTGGGATGCCTTTCGCAGCTGCAGTGTGCCTGGAGCTGGGGGCTTTGTGGTTTCCGAGATGCTAACCCTAGGCGTAACCCTAACCCTAACCCTAACCCTAACCCTAACCCTAGGCAGGAAAAGCAGGCCTGGCCTAGGGCTGCTCGCAAGGAAAAAGCCGTGGAGGCAGGCATCTTGTGGCAGTTTTGCGCTCCCCTTGGGATGCCTTTCGCAGCTGCAGTGTGCCTGGAGCTGGGGGCTTTGTGGTTTCCGAGATGCTAACCCTAGGCGTAACCCTAACCCTAACCCCAACCCTAACCCTAGGCAGGAAAAGCAGGCCTGGCCTAGGGCTGCTCGCAAGGAAAAAGCCGTGGAGGCAGGCATCTTGTGGCAGTTTTGCGCTCCCCTTGGGATGCCTTTCGCAGCTGCAGTGTGCCTGGAGCTGGGGGCTTTGTGGTTTCCGAGATGCTAACCCTAGGCGTAACCCTAACCCTAACCCTAACCCTAACCCTAACCCTAGGCAGGAAAAGCAGGCCTGGCCTAGGGCTGCTCGCAAGGAAAAAGCCGTGGAGGCAGGCATCTTGTGGCAGTTTTGCGCTCCCCTTGGGATGCCTTTCGCAGCTGCAGTGTGCCTGGAGCTGGGGGCTTTGTGGTTTCCGAGATGCTAACCCTAGGCGTAACCCTAACCCTAACCCTAGGCAGGAAAAGCAGGCCTGGCCTAGGGCTGCTCGCAAGGAAAAAGCCATGGAGGCAGGCATCTTGTGGCAGTTTTGCGCTCCCCTTGGGATGCCTTTCGCAGCTGCAGTGTGCCTGGAGCTGGGGGCTTTGTGGTTTCCGAGATGCTAACCCTAGGCGTAACCCTAACCCTAACCCTAGGCAGGAAAAGCAGGCCTGGCCTAGGGCTGCTCGCAAGGAAAAAGCCGTGGAGGCAGGCATCTTGTGGCAGTTTTGCGCTCCCCTTGGGATGCCTTTCGCAGCTGCAGTGTGCCTGGAGCTGGGGGCTTTGTGGTTTCCGAGATGCTAACCCTAGGCGTAACCCTAACCCTAACCCTAACCCTAACCCTAGGCAGGAAAAGCAGGCCTGGCCTAGGGCTACTCGCAAGGAAAAAGCCGTGGAGGCAGGCATCTTGTGGCAGTTTTGCGCTCCCCTTGGGATGCCTTTCGCAGCTGCAGTGTGCCTGGAGCTGGGGGCTTTGTGGTTTCCGAGATGCTAACCCTAGGCGTAACCCTAACCCTAACCCTAACCTAACCCTAGGCAGGAAAAGCAGGCCTGGCCTAGGGCTGCTCGCAAGGAAAAAGCCGTGGAGGCAGGCATCTTGTGGCAGTTTTGCGCTCCCCTTGGGATGCCTTTCGCAGCTGCAGTGTGCCTGGAGCTGGGGGCTTTGTGGTTTCCGAGATGCTAACCCTAGGCATAACCCTAACCCTAACCCTAACCCTAACCCTAACCCTAGGCAGGAAAAGCAGGCCTGGCCTAGGGCTGCTCGCAAGGAAAAAGCCGTGGAGGCAGGCATCTTGTGCAGTTTTGCGCTCCCCTTGGGATGCCTTTCGCAGCTGCAGTGTGCCTGGAGCTGGGGGCTTTGTGGTTTCCGAGATGCTAACCCTAGGCGTAACCCTAACCCCTAACCCTAAACCCTAGGCAGGAAAAGCAGGCCTGGCCTAGGGCTGCTCGCAAGGAAAAAGCCGTGGAGGCAGGCATCTTGTGGCAGTTTTGCGCTCCCCTTGGGATGCCTTTCGCAGCTGCAGTGTGCCTGGAGCTGGGGGCTTTGTGGTTTCCGAGATGCTAACCCTAGGCGTAACCCTAACCCTAACCCTAACCCTAACCCCTAGGCAGGAAAAGCAGGCCTGGCCTAGGGCTGCTCGCAAGGAAAAAGCCGTGGAGGCAGGCATCTTGTGGCAGTTTTGCGCTCCCCTTGGGATGCCTTTCGCAGCTGCAGTGTGCCTGGAGCTGGGGGCTTTGTGGTTTCCGAGATGCTAACCCTAGGCGTAACCCTAACCCTAACCCTAACCCTAACCCTAACCCTAGGCAGGAAAAGCAGGCCTGGCCTAGGGCTGCTCGCAAGGAAAAAGCCGTGGAGGCAGGCATCTTGTGGCAGTTTTGCGCTCCCCTTGGGATGCCTTTCGCAGCTGCAGTGTGCCTGGAGCTGGGGGCTTTGTGGTTTCCGAGATGCTAACCCTAGGCGTAACCCTAACCCTAACCCTAACCCTAACCCTAGGCAGGAAAAGCAGGCCTGGCCTAGGGCTGCTCGCAAGGAAAAAGCCGTGGAGGCAGGCATCTTGTGGCAGTTTTGCGCTCCCCTTGGGATGCCTTTCGCAGCTGCAGTGTGCCTGGAGCTGGGGGCTTTGTGGTTTCCGAGATGCTAACCCTAGGCGTAACCCTAACCCTAACCCTAACCCCTAACCCTAGGCAGGAAAAGCAGGCCTGGCCTAGGGCTGCTCGCAAGGAAAAAGCCGTGGAGGCAGGCATCTTGTGGCAGTTTTGCGCTCCCCTTGGGATGCCTTTCGCAGCTGCAGTGTGCCTGGAGCTGGGGGCTTTGTGGTTTCCGAGATGCTAACCCTAGGCGTAACCCTAACCCTAACCCTAACCCACCCTAACCCTAGGCAGGAAAAGCAGGCCTGGCCTAGGGCTGCTCGCAAGGAAAAAGCCGTGGAGGCAGGCATCTTGTGGCAGTTTTGCGCTCCCCTTGGGATGCCTTTCGCAGCTGCAGTGTGCCTGGAGCTGGGGGCTTTGTGGTTTCCGAGATGCTAACCCTAGGCGTAACCCTAACCCTAACCCTAACCCTAACCCTAACCCTAGGCAGGAAAAGCAGGCCTGGCCTAGGGCTGCTCGCAAGGAAAAAGCCGTGGAGGCAGGCATCTTGTGGCAGTTTTGCGCTCCCCTTGGGATGCCTTTCGCAGCTGCAGTGTGCCTGGAGCTGGGGGCTTTGTGGTTTCCGAGATGCTAACCCTAGGCGTAACCCTAACCCTAACCCTAACCCTAACCCTAGGCAGGAAAAGCAGGCCTGGCCTAGGGCTGCTCGCAAGGAAAAAGCCGTGGAGGCAGGCATCTTGTGGCAGTTTTGCGCTCCCCTTGGGATGCCTTTCGCAGCTGCAGTGTGCCTGGAGCTGGGGGCTTTGTGGTTTCCGAGATGCTAACCCTAGGCGTAACCCTAACCCTAACCCTAACCCTAACCCTAGGCAGGAAAAGCAGGCCTGGCCTAGGGCTGCTCGCAAGGAAAAAGCCGTGGAGGCAGGCATCTTGTGGCAGTTTTGCGCTCCCCTTGGGATGCCTTTCGCAGCTGCAGTGTGCCTGGAGCTGGGGGCTTTGTGGTTTCCGAGATGCTAACCCTAGGCGTAACCCTAACCCTAACCCTAACCCTAACCCTAGGCAGGAAAAGCAGGCCTGGCCTAGGGCTGCTCGCAAGGAAAAAGCCGTGGAGGCAGGCATCTTGTGGCAGTTTTGCGCTCCCCTTGGGATGCCTTTCGCAGCTGCAGTGTGCCTGGAGCTGGGGGCTTTGTGGTTTCCGAGATGCTAACCCTAGGCGTAACCCTAACCCTAACCCTAACCCTAACCCTAGGCAGGAAAAGCAGGCCTGGCCTAGGGCTGCTCGCAAGGAAAAAGCCGTGGAGGCAGGCATCTTGTGGCAGTTTTGCGCTCCCCTTGGGATGCCTTTCGCAGCTGCAGTGTGCCTGGAGCTGGGGGCTTTGTGGTTTCCGAGATGCTAACCCTAGGCGTAACCCTAATCCCTAACCCTAACCCTAACCCTAGGCAGGAAAAGCAGGCCTGGCCTAGGGCTGCTCGCAAGGAAAAAGCCGTGGAGGCAGGCATCTTGTGGCAGTTTTGCGCTCTGCCTTTCGCAGCTGCAGTGTGCCTGGAGCTGGGGGCTTTGTGGTTTCCGAGATGCTAACCCTAGGCGTAACCCTAACCCTAACCCTAACCCTAACCCTAGGCAGGAAAAGCAGGCCTGGCCTAGGGCTGCTCGCAAGGAAAAAGCCGTGGAGGCAGGCATCTTGTGGCAGTTTTGCGCTCCCCTTGGGATGCCTTTCGCAGCTGCAGTGTGCCTGGAGCTGGGGGCTTTGTGGTTTCCGAGATGCTAACCCTAGGCGTAACCCTAACCCTAACCCTAACCCTAACCCTAGGCAGGAAAAGCAGGCCTGGCCTAGGGCTGCTCGCAAGGAAAAAGCCGTGGAGGCAGGCATCTTGTGGCAGTTTTGCGCTCCCCTTGGGATGCCTTTCGCAGCTGCAGTGTGCCTGGAGCTGGGGGCTTTGTGGTTTCCGAGATGCTAACCCTAGGCGTAACCCTAACCCTAACCCTAACCCTAACCCTAGGCAGGAAAAGCAGGCCTGGCCTAGGGCTGCTCGCAAGGAAAAAGCCGTGGAGGCAGGCATCTTGTGGCAGTTTTGCGCTCCCCTTGGGATGCCTTTCGCAGCTGCAGTGTGCCTGGAGCTGGGGGCTTTGTGGTTTCCGAGATGCTAACCCTAGGCGTAACCCTAACCCTAACCCTAACCCTAACCCTAGGCAGGAAAAGCAGGCCTGGCCTAGGGCTGCTCGCAAGGAAAAAGCCGTGGAGGCAGGCATCTTGTGGCAGTTTTGCGCTCCCCTTGGGATGCCTTTCGCAGCTGCAGTGTGCCTGGAGCTGGGGGCTTTGTGGTTTCCGAGATGCTAACCCTAGGCGTAACCCTAACCCTAACCCTAACCCTAACCCTAGGCAGGAAAAGCAGGCCTGGCCTAGGGCTGCTCGCAAGGAAAAAGCCGTGGAGGCAGGCATCTTGTGGCAGTTTTGCGCTCCCCTTGGGATGCCTTTCGCAGCTGCAGTGTGCCTGGAGCTGGGGGCTTTGTGGTTTCCGAGATGCTAACCCTAGGCGTAACCCTAACCCTAACCCTAACCCTAACCCTAGGCAGGAAAAGCAGGCCTGGCCTAGGGCTGCTCGCAAGGAAAAAGCCGTGGAGGCAGGCATCTTGTGGCAGTTTTGCGCTCCCCTTGGGATGCCTTTCGCAGCTGCAGTGTGCCTGGAGCTGGGGGCTTTGTGGTTTCCGAGATGCTAACCCTAGGCGTAACCCTAACCCTAACCCTAACCCTAACCCTAGGCAGGAAAAGCAGGCCTGGCCTAGGGCTGCTCGCAAGGAAAAAGCCGTGGAGGCAGGCATCTTGTGGCAGTTTTGCGCTCCCCTTGGGATGCCTTTCGCAGCTGCAGTGTGCCTGGAGCTGGGGGGCTTTGTGGTTTCCGAGATGCTAACCCTAGGCGTAACCCTAACCCTAACCCTAACCCTAACCCTAGGCAGGAAAAGCAGGCCTGGCCTAGGGCTGCTCGCCAAGGAAAAAGCCGTGGAGGCAGGCATCTTGTGGCAGTTTTGCGCTCCCCTTGGGATGCCTTTCGCAGCTGCAGTGTGCCTGGAGCTGGGGGCTTTGTGGTTTCCGAGATGCTAACCCTAGGCGTAACCCTAACCCTAACCCTAACCCTAACCCTAGGCAGGAAAAGCAGGCCTGGCCTAGGGCTGCTCGCAAGGAAAAAGCCGTGGAGGCAGGCATCTTGTGGCAGTTTTGCGCTCCCCTTGGGATGCCTTTCGCAGCTGCAGTGTGCCTGGAGCTGGGGGCTTTGTGGTTTCCGAGATGCTAACCCTAGGCGTAACCCTAACCCTAACCCTAACCCTAACCCTAGGCAGGAAAAGCAGGCCTGGCCTAGGGCTGCTCGCAAGGAAAAAGCCGTGGAGGCAGGCATCTTGTGGCAGTTTTGCGCTCCCCTTGGGATGCCTTTCGCAGCTGCAGTGTGCCTGGAGCTGGGGGCTTTGTGGTTTCCGAGATGCTAACCCTAGGCGTAACCCTAACCCTAACCCTAACCCTAACCCTAGGCAGGAAAAGCAGGCCTGGCCTAGGGCTGCTCGCAAGGAAAAAGCCGTGGAGGCAGGCATCTTGTGGCAGTTTTGCGCTCCCCTTGGGATGCCTTTCGCAGCTGCAGTGTGCCTGGAGCTGGGGGCTTTGTGGTTTCCGAGATGCTAACCCTAGGCGTAACCCTAACCCTAACCCTAACCCTAACCCTAGGCAGGAAAAGCAGGCCTGGCCTAGGGCTGCTCGCAAGGAAAAAGCCGTGGAGGCAGGCATCTTGTGGCAGTTTTGCGCTCCCCTTGGGATGCCTTTCGCAGCTGCAGTGTGCCTGGAGCTGGGGGCTTTGTGGTTTCCGAGATGCTAACCCTAGGCGTAACCCTAACCCTAACCCTAACCCTAACCCTAGGCAGGAAAAGCAGGCCTGGCCTAGGGCTGCTCGCAAGGAAAAAGCCGTGGAGGCAGGCATCTTGTGGCAGTTTTGCGCTCCCCTTGGATGCCTTTCGCAGCTGCAGTGTGCCTGGAGCTGGGGGCTTTGTGGTTTCCGAGATGCTAACCCTAGGCGTAACCCTAACCCTAACCCTAACCCTAACCCTAGGCAGGAAAAGCAGGCCTGGCCTAGGGCTGCTCCGCAAGGAAAAAGCCGTGGAGGCAGGCATCTTGTGGCAGTTTTGCGCTCCCCTTGGGATGCCTTTCGCAGCTGCAGTGTGCCTGGAGCTGGGGGCTTTGTGGTTTCCGAGATGCTAACCCTAGGCGTAACCCTAACCCTAACCCTAACCCTAACCCTAGGCAGGAAAAGCAGGCCTGGCCTAGGGCTGCTCGCAAGGAAAAAGCCGTGGAGGCAGGCATCTTGTGGCAGTTTTGCGCTCCCCTTGGGATGCCTTTCGCAGCTGCAGTGTGCCTGGAGCTGGGGGCTTTGTGGTTTCCGAGATGCTAACCCTAGGCGTAACCCTAACCCTAACCCTAACCCTAACCCTAGGCAGGAAAAGCAGGCCTGGCCTAGGGCTGCTCGCAAGGAAAAAGCCGTGGAGGCAGGCATCTTGTGGCAGTTTTGCGCTCCCCTTGGGATGCCTTTCGCAGCTGCAGTGTGCCTGGAGCTGGGGGCTTTGTGGTTTCCGAGATGCTAACCCTAGGCGTAACCCTAACCCTAACCCTAACCCTAACCCTAGGCAGGAAAAGCAGGCCTGGCCTAGGGCTGCTCGCAAGGAAAAAGCCGTGGAGGCAGGCATCTTGTGGCAGTTTTGCGCTCCCCTTGGGATGCCTTTCGCAGCTGCAGTGTGCCTGGAGCTGGGGGCTTTGTGGTTTCCGAGATGCTAACCCTAGGCGTAACCCTAACCCTAACCCTAACCCTAACCCTAGGCAGGAAAAGCAGGCCTGGCCTAGGGCTGCTCGCAAGGAAAAAGCCGTGGAGGCAGGCATCTTGTGGCAGTTTTGCGCTCCCCTTGGGATGCCTTTCGCAGCTGCAGTGTGCCTGGAGCTGGGGGCTTTGTGGTTTCCGAGATGCTAACCCTAGGCGTAACCCTAACCCTAACCCTAACCCTAACCCTAGGCAGGAAAAGCAGGCCTGGCCTAGGGCTGCTCGCAAGGAAAAAGCCGTGGAGGCAGGCATCTTGTGGCAGTTTTGCGCTCCCCTTGGGATGCCTTTCGCAGCTGCAGTGTGCCTGGAGCTGGGGGCTTTGTGGTTTCCGAGATGCTAACCCTAGGCGTAACCCTAACCCTAACCCTAACCCTAACCCTAGGCAGGAAAAGCAGGCCTGGCCTAGGGCTGCTCGCAAGGAAAAAGCCGTGGAGGCAGGCATCTTGTGGCAGTTTTGCGCTCCCCTTGGGATGCCTTTCGCAGCTGCAGTGTGCCTGGAGCTGGGGGCTTTGTGGTTTCCGAGATGCTAACCCTAGGCGTAACCCTAACCCTAACCCTAACCCTAACCCTAGGCAGGAAAAGCAGGCCTGGCCTAGGGCTGCTCGCAAGGAAAAAGCCGTGGAGGCAGGCATCTTGTGGCAGTTTTGCGCTCCCCTTGGGATGCCTTTCGCAGCTGCAGTGTGCCTGGAGCTGGGGGCTTTGTGGTTTCCGAGATGCTAACCCTAGGCGTAACCCTAACCCTAACCCTAACCCTAACCCTAGGCAGGAAAAGCAGGCCTGGCCTAGGGCTGCTCGCAAGGAAAAAGCCGTGGAGGCAGGCATCTTGTGGCAGTTTTGCGCTCCCCTTGGGATGCCTTTCGCAGCTGCAGTGTGCCTGGAGCTGGGGGCTTTGTGGTTTCCGAGATGCTAACCCTAGGCGTAACCCTAACCCTAACCCTAACCCTAACCCTAGGCAGGAAAAGCAGGCCTGGCCTAGGGCTGCTCGCAAGGAAAAAGCCGTGGAGGCAGGCATCTTGTGGCAGTTTTGCGCTCCCCTTGGGATGCCTTTCGCAGCTGCAGTGTGCCTGGAGCTGGGGGCTTTGTGGTTTCCGAGATGCTAACCCTAGGCGTAACCCTAACCCTAACCCTAACCCTAACCCTAGGCAGGAAAAGCAGGCCTGGCCTAGGGCTGCTCGCAAGGAAAAAGCCGTGGAGGCAGGCATCTTGTGGCAGTTTTGCGCTCCCCTTGGGATGCCTTTCGCAGCTGCAGTGTGCCTGGAGCTGGGGGCTTTGTGGTTTCCGAGATGCTAACCCTAGGCGTAACCCTAACCCTAACCCTAACCCTAACCCTAGGCAGGAAAAGCAGGCCTGGCCTAGGGCTGCTCGCAAGGAAAAAGCCGTGGAGGCAGGCATCTTGTGGCAGTTTTGCGCTCCCCTTGGGATGCCTTTCGCAGCTGCAGTGTGCCTGGAGCTGGGGGGCTTTGTGGTTTCCGAGATGCTAACCCTAGGCGTAACCCTAACCCTAACCCTAACCCTAACCCTAGGCAGGAAAAGCAGGCCTGGCCTAGGGCTGCTCGCAAGGAAAAAGCCGTGGAGGCAGGCATCTTGTGGCAGTTTTGCGCTCCCCTTGGGATGCCTTTCGCAGCTGCAGTGTGCCTGGAGCTGGGGGCTTTGTGGTTTCCGAGATGCTAACCCTAGGCGTAACCCTAACCCTAACCCTAACCCTAACCCTAACCTAGGCAGGAAAAGCAGGCCTGGCCTAGGGCTGCTCGCAAGGAAAAAGCCGTGGAGGCAGGCATCTTGTGGCAGTTTTGCGCTCCCCTTGGGATGCCTTTCGCAGCTGCAGTGTGCCTGGAGCTGGGGGCTTTGTGGTTTCCGAGATGCTAACCCTAGGCGTAACCCTAACCCTAACCCTAACCCTAACCCTAGGCAGGGAAAAGCAGGCCTGGCCTAGGGCTGCTCGCAAGGAAAAAGCCGTGGAGGCAGGCATCTTGTGGCAGTTTTGCGCTCCCCTTGGGATGCCTTTCGCAGCTGCAGTGTGCCTGGAGCTGGGGGCTTTGTGGTTTCCGAGATGCTAACCCTAGGCGTAACCCTAACCCTAACCCTAACCCTAACCCTAGGCAGGAAAAGCAGGCCTGGCCTAGGGCTGCTCGCAAGGAAAAAGCCGTGGAGGCAGGCATCTTGTGGCAGTTTTGCGCTCCCCTTGGGATGCCTTTCGCAGCTGCAGTGTGCCTGGAGCTGGGGGCTTTGTGGTTTCCGAGATGCTAACCCTAGGCGTAACCCTAACCCTAACCCTAACCCTAACCCTAGGCAGGAAAAGCAGGCCTGGCCTAGGGCTGCTCGCAAGGAAAAAGCCGTGGAGGCAGGCATCTTGTGGCAGTTTTGCGCTCCCCTTGGGATGCCTTTCGCAGCTGCAGTGTGCCTGGAGCTGGGGGCTTTGTGGTTTCCGAGATGCTAACCCTAGGCGTAACCCTAACCCTAACCCTAACCCTAACCCTAGGCAGGGAAAAGCAGGCCTGGCCTAGGGCTGCTCGCAAGGAAAAAGCCGTGGAGGCAGGCATCTTGTGGCAGTTTTGCGCTCCCCTTGGGATGCCTTTCGCAGCTGCAGTGTGCCTGGAGCTGGGGGCTTTGTGGTTTCCGAGATGCTAACCCTAGGCGTAACCCCTAACCCTAACCCTAACCCTAACCCTAGGCAGGAAAAGCAGGCCTGGCCTAGGGCTGCTCGCAAGGAAAAAGCCGTGGAGGCAGGCATCTTGTGGCAGTTTTGCGCTCCCCTTGGGATGCCTTTCGCAGCTGCAGTGTGCCTGGAGCTGGGGGCTTTGTGGTTTCCGAGATGCTAACCCTAGGCGTAACCCTAACCCTAACCCTAACCCTAACCCTAGGCAGGAAAAGCAGGCCTGGCCTAGGGCTGCTCGCAAGGAAAAAGCCGTGGAGGCAGGCATCTTGTGGCAGTTTTGCGCTCCCCTTGGGATGCCTTTCGCAGCTGCAGTGTGCCTGGAGCTGGGGGCTTTGTGGTTTCCGAGATGCTAACCCTAGGCGTAACCCTAACCCTAACCCTAACCCTAACCCTAGGCAGGAAAAGCAGGCCTGGCCTAGGGCTGCTCGCAAGGAAAAAGCCGTGGAGGCAGGCATCTTGTGGCAGTTTTGCGCTCCCCTTGGGATGCCTTTCGCAGCTGCAGTGTGCCTGGAGCTGGGGGCTTTGTGGTTTCCGAGATGCTAACCCTAGGCGTAACCCTAACCCTAACCCTAACCCTAACCCTAGGCAGGAAAAGCAGGCCTGGCCTAGGGCTGCTCGCAAGGAAAAAGCCGTGGAGGCAGGCATCTTGTGGCAGTTTTGCGCTCCCCTTGGGATGCCTTTCGCAGCTGCAGTGTGCCTGGAGCTGGGGGCTTTGTGGTTTCCGAGATGCTAACCCTAGGCGTAACCCTAACCCTAACCCTAACCCTAACCCTAGGCAGGAAAAGCAGGCCTGGCCTAGGGCTGCTCGCAAGGAAAAAGCCGTGGAGGCAGGCATCTTGTGGCAGTTTTGCGCTCCCCTTGGGATGCCTTTCGCAGCTGCAGTGTGCCTGGAGCTGGGGGCTTTGTGGTTTCCGAGATGCTAACCCTAGGCGTAACCCTAACCCTAACCCTAACCCTAACCCTAGGCAGGAAAAGCAGGCCTGGCCTAGGGCTGCTCGCAAGGAAAAAGCCGTGGAGGCAGGCATCTTGTGGCAGTTTTGCGCTCCCCTTGGGATGCCTTTCGCAGCTGCAGTGTGCCTGGAGCTGGGGGCTTTGTGGTTTCCGAGATGCTAACCCTAGGCGTAACCCTAACCTACCCTAAACCCTAACCCTAACCTAGGCAGGAAAAGCAGGCCTGGCCTAGGGCTGCTCGCAAGGAAAAAGCCGTGGAGGCAGGCATCTTGTGGCAGTTTTGCGCTCCCCTTGGGATGCCTTTCGCAGCTGCAGTGTGCCTGGAGCTGGGGGCTTTGTGGTTTCCGAGATGCTAACCCTAGGCGTAACCCTAACCCTAACCCTAACCCTAACCCTACCTAGGCAGGAAAAGCAGGCCTGGCCTAGGGCTGCTCGCAAGGAAAAAGCCGTGGAGGCAGGCATCTTGTGGCAGTTTTGCGCTCCCCTTGGGATGCCTTTCGCAGCTGCAGTGTGCCTGGAGCTGGGGGCTTTGTGGTTTCCGAGATGCTAACCCTAGGCGTAACCCTAACCCTAACCCTAACCCTAACCCTAGGCAGGAAAAGCAGGCCTGGCCTAGGGCTGCTCGCAAGGAAAAAGCCGTGGAGGCAGGCATCTTGTGGCAGTTTTGCGCTCCCCTTGGATGCCTTTCGCAGCTGCAGTGTGCCTGGAGCTGGGGGCTTTGTGGTTTCCGAGATGCTAACCCTAGGCGTAACCCTAACCCTAACCCTAACCCTAACCCTAGGCAGGAAAAGCAGGCCTGGCCTAGGGCTGCTCGCAAGGAAAAAGCCGTGGAGGCAGGCATCTTGTGGCAGTTTTGCGCTCCCCCTTGGGATGCCTTTCGCAGCTGCAGTGTGCCTGGAGCTGGGGGCTTTGTGGTTTCCGAGATGCTAACCCTAGGCGTAACCCTAACCCTAACCCTAACCCTAACCCTAGGCAGGAAAAGCAGGCCTGGCCTAGGGCTGCTCGCAAGGAAAAAGCCGTGGAGGCAGGCATCTTGTGGCAGTTTTGCGCTCCCCTTGGGATGCCTTTCGCAGCTGCAGTGTGCCTGGAGCTGGGGGCTTTGTGGTTTCCGAGATGCTAACCCTAGGCGTAACCCTAACCCTAACCCTAACCCTAACCCTAGGCAGGAAAAGCAGGCCTGGCCTAGGGCTGCTCGCAAGGAAAAAGCCGTGGAGGCAGGCATCTTGTGGCAGTTTTGCGCTCCCCTTGGGATGCCTTTCGCAGCTGCAGTGTGCCTGGAGCTGGGGGCTTTGTGGTTTCCGAGATGCTAACCCTAGGCGTAACCCTAACCCTAACCCTAACCCTAACCCTAGGCAGGAAAAGCAGGCCTGGCCTAGGGCTGCTCGCAAGGAAAAAGCCGTGGAGGCAGGCATCTTGTGGCAGTTTTGCGCTCCCCTTGGGATGCCTTTCGCAGCTGCAGTGTGCCTGGAGCTGGGGGCTTTGTGGTTTCCGAGATGCTAACCCTAGGCGTAACCCTAACCCTAACCCTAACCCTAACCCTAGGCAGGAAAAGCAGGCCTGGCCTAGGGCTGCTCGCAAGGAAAAAGCCGTGGAGGCAGGCATCTTGTGGCAGTTTTTGCGCTCCCCTTGGGATGCCTTTCGCAGCTGCAGTGTGCCTGGAGCTGGGGGCTTTGTGGTTTCCGAGATGCTAACCCTAGGCGTAACCCTAACCCTAACCCTAACCCTAACCCTAGGCAGGAAAAGCAGGCCTGGCCTAGGGCTGCTCGCAAGGAAAAAGCCGTGGAGGCAGGCATCTTGTGGCAGTTTTGCGCTCCCCCTTGGGATGCCTTTCGCAGCTGCAGTGTGCCTGGAGCTGGGGGCTTTGTG